>NC_092877.1:38655270-39301937 GCF_028372415.1 Notamacropus eugenii | reverse complement strand
TTCCATTGAAATAAAGCAGTTGCTTTCTCAAGTGTGTAAAGAGAACTCAGGGCCATTTGCAGGGGAGCAGATCCCATGCTTCCAGTCCTATAGCCTAGTCCTCACCTCAGTGTCTCCCCTGGATTCGCACGCAGAGAACCAGTGTTGAAATCCTGTTTGTGCCCTTGACTAGATGCATGACCTCCTGCAGTCTTTTATCTTTCTGGGCTTGAGTCTGCTCATCTATAAAATGAAAGTCTTAGACATGACGACCTCTAAGGTCCCTTCCAGTCCCTGCTGCAGGCATTCGTGGCTGGTTCCTACTTTCCCTAGGGTTGGGAAGCAGCCCTTTAAAGGGATGGTATCCTCCCTCCTGCCTTTCTTCATGACTTTCTCTTCTTCCCCTCTCATGCCCTTCAGCAAATCCAGAAAGACAGGTTCTGCCCAAAACAAATAAACAGAACAACAAAAACCAGTGCCTCAAACTAAAACCTTTTAGAGACTGGTCTTACGGGTTATTTGTGAAGCTGAGTCCATGTCCAGGGCTGGGGTTGCTGGCACATGCCCATGCACTTTGAAAGGGCCTGAATTGCTCAGTAAGCATCATGGGCACTGACTCTCAAGCCCTGGATAGGGAGGCAGGGGGCTAAAGGCCACTGACAGAGGCAGCTGTGCGTGCGCATTAACCACTCATCAAAATCAAATGACAAAGCCCCACAAAGGGAAAACAGAAATTAAAAATATAAAAGGCAAATGGCTTCAACATTTTATTTTTAAAGTCCAGCTGTTATTTGGCTTGAATGTGACAAGACAGCATTTCTCGCTCACCACGATATTTATAAATCCCCCAATTCATCGGTGTTGAGGATGTGCAGAACACGTTTTTGCCCTGGTTGGGGCTGCAGCAGTGGAGGACTTCAAAGGGGCTGAATGGCCCCAGATCCTTGGGCTCCAGATAAAGAGAGAACCAGGAGAAGGGGGATTCTCAGCCACTGTGAACTCATTCAGACTGATCCACAACTTTTGCTTTTTTAGCAGCTATCCGTGTGGATTTTTTTGTCTTTCTCAGAGTTCTGTTTAGAGGAGGAGCTAATCCTTATCCCCATTCAATGACTGTGGGAGCAGTGTAACATAGTGGAGAAAAACCCGGACTGGGAATCCAGAGTCCTGCATTCCATCCCCGGTGCTATTAAAATGTTCTCTTGTGAGCTTAGAGGAGTCACTTCCTTCCCTGGGCCTCATTTTCTTCTTTTATAAAATAGTGGATAGGAAGTGGCCCAGATGGTCTCCAAGCTCTGTTGCAGCCCTAATATTCTGTCCTGTGTTCTAATGTCCCCTTTTTTCTCTAACATTCTATGTTCTCAGGTACTTCTCAGCTCTAACATCTTTGCTCTAAGATCCCTCTCAGTTTTGACATTCTCTGTTCCATGGTCCTTCCTATCTTTTCTCCCTGTTCTGATATCCTCTGATGTATATTTTAAGGGCCATTCTCTGTTCTATTTTCTAAAGGCCCTCCTATCTCTAACAATCTATGTTCTAAATTCTCTCAGCTCTGACGTTCCCTGTGGTGTATTTTAAGGTTCCTTCAGGCCCTGATGATTCTATTTTATGTTCTAAAATCCAGTTTGTTCTCTCAGGTCCCTCTGATTATCAATGGTCTTTGTTCCAAGGTCCCTACCAGTTCTGACATTCTGTGATTCTCAGGTCTTCAGAAAGCCCACAACAGGTTTTGTTGTAGCAAATTTTATTGTAGCAAAGATGAATTCTCCATGAATTCTCCCGACCTCTAGGGTTTCTTTCATTCATTCGTTCAATAGCAATAGATAGATTCATTCAGCTGATAGACCATACTTGTGTTGGTTTGCACAAGAACTGCTGGATAAATGATGCTAAATATGTCTTTTTCAATGTCCTAAATGATTTTCTTTTAGTAAGAAGGAATACCCCAATCTTAGACAAAGATGAGATGACCTCATTTTCATGTATGATCCTGTCAGGCTTGGAGAGTTGAAAGTATAATCTGCTCTGAATAAAAAGCTACCTTTGGTTCAGTGGATTATGAACTGAGGGAGCATCCCTTTAAAGAAATGTCTTAAATTACAGGGTTCTCTTCCTTGATCTAACATCTTCAGAGCAGAAGGCCGGGGTTTGGCACAGAGCAGGATGGCTAAGCCAGCCATACCCAAGCTTTGCCCTTAGGAGTCTTTGTCAGGATCATATCTCAAGATGGTCTCATCTTTTAGGATTTATGATGACCCAAGTAGTTCTGGAATGGAGATAAATCAGGAAGGTTGTCCCTGGAACCTTTTCAGAAAGCCTATCTAGTGAGAAACAGACTTCTCTGAGTCTGTTAACCCTTTCTCCTCCTAGGAGAGCAGGTGCTTCATTGCCTAGGGCAACAAGGAAGTCCCTGACATTGCTTGGGATGGGATCTAAGCTCTCCTGGAGAAATTCCTCATATGAACCTGTAGGATTTTAGAGTAGGTAGAAAGATCTTGGTAGCATTTTCCAACCTCCCACCCAGGTCGTGTCTCCAGTGACAAAGTCAAGTTCTACTTCTGTGTCAGATAGCTCTCATTCACTCATTCATCAAGCAAGCAAGCTTTTATACCGGTGTACCGGTGGCCAGGAGATACAAAGCTAAACATTGTGCAATCTCTTCTTGCTAAAAAAGAGTTCTTTATACTAAGTGTAAATCTGCCTCCCTATAACATCCATCCACAGGGTTTTATTTAGTTCTTCAAATGAGTGTAAAACTCCTTTATCCTGGTGACAGCCTTTTGGATATTTTATTTATTCAGGACTACGAGACCTGAGTTTGAATTTAGGTCCCACCGCTGTGTGACCTTAGGTCATCCAGTTGCTCCTCTGGACTTGAGTTTCAACACATGTCAGATGAAGTGACTGAACCAGGTAGTCAGGTTTGTGAATCTCCGACTCCACTGCTGAATGATTAAAACAATTGCGTGTCATGGTAGACTTCGTTGCAAGTCTCAGTGACCAAAGCTACCAAGGAGAAATTGTTTGTAAGAGAGTAGTATAGATATCAGATTCTGGAAAGGAAAGAGCAAGGCTGGAACTGGCCATCGGAGCCATGAGTGCAGAAAGCAGAAAGAGGACATTCCTACTGGGTGGTTATTTTGGCCCTGAAAGTAGGCTTGGCTTAGTAGGTCAACATATACCAAATGCTTTTTCTGTCCCGAGTCCTACACAAGGTGCTATGGGGGAGCAGCAGTCTAGTCTTTGTCGTCCGTTTCAACTGAAAAGCAAAGATAACAACGTGGAAAGGGGCCTGCATATAGAGTTCAAAGACTTGGGTTTGAATCCCAGTTCCAACATTATGATTATGAGACCAGAATTATATCATTTAACTGTCTCTGGGTCTCAGTTTCCTTATCTGTAAAAGAAAGACTTGGAGTAGATCAAAAGTTAACCTGGGGTTCATGAACTTTTTTTTTAATATTTTGATAATTAGATTTTATTATACGTGGTTTCCTTTGTAATCATTTGTCTTTTATGCATTTAAAGATATCCTGAGAAGGGATCCATAGGCTTCCCCAGACTGCCAGAGTGGGGCTAAGGACCCCTGCACTACATGAACTCTGGCCCACAATCCTTTGTTAGTCTAACCCTTTTGGTATCAAGATAAAAAAAGAATAAAAACTCATGTTGGAAAGCCTAGGCGATGTCAGCCAAAGTTGTATTTGGACGCTGGGAATCTGGCCTCCCACAGCTTCAGGGAAGAGAGTGGGCACCGGCTGCTCTCAGCTTAGAAGGATAAGCCCACCCTGAAAATTCAACTCAGAAGATAATGCTGTGAGCTGGCAGCACAGCCAAGGGGCATGTAACAGGCAGGGTATGAGGGCCTGCAGAGCAGCCTTCAGGAAAAAAACCAAACCAGAGTTCAGAAGGGCTGTGCCTGTGGCCTGGTGCTATACTGTGTAGATCACAAAATGTATTTTACTGTGGATATAAACGGTTTTACAGGAGCCTGTGCACCAGTTTATATCAGTACTATATATAAAGTGCAGCCCTCTTAAACAAACAGATAAAGTTCTCTTAAGGAAATATATTTGCTGCATCTTAAAAGCTCCAAAATAACTTTTAATGTTGGTGGAGAACAATTTCTATTGAATCCTCCAGGTGATGGAAAGCTCCTGTTGAGGTAGAAGAAAGAGGTTTAGGCAATAGAAACCACTTATATAGTGCTTCCTGGATGCCCCAGAGCAGGCCAGCCCTGACCTGCTACATGGAAGCCCAGCAGCAGAAAAGGCTGGCCACAAGTAGGGTGTTTCTTTGGCCCCCAGTCAGCATGGTGCCCAACCTCTGTGATAGGTGTTGTTTCATCACCTTGTCTCCCTTTCCAATTCAGTTTAAGAAGAAGGCATTGGGTTAGTCACTGCAGATACAAAGACAAACTTAACTACATATTCCCTGCCTTCAAGTAGCTTGCATTTTATTAGAAATCTTTTGAAACAGGAGAGTGGAGAGGTCCGTGTAGGACCAAATACGACCCTTTCTCATTACCATGAAAGCACGTTTCTTTTCCCTGCCCTTGCACAAAGCACATGTGCACCATCAGTTGAGGCACCAGCAAGAGCTGAGGCTAGAGACAAAGGCTACATTCCCAGCCCTCAGCAGCCTACTAGCCTGCTTTGCACAAACACCTGATATCACAATGAACTTGTGCAGTCAGTGAAGGTGCTGCATGTAGTCTATGCCAGCCAGTTTGGAAGTACGGGGAACTGTGAGGTTTTGTCTCTTTGGGCTATAGTCAAGCAAAATGATGAATTCCAGTTTCATTATTCACTTATTCATTTACTCTTTTCCTTTAACCAGTATTATTAATTGCCTCCTACGTGCATACCACTAATAATAGCAATGATTATGTTAATAATAACAGTTTTATGGTGCTTTGAGGTTTTTTACTTTTTTTAAACTCTTTCCTTCAAACAGTTTTGTGGGGTAGAGAGTAGAAGTGTTTTTAGATGATGAAACAGGCCTCAGGAAGTGAAGAAACATAGTCAGGGCCACACAGTTAGGAACAGGCCAGAATTTGAACAGGGGTCTTTTGGATGAAAATCCAATGATCTGGAATTTCTTGCTGGTCACATATGCGCTGGTGAAGTTGTTGATTTCCAGATCATAAATGTGGTAAAGCATCAAAGGTGTTGTCATTGGGGATTTTCATCTCACCCCTTTTCCTCTGTCACTAAGGGTAGTGTTTTCTAATTTGTTCTTCCTGCTGCTTCGTGGATCTCTTTTTAGCCATAATCTCTCGGTCTTACAATTGATTCTATAAAATTCTAGGTCATCACCATCATCACAGAAGCTCAGATTTCTGTAGGGAAAGGGAAGGGAATGAGCATTTCTATAGGGCCTACTATGTGCCAGAAACAACGTTAAGCACTAATTACAAATATCTCATTTGTTCCCCTACAACAACCCTGGGAGGTAGGTGCTCAATCAAATAATCATTTGGTTATTTAAGGAAACTGAGGCTAAGTGACTTGTCTAAGTCAAGTCTTCCTGACTCCAGGTCTCTATCCACTGCACCACCCAGGTTTGCAAAGTGCCTTCTTCACAACATCTAGGTGAGGCAGGTTGAATAAATATGATTATTTCAACTTTGCAGATAAAGAAACAAGGAGCTTTGAATTAATTAAGCGACTGACCCAGGATATTCCATGACTTTAGTCAGTGCTAATAGTAATAGTAGCAGTAGCAATATAATAATTTATAGTTACCAAGGTACCTTGAATATTTTATTTCATTTAGTCCTTATAATACTCCTCTGAAGTAGGTAGCAGAAGGTGTTACCATTCTCATTTTACAGATGAGAAAACTGAGGCATGGAACATGTAACTTATCGAGCTACTATATATTAGTCAGAACTTGAAACCAAGCCTTTTGCTTTGAGTTGAGGAGTCTTTCTGCTTTATTATGTGGCCTTTAGAAAGCCAAGGTGAACAGTTACCGAGGCCCTAATTGGGTTATGCCCACAAGAAGTCACAAAGGTAAGAATTCATCACTTTTTTCATTATATGGTAACCTATTACATTTAGGGGTCAGGCTATAAAAAATAATTCTGAACTAAAAGTTAATATACCAAGTCTCAGCCTAGGAGAAAATTTCATAGATTATTGGTTTTAATATGTGTATATATGTATACATACATACATATACATATATATGCAGGCACACACATATACATGTATTTCTTCCACTTCTGTAGCATAGAGACAGCTTCATGCTGCTTCAGTATAAGTTTTCCATTCCAAGGGAAGATTGATCCTGAATGAGGACGAGATGAAAGTGGGAATTGTTGCTTCTGGCGTCTACAGAGCTGCTTGTGGGATGGAGAAAGCCAAGTCTAAATCTCTGGTCTTCTCCCCTTTGGCTCCATCTGCCATGGGCCTGATCTGAATCCAAAGATCTGAACTGTGTCCCTCCAGTGGACTCATGGCCAAAAACTAATTGATGGAGGAGGAAGCTGTCTTCCTTATTCCCTGACTTCAAATAGATCCAAGGGCTTGGTTTCTTTCTTGCCCTGGCGCTGGTGGGATAAGTGATGAGTCTTGCTTTGGGATGTTGCATCTTCATTGGATTTCAGCTCTATTTTCCAATGGTCAAGAAGGATGCCTGCTCTTAAATATCACCTACAATAGGATGCTGCGTAGAAATTTCTAATGAGGTGACTGACTTGCATTGATGAAAGCGGAGGGAATGTGTTGATGTAGAAAATCTTATGATGGAATAGCATCATGCAAACAAAGGTAAAACACCTTCAGAACTTCCCTCACATTTGATATCTAAGTAACAAGCCAAATAGGCTTTTCCATCAGCCATTAAATAGGAGTAGCGTGGGGTCATGGAGTGTAGTGGAGAGCGCTAGACTTGGAAACAGGAAGACTTGGGTTTGAATGTTGCCTCTGATGCTTATTACAGGTATGACTCTAGGCAAGTCACTTGACACCTAATTTCCTTATCTGTAAAATGAAAATACTAATAGCCTAGGACCTCAGGGTTGTTTGGAAGATCAAGGGAGATAATGTATATATGAACATCAAGTGCCAAGTAAATGTTGCCAAGACACATAGGTGGCCCAATGGATAAAGCTCTGGCCTTGGAGAGCTGAGTTCAAACCTAGCCTCAGACACTCACTGTGGAACTCAAAGCAAGTCACTTAACCTCTGTTTGCCTCAGTTTCCTCATTTGTAAAATGATCTGGAGAAGGAAGTGGCAAACCACTCCAGTATCCTTGCCGTGAAAACCCCAGAAAGGGTCTTGAAGAGTTTGACTGGACTGAAACCACTAAATAAAAGGTTACCTATTATTATTTTAATTGACCCCCTAGAAAGCTTCCAGTGAGGATCTTTCTTTACTAGTTCAAGTCTGCACCTGGTAGTCTCAGGCAGTTACCTGGGGCACTAAGAGGTTAAGTGACTTGCCCAGGGGGCACACAACCAGTGTGCATTGAGTGTGAAAGTTCAACCAAACTCTTTGGAATCCAAGTCCAGGTCTGTGGCTAATATGCTACCCTCCTCAGCATCATCATCAGTTATCACTGTTGTCTCATTCTCATCTCTTTTACTGGGATTCAGATGGAAGTGGTCCTGCTATTACCTTGCTATTACTTTTTTATATGTAATGGTTTACAAACATTGTACATGTGGATAAAATGGCTGCTTTTTGGAGCTGAATGAACTTAGGAGGCTCAAATCTCATTCTCTGTAGGCCCCTGAGTATATCCTTTGTACAACTTGGGTAGTAGATAGGAAAACAAAGAAGATAAGTACCTCATTATACTCTGACATGATTTTGATCTCTCCTGCTAGGTCTCTATCATTTTAAAACTATCCATTCTACATAGTTTAGAGATTATGAGTATTTGCTATGGTAATATCAATTTGAAATGTTCATTTTTTTTTTTTTTTTGGTCTGGGTGATTGAGGACAACTGTTTGTTCTGTGATAGTGGTCTATTTGTAGCATAATTTATTAGTTGCGTTTTCCAGGATATTTTGAGGTCCATATTTGTAGCATGGGGATTTGTGCTGACCAGCTGTCCATCAGTGGTAGCAAACTTCTGATACATAATTCTAGCCCCCAGGACCTGTCTTGCTGGGTAGTTGGAAGAAGCAATATTTTGTTTCCTGTAGTGCTATTACACAGTCTCTACTGTTTCCTTACACAATTTGCACTGATTGCTAAATCTGGGCTCCTTAAGGACAAACTTCCTGTAAATTCTGGTGGCAATACCTGGTTCTGAATTGCCATCATAAACCCGTTTTCATTTTTTAAAGAATCCGCAAGCTTCTGCCATTTGTTTGAGGCTCCCTTGTTGGTGCGTGGTTGGTCAAGTTCATGTGAGTATTGCCTATGGAGGGCCTTTGGATTTCACTTGTAGATCTTTGCCATAGGTTGGATCTGAAAGGTGAACTGCATCTGATTACATTGGACAAATCCCATGCTACGTATACCTATCCACTATTTCTTATTATCAACAGTTTGCTATTTCTCAATGAAATAATGTCTACTTTTTCTAAAAATATTTCTATGTGATCTTTTAACCTATTCATCACATGCTCTGGAGAATGCCATAGGATCACAAGATCATATATTTGGAACCCTAGTGGTCCCTAGAACTCATGTGACCCAAATGATGATGAGGAAAGTAGAGGCCAGAAAATTTAAATGACTTGATCAAGGTTATATAGTGGCAGACATGGGATTTGAACCCAGGTCCTTTAATTTCAAATCAAGTGTTATTTCCATTATGCCCTGCTGCCTATCAATCCTCTTTCTCCACTTTTGGCAAGGAAATGTTAATTTTCCTGTCATGGCCTTAGAGTGACAGCTTCATGTTTTATTAATATTGTGTGGGCTGTTGTTGATATTAACCCGGGGAAGGGGAAGCAACCTACCCAGACAGTTGCTTTGTTTGGGTCAGGATTCACAGCTTTAGAGATGAGCAGATTACATGAGATAGCCATGCTAGAGTCTCACGTTCCCTTCATTGCTTAAAAAAAGAAATAGTTGGCAAAGCACCGAAAATAGTCGAGGAGGACTTGCCTTATAAAATTTAGGATCTTAGAAACAATCTTAGAGGTTGTCTAGTCTCATGTTTGTTCATTTGTATCAGTTGAGTTTGACTCTTTGTGACCCCATTTGGGGTTTTCTTGGCAAAGATACTGGAGTAGTTTGCCATTTCATTTTCCAGTCATTTTACAGAGGAGGAAACTGAGGCAAATAGGGTTGTGTCTTGTCCAGAGTAACACAGCTAGAAAGTGTCTGAGACTGGATTTGAACTCGGGAAGCTGAGTCTTCCTGACTCTGGGCTTGGCACTCTGTGCTCTATGGCACCACCTAACTGCCCATTTTGTCTCATATCCAAATGTAATACAAATTCCATCTGCAATATGCCTTCTCATCAAACCTCTACTCCGAGATCTCTAGTAATGGGACACTCTGTACTGCATGATGCCGCCCATTTCACTTCTGGTTCAGTGTTATGGTGAGGAGGTTTCTCTTGGTATTGAGCTGAAATTGGCCTCCCCCTGGCCACACCAATCTCTTAGTTTTGCCCTCTGGCGCCAAGAACAACAAATCTAGTTGGTCTTCAACATCAAGACACTTCAAATACCTAAAGACAGCCACCCCAATCCTTTTCCTCTCCAGGCTAAATATCCCAAGTTTCTTTATTCGATGTACACATAGTTTCAGGTCTTCTTGCCCTCCAACAATGTTTTTCAGATATTCTCCAGATTGCCAATTTCCTACATAAATGTTGCACTTGGAATTGGAAACAGTATTTCTGATGTGGCCTGACCAGGGTGGATGACAGTGGTTCTCTAACCAAGCTAATTTTGGACACTGATCTTATTGATGTAGTCTAAAAATGCATTTGCACGTGTGTGTGTGTATATGTGTATCGTGGGAGATCGCATGGGTCATTTGCACATAGATTCTTTCATCAAATCTTTACAGTGAAGAAATTATATTGGCTATTCCTTCCCTTTTATTTTTCCTCTATTTTCCCCAAGATAAGAAAATGTAAACTTCTCTCAGGATCAGTCATGCTTAGAATTCCCCTTTTCCTGACAAATAGAGGGTTCACCGGGAAAAATAAATAGAAACAAGAAGCTAGTGAATTAAAGTTATTAATGACCTTCTTATCTGAATGCCATTGGAATAATTAAATTGTCCCCAATCTGATCATTTTAGAAACCAACTTCAGTGTCATGGTACTGAGAGTGAGGAAAACTGAGATCTTGTCATATCTCTGCCTATAACTACTTGTGTGACCTTTGACAAGTCACTTCTCCTCTTCACCTCAGTTTTCTCTGTGTTCTAAGTCTTTCTTGCATCAACAAGTCTAAGAGGGCTTTGACATTCCATGATCCATGTTCTTTCTTAATTATATCTTGTCGTGTTCTATGTTCTGATTTCTCTCCCAGCCCAACAATCATATGTACTAGGACCCTTTACAACTCTAGGATCCCAAAGTCTGTGTTTTGAGGTCCTATCTACTCTTAACATTCTGTGTGATTCAGTGAGTATGTAATACCTGTCCTTAAGAACTTCACTGTTCATGGAAGTCACATTGTGCCTTTGTCCACTTAAATATACAAAAGATGTAGCATTGGTATTGGTAGGTAATATTTATAAAGCCAGGAATATTAGAACTCAGGATTGTCCTGGAAGTGGTAGGTTCTGGGACCTCTGATTTGCCCAACAAACCAGTGGCTAAAGGAGGACAAGTGACCTCTTTTAATCTCAGGCTATAACTCAGCCTACATTTTTGTCAGCACTGTTCAGGTTTCACAAAGCACGATATTGTAAAAGTTGCATTTTTTAGGGATGCCTGTATATAGAAGAAGAGGGGTGTGACTATGTTCCTCAAATCCAACAGTATTCAGTTTATTGGAATTAATCTCATAAAAAAGTCGACGTTTTTGAGGGTTAAATGAGCCCTCCAGGTCAGTGGTCTGTGGCTTTTCCTTCAATTGGATTCTCATTCCCTGCATTTTGCTTCAAGCCTAGATTGAATGAAGCCCATGGAGTTTGCAGCTCACAAACACTGCATATTGGGATTGAGGTGGGGGTGGGGAGTGTCAGGGAGCAAAGGGGGAAGGTTAGCTAAATCTCAGCTAGCTTCACTTGGAAGGATTAGGAACCAGAACCAATTGTCACCTTGTTGTAGCTCCAGTCACATCTGATCTTTGGCTAAATGGGTCCCATTACCTTAACTCAGCATCTTGCAAGTCTTACTTATGTGGGTACATGTGGTGATGTAAATATCAACAGAGTAGCTGGTGCTCTGTGTACAAGTTGAGAGAGAGAGAGAGAGACAGAGAGACAGACAGAGAGACAGAGAGACGGACAGAGACAGAGATACAGAGATAGAGACAGAGACAGAGAGAGAAAGAGTAGAGAGGAGATCCATCCAGATTGTCCTGGGAAACACCAGTTTAATCCAGATAAAGAATTTTGTTTAGATATGTGAAGCAAATGTAACTTAATTAAAGAAGAAGAAGAAAGAAAGAAAACTCTGCCCCTGAAACGGAAAGCCAGGGACTCTGGAAAATATAGACGGGTATCTTGCTGGCTAGAATTTCCTTCATTTTGCAAAGCCACGAGCCACATGCATCAGCTCACCACAAAGTCATTAAGTCTTTTTAAGCTCAGATGAAAAACATTAACAAATACCACAAAAGGCTTTAGTATGGCCCCTTTGTTCATTCCCATATGGCACGTTATAACTCCTGCGCCACTCGGGGGGTGTGTTTGTTTAAGCTGCCTCCATCAGGCTGGGCCCTGAAAGAACAAAAGACATCTTGAGCAATCCTAAGCAGGAAACGGGCTAATCTAAACATGGTTTGTGACACTCTAAGTAGAATAGAAAGGGGAGGGATTGATTAGTCATTAATGTCCAATTGGCTCCATATGGATGTTGCAATAATAAGGCCTTTCTCAAAGCAGTAGCACAGTTATTGAATTAGGGGTTTATGTTTCCTCTGAGCTGACCTTCGGGAATTCCCATTTTTGGTTCTTCTTGTTGATGTTTCAGGAGAATGGAGTCTCTGATAGGGAAAATTGAAGATTTCTCTGCAATAACCTTTGCTCATAATATTGTAAGTGAGCACCACGTTTACTTAACAGAGTCTGCATCTCTGCCACATTTTCCAGTTTTAGGCATGTCCTTGAATCTTTTAGTAACGGAACATTCAGACAATCCATTTGATGTTGGCATGATCCTCGTAACTGTAGTTCCCCTCATGAACTTAGCTGGGTTTTAGAAGTATTCTCCTTGCTAGGTGTGGGGAGTAGACAGTGTTAGCTGAAGAACAGTATGGTATTGGCATATAGAGAGATGTCAGCTGGCTGGACAAGAACTGTGGGATTGAGTCTTCCCTAAATGGAACATGTTTCCTGGGATCAGTTTGCCTATTTCTAAATTTTCTCTTGGAAAAACCACCCCATAGAGTCAGACAGTTTTAAAATTCTTAAGCCTTGACTTCTCATGGTACCTCCTGCAGAGGCCTTTGGTTACACATAGAAAACTGAAAGAAAAAATGACCCCTTCAGGAAAAAAAAGTAAGGAATCCAAAAATTCAAATGTGCTTCCAGCTATTTGCTTGGTCACTGAAGGTTTATACATGAAGGAGGCTACATTTGCTACCTAATCTATAAGTTTATGAAGAGGAAAGTGCTTTGTAAACCCCAAAGTGATATGGAAATAAGACCTGTTGTTAGGATTGTTTCCCATGTTTTTGATCAACCAGGTTCAGTTTGGGAAATTGTGAAATCATGACCTTTCATGGGTTGTTCCATGACTGCAAAGGAAGACCAGTGGCAAGGATCTGCAAAGATAATGAAGTAAAACAGAAATGGAAAGAGAAGACACTCATTCTTTTCTTGTCCTTCTAGCTGATTGCAGTACTTTTATGTTTTTCTCTCAACTTAGCCACGAAGACAGCCAAACTTTATGATATTGGGAAAAAGAAATATGTTCTAAATCCAAATCTAATCCTAACCTAATTAATTCTTAATTCTGAAATTCACCTCTCACTCTGATAGAATAGTAGGAATAAGAAGTTCTTAGAAGGCTATAAAGATCACGACAGAAAACTGACAAGTATTCCATAACTTAATATATTACATTAAGATGAGTTTGTTGTTGTCATTTGGTGGGGGATAGGGGAGGGAAATGATGAAAGAATATGACAGGAATGCAAATACCTGCCCTTTTTCCTAATTTTTGATTTATTTTTTTCAATTTTTTTAATGATCTATTTTTAAAAATTTAAGCCCCTGATAGACTTCTCATTTTGTATATTAACACAAACAAGGGGCAATCAGCTGTATCCTCCAACTCCAACTCCAACCCAAATCTCACATGTGAGCCTCAAATAGATTCTATTTGACAGACAGGTTGAAGGAGCTAAGAACCTACTTAAAGTTTGAAATGCAGTGATTGTCGAGTTCTGATATGCAACAAAACATTCTACATTTGTCTCTCTCTTTATTAATAAGTATTCAGTTACAGCTTAAGAGACCACTCAAGTATTTCCACCCTTCACTGTAATTCTTTGTATAAACAGGACCATTTTCTCCAATTTACCTTGGACTCAACATAGTCATTCTCCAGAGGCACCTAGGGAAAGTGTTGTGACTCTTCAGCACAGTTCCAACAAATCAGAGAATTTCTGAGCTGGGAGGGATCCTTGCATTTGTCTAGGGCAACTTGCATATCTCTGAAAAGTAGTCACCCAACCCTCATGTGATGACCTCTGGTGATGCAGAACTCACTAATCTTTGAAGCAGTTCACTCTTGAGTATGTGTGTGGTGGGATGGGAGAGGTGGTAGGTGGAATTCTTTCTTTCAGAAATCTAACTCTCTGCAGTCTCCACCCTCCACTAGTTCAAATTCTTCTTTATTATGTCAGGACAAGTCTCAGCCCTCTATAGGAGAACCTTTCAAATATTTGAAGACATCCATTAATTTTAATTTTCTTCATCATCATCATCATGACACACATTTGCATATTTCTTTAAAGTTTACAAAGCTCTTATTTCCATAAACTCACACCCATCCAGAAGGCTACTTTTCTGAATTGAATGTCTCCTAGTTCTTTCAAGCTGTCCGTGTACAACATGATTTCCAGTCCATTTTCCATCCCAGTTACCAATCTGTAGACATGCTCCAAACTATCAATGTCCTTCCAAAAAATGTGGTGAACAGAATAGAAGTCCATACAAATTCTAGCCAGGAGAGAAACTAGAAGGATGATCATCTCCACTGAGCTGGATACCATTTCACTTTTTAAAAATCAAGTTTATTGATGTTTTTTTTCTTTACATCACATATATTTCCTATTATATCTATTCCATTCCCCCTTCAGAGAGCCATCCCTTTTAACAAAGAATAAAAATGAGAGGAAAAACACTTCAGCAAAATTAACCAAGTTATTGAAAAAGTCTGACATTAAATTTAGTGTTCTCACACCTACCTATGGGTTCCCATCCCTGTAAATAAGGTAAGAGTACCAGAGGAGGTATTTTATCAGTCTTTCCCTTGTGACCAAGCTTGATCATTGCATTTTCACAGTGTTTGATTTCAGTTGTTTTATTTTTGTTCTTTCCATCTACATTGTTGTACTCAATGTGTATAGTTTTCCTAGTTCTACTTACTTCATTTTGCATCAATTCATAGAAGTCTTCCCATGCTTCTCTGTATTAATTTTATTGATTCTTAGTATGCAGTGGTATTCCATTCCATTCACACACCACAGCTTGCTTAGCCATTCTTCAGTCCATGAGCATCTACAGTTCTTTACTGTCACCAAAAGTACTGTTATAATTATTACCATGATTCTTTTTAAGACAGCCTAAGATTGAATTTGACACAGGTAGGTGGTTCATTGGATAGATCACTGCACCTGAAGTTACATGATTAGCATTTCTTAAATATTAAAATTTCTAGAATATAGAGTGGACACTGTATGGTAAATTTATGAAAGGGTGGAGACCAGAATTAGAGAGACAGAGAAGTCATGGATAGGTTGTTGTAAGGAATATATTTAGCAAAATGATCATGGATCCATCCAAATAATTGAACTTCACAAAGCCCTTTCTTCATAATAGCTTTGTGAGGAAGGAACCACAGGCATGATTGTTTCCATTTCCCAAATGAAGAAGCTGAGTCTGATTTTCCTGTGAGAGTCAATGGTTGGTTTCCAAATTAAGTCTCCTAAGTCCAAAAGATCCATTCTTTCCATATCACCCTATCTATGTATCATTTACGTCCATCATAATTTAATTATAAGTTGTCACTTCTCTTAAAAAATTGTGAATCGGCAGATTAGCCTGCCTGAATTTTCTATTTCCTTTCTAAGTGGAAAGACAACACAGTACAGTGGACAAGGGATAGGTCTGGAGTCAGAGGACCTGGGTTCAATCTGTCTCTGCTGCTTCCTTCCATTGTGATCTTAGGTAAGCCTTCTGGCACCAGTTTCTCCCTCTGGAAAATGTGAGAGGATGAATTAGATGACCCACGAGGCCCCTTCTGTCTTAAAATCCTCTTCTCTTCCTGAAATTTGCAGTGGGAAGTAACCCTAGAGTAATCAGAAATGGTGTGATACAGTGGAAAAGATACTGGGCTTCAGCTGGATGGTATAATACTTCTTGGAGTACTACAGAAGGGATCCTTCTCAAGTAGAGTTGGACCAGAAGGGCTCCGTGCCTACTTTGACTTTCTATGATGAATTTGCCATTGTCTTGAGTGCAAGTCAACATTTCCCCTCAGCTCCATGGGTGATACTGGTCTCTCAATCACTATTAATTGATGTTGATGCTACTGTTGTCCATCTTTGGTCTGCTGTGTACTTGCCCTGCCATCGGGGTTCTTCCTGTGCTATACCTAGCCCAGCTCGGGCCAGCAACCTTTTTTTAATCTACAAAATTGCATCATTGCCTTTATTTTTTTTAAAAAACTTCCTATCTCCTGTTAAAAGAGGCATGGGGTGCCTTTAAGGAAGGGAATCAGCCTCTGAATCATAGACCCTCAGAGCAGGAGGGAACTTTAGTGATCACTTGAACTAATTTTTCTTTTCTAGAAATTGTGGCCAAGAAGAGTGACTTGGTCAAAGTCACATAGTCAATTAGTGGAAGAACTAGATTCAAGGCTGGGAAAACCCCAGATACACAGGAGCAATAATTTAAAAACAAAATTATCTTTTCATACCTTTCAAAAATGAATGAAATCATATTCTCTTCTCTTTGTACTTTAAAACATGATAACAATAAGTTAATTTTAGACTTCAAATGCATAAATGGGGGGAAGACAATTTGAAACAATTTTAGAGCATTATTTTCGGTTCCATTTGCAACAAATAATTTTCCTGATCTTACTTTTCCTTTGAAGATCTTAAAAATGTTTTTCAATTAAATTTATGAATTGAAATGCAGAATTAATAATATCTGGCATCACCACATTAAAATTATAGTCTCCAAAATATTTTTGATTGTGGAAAGTTCTGGTGACTTTGTGTCTCTGAGAACTCTCAATCTTTCTCTTATATTTTGGTCCAGACTTCAAGCTCAGGTCCAGCTGACTATAGGGACTTCAGATAAACCAACTAGTGAACAGCTAACAAGAAGAAAATAGAAATGGACAAGACTTCCTGTCAGAGGAGTCAGAAGTACTTATTCAATCGTTTTTCAATTCAGTTCAGCAGTTTATTAAGAATTTAGTATATGGAAAGCCCAAGACTAGATGCTAGGGATTCCAAAATGACATGAAGACATAGTCCCTGCCCCCAAGGAGTTTTTGGACTCAGATCTTCTGAGTTTTGTTCATTCTCCTTCTATAGCATCTTTTCCATTCATCCCCATGTTCTTTCCCACTCCCACTCCCACTGATGCTGTAAACATGTACACAAATACTGCTGATGGTGCAAAGGAAAATGTGATAAAAGCAAAGAAAAGTATTAGGCAGAATGTTCTGATAATTTTGAAGAAACAGAGATCCTTATCATGTGGTAATAGTGGTAGGGCAGGGGACCAGGGTGGAGGGAGGGATTGGGAGAGGTGGCACCTAACTTGGGCCTTGAAGGCAGAGAGAGATTAAAACAGATGAAGAAAAGGTGACAAGGAATTCATCCTAGGTAGAGAGTAGGTGGAGGCATGGATTGCACTAAAGAAGGGCAGGGCAACAAATGGTCTGGTGAATGAATGAGTTGAGGTACAAAATGAAGACAGATATGATGGCATAACGCTGGAATGATATGCTAGGGTCAAATTGAAAAAGTCCTTGAAGATCAGAATTGGGGATCTCTGCTATATCTGGTAGACAATGGGGAACCACTGAAGCTTTTGGGGGCAGAGAAATGACATTGAGTGGACAGTACATTAGGAAGGCTATTACAATAGCTGTGTGAAAGATGTTTGAGTAGAGAGAGACTGAAGGCAGCTACCCTGAACTAGGGTAGATACACTAAGAGAGGAAATGAGAAAGTAGATTCAATTCAGTTTGTGGAGGTAGTTAATAGTGTAAAGAACTGATTAGGAGAAGGGAGAGAAAAGGAAGAGTCAAAGACCTCTATGAATTTATGAGCTGGAGTAAGTTTGAGACATCACTCAGAAATAGAGAAATCAGAGAGAGGGACAAGTCTGTCTTTCTTCTTACTTTGGTATACTGCCTCTCCATACTAAAAGAAAAAAATAGGGCATTTCAAGCAAAAGCTTTGAGCCAAGTCTGAGGATGCTCCATTGTTCAGTGAATGGGAAAGAAAGTCATCTGTCTCTTGCCCAGCTGCTTCCTCTCTGAGTATCTTGAAGTCTCTGTGCAAACCTTTCCCTTTCTCTATTGGGGAAGAAACTCCCTAAAGTTTCTCTTTTCCCGTTAGTTTGCTCCTGACTGGGAAAAAAAGCTTGACTTCTTTGTTTCATGGGGAGTGGAAAGTGAGCATTAAAGACTGCCCTACAGTGTTAAACACCTGTGGCACAGCAGTTAACTTAAAATAATATTGAAATGTCTTTTCATCTGACATTCCCCACAAACCTGTCTCCTTTTATGTGTACGCGGGCAAGTATATAAATTGCTGAATCCGTGTCAGTTGTAAAGTAATGGCATGGAGGACATCATAAATTACCCTGGTGATCCTCAGGAGAAGACACTGTGTCGTATCTGAATAAGTGTTTTGCTCCTAGAGTAATGTATGCCTTCATCTGGCCCAGCAGTCAGCATATTGCCCTGTGTTGATGGATATTGTCAGCTTGAAGCTACACTACATTTCACTGCGCAATAAACATGGCTGTCAAAGCCATAGCAAGTGAAATCAATTTATCCTATATGGTCAGTGCATTTTAAATGAAATTAATGTACTGTGGGGATGGTGGCAAAAAGGTAGCATATTAGTTATGCATCCTGTGCTCGGGGACTTTCCGTGGAAGGAATCTCTCTCTGCCTAGCTAGTGGGGTCCAAAGGAAGGGGGGTTGGCAAAAAGACTGTGTTTGTGAGCCCTTTGAGATACCCCCCCCCACCCCCCCCAGAGAGAATGGGAATTCAGCAGAATGACCGACTTGTTCTTTTTATCCTGTCTTTTGTTGGAAATAAATGATGGCCATGTTTATGAAATAATAATGCACTTTAATGTTCTAATTTATTACGGACTTTGACACCAACACATTTCTACTTAATCAAGGTATCCTGAGGTAGAGTGGTCGAGCCTAAGATTGATTAGTCCACATTGCTTCTGTACAATAACTCAATTGAACTGAAAGGATTTACTTTGTCCAGAAAGCAGTAATGATACCTTCTAAAATATATTTTGCTTCTTTCTAAACTTGTAAGGGCAGCTATTCTGGCTTTCTCATAAGGGAGATTGACAGTAACAATCTCTCCTGCTCCAAATTCAATGTATGGACATTCTCTAGCTGCATCCATTTGACAGGGCACTCCTTGGGTTTCTGGGGATGATAAGACTGCAATAGAACCGAGGGCTTTGGTTTCTCAAGGTAGGGAAAAACTGAAACATTTATCAGGGAGAGGCAGAAACTTGTTTCTATAATTTGCATAATACTTGTTCTAACATCTATTCATTTAAACATTTAAAACTCTGAAAGGGGGTGATTGTAGGGCTACCTCAGTCCCTTTCAACCTGTCAATTATAAAGGAGCTTATTGAACTTAGGAAACAACACTCCTTGGGGAAGAGATTGGCAAGGGAGTGTGAATTTCGGTGTAACTTCAATGAAGTCACTCAGTTTATAGGGGAAACTTTGCCTCAAAACCCAATGCTCCCCATTCCTGTGACCTCTGGCCTCAGTGTTTCTGGGGGTGTCATGCTTGATCCTAGACTTTGGAGCAGACTTGGGGCAAGATTTCTGTCTCCTAAACCAAGAAGTTCTGGTCCATCAGTGGCTAAAATGATCTTAGACATAGGCTGAAGGTAACAGATAAACAGCATTAAAAGTAGGACTCTGGAGCCCCTGAAATGAAGGGATTCCTACTGTTTGTTTGAAAAAGATGACTGATATGGGAAAAAAAAAAACAAAGCAGTCTATTTCGCTTTGGAATTTGAGAGAAGACAAAGCCTGCAAGAGGCCAGCTAAGAGGGTTGTCCCTCTCTTTCTCCAACATGCGTCTGGTGTAAAAGAAACATGGGAGCTTGTCTCACTGGATTAGTTGTACTTTGGGACCTCAGGAAATAATGGTCCTTTGGAATTCATTCTCTCCTCTGTATATGCAGGGGACTGTGCTCAGCCATGAGAGAGATACACAGATCCTTCACCAGTGGCCACCTCTGCCTTCTTTGAGCTCACAGTCTGGCCAAAAGGACCCAGTACATACATAAACGAGCAACACTGTTCAGCAGCCATAGTTCAGTCTATTTTAGTTCCATAATAATTTATTTATTGCTACTATAAGCCAGATTAGATGGGCATTGAGGATGGGAAGATGAAAAGGAGAGCAGCAACCGCCTTCAAGGAGCTTATATCCTGCTTTGGAAAACAAAGTGTACACATGTTGTAAAACAAGTACAAAATAGTTTTTAGGGGATGCAGTAGCGACTAAAAGGTTTTCATTTATTTCTTCACTTAGCAGGGATTCCTAACCTTTCTTATACCCTGTACCCCTATGACAGTCTAGTGAAGCCTGTGGACTCTCTCTCAGATTAATATTTTTAAATGCATAAAATAAAATAGATAGAATTACAATATACATGAATGTATAGGCTGATATACAGTTTTCAAACTATTTTTTAAAAAGTGTTCCCATACCCCAAGTTAGGAAGTGGTCTCTGAGTTGAGCCTGGAAGGAAACTGAGGATTCCAGTATCCAAAAAGGAGAATGACCCTCAGTAGGGCTGGTGTAGCAGCCAAAGGTGGGGAAGGTAGTAGGACAGGGAAGACAAATGAGCCAGGCCGAGATCTGCAATCCAGCTAATAATGCTTTGCCCCCATCTTGTGTCTTCATGCCCTGACATTCCAGGAAGTAAAGCCGTGAATGGCTCTGCAGCTAAACTACAGCAGTATTATTGTTGGCCAACAGGAGGTGCCACCGTGGCTGAAGCCCGAGTCTACAGGGATGCCCGGGGCCGGGCCAGCACCGAGCCACACATCAAGCGACCAATGAATGCTTTCATGGTTTGGGCAAAGGACGAGAGGAGGAAAATCCTTCAAGCCTTCCCTGACATGCACAACTCCAACATTAGTAAGATTCTAGGTAAGTGCCCGAGTCTCGATGACCTCCCGGTGGGGCAGGGGAGTCGGTGCAGGAGGGAAGCAGAAAGGAGGTTGGGAAAACTCAGGCACTGCAGGAAACCTTGGCCTTTGGTTACTTGCCACGCGCCATTGATATGGCAGCGGTATTGCCCTTCTTTCCCTTCCTTTTTCTAAAGCCACTCAGACCTCCTGAGCTCAAGCAATCCACTAGTTTCAGCCTCCCCAGTAGCAGGGCATGGGCATACCTCACAGTGCCCATGTAGCCCTTTCTTTTCACAGACTGGGCCTGGGTGAAGAATTCCTTTCCAAAACAGTACTATGAACACTTGCCTCCATGCATTTTAGCATCCCTGAGCTTTCTGCTGACACAGTAACAGAAGTGTGGGAAAAAAGAGAGTTTTTTCCCCTCTCTTTGGGGGGGGGGGGGAGGACAGGGAGACTCCTGGGTGTTAAATTCACAGACTGCCACAAAGCCTTGGAAACATTTACAGACCTTACAGTTTTCTGCTACAATAATTCCTTGTAATACACCCCATCAAAACAGCTCATCAGAAACGACTTGAAAACCCAGAAAGGGCGTGAAATTCATGGCACTCTGAACAGTGCCTCTAATGATAACTTGGGAAACTTGTAAAATAGAGTTGCATTCATGTTAATAAGACACGACTAGTTCCAGTTTCATAATAGCCGATAGAGCATCCAGACAGCAGGTCAAAGGGCCTTGGTGCGGCAGTCTTCCATAATGTTAAGCAAGTTACCCAGGGCTGACTCAACACTTGCCTTGGCCAACCAGGACCGAATCTTTCCAATGCAGCTCCTTCAGTTTGGAATTATTATCCCCAACATATTGAACATATTTTATTCAATATGTTGCATTAGAGTCAACATGTTTCTTTTTTAAGGGAGAGAAAAAACCCCAACAGAAAGCAGCACTGTTCTATTTAAATTGTCATGATGTGACAAAATTCCCAAGGAAGCAGATTAAGATGCTTTAAACACATTTAGAGCCAGAAACTGTGGTTTAATTTTTTAAATGTTTTGTTCAAAAGCAATAAATATTTAACCTGGATAAATATCAGTGATTGGAGGCATACACAAATACACATGTTTTACCTCTAGATAAATAATTTAACTTAATTCTGAGACAGTGTGAGTCAATGACCTCTTTGCAAATTAGAAACATACATCAGAATGAAGAGTGGTGAAAAGTTAAAACCCAGGCTTGTCCCTGTAACCTTTTAAGCTAACGATAGATTTTTTTTAAAAAAAAGTCACTAACCATAAAGTACTTTTAAAAAATCAGTATTCAACTAAAAGACATCTGTGGATGCTATGGTCTTGAATCTAAACCCCACTGAAATGGACTGCATAAAGACAGTTGATGTATAAGTTCATGTGTGTGTGTGTATATATATATATATATATATATATACACGTATATATGTGCATATATATGTATATATATATATATTTCCGCAAGCAAAACATCTTAGAAATCAATGTTTCTCTGTCCTAAAGTTCAATATCTTGCTTGAAGGTTTTCATAATTTTAACCTGCCATTTCAGTAACAACATGAATAGGCTTTCAGTTGGATATAAAACCTACCCTGTTTAAAATTTGGCAGCTGTGGAGAATCTATATTATTTGTGTGCATTCTGTGAAAAAACCATTAGGAGTATAGTAACTGTATTCATTAAAATGTAAACTTTTGGCATAAATATTTCAGGAGTGCCAGAAATACTCTATCTGTTAGCATGGCATTAACCTGCAGAGCTATCTACAGAGACTCTCAGCAACTTTAGCCACTGGCCTAAGGAAGGAGCAGAGAAGGGCCATACTAGCAGGACAGATCTGGGGTGCTGCTGGTTGCGGACACTATTTGTACAACTTTTTCATTTGTTTACATAGGGACAGAGTAGCTGCCATCCTGTGCTCCCAGCTGTATGGAACAGCTTTCTTCCCCAGGGAAGCACACACAAAAAATGCAATTTACTACACTTAAAAAAACACATCCCTTCCTTGTCAAGTGTTTAGATAATTCCTTATAAACAATATTAGAGATTTGAATACTTCTACCTCTTCCTGTATAAACTGTATTAAAATTTTTAGTCATTTTATTGGTGTAGCTATGAATGAACGTTTACAGTCCTTGAAAGTGGTATATGTAACTGCAACTCTGCTTTCCGGTTCTTGAACTAAAACTTCCCCAGGAGAGTTCAGTGCTTTTAATTACTACTGGCCAAAAGAAGACAATGTGCCCAGACAGCAGAGTTTTAAATCTGTTAGGATGTCAACATCTGCTGACCTCCTTTCAAAGGGTGGGCCTATCCTGCCCTGGATACTTGTATGTGAGAAGCACTTACATTTCTGGAACCAAGTGAGCTCATCCTAAACTTCCTGGGTCACTCTAAACAATTCATGGCCTCCCTTATCAGTTTAAATCTTAAATAAAAGCGTGAGGCAGATGGACAATTCAGGATTGGAGCAGAGTTGGGATAGTGTTGTGAATTAAGACTATTGTATAGCATAACTGTGACTTTGGGTGAGGAGAAATGGTAATTCAACCAAGGATTATTAAGTACCCACAATGTATAAATTCCCATACTCAGTTTCAGGGATCCAAAGATGAAGAATGACAGTAATGGGATAGATGATTATAGAATGCAGTACATATTTATCTCTAGGCCCATTCTGGAAGAATTGGGTGGCTGGTGTGGAGGGATGCCACAGAACAGGGGAAGCTCAGGGGTGGTCAGAATGTACCCTTTTTCCCGTGGGACCTCAGTGATATTTTGTATACAGGCTCTCGCTGGAAATCCATGTCCAACCAAGAGAAGCAGCCGTATTATGAAGAGCAGGCCCGGCTAAGCAAGATCCACCTAGAGAAGTACCCGAATTATAAGTATAAACCCCGACCAAAACGCACCTGCATTGTTGACGGCAAAAAACTCCGCATCGGAGAGTACAAACAGCTGATGAGGTCTCGGAGACAGGAGATGAGACAGTTCTTCACTGTAGGGTAAGATCTATGGCTGTGGGCCACTCAGGCTTTCCTGCCCCTTGGGACCTAGCTGGAAGTCCACTCTTTTATTCCTCAAACACCTCCCATGTCCCAGACACTACCTGCAATAGGTACTAGAGACATAGCGATGGAACAGAAAGCCTTTCTTGCCTTCAGGGATCTTACATTGGGAGGGGAAAGGAGGGAGTTAAGGGAAGGAAGAAACCATGTGGATACAGCTAAGAAAATTAGAAAATACCTACACAGTCATTTCAGAAGAGGAGGGTACTAGCAACTCTGGAGGGAGGTCAGAGGTGAAGGAAGAATCCCAGAAGAATGTTGGGAATTTGTTTGGAGTCAGCAGTACTGATTAGGCTGTGCTATGATTCAGGTTTGGGCTTTTTCTGGTGCTGATATGTGATTTCATTACTGTGATGCACTCTAGGTATAAAAATTCCTTCCACTGATGCAGAAAGGCAACTCCTCTGTATTTATAGTCCCAGAAAACTGCTTGGAGCACCAAGAGAATAAGTGGCAACATAGCCCTGGTCACACAGCTAATATGAGTCAGTGATGGGAGGTGAACCCAGGCCTTCCTGACTCCAAGACTCGGCCTTCTGTATCCAAAAATTCTTCTTATGAGATGCCTCTTAGAATTCATTCAGTCTTACAAGTGCAAATGTGGCTCTGTCACCTAGGAGGCCAGAGAAGTTTGCTCTTTGTCTTCTAAAGGAATCTAACATGCTTGGTGCCCACACACGATGTTTCAGATAGTTTATTCAAAACAAACAAACAAACAAACAAACAACCCCCCCCCTCCCCCGCAAACCCTGAGCCTTAAAAAATCCCCAGAAGCCTTCTAGAGTCCCCATATTGTGCTTAAGACTCTAATCGCAATAGTCTGCTTTTGTTGTGGGCTCTACCACGAGATAATTGACCTTGACATCGGTTACAGGGCCCTCACTTTTTGGCTTGGAATACTGGACTCCTGTTGCAGTAAATTATTCTGTGGTGGAGGCAGCAACAATGTGGATTTTTCTTGCTGAAATCAGGAACTAGACATGTTTTTGATATCTGGGAGTATGATTTTATGTCATTCTGTTTAAGAATTAGGTAATAGATTTCTGGTATAAATTTTGACTTGGCTGACTTACTGTCTGCACCAAGAGAAGCTGTTTACTGATGGCCCCCTGGTAACCACAGTCATGGAACTGAATGGCAGTACAGATGGCTAGACGCCCTCGATTGAAGGGGCAAAATGCTCTCTTCCCCAGGGAGGTCTAGCAGAGGGTGGAGGAACAGGAGGACAGACAGTGTAGTGAAAGCCTCAGAAGTACTCATCTTTGACTGGGAAAGCCCCTGGGAGAGGGCTGGGAGTGGGAATATAATATGAGTAGGCAACAAGAGGAGTCCCATTCATGGCTGCTAACCCTGGGCAGAACTGAATCGCAGGACTGTGCCACAGGAAGGAGCAGACCGAGCTTTAAATGTGTAGCGAGAAAAGAGATACCCCAGGGAAAAAAATGGGGAGCTGTTTTTCTGTTTATAAGAGCAGTAAGAAACGTAATCCAGGGAACAGCAAATTGACTTCGGAGTCATGTACAGAAGTGGGACGGTGGAGAGTTTACATCTGAGCAGATGACTTGAAAATGGTTTGGGAGAGTTTATGGCTCAGCCCTAGGTGAAAAGAGAAAAATGAAAGGAAGGGTGTTTGTAGGAAAATATCACTAGTAATAACAACAATAGCCAGCCTTTATAGAATGCTTTTAGGTTTGCATGGGCTTTGTAATTCTTCCTGGCTCTCTTGGTCTTCACAACAGTCCCAGGAAGTAGGTGCTGTTATTATTCCTATTTCACAGGAACGAGGAAAAGGGAGGGTAGCTGCCTTGGGTAGGACACAGTAGATATAATTGTACTGTGGGGCAAACTGTTTGTCCTGGGTCAGACCACCTCACGTCACAGCAGGTACAACCTCCAATAAAACTGGTCCCCAGCACCAGCATGGTAAGGAAGTTGTACTGTAGTTATGGATAGGATAAATTAATTCATTAGGATAAATTAAGAAGTATTTCTAATAACCACAGCAGGAAGGCATTGGAGGAGTTTGTTTGGATCCCTCCCCCCAAGCTTCCAACACACATACTATAAGAAGAAAAAAAAGTGGTTTTTGTTTGTTTTGAGACTAGGCCTCCCCAACTTGCTGAGGTTTGAAATGCAATAGCCACTCGCAGGCTCAACCAAATGGCTAATGGCATGAAAGCTTTGACTGCCTCCGTGTCCATCCTGGGCCAGTTTTCCTCTCCTTAGGCAACTTGATGGTTCCACACTCCTTGGGGTCAGACTTAGTGAGAACTCTCAATGGCTTTTAGCTCCATTGTAGCTCAGAACTCCTGAACTCAAGCTATCCACAAGCCCCCACCCTTACTCCCACCCCCAACAGCAGGGACTACAGGTAAGGCAAAAATTCCCCAAACAGTAACATTTTAAAACATCTCAGCTTCCAAACTCAAAAAGTCAACTGAAAGCCAAGTTCAGCAGGCCTATTGCTATGCACATGACCATAGGCATCATAGAGTGAAGTCCTTTTTGAGTCCTTTTTCTAGAAGGGGAAACTGAGTCTTAGAGGAAAAGAGGCTTACGCAAGATCAACAACTGGTTGATTCAAACCCATCTCTTTGAACTCCACATTCAAGGCTTTTCCTATAAGATAGTGTTTGTTTCTGTCTCATTTTCCTGTGAATGAAATATGTCTTATAGATTAACTCTGCATCAGTCTTGGGTTTGTCCCGACCCTTATGGACAGAGAATCCAAGAGCCTGGGGATAACCCAAGGTCTTGACTTGAGCAGGAAATGGGGAGAGATCTTAGAACACAGTCACACTATTCTTGACTATCTGGGATACTCCCTCCAGGAAAGATCATCTTAAGTTGGTAGAATGAACACTCATACAGTCAGTGGGGTAAATTCCCACAAAGGGTCCAATGCCTGTGCTTCCCATTCTGTTGGCCATTTCCTGATTCTGGCTCACTTGTCATCCCTTTCTAAGGTTGGCTTGCTATTTAAATCCAAAGTCACCATGTAGGATTTGTTTCCAATTTTTTTTATTCTTGTAAGTGGTTGTGCTTGATAGATTATTAACTTCCCTAGGTTAATCTTTTGAAATTGACCTTCCTTAGAAGTAGGTTGTTACAAGTAGAGTAGAAGAAAAAGACAAACATGAAATTCAAAGATTGCTATTGACTTCTTGATGGGATGGGGACAGGATCAATATTTACAGCTGCTTGTTGGAAAGACTTGCATAACTTTCAAGCTAATAAAAATCACGTAGAAAAGGCAAACACTAGCATGTCTTGTCCTAGCTATTCAAATAACTAGTTGCTTGGGGGCTTCTCTTTTCAGTGATTCCCCTTAACCTTTTGAGAATAGTTTAGAAAAGTAACTACTATTAGGTGAGCTTACTAATAACTTAAGTCAGACCATATCCTGAATATAATTCCCTTCCTGGAATGATATAGTTCAATTCAATTCAATTCATTTTAATGAGTGTTTTATTAATTGCCTAGTATATGTGAGGCACTGGTCTAGGTAGAGGGGGATGCAAAGATAGATGCTGTCTCAAGTCTTGCTTTCAAGGAGTTTATAATCTCATGGGGGTTGAGGGGAGAGAGGGAAAGGAGAAGTATGCAAATAGCTATGATATGAAAGTAAGATAAATGTAAAGGATAGAAACAAATCACTAAGCTACAAAAGTGCAAGACAATGTAAATAAGGTAGATGCAAAGGAGAGATTCAGGTAAAGTGGTATATGAGATTTGGGGAGTGGAAGCATCTGAATTTATGATCTTCCTGAAGAAAGCACCATTTAATAATAAATGAAATTGTGTTTCATTGTGTATACATCTCTTAGAGCCTCTTCTCACCATCCTCATGATTTGGTAAATCTGAAATATTCTTCTGCTAACTTCAGACTTTTCTTTAGTAATTTCAGTGTGTAGAATGCCTTCTTGGACAGCCTTGGATCTGCCTTGGATTTAGGTAACTGAGATGGAAGAGGTCTAGGATTGCATCCTGGTTCACTGAGTGACCAAGAGCAAAATGTTGTCTTTTCCTGGGCTTTCATTTGTTTCTTTGTAAAGTGAAAGAAGGCCTTCTAGACTAGGGGCTTTTAACCTTTGATGTCATGGACCTCTTGGCCAGTCCAAGGGAAGTCCTAGTACTCCTTGAGCTGTCTGGGAAAGCCTATATAACCTTTGGTAGTCTGAGGAAGCCTTTGAACCACTTGTTAGAGTGATTTTTAAAAATAATTTAAATAAATTTTAAATACTTTAAAATAATTTTTAAATAATAAGCATTTTAAACAAAAAGGTAAATGGTAAATTAGAGTTAGTAAAAATAAAGATGTAATTATTTTCCAATCTAAGTTCACACAGATCCCCTGAAATCTATCTGTGGACCCCTTGGAGCCCTGGTCTACATGGTCTCTGAGATTTCTTCCAGGCGTCATGTTGGTTCTAAGGGAATGATGTAGAAACCATAAAATATATGGTTTCCCATGGTTTTGTTGACTATAGTCCCAGTCTTGTAACTGGTCCTTAAAAAGAAAAAGAATTCCATTCAGTACTTTTCACATTTCGAATTTATATGAAATAAAAAAATCATATTCTCCTTATCCATAAGTGATCTGAACACTCAGCACTTTGTGTCTTACTCCTAAAGGCACTGAATGGAGCCTTTAAGGTGTTTCTAACCACAGCATACATGTCTGAAACATATCCTTGACCACCGTTCTGAATGACTCTTTATTACCACATTATCCTCCTGTCTCAAGTGCTGAAGTCAGACCTGGGAGGGGAGAGTTTTGAAAGATGACTTGTATTCAGGTCTTCTCTACAGTGGGGATTTCAGAGGCGTGGTGCAATCTCCTGATGTAGAGAACTAGGCTATATTTGTTTCTTGACTCTATATAAAGAGTCTCTCAAAGGGTCAGTAAACTCTAGCCATCTGCCTGTCTAAATACACAGCTCGTTTTGCTACAGGCCAAAGCTAAGCAGCTCTCTAGGAAAATGCTAGGGATGTAGAAACTACTGTAGAACTTGGCTCCCATTAGGGTCCTCCTTCCCAGTTGCTTCTGCAGCAGATAAGCTTCTTACCCATCTCTGACTGCTATGTGCACACCTTCTCTGAAGCAGCACACACTTTGACTGTGATGTGTTCCTTCCTGATATTGAAGGCCTACTATGTGCCACCTATCCCCCATTTATGAAATATGAAATTCGGATTGCAGCCTTGCCAACCAATCTGGAAAATGACATTTTAGGAAAGTAATCTCTGATAGGCTGAGACCCTGTGGCCCAATAGAGGCTTGTCGGAAACATTTTTCAGTCAATCAATCAGCCAGTCATTTGCTCAGTCAGAAAGTATTTTTATGTCGCCTACTGTGGGCCTAACTCTGTACAAGACACAATAGGAGAAAGATATGATAAACAACAAGAGCTGATCCAGGAGGAAAGAATGAATAACAGTCCATGCCATGGTTACTTATGATAGATGGTGGTGATGGCGATGGTGAGACCTGATGTTTCTGTATAGTACATTTAGGTTTGTGAAGCACTTTGCTTACACTGTCTCATATGCACAATATTTAATGTAGTGTTGCAGTCTTAGATACTTTCAAAGATGCTTAACGTCATGGTATAGAGTCTTCATTTCACTGATGCACATCACACGTAGATCTTGTATACGGTCTACTTTGCTGTTTTACTCTATTGCTTTTTCCCAGGGTGAACATGACTCTGATTTCTCACTTTTCATGGCTTTCGTTGTTGCTGGTAAAGATAGCAGGATCATCAGATCCATGCTCTTCTAGAATTTCAGTGGTGTAAGGGCTTTCACAAGTTGTCTAGTCATTGTAAGCAGTGGGGTCCTGCATCTGAGGTCGAAGAATCTGTATCCAAATCCTGAATTTGCTAACTCTTCATTGGACCTTGGGCAAATCAAAACTTCTCTTGACCTTATGCCATCCTCCTAGATAGCTATCAATGGATCCATATTACCTAATGAATAATAGATCTGTGCTTTCATCAGTGTGGATATTCCTTCTATGATGGATGGTAATCCACCCAAACCTTCCTATCCAATATTATTCTTATTCATAACTCCTATATAGAAGGCCTTGCTCAATACTGGACTTCTTTCTCTGCATCTCTGAGTATTTTGTACATGCCACTGCAAGTCTTGGGCAGATCATCTGTAATCCCTTACTTTTGTTCCTTGAGCAGCTCAATAATGGTCCTGATTTCACTTCTGGAATGTGGGTCATCATCACTGGTGCAGCCCATGTACGTCTACCATGTGTCATTCTATTCTTCTTTAGAGCCCTTACAATTCTGATTCTTTTGAGATCATAATATTTCTAACGATCTAGCATGAGTCACAGCTGTGATGTATCAGTAGAAGAATATTGTGATAAAAATGAGCTTGGCAGCAGAGAACAACTTAAAACCACTGAAACTGCTGCAACATTTCTCAAGTGCTATCTAACTCACTTTGGTCCTATTCAAATGTGGATCCAACTCACCGTCCAACTACAGTACTTGCCCTTGATATAGTCATGGTCTGGCTAGATGAGCAACCCATCTAATTACATGGCATAGTTTGGAGAATATGTAGTTGTCATCCATTTGTTTTTTAGTTTCCCTTTGTGGATTATTCTACTAATCCCTTTTAAGTGGGTGTGTAACTCCCTGAGAAGAGCATCTGATGGTGCAGTGGATAGAGCTCTGGGCCTGGAGTGAGGAAGACTCATCTTCCTAAGTTCAAATCTGGCCTCAGATTCTTACTAGCTGTGTGACCCTGGACAACTCACTTACTCCTGTTTGCCTCAGTTTCCTTGTCTGTAAAATAAACGGGAGCAGAAAATGGTAAGCCACTCAGTATCTTTGCCAAGAAAACCGCAAGTGGGGTCATGAAGAGTCAGAAATGAATGAAATGACCCGACAATTAACTGCTTGAAGGTGAGTATTTCTTGGCTCTTCTCAGTGTACCTGCAAACAGGTACAGCCAGAGGGTCTCATCCAAAGGGAATTCCTCTCCTGTTTAGAGCTTCTTGCACAGGGTATCCTTGTAACAGCTTTGACAAGCATATTTTTCTATCTCATGCCTTGCTGAATAAGGATAATCTGGGATCCTTGAAGAAGGTTCCCTTCAATAACAATTGCCAAGTTTCCTTGCATGTTATTAACATATGTATGGGAGCCACTTTGTTGGGAAGTATAACTTAGGGCTCTGTTTTACTCACTGCTGTCAAATGCTATTTGTGATCCACAAACAGAAGATTAAAATTTTGTGGCAGTGCAGATGTGGTCTGCTCTAAAGAATTGTCTGAAATCTTGCCTCTGTCCCTCACCATATGTTCATCAAAGATACATTTAATACATACAAAGACCAATCTCATAAAGATATTATAGAGATATAAAAGTAGGCATATGCTTCCATAGTTGGTATTGTCTTCTCAGGCCCCCCCCCCCCTTTTTATTTTTTTTTGGCAATAATATTATTTATGGTAATTTACATTCTTTTGAAATCACCCCTTTCTGAAAGTTATCTTGAAAATTTCTGAATGTCTTTAAAATTATCTAGTTTCCAGAATGGATTTCTTCTGAATATGATTAGCCAGGACTAGTTGCTTTTTCTTCTTTTATTTTTAAGTGATATTTCCAGTTCCTTGTATAGCACAACAGAGACTGAGGTCTTATAGTGCAAGTGTGGTAATTCTATTGACATAATGGTGGGTATAGGTTGCTACAGAAACACTGGCAGATCTGCTCCATTCCACATCTATTTGTTATCCTTCCATTTTCATGCTCTTTAGGTTATCTGACTCAGCTGAACCTTAACAGGAAGTTTTATGCAGGTTTCTCCCCCTCTTCTTTGCTTTTGTGAGATGATACACTAGTAATACCTTTCTTTGTCCTGCACAAAAAGGTTCAGTAAATGGGTTTGTAGTCTTACCTCCATTGCTGTTGGCGAACATACCTTTCTGCTTGGCACATGGATCAAGTGTTTGCTGACTGAGATTCCTGGATCCTCTTGGCCTCCTCATTTTGCCAGTTGTTCTACATTGGTTACATTTCCTTACACAAAGGAGATAATCTGTGTGTCAGAGTAATAACCATTTTTATCCACCAAATATGTCAAAGATACTCCTTCAATTCCTCTTTCAAATCTGATAAAAGGCAGTGCTGTCTTATTCCTGAGACTCTTCTAAAGCAAAGGGCAATAGCAGGCTTGGTAGGCTGAATTCCTGTTTAATGAGGGACCAGCAAGCACATGGACTTTTCAAAAAATTTTAATTGTATTTTTTCAATGAACATAAAAATCTATCTTGTCTTCCCTTCACCTCCTTCCCCAACTGCCATTTAAGAGAAGAAAAAAGAAAAGAAAAACAAAAACATTTTGAGGAAAATTATCATTTATTAACAAATTTACAAATTCATCCAAATGGCATCTGTATGTTAATCTCATTTGTAACCGTCATAGGCATTCTGGTGAATAGGATGTGCTCCTCCTGGTCTCAGCTGAGCTTGCTTTGACATGAGGCCACATGGTCTCCTAGCCAAGAGAAAGAAGGAGATGGCTTCTTGCTCCTTTGTTCATTAGGAAGGGCCTGAAGGGCAAGGGAAGGGTTGACACTTGCCCTCCAGAGAGAGCTCCCTGAAGACAAAGCTGTTCTGCAGACTGACTGCTGCTCTGTCCTTGAGGAAGAAGGAGAGAGAGAGGGAAAACAGCTGCATAGAGAGCCAGGAAGGAAGAAAGCCCTCTTCTGATTTAGGATCTACAGGTCTAGATCATGGCTCTTAAACTGAAAGGACATTATAAGCCATTTCTTGCAGCCCTTCATTTTACAGATGAGGAAACAGGTCCAGAATGGTGAAATGACCTGTTCAAAGTTGCACAAGCAGCAAAACCAGTATTTGAACTCACGTTCTGACTCCAGATCCAGGATTCTTTTTCCTCACTGTGATATTTCATTACTCAGGTCACATGTTGGGTTTTTTCTTGGTGGATTTTATTCTTATTTCTTTCCTCCTGAGGGTTGCTTGTAGGCAATATTATACCTTCTGCTTTAAAAGCCTCATGCCACATCTGAGGGTCCCTTCTTTTCCAAGGATAAGCCAGTCTGGGAGTCAGAAGGACTAGATCCAAATTCTGCTGCGGTACTTTCTAGCTGTCTGACCCTAGACATGACACCTGACCTCTCCCAGCCTCAGTTTCCTTATCTGTAAAATGAGGAGGGTGGATTAGCTGGCCTCCAAGTTTCCTTCCAGCTTTCAGTTTATGATCCAGTCAAATAAGGCCCTGGGAACCTGTCACCCTAGGACCTGTTATTCTAGTGAAAACCAAGGTGGGAAAGACAGAATTAATGTTATTCCCCCTTCCTTTCCCTCTCCCCACCCTGCTGCCCTCTCCATTTCAAACAGCTATAAGGCAATTCATTGTTAGGTTGTAGCTAGAATAATGCCCAAATGGGAAAGCAGTCAGGCTTCTAACATCCTATTTATCAATGTCCCATTTTTCAGAGTCAACAGCTTGTTTAAATAGGTCAAGTCAGAGCTGCCATAGCTGCCTGAAGTGTCTTTTATCCTGTCCACTAATTTGCTGTTAATTTTTTAACTTTATTCTAACTAGATGATCAACCAGCTTCATTGATGACCAACAGTTAATTCTGAATTATTTCCAATATTGGCAGTGTTTACGTTAGATACAGTACTTGCCATGCCCCAGCTCTTTCTGACTCTCTTCCTGGAGAAAAGGTCCATAGTATAGTGAAGTATTAGTAATAACGAGGAGGATAATAATGTTAGTGATATTTATAAAATTCTTTATGGCTTACAAAGTACTTTAGTTGCATTATATTACTAGTGGCTGCTAGGTGGCGCCATAGTGCATAGAGCGCTGGGCTTTAAGTTTAGAAGACCTGAGTTCAAATCTAACTTTAAACATCTAGAACTAGAATGACCCTGGACAAGTCACTTAACCTCATCCTGCCTCAGTTTCCTCATCTATAAAATGGGGGCTCCTGGGTTATTTTGAGGATAAAATGAGATGTCTAAAGTGCTTGGTAAGCCTCAAAATGCTATATAAATGCTATTACATATATGATATATATTTATACATATAATCTATATCTCTATCCATATATATATTATCATGTTTGAGCCTCCCAAAGCCCCCTGGGAGGTAGATAGATCCCCCTCTTTGGGCACCTGACACCCAAAAAGGTCAAGTGATCTGAATGGTCTCATCTTATGAGTTAGTAGTGCATATAGAACTCAGATCCAGGTTTTCTGACACCATGGCTAGTACTTTTCAGTTACACCACACAGGCCTTGGCACAGGACTGGGTCCTGCAGGAGGTACAAAGAAATCTCAGATGTGGGGTTTACCCTCACAAAACTTACACTCTAGCAGAAATCTACTCTAAGTGTTCACTTTTTTCTATAGTGGAAAAGGGGTGCCCCAGGGATGAATGGTTCCAGTTTTCTTGTGCCCATTTGCCAGATGAGAAGGCTAACTCAGAGTGGGGAAACAGATTGGACTAGGTTAGACAGTGAATCCTGGAGCCAGACTTTAAATGTGGGCCTTCTTATTACATACCCCATGTGTTTTCCTCCCATACCACATTGTCACTGTGGATTTTCCTGGGACGGTGAGAGGGAAGATGCTTTGTCAGGTGGGAGATGCTTTGTCAGGTGGGACTTCCCACAGAACACCCAGGAGGAGCTGTTCACAAAGGGAAGAAGGGGGAGTCCCTTTATCAGGGGCATTACGGATCCTCAAATGATAACCTAGATTTACTCAGGCCACACCAGGCTGGCTATCTCCCTTGTCCCTGAAGAAATGGGTCATGGTTTTAATTCCCAGGGACTGACTGACTTTAAAGGAACTTCTCGGGTCAGTGACCAACCTTCTGTGTTCCTAGCCTGCCTCCTTGGTCATCTCAGTTCACAGGAAGGTTTTCAGCTCTATTTCTTTTATAAACAAAGGGGAGGACATGGAGGTGAAAGGACCGCAAAGGGATTTCCCAGGACAGTTTTGGTCCTCTCCCTGATGTTTGCACATGGGCCCCAAGCTCTGTTTTCCCTACAAGCCCTGGAATATGCTCACTAGGGCTCCCCATCTGGATAACAGATGGTTTGCCTACAATGATAAAGGCCAGAGAATGCCATCAGTCCTGGGGCCTTCCCCGTGATGCTCGCTTTCATTCCTTTGGGTCCAGAATAGGTGGCTTTTAGCAATACCAACTCAACTAATGTCATTTTCTGATGCCTGACTCTGGAGGTGACCCTGTGTTTTCAAAGGTTACACCTGTAGAGCACAAATTCTAACCCATCCTACTAAGTTTGGAGTGTTTCAGCTGTGCTCCTGGTCATAGATTGTCTACTGCCCCAGGGTCAACTGAACTAAGTGAGTATAAGCTATGGCATAAGTGGTTTTTGGTTTTTGTTTTGTTTTTGTCAAAGCAACTCATGACCATTTACTGAGACGTGTATATATGAGTGGTTACTCACATATGTAAAATCACAGATCCTGGGCTAATTAATCATTCTAATTTTAGTAATCCTTTAGGATTTGCAAAATACTTTATCACAAAAACCTTGGAGAATAGCTACAAGTGTTATCATCCCAATATTACAGATACGGAAACTGAGTCAGAGGGTGATTAAAGTGAAATGCTAATGCAATTTAAATTCTTCAGTTTACAAGAGGAAACATATCCAGAGAAGGAAAGGGATTTATCAATGGTTACCGAGGGCGGTTGGTGACAGGATTTGAAGTCAGGTTTCCTAACTCTCTTAGTCCATTATGCCTTTTTTTTGAGGCAGTAATGGTTGATTAATTGAGGCAATTAAGTGACTTGCCCAGGGTCACCCAGCTAATAAGAGTCTGAGACCAGATTTTAACTCAGGTCTTCCTGACTTCAGGGCGGGTTGCTTTTTCCGCTGTGCCACCTAGCTTCCCCCTCCCAAAATGCTTTTCCTTCCCCAACCCTGACTCCAAAACCCTACGTATCATCCTTGTTTCCTAGCTTTGTCTTTGTGAGGTAATCTTGACCAAACAGGAGATGTGGACTCTTGGAAAACAGCTTTGGTACCTACTATGGTCCTTCAGGCCTTTATTCCCTTCTCCAGCAAATCTCTCCCTTTTTGGCAATGAATTCTAACAGCATTTGGTCCCTGAAGTAAATTTCAAAACATTGCCAGCATGAGGCCATTCTAATTTGCATGTCTGGGAATATTATCTTCTTATTTTTTTTTTAATCATTGAGATCACAGGATTTTTGAATTGCAAGGGACCAGTTCTATTGAGCTCCATGTAATTCAGCAGTGGATTTCTAGATATATTTTATGTGTATCTCTTGTGCCAGTGAGTGAGATGAACAGATGGTGTGTGTGTGTGTGTGTGTGTGTGTGTGTGTGTGTGTGTGTGTGTGCGCGCGCATGTGTGTATACATATATAATATATAAAATGTTTTGCTTTTGCACTTCACTGCCAATTTAATAGCCAAATATTATTAGAGAAAGTCTCTTTCACGTGAGTTTGAATCTATTTCACATCACGATTTCTCATCTTGTGTTTTCTCCTTTATTGTTCTGATGTTGAGGTTGAGCATTTTGATCAGTTGGTCAGTTTTCAATTGATGATAATCTCAAGTCATCTGCCCTTCTCAGATTCTGACAAACAGATAAAAATACAAGGATTTGCGAATATCCAATCTCTTTTCAAATGCTCCTCCAGTGTTGTGCCATCCTGTGGAGTGCCAATGGGTTCTCAGAGGCCTTGCCAATGGAACACAAGCCCTGACAGGGACAAGCTGGAAAGCTTTAATTGTGTACTCCACAACAAACAAATCGTGTACCTGCCACCTGAGGACTAGCCTAGCTAAAGCTGGAGAGATGAGCAATGGAGGGTTGACCACCAAGGAATGACTTTTATTTTGGCTATGGTAACCCATAATCTGCATTGGTGGAAGGTTACACTGATAAAATTACAAATCTTCGCAGTACTAAAATATGTGTATCAGTTAAGTTAAGGAATATTCTTTATCTATCAACAAGCACTTATTGAGTACCTACTGTGTCTGGGAACTGGTGAGGCAAAAAAATTCAACAATCCCTGTCCACTAAGAAATCAATGTCACAAAACTAACCAACCAACCAACCAAGAGGAGAGAATATCAAAGAACAAGGAATGATTAGTAGTGTCAAGTGCTGCAGAGAAGTTGAGAAGGATGAGAATCAAGGAAAAGGTCATTAGTGATCACTGGTGACTTTGGAGAGGTCAGAAACCAGATAGTAAACAATTGAGGAGAGGAATGGAAATGAAATGATGGGACTGGGGGTAGGTGAGGAGAAAGACAGTTTCTCCTCCTTCCCCCTTAGGAATTTAATCTTGAAAGGAAGGAGAGACAGACAATAATAGTTTGAGGGAATGATCAGGTTTAGTGAGGGAGTTTTTCAGGATGGGGGAGACTTGGTCATATTTGTAGGCAGCAGAGAAGGAACAGTAGACAAATTAGGTAAAGACTAAAGACTGAAAGAAGTGATATTGGGGACAATCTGCTAGGAAAAATTAGAGGGAACGGGATCAAGGGTACACATAGAGGGGTTGATCTGATGAGGAGAATGGTCACCTCTTCATCAGAGACTGGACTAAAGGGAGAGAGAGAGAATGAGGGAATGTACTCAAGGGAATGGGGTACTCCAAAGAGAAGAGAGAGAGAGAGAGAGAGAGCTGATGGCAAATGGTCTAAATGGCTACTTTATACTGGGTGTTGGGGAGATATCAGAAGTCAGAAACAAAACAAAACAAGTCCTCATGAAACATGTACTCCAGTAAGCAAAACTCAACCATATCTGATCACAACCGATGGATGGCATGTTCATCTACATTTCTGAAGACTGTGAGCTTATCTGCCCATTCTTTATGGACAGCAAACCTTGGTTTGGCCTTGATGCTCTGAGTACAGGAGACTGTATCCAGATCATAGCCTCCTGATCATCATAGTGTGAGCTCCTGTAAAATGGGTTACTATCATAAGATAATTGATATCATAAGAAATTCACTGAATTCACTCATTGCACGAATAAGTCAAAAATACTTTTGAAGCAATCATCAGAACTCAGTCAAACCTAATGAGGCCTTCGCTGCCTTGGGCAGGGGAGCATGAAATCTAATTTGTGCTCATTTGTCCCAAACAGCAGTAGCTCTAAGTTTACTCAGGTAGTATCAGGGTCTCACATTTCATGAGATATTCTCAATTAGACCTTGAGATTTCTCTATTATTTGTCTTCTACAGACTGCCACATGACTGCAGGTCAAAGGGACTGATTTGGGGGCTCTCAGCACCCCATAGGAAGGAGTCCAGGGATCTTGTTGCTTTATCACATACTGCAATATAGACAGAGGTGGTGAATCATCTGTCCATTGTAATTTTCTATTTTATATACATATATGTATATAAAATGTGTGTGAATATATGATTAGTTAATTTATGTCGATATAGATATTCTATTATATCCCCAAAAGTGTGGAAGGTGGGAACAGGGAAGGGGGAATGTGCGAGCAGAAGTAGAGTATCTATTCTGCAGTAGTCAAAATCACATATAGATTGGCCTTACCTCTTTTTTTCTTGTAAATAACTAAAATAGACTACAGGGCATGAGAGCTATTTTGGCAAGTGCAGTTCATTAGAAGCTTATATTTAGAATCCATCTAGTCTAATCCTATCATTTTACAGACAGGAAACTGAGGCTAAGAGTCAAGTGACTTGCCCAAGTCATACAGCTTGTGGGATTCAAACCCAGGTCTCTGTAACTCCCAAGTCCAGCATTCTAACAGCTACACCACATCTATTATCTCTGGGCTTGTTCCTTTTGAGATGGCCATTCCATTTTACGATAGCTCTATTTATCTGACTCCTGTGGCATGCATTAATTAATAAAGGAACCTAAAGGATCTCAGGTCAGTGAAGCATGGCCACTCTCTGTGTCTCTGGAGTAGTTTCTTGTTTCTTAAGTCCCAGTTAAAATATCAGTGAACTCAGCTGAGAAGTTGGAGTGACCCCAGCAGGAAGCCAAGACTGCCCTTCTCAAAAGTCCTGCAAATTAAGTTAGGATCTGACGAGTCCATGATGCATCAGCTTCGTTTCAGAAAGACTGCAGAGTCTTGTAGAAGGCAATAGGCAATGCTTCGTCACTTTGTAGAGGAAAATAAGAGCTCGGGAGCCTTTTCAGATCCTGACCGCACTTGGAAGAGGCAGAGCTGCTGGGGCTTTCTGGACCTGACCTGCTCCCCCAGCTCCAGGGACCCTGGGCAGCCACCGATGCCAAGTTATGTGCTGGTTTCACGATTAGGGAAATCATTGAAACTTCAGGAAACTTCCAGTCCCTTTTCAGTTTTGGAATTTCTATTCTACCCTCAATAATTTGGTGAGGGGGTGGAGGGAGCCTAAGTATTATTATCCACGTTTTATAGATGAGGAGACAAGAGTCCCAAGGTAACGAATGCCAAAACCCTAGTTATTATACCATATTCCAACATGGTTGGAAAGCTAGCCTTAGCCTGCCACCCGCATCACCCATCTGGGTAAATAGGTAGAAGCAGTATACTTGCAGGTCACCAAGAACATAAAAGTACATGGTTTTTTGTTTTTTTTTTTTAATCTTGTTTTTCATACAGGCAACAGCCTCAGATTCCCATCACCACAGGAACGGGTGTTGTGTACCCTGGTGCCATCACCATGGCAACTACCACCCCATCTCCTCAGATGACATCCGACTGCTCCAGCACCTCAGCCAGCCCAGAGCCCAGCCTCCCTGTCATCCAGAGCACTTATGGCATGAAGACAGACGGCGCAAGCCTGGCAGGAAACGAGATGATCAACGGAGAGGACGACATGGAGATGTACGACGACTATGAAGATGAGGCCAAATCAGACTATAGCAGTGAAAACGAAGGTCCTGAAGCCGTCAGTGCCAACTGAGGAGTGTTTGCAGAATCAGAATGCTCAGACTCGGGTTTTTTGTCTTCTTTATTTTTTCCTGAACAAAAAAAAAAGTCTTAAAGAGCCCGCATGCATTTGTGGCTCCCCAATTACATCAGCAGAATGGTCTTAATTGTTTCATAATGTGTGAGACAGATGGAGTTTTCCCTGATTTTTCATGAACTTGTGTTTTTTTGTTTGTTTTTTATTTAGGTGAAGACATATATTAAATATGAGACATCGGGACTTGAAAACTTATCTGAATCCATAGCTGTCTTACCAGTCTTACTTATTTTTTTGGTCTTATTATTTTTTTCTCTTTTGGATGTTGATAAAGGTTTAAGTTACTGTTTTTAGATGGGGTTAAACATTCTCACTCAGGTATGCTGTGCCGGCCTACAGGTTGTGAATGTGTTTTTATTCTGAATTATGTTAGCAAACAACTGCAGATTTCATCTTGTGAATGCGAGCAGAATGTCTGCGGGCACGCTAGCGCGGCTGCGTGCAGAGCACTTAAAAAGGCCTCTGAATTCCATTTTTCCATGTGTAGAGTTGAACTTCTAATGTGCCAAACTTTTTCATCACTCTTGAATCTTAAAAAAATTTTGTTTTGAAAGTCTTAAGGGAGACACTGCAAAGTCTTAGACAATCCTTTGGCATCTTAAAAAAAAAAAAAGGATAACCACAGGTTGTATTTCTTTCCTTTTTTTTTCTTTTCCAGAAAATGGTAAAGTACTCAGGAATCTGGAGACAGGATATTGTAAGAAGTGAGCTTGGTTGCCACCGTGCATGTACCCAACTGCTTTTGCCTCTCACTGTGCCATCAGTGTGTGACATGACATGACGTGACATGATAGGATGTGATGGGATATCTGCACAACAGAGCGATCACCAGTTATGAACAAGGCTGCTTGTCCTCATGTGAGGCTGCCTCTCACAACCCCCATTCCCCTTTTGCCTTTAACCCTGGCATTCAGTCTTAAACATATTTTCTCTTAAATAATTTATTCATTCCAGAATGTCAAGGGTCCAATGATTATTTATTTTAAAAAGCATTGTTGGTGGCATTAACTTAACAATCCTTATTTCTACCTTTCTACCCCAAACTCCCCAACCCCTCCCCCCCCTTTTTTTGGCCCTCCATTACCTGCTACAGACATGAAAATGGATGCAAGGATTATATGTCCCCAGAACATCTGGAAGCATTTCTTAAACATAATGATAATTCAAGTTAATATTTTTAAAGCCAAAAAATTTCTTCTTTACAGTGGGTAACTGGCCTATAGGGCTATGTACTTACAGCCCAGGTATAGGCCCTTATACCTAAGTAGGCCAGCCTTCTGACTTCCCATTCTGTATCTGAATTCCGTGGGAACTGATCTCACCTGGGAGTGATGAGGCAGACTTCACAGCAGCAGGGCCAGACAACAGAGCCCAGGAGCCAACCCCCCAACCACGATGACAGGCCCCATGTAGGAACTATGGGTGAAGAGTGAGCCAGTACTGGCCGGCAGGACCAGTGGTTGTGTGGGGCTCAAGTTTGTTTATAAAATTCTGAGGACAGAGATAAGTCACCCAACAGCCTCCATGCTGCAAGTAGAGAGGTAAATAGTGAGTTAGGATCCATTTGGGGAATGAAATGTAAACTTTGGAGGAGCCAAAAGGAGAGGAGGAAAGGAGAGTATTCCCTTGTGAGAAGTTCCTGCTTTTAGAACCAAGGAACCAAGAGTTTGTGGGGAGGTAGAATTTCTACCTCCTTCATCTCCTTCACCTATGCAAATAAGTCACCATTTCTGCAGCAAGTGGAATGCACACACCCAGCCTTGTGCGTGTGTTTGCATGTGTGTGTGCATGTGAGTGCATAGAATGGAAGACCATATGCAGAACTTAATTCACCATGCACATGCAGCACCCATTCCTGGAGAGGTCTCCTGCTTGGCTATAGGGCCCCTGGGCACCCCATGATACTAGCTCCCTTTTAGGTTGAGCAGCTCAGTTCTCTGCCCACCCCTATCCCCTTCAATTAGCATGGTTCTTTTTGCCTTCCCCCCACTGTTTCCATTCGGAAAGCCAACGACCAGGCCTGTTCATCCTTAGTGGGACAAACTACAGGCCCGTTACTAGGACATAGGAACAGGGCTGTCAGATTTCTTGAGCCATCTCATCACTTGAAAGCAACTAGACGATCTTTGTATTTATTTTCTCCAAACCCAAGGCCATACCCAATAGCAATAAACAGGTCTAGCCAATAGGAGCCTGAGCTCCAGGCTCCCATTAGCTGGTGAGCGCTCTCTGTAAGCTGATATAGGTACTCATAGACAAGCTGTGTTCTTAACATCAGTTGGGGATCAGAACTTTGTTTGAATATGTTTTTGCTCAGAAGAGGAGGAGGAGGATTACTTACTAAAGATGGACTATTTATTATATCGTCTTACTGACTTATCCATTGGTCACCTCTCCTTAGTTCTCTTTCTCTTACCCACCCGTTCCCCTTCCCCGTTTCCCAACACCTTGCTTGCTCCTTCTTTCTTGGTTCTGTTGCATAGGTAGAATGCTGTATGGCTAGCATTGTGTCATTTGTAATTAATTTTGCACAAAGGCAAACATTTAGAGTAGTTGGTTAATTTTGTTTTGTTTTTATGACCATGCCAAAATAATATTCTGGGCTGGTGGAGAACAAAGGACTGTTCTTTAGGACTGAAACTTGATTTTGCTCGTAGTACAAACACACACACACACACACACACACACACACACTCACAGATGTTGTTTTGTAAGTGTTATAAGCACTGGATATAAATGGTATTTTTTATCACTTCTGACTAATGTGAAACTGTTGTACGAAAAATACAGAACAAAAGTCATCTGTTTCGACTCGTGTGGGCTTGCCCCGCAGTTGCCGGATTGGAGTCATTTTATGTCTTGTTATTTCATTTATTTATGCAAAATCCATGCGTGTATGAACACTTTGTTGGAGCCGCAGCCCCTGCCTGCCTCAGCGCTGGGGTTCGGTCACTTCTAGCCACGTTCTTCAAAAATGAAAGGCTATTCAGGAAGGATCCGATGGTAAACGTCTCATTCATTCATTGGGTCAGACGGGAAGGTTGTATCTGGATCTCAATGGTGCGCATAAGCAATTTATTGTATTTATTAGCCAACTTGGGCTCTAAATGTTGGTGGAAATTAAGAAAGGACAATCGTAGTGATAGCTTCATTTTACTTTTATCGGGGCTCGAAACAAAGTCTTTTGATGAATCTACCATCTCATTTTAGATTTTTTTTAAAGTGTAAATATAACATAGGAAATAGAATTTTATTTTTGGTTCATGAATAATTAGTGAAGTATAAGTTATGTATTTACTTTTTCTGTTCTGTATCCATGTATATTGGTCCATATTAAAAGCTGACAAGTCACTGTACCTCATTCAAATGCTGAATTATCAGAGTGAGAGAGCCGTGAGAGCTCAGGCTTGGACCTCTAGCTGGGACAGCAAGACCCCTCACTTGGGCTCTCACTGAATTTAGAAGACACCGTCCACAGACACAGACTTATTTTTTTTTTAAATAGAAAGTTGATACATTGAAAATACCAAATTTCCGGGATAGCTGGTAGGAAACTCAATTTGCTTTGTGAATCCAAGCAGAATGCATGAAATAGTCCTGTTACTGTTTGATAGCAGAAAGCATGAATAGCATTTGGAAAGCAAAAAAAAAAAAGAAAAAAAAGAAAAAAAAGATGTCTGAAGATTAGACTCATTAATAAAGCCCCACCCCCTGCTCTGCCCCCACCATACCCCAATACTGAATAGTTTGAATAATATGAGACTCCTTATTTCTGTGTCCATTTAGTTCATGGTATTGTCATATCGCAGATGAAAATGATTTACACATTGTAAGAGGACGTATGGGGCTTTTCCCTGTCACTTGGAATTGGGGCACCGGCAGGAAATACTCTTTTTAACCATTGTGCCATGTAGTTAATGGTGGGATAATCTATACATAATATATGTGTGTGTATATATATACATATATATATATATACACACACATTCACACGCATAGATACATGTAGATATGCATATGTGTATATATGTGTGTATATATGATATGCATATATACATGTGTACACGTGTACATACTGCTTTTGTCCATAGACTTTGCCCCATCTCCTGAAGTGATGTTATAATAATGTGAGGGAAGGGGTGGGCGGGAAGTCTGTGGACAAAAGCCATCAGGCTATTCCTGTGCTTAATGAACAAATGTGGTGTTTTTCTGTTTGGGACAATTATAAAACATTTCTTTTTTTTTTCAAAGATACTCAGATCATGACAAAGTCTAACCCGTCCACTCCCATGGTCCTCCTTTGTGAAGCACTGGCCCCAGGAAGAGGCTTGATCTGACCCCCCCCAGTAGGTCCTCTCACCTCTGGTTCTTGAGTTTATCGAAGGAAGGGCAGAAGATGACTGCCTTCCCAATCTGGGATGCATTAGGCCTGTTGAACTGCAGGGTATTTATTTATCAGAGGGCCAGTGAGTTGCCTTGTAGTGTCAAAGCTGACATAAGAGCATGTGTTCTTTCCCTTTGGGAAGGTTGGGGGTGAGAGGTGGCAGGTTACTCTAAGCATTCCCACCTAGGGCAAGGAGTGGGTGCGCCCTCCATAGGCTGCTACTGTTTATAGCTTGCCTCTTGATCCCCTGAGGAGAAATTCATTCTGGCCCCAGTACCACAGTGTAGTTCCCCGGCCCCCCCAGTAAGAGTTGATTTTTCCCAAGTAGTTAATAAGAAAGGTCACAATGCCATTTGAGACCATGCAAGATACCCTGTGCCCAGTGCCATTGAATTGCCCAAGAATTGCAGCTGGTTAAATGTAACCTGTTGCTTTCCTGGGTCTTCATTTTTTCACGTAAAAAGGGACAAATGGTGCCCCCTCTCTGAGGGACCTTCCATTGGTATTCATATAAGAATGGATTTGACACTCACATCCATTCTTCTCAAAGAATAATTGTGTCTGACCTCATCTGCCCTCCTACAAAGCACTTGTCTCATTGCCTTCTTGCGCCACCCCCCCATCCTGACATGCTTTTCTTAATAAATGAATTCTCTCTGTGATTTCTTTTGACCATGTTCCATTTTTCTTATACTGTATAATGTTAGGACCCCAAGGTGAATGTGATATAATAATTGATCATCAGAAATATCAATATGCAAACATAGTTGTTTTCCCTTCCCCTTCCATCAGGGGCTGAGTCATTTGCTCCTGAATTCCTGCATTCTGGAAGCACACAACTTTGGTTCAGAGGGCGGGGCAGGATAAGGGCCTCCAGGATGGGGATTAGAGGTGGGGGTGGGGGGTTGCTCATTGAAAACCATTTTCAACTTCCTAGGGATGGCAATACACCAGCTAAAGAGCAGCTCGACAGCAATTTCCTCTTTCTGAAGAACCCCAACTGAGGTCCTTGGTGCTCCTGGATTATGGGGAATGTGCAAATATTTCACTGTGTGTGTATGTGTGCACGCTGCCCCTGTGCATTCCTTCCCTTTGGCCATCCTTCTCTCTGTCTCCTTTTGTCATACATGTGTTTTTGCTTTTTTGAAAGCACAGGTTTTATTGTTAACCCTTCCCCTTCCATATGGCCCCACCCCACTCCCCAAGCTTGTAGTGTGATAGAATCCTTAGCATTTCTGTTCATCCATTATTGTATTTGCCATGTAAATTTTTTTTATTACATTAAGACAAGCTTATAAGCTGTTACTACATAACTTATCTTACTGTAACTCTTTATTTCCTGACGTAATTTGTTTGTGATGTATATTGTGGGATTGTACTCTATGTTAATTTAATCAGCACAATTCACTGACATGCTGGACTGACACGCTAGCTGCTGTTTCCAATTGTAAAGTTTGTGTAGGGCTGTAGGGACAACTACAACTCTGTTGTCAAGGTACTATGCTCTGGTTCCTATAGCAACACTGTGGGTGTGACCCTGGAGATGCTAGGGTTGCTGTTGAGATACACCCTCTAGCAAAATTTAACTGGCAGGTTTTCTTAATAGAAATTCTATGTACAATGCAGGTACCTACCTGGGCCCATGACTGGTAATGATTTGGGCGTTTAGAGGAAAAAGATTAAAAAAAAAACTAGTGTCTATTGCTGCTTTGAATATGTTTTAAAGTCTGAAAATGTAAATAGTTTATCAAAAAAAAATCTTGTACAGTCCAGTGTAAAGTTTTTAAATGAACTTACAGGTTGCCATCACATCTTTCTCACCCTCTCCTCTCAACACTGAAAACAAAGTTTGCTAAGGATAAAAAGCTATTGATGACAAAGTAATCTCTCAAGTTAAAAACAGAAAAAAAGAAAAAATGTTTTAAAAAGAGAATCATCGTTCTTAGCTTCATTGCATAAACAGACTTCTTGGGATTTTGTTGTGCAGTATTGACGTGAGGTAAATTTGAAATTCAATAATCTCTCAGTGGTACTTTTAAAAAGTCTTCTCCTCCTCCTCTGCCTCAGTAATTAATGGAAAAGACACAGTTGAAAGGCACACTGTCTTTATATATTGTGGTGTATGTTGGCACCCCTGCTACATATTCCTTTTTTTCCCCTTACTTTTATCTTTATTTCTTTATTTTTCTTTTCCTGTTTTTATTTTCTTTCTTCCTTTCTTTCCCCCCCTTTTTTTTGCACAAGGTGCTTTCCTGATATGTTAAACATGCCACCATCCTCCGGTGATACCTTATAATATGCCATGATGGGGGTATCCCCCCCCCCAGGGGAGTGTCTATAAGAACTGCCTATTTATGCTCATTTACCTCAAGACTGTCCTCTCTACCCTAAATCTAGTCACCATCACTCCATCTTTTGTACTGCTGTTGACACTTACAAAATTAAAGATAAATTTTGTTTTATGACATCTGCGAGTATCCTTGTCTATGCGACGTATACATTTCCACCTCTTGTCCCAATAAAAACCAAACAAACAAAAACTGGAGTCAGTATTGCTGAGCTGGGTGTCTACAGGGGACTGATAGGTCACCAGCCTCATAGCAGCTACCTGGTTATGTCTCTCCTTGTCTTGGTAAGGAATTCTTTTGGACTGCTTTGTCTTGAAAAGCATACCCACCCCATTTTGTGGCTCATGTTGGGAGGATGTATAGTTTTGCAGCAGGAAATGCTTGTGGATTGAGCCTAGAGGAATAAGGAGGTGATGGAAATTTTTGACCCGAATTTGTCACAGATTCTTCATAGAGCTGAAAGAGATCTTACAAGTTCAATTTTTACCTAACTAGGAAAGCCATCAGTAACATTACTAGCAAGAGTTTATCTGACCTCTGTTTGAAGACTTACTATCTGTCAAAGCAATTCCTCCTATCTCACTTCTGGATAGCTCTATTAGGAAGTTTGTCTTTTCCCTGTATAGAATTGCCTTTTGACATCTTCCCATCCATTACTTACTTCTAGTCTACCATGGGAAACCAAAATGAGTCTCATCTTCCTTTTCCATGATAACCCTTAATTTATATGAAGACAATGGCTATCATTTCCCTGCCCTAAGTCTTATCTCCAGGCTAAAAATCCTCAGTTCTTTCAGGAGATTCTCCTTCACAGCATAGTTTTGTGTGCCTTTAAATAGTTACTTAAGTCCTTTGTCTAGTGGAGTTGAGAATATACACCCCTTTGGAAAAATGAAATATTTATGCCAAAGTATGCGGTTTCAACACCCAGGAATAAAAACCTGGGGGTCCTGGCCAGTCACTCAATGTACTGCTACTTAATATGGTTGGCTAATGGCTTAGATGGAATGTCCTAAGAAGGATGGCTGGGCTATGCTTTGGGTGTGCTGGGCAGATTCCAAAGCACTGGATCCACATGGCACTGGTTTCTAGAACAGATCCTCAGCAATTCTCTTTTTCAATTTGGCAGTTATACTCAGAGGATGGGATTTCTTCCTCCATGGGGACAATTTGCAATTAAATGATGTATCCCCAAACTCTCCAAGCAATTGATATAAGATCCAGCTATTGTTACTAATGCAAGGGGAGAGTAGAGGTAGCATGGCATGATGAATAAGGCATTGGATCTGGGGATATGAAGATCTGATTTCTGTTCCTGCCTCTGACACTGACTAGCCATGTAACCACGAGTGAGTCATTTAAACCCTCTGAGCCTCAGGAAACTTGCTAAAATACCAACTTATTTATAGATGGATTGAGGTCTTTGTTGGTAGAAGAAATTCTCACAAGAACAAAATCCTAAGTCCTTGATGTATGGATGTTAAAGGGGCAAGATATTAATAATAGCTCATTGTAAGGTTTAAAAACTACTTTCCCCATAACAAAACTGGGAGACAGTTAGTTGCAAGCATCATTGTCTCCATTTTACAGGTGAGGAAACCATGGTTTTGAGAGTTAAAAGGGATTGCCCATTGTCACATAGTTCTGATTTGTTAGAGTTGGTTTCCATTTATGCCATACTGTCTTGAATTCTTGTCCAATTAGAGATATGATTTTACCTCTTAAGTCCTTGAAAATCTCAAGTTTTCCTGAGTTAACTTGTGCCTTGTAGATTTCCCAACACTGGGTGTGTTTTCCTGCCACCTTTAAGATGTTCCATAAATTCTCTTGAAGTTTTGGCCATGATAGGGAGTGGGGAAAGATACTGATGACACATTTTGAGCATCTTGGTGTCTCCTGTGCTCCAAGTGACAGTTTCAGAGTGTGTCTTCCTGTAGGTTTGGAGATATGTCTTCAATTTAATGTTGCTACATTCAATAAAAACTTTTCCAGTAATGGTGGGGACCACTATTTAGGCACTGAGCTCTCTTCCTTTGTCACATGGGAATCATAGCAGAAATAAAATTTAAGGGACATCTGGTCCAACTTGCTGTTTGATGGATTAATCCCCATTCCTACCTTAGCACTCAAATAACCTTGACAAGTGGTCATCCAGTCTCTGATTAAACAACTCCAGTGATGGGGAACTCACTATTTCCTGAGACAGAGAGTCCTCTTGCTATAGCTCTAATCACTAGGAAGTTCTTCCTCATAATTAGCTGAAATTGGCCTTCTTATAGCTTCCATGCATTTCTCCTAGATTTGTCCTCTGGAACCAAGCCAAACAAATTGAATCCTTCCACAGGGTAGCTCAGTATTCTTGAAAACATATCACATGTCCCTCCAAAGTCTTCTCTACAATGAACATACTTAATTCCTTCACTGATCCTCTGATGGCACAGGTAGATCAGCTGAAGGGGTGGGTGGGAAAGTCTGAGAAGTCCTGTGGAGACACTGTAGGGTAGAGGTTAAGGCCCCAATTATATATAGAGAGACAAGAGTCTCTAGGGAGCAGAGATAGGACAAAAGGTAAGGTCTGATGAGATGGAAGATCATCAGTGTTGGTGACTCATTTCATCCAAGCCCTGGGATCAATAAAACATCCTGAATGGATTCTAGGATGACTCGTTAAGGGGAAGGTGATGAAGAGGGAAGGCAAAGAGAGAGGACATCCTGATGGTCAGCACCCTCTACCCACCCATCCTAAGTGAGTTCCGGAGTGGCCCTGAGGGAAGGGGAGGGGGCAAGAGGGAAGAAGAAGAGGTTGCATTAATAGAAATGAAGCATGTGGAAGCAAAGAGGGGATGATTTTGTGTCCTCTGTCCCAGTAAAACCACTGATGGAGTATTATTTTCAGTTCTGAGCATGATATTTTAGGGAGTACATTGATGAACTGGGGCAGATTCAGAGAAGGGTGAACAAAATAATGAGGGTGCTGGAAACCATACCACATAAGGATAAGGTTAAGGAAGCAGGCATGTTTAGTCTGGCGCAAAGTGAGTGGGGGACAGACTAGTTATCTTCAAGTATCTGAAGGGATGTTCTATGAAAGAGACTTGACTTGGTCTGCTTAACCTTAGAGCTAGGACTACTAGATGGAAGCTGAGGTGGCAGATTCAAATTCAGTGAGTTTTCCTAAAGTGGAATGAGCCCCCTTAGGAGGCCTTCAAAGAAGCTAGGCAGCCATGGACCTGAAGCCCTTTCAGATAAACTGTGTAAAGGGAGAAACAGGCTGAGGAGTTGGATTATTTTCAGACTGTGGAATATAAAATAACTGCCAAGTAGACTGTAATATGTGGACCTCCGTGTTTTCACAGCTCTGTGGGCTGAGGGGTAGCTAAAATCCAATTGATTAAAACAAGAAAATCTGGACAGTAAGGCTCTGAATGGGCAAATTATCCAATCAAAACTTGGATATGAAATTAATGAGATGCAGTTGAATAAAATGTGAAGAGGAAAGTCTCATTTAATCCTTGATTCCAGTTAAATTGAAAGGCTTGAAGAAGGAACCGAGGAACGGGAAAGTGGAACCCAGTGGGAAAGATCACTAGTCCATGAGTCAGGAGAACAGGGTTCTAATAGCCTCTGAGCAGTCAGTCTCCTTTTTTGTGCCTCAGTTTCCCAAATACAGCACTCTACATGCAGGAGGAGATTAATTAATGTTTACTAAATTAAATTTATGATCCGTCATCTCTAAAGCCCTTTTTTATTCTGATAGTCTATGACTAGGTGCCATTAGAATGCTTTAGAGGCTGTGTTTCATAATAGAGAGCATCAGCCTTAGAATCAGGAAATCAAGTCATCTTTGTGCCCTAAGTAAGTTACTTAAACCCTAGGTGCCTCCAGCAATTCTCTGTAAGCTGAAGTTTCAGACTGGCATTTGTAAAGGAAGTTTTCACACTGGGAGCTCCACATAGCAATGAAAACATAGAAAATGCTTTTCAAAAAAGGTGACCAGGAAGGAGGGGTTGAAAAATGGAAGATTCTTGGGGTGGTGGGGGTGGGAAAGAGCTTTTCCATCTGAGAATCTTGAGTCCATTTTAGATTTACTATCTGCTTAGTAATACTAGGGAGAATTCCAAGGAGTGACAACCCATTGGGGTCCCATCTGATAAAGAATTCTGCACAGAAGAATGGCTGACTCAGCTCAGAGGTCTTTCATTCAGCTTACAAACAGAAGCTGCGATCCAAGGAGGGGCAAAGTGAGGATGCTTAGAGACACAGAACAAGTATGTAGAATTACCTTGTGGTCCCCATGATGAAGAAATCTAATTCATACATGCAGATAGGTGATAAAATGGGTAGAAAACTGATCCTGGAATCAGGAACACCTGATTTCAATAATTACTAGCTATCTGATCCTCGGCAACTCATTTAAACTCTGCCTGCCTCAGTTGCCTCAGCTGTGAATGGAGAAATAATAGCTGAACTTCACAGGGCTACTGGGAAAATTAATGAAATACTATATGTAATATGCTGCATATATAAGCATTTATAATATGTTATTCATTACATAATATATATGTTATATAATGTGTAAGCATTTGTATAATGCTTCAATAATTATATGAATGTGATCTGTTATTTTAGTAGCATTATTAGTGGTGGCAGTGGTGGTAGTAGTAGTAGTGGTGGTGGTAGTAGTGGTTGTAGTAGTAGTAGTAGTAGTAGCAGTGGTAGTAGTAGTGGTGGTGGTGGTAGTAGTGGTTGTAGTAGTAGTAGTAGTAGTAGCAGTGGTAGTAGTAGTGGTGGTGGTGGTAGTAGTGGTTGTAGTAGTAGTAGTAGTAGTAGCAGTGGTAGTAGTAGTGGTGGTGGTGGTAGTAGTGGTTGTAGTAGTAGTAGTAGTAGTAGCAGTGGTAGTAGTAGTGGTGGTGGTGGTAGTAGTGGTTGTAGTAGTAGTAGTAGTAGTAGCAGTGGTAGTAGTAGTGGTGGTGGTGGTGGTGATGGTGTTATTGGTAGCCTCTGCTGCCTTTTTGCTCCCATAGCTTGGCTATACTGCCTCTTCTTTATGAAGTCATGCCTCACAGACCACAAAATAATTCACCTGGGTTGGGCAGATAACTACTAGCAAATTCTGCTGCCTTAGCCATCTTGTCTTTCACTCCGTATTTGATACAAACTCTTCAGGCAACTACTATGATGGTCACAGTGAGAAGCTGGGATTGATTCTGACCCTCTGTTGTATCTTCAGAGATTCACAGGTAGAAAGTCACTTCTTCATCTTGCAGTGGTGTTTGGGACCATCTTGGACTTCTCTACCATGTGTGCATTCTCACGGAGAGGCAGGATAGTTGAGTGGAAAGAGCAGTAAGGAAGACAAGAACAGCTGTGGCCAACAGCTCTAAGGAGGGCATCAGCCTTTCCTCCTCTCTCAGGTTGTCTGTAGGTAACAGTTAAAAGAAAGCAGGGAGGGTTTGAATCTCTGACCTGCTTCTTCAGTGGGACAGTAGAATGGAGTTTGCTGAGAACATGAATAGCACATGAGCATCTTTGTGGTGTAGCTAAGGAGTCCTAGAGAGTCTTGTCTTAGAGCCCCATGGCTCCCTGCCCTCCTGGAGTATTAGGCACAATTGTGAAAATCACATATTGCATGATGGCTGGCAGAAGAAGGCACCAAGGATGGTGAAGAGCCCTGAGTCCTTATCATATGAGGACTGGAAGTCTTCAAGGAGATAGGGGATGTGCACTTATCAGGTATACACTAGCAGAGGTTTCTTTTGTGTATAGTGCCTCTCAAATTCTGTGATTCTGAAAAAGGCTTGTGGACTGATCTGTCCTCTAAGGACTTAAAACATTAGGCACAGAAAATGCAAAGGGGACGTGCAGTGATTATCTGTGACCCAGAGTCAGAGATAGCTGTGTCCTTGACCATTCTACCTATGTCAGGGACAACGGAACCCTGGCAGTCAGTTGGCGTAGGACCCTGGCACCATAAAGCTGAATGAGGATGACTTTAGTCCTCATTACCCAAAGTTGCTGTTCCACAAGGGCCAAGTTCAGCTCAGAAAACATATCAAGAATTTCTTTCCTTTCTCCCTGCTTCTCCCAATTCCCTGCCTTCTCTCTCATTTTCTCCTCCTCCCACCAGGCTTCCCCTTCCAGTCTATAAGATCCAAAAGGAAAAGCTGGTATAGACACTGCTAAAGAAAATGTCCCATCTCCATTCTGGCAAAAGAGGGCATTTCTGAATTAGGAGGGAAATTGGGCAAGTGTGTATGAAATATACCATATTAAAAATCTGAGGACATATTCCCTAGCTACATTGTGTTATCTCCACTCCTATCTCCCATCCCCTGCACTCACTTTTTCTCTACCTTCCCAGTAGAAAGAAAATGATAAAAAGATAAGGCTTCAAGACTTTTCCAAACATGATTGGGGGTCAGGACCTCCCTTTTGCCAAGGCTGATAGGAAATATACTCGGAGAGTCTACAGTATGCTGACATCTGGGACATGAAAAAGCTAGTGGCTTGATCCTTCTCCCTTTCCTCTGAATACATGCTATCTCTGGGTTCTGAGTAGTTGTTGTAGACTATGTGGGGAAAAAAAATAAAAAGAAAGGCCTGTTAAGGTTTTGCATTACCCAGGCGGAGCTAGGTGGGAATTTCCAAGAAATAATGTGACAGTTACGTTATAACTTTCACACTACTGTTGGAAGCAAAATTATAAAAATATTTTCTGACACAACTCCATATGGGCATATGAAATTTCATTCCATTTTGCACATGTAATTAAGTGGCCAATATAATAAGTCACTATGTGCATAATTCAATTCTCTTTGTAACTGAGACACTGGGCAGGAGCAAGGTTTGGGCCAACTCAAACCCCGGTGGAATTCATTGTTCTTCTGTTTAAGTTTCAAATGTGAAAGACAATTTCTCTATTTGCCCCCTCTGAATTAGCTCACATTTATATTGTGTTTTAAGGTTTATAAAGCTTTACGGTTTATATAAGCTTTCCTCACAACACCCTGAGAGGTGGCTTTTTTTTTCTTCCCATCCAGAACTGTGATTTCACTGGCACAGGAAATACCTGGGTCTCTTTGCACCCCAAGGTATTTCCTATTCATGTTGGAGATGACAAGACTTTATTCCCCTGCTTAGAGAGGTTTCCAAAATTTCTGGACATTCTCTCCTATCACCTATATGAATGTTGGCATCACTGGGTCGCTCATCCTAACTCATCCTTTCCTCTCAACAACATTCTCGCCAGTCTGGAGACTTGTCTGTCAATGGGCTTTCTCCAACATTAGCATCCAGGCTACATGTTGGCTCTTTCTAAATAGCTTCAGTGGGAGTTTGTAATGAACAGAAGTGGGCACCTAAGTGTCCCATACCTTTGGAGACATCGCTGAGTCCCCTTTTAATAATTGCCATCATGGAGCCATTGGGAACATAAGAGTTGAATACTTTTGAGATTCATAATTTTCAGTGGTACAAATATTCCGTCTTCTGATGCTGAACCCAGAGTGAGTGGTACCATGGATAGGGCATTGGGTTTGGAGGAAGAGGAACTGAAGTTTTGGGCTCAATTTCCTCCTCTGTAAAATGAGGGGAATGAGTAAGTCTCAGTGGCTTCTTGGGTTCCTTTCTGCTTTAAATCTATGGTCCTGTGATTTTCCACTACATTCAGTCTTTTCCTGGGTAGGGTCTTTCCACTGTGGTAGTAACAGTCAGAATTTGTGTTTTGTTAGCTTGGCCTTGAAAGCCCCAGGTATCATGTCCAAAGCGTGGAGAAACACCGGGAGTCTTTGATGAAGGGATGGCCACCAGACCACAGAATTTAGGGAATGCAAAAGCCCATCAAAATCACCTAGAGCAATCCTCTAAATTAGGCAGCTGGGTGACAAAGTAGATAGAATTTGGACTTAGATTTGGCGTTAGAAAGACTGAATTCAAATCTTGTCTTAGTCACTTTGTAGCTGGATGACCCTGAGCAATTTGCTTAACTTTTCTGCGCCTCAGTTTCCTAGGGATATAACAGCACCTACTTCACTAGGCCCGTGTGAGAGTTGGAGACAATATAATGCACATTTTCAAGTACTGTATGAATGCTAGTCAGTATTATTGTCATCATGATTATACTCCACAAGTGCAGAAATCGAGGACCAGGAACTCCTGCCTGAGATTCTACAGCCAGAGCTTGGGCTCCAACCAGATTTCTGACTTCAAATGCAGTTTTCTCCCTCCCATCCAATGGCACTGACACCCAGTGGGGTTCTTCCAGGACAGTGACCATTCTGCTTTTGCACTTCACCAGAGCTGCTGTGGCCTCTAGTTCCAGGACCTGGTCCAGTGCCCTGGCTCGGGGAGGGGGGTGGGTAGGGAGGGAAGAGGGCCTAATGGCTTCTCTGTTTCTGCCACTTTGCTGGAGTGAATTGTCAGATGGTGGATAACCCAATACTGCAGCCACGAGCAATAAAAATGCTGAGACATTCTCTGCTCTTAAACGGGAGCTGTGGGGCCAAGGCAAGGGCAAGCAGCTGCTGATTGGAAAGTTAAAGGTGTGAATCCAGCCACTTGGGGAGGGGGGTGGCTGGGGGGCAGGAGAGGAAGCTCTTCTAATCACTGTAGCACAATCCAAGTGATGAAATACCATTACTAAGGATATCATGCATGTGTGAATGGGTGATTAAGGTTTCCCTAAGTTTCCCCAGAGGGAGAGATGGGGCAAATTTATTCTAGCTCTTTCGTTAGGGGGCATTGATTCTGCTATTCTAAAATTCACAGATGGAATGGCTATAATAGTTGCCGTCTGACCCTTGCCAGGTTACAAAGGGGGAAACTGAGGCCCAGACAAAGAGTGAAATTCATCTGAGGTGACATAGGCAGTAAGTGGAAGAGCTGAGATGAAAACCTCTAACTACTGAAAACCCAATGCTCTATACATTACATCATGGTCTAGGCTGATCTGGGCATTGACCAAGAGTCTTTCAGGATATTGGCTAAGGTATCTTTGGGTGCAGGCTGATCAGTGATGGGTCAGAGGAGGTGTAGCAGTTGGGCCTGGTCTTCATCAACAGCTCAGCTATAAGTCCAGAGTAAACAAAGGCAATAGAATTGTCTTTTCTAGGGAGCCAGGAAACAATGGTGGGAGTATTGGTGGAGGGTGTGCTAAGCAGAGACATTGATCGACATTGGGGGCCATGGCAGGGAAGCACAAGGTAGACCTAAGGGAGAGCACAAACTATTCCAAGACTCTTTAGCATTTGGTTACTCCCAAGTTTGCTGGAGACACCTGTGAATTAACTGCTAGGCCCCAGGCTCTAAGGCCAGTCTCGTCCTCCATCTCAACAATTGCCTCCTCATTCTTGTCGATGGGAGGCAGCTGTGTTAAGAATGTTGGCTGATATTCACTTTTGAGCCTGTACTAACAGATCCTGAATACCCCCTTCCATCATTCTATTTCTCTGCCCCAAGTATCAGTGTAGAAGGGGAAAAAGTCATTTCCTTCTTTCCTTCCTCCCTCCCTCTTCCTCCCTCCCTTTCTCCCTTCCTTTCCAAACTCCCTTGGAATGCAAAAGTGCACATAAATAAAACAGAATCCATTGGTCATGTCTGGTGGTTCATTCCAAGCTTAGAACTCACCAGTTCTCTGGTGCCATGAATCAGACTGAAGTTATCGTTGGTCACTGCATGGAAATCAGAGTTCTGATGCTTGCCAATGCCCTTTCTCTTCATGTTATGGTAACCCAGCACAGGAGCCACGTCAGGAACAGATTACCTTTATTAATCCCCGTTCTTTATCTGTCTCCACGATTTGCCTTAAGGTTCTCTATCTTGTCAATAGGGAATCTAGGTTGCCATTACTTCAATTCCACCCCTACCTCAGTTCCCCAAAAGCGGTTCTACTTTTGTCTCTAGTCAAAGGGAGGGAGGGAGGACAGTTTTTTTCTAATGTACCCTGAGTACAAATAGGAACCAGGTATGGAACAAGTGACTTTATTCTTACCAGGAAAAGAACACTAGAACATGAAACAAGAAAGAATCCTGGAATCTCATCCATTGAGAGGCCAGAACACAAAATTGCTGCGACATTTGTGATAGGACTGAGTTGCTCTTAAGTATATCCCCAGATTTCTGGCTCACTTGGAAATGAAATGAACCCTCATAGCCCATAGGAATGATCCCACCATCAGTGACCTTCCCATCCCAACATCCACAAGAGGGTGCTAGATTTGATACTGTATAAATAGTTCTCATGATTTGGCTTCCTTCTCTATCAGTTCGTATGAGTTTTGCGAAGTTTCTCTGAATTCTTCATATTAATAATTTTGAATGATGTAGTAATAAATATTCTCTTGCGTTGGTATACCACAATTTGTTCAGTCATTCCCAAATCAATGGATATCCATCTTCTTTCAGTTTCCTGCTACCTTAAAAGGCATTGGTAATTCTTCAGAGATTGTGATGTACCTGACAACTTCAGGAAATGAGGTGAAGCGGATTCTAATCCCAGTCTTGGACTGATGCCATCATGCACAAATCCCTCTCCTTCTCTGAGCCTTATTTTCCCCATCTGTAAAACAAAGGAGGGATGCACCTCTGTCATTTCTTCCAGCTCTGAAGTTCAGACCCTAAATAGTTCTTGACTACATACTTTGAGTGTAGCTCTAGGTCCAAAAGTGTGGGGATGAAGATGCTGTGTATACCCTCACATCTTTCACGGCTCCCATTTACAAGCAGATCTATAGACTTCACAGTAAGGTTTGTCACTCTATTCTCATTAGCCCAGGGCCATGGGGTTTCTTAGTATATAGATTTGGAGCTGGAAGTCACCTTAGGAATCATTGAGTTCAACTCTCTTGTTTTACAGATGAGGAAACTGAGTCCCAGAGAGTTTAAGAGACTTGCCCAAAGTCACACAGTAATTTCCCAAGGTGAAATTCAAAACTCATGTCTTCTTGACTTCAAATACAGTGCTCCGTTCGCTTTGATACCTAGTACCTCAAGTGACTGATAGAAATTGCCAAAATATCCCCCTCCCCAAATTGGGAAACTATTCATCTAGCCCAAGGAATTCCAGAGCAGTAGGAAGTAAAATGATGGATTTTATAGGAGGTGATTTAGCACATTTTGAACTGTTTCCTCAAAAACTGATTCATTCTCTGGGAAAATTGATTGTGAGCTGCAAGCACAAGGCAGGGGTGGGGTGATGTTAGCAGGACATTTGGTCTGTGAAATAATCCTTTGCTTTTTAGAGTGCATAGGAGTTTATGTATCTCCCAACCAAAAGCTTTCTGTAACACCTGATAGATGAAGTGTGAAGTGTGACACCCCATTATCCAGGGGCCTTCCATGAAGCATCAGAGGCAGGGGGAACCAAAGCAAAGCAAATGCAGAAAGGGCCAAGGCTTCCTCACTGCACATCTTGCCTCCAATATTCCCCCTCCCACACTCATCTATCTTTTAGCTGCTAAAATAATTTTCTTGATAGTGGGTCTGATCACATCATTCTCCTGCTCAAAAATCCTTCTAGTGGGTTTCCCACTGTTCCCTGGCTGAGGTGACATCCTTAGTTTGACCCCACACATAGGATCCCACCTCATCTCACATTATTCCAATTCATCCCCTTTGGGTTTTAGCCAAACTGGACTACTAGCTGCTCTCCAATATAAAGGTTCTCTCTCTTGCCTGGGACTTGGCGTAGGCTATCCCATCCTCTTCCATACCTGAAATGTGCTTTTAGGTCTCAGGACTCCTTTAAATTTTATTTTACTTTCAAGCAAATATCAGTCTTCTCTCTCCCATTTCTTCCCCACCCCTTTGAGAAAGCAAGAAAAACAAAGTCCCTGTGACAAGCATGTAGAGTCAATCAAAACAAAGTTTCTCATTGGCCATGCTAAAAAAAAAATCTCAGTCTACATTATTTGCCTATTCCCCCTCTGGCAGGAGGTAGGCAGCATTTTTCATCATGAGTCCTTAGGAATAATGTTGGTCAGATCAGGTTGGTCAGAGTTCTCAACTTTTCTTTTTTTAAAAAAAGTTTTAATCAGTTAAGATTCACTCTCCTACCCCCCACCCAGTTCCCTACTGAAGATAAAAGAAAAACAAAATTCATTACACACACACACACACACACACACACACACACACACACACATTCAATTAATGCAATTAACACAAATTTCCACATTGACCATGTCCTAAAAATATTTGTCTTGAGGTGAATAATATGTTTCATCATTAGTCCTCTGGAATACTGGTTGGTCACTGTGCTGATCATCACAGTAGTATTCCATCACATTTATATACCATACCTTCTTCATCCATTCCTCAATTCATGAGCACCCTCTTGGATTTCCATTCTTTGCCACTTCAAAAAGAGTCATAAATATTTTTGTACATCCTTAGAGTTTGTTTTGCTTAGGAAATCTAATCTTAATCTACTCTCCTTCGAGTTCCCCCTCCTCTCTTCCCTTTCTTTCCTATTTTCCTGTTGAGTAAAATGGATTTTTATATCAATTCTGTGTGTGTGTGTGTGTGTGTGTGTGTGTGGTCGGTCTTTCTTTTTTTGATTAGTTCAGATGAAAGTGAGGTTCAAGTGTCAGCCTCTTTCCCTCTCGTTTACATAAATATCTACTAGCTTGCCTTCATTGTGTGAGATAATTTTATCTCCCTCCCCCATTCCTCCTAAATGTGTTCCTTTTCTCCTCTCTTTCCGTTCTTTTCTTAAGATCATAAAGACACAACAGGCTTTCTCTAAGTTTTATTCAGTTGTTTCAGTTGTGTCTGACTCTTTGTGACCCCATTTGGAATTTTCTTGGCAAAGATACTAGAATGAGTTACCAGTTCCTTCTCCAGCTCATTTTTTACAAATGAGGAAATTGAGGCAAGCAGGGTTAAGTGTCTTGCCCAGGGTCACACAGCTAGTAAATGTCTGAGGTCACATTTGAACTCAGAAAAATGAGTCCAGACCCAGCACTCTATCTTCTATGTCATCTAGCTGCACCTTCCCCTTCCCTCATTAGATTTCCTCTGTGACCCCTAAGTAGGATAGGGTTCAGAGAGGATAAATATATCATCTCCTCATATTTGAATGTAAGTACTTTATCCTTGTTTAGGTTTTTTAATCACCATTTATTCACATTTACTTTGTTGTATTTCTGTCCCTTACTGTGTTTGCACTTCAAAATGTCTCCACAGCTCTGTCTGTTTTCTAAGGAATGCTTGGAAGTCCTCTATTTCATTGATTTGTTCCCTCCTATAGCATTAGACTTAATTTTTCTGTATACATTTTTCTTGACTATAAACCTATATCCTTTGTCTTCTGGACTGTAGTATTCCAAGTTCTCTCCTCCATGGTAGTCATGGTGACTGGTGAATCTTTTGTGATCCTCATTGGGTATACTCAATACTTGAAACTTTTTTTTTCCTTTTTGACTATGCTATTTTTCCTTTGACCTAAAAGCTCTAGATCCTGGCTATGATATTTCTGGGAATTTTCATTTGGGGTTTTATTTCAAGAGGATCCATGGATTCTATTTCCACTCTGCCCTCTGATTCTCAGAGATCTGGGCAGTTTTCTTTTAAGATTTGTTAAAATAGGATGCGAGGCTGTTTTTCTTGGTCACAGTGTTCAAACAATTCAATGATTCTTAATATTTTCCTCCTCAATTTATTTTCTGAGTGAATTGTTTTTACTATGGGATACCTTGCATTTTCTTTTCTTTTTTTGTTTCCAGCCTTTTGACTTTTAATATTTCTTGTTGCTTTGGCTTTTATTTGGTCCACTAGAATTTTCAGGGAGTTTGCTGTTTGGGGAAGATTTTGTACTCCATGTGGCAAACTATTCATTTCCTTTCCAATTCTTTCTTCTATAGCTTACATTTCCTTCCCATTTCCCCTCAAATGCTGTTATTTATTTAAAAAATTTTATAAAATTTTTTCATACTTCAAAAAATACTCGTTTCATGTCTTTCATGAATTTTAGAAGTTTTGCTCAAACTATGTTTTTCTCTGCGGTGTTGCTTATAGATGCTGTGGAGTCATTCTTTTCTGCATTTGTGTCTTGAATATCCCTGACACGACCGTGAAGCTGGAACTCTTTTCTTCTGCCAGGACTGGGCTCTGTGCTACTTCAGGAGGGAACATCCAGGCTAGCCTTGTTGCTCTGTTTTGAGGTATTAAGTGTTATTCCAGGATCTCAGGGACAGAATAGGGTTCAGAAAGCTTTCCCAAAGGGGTCTGATTCAGGACAAAGTCTTATTGCTGTTTCCCTGAATTGAGCTCAGCAAGTTGCTGATGTGAATTTGGATCTGAGTAGTAGCAGACATCTTGAACTGAATGCCATGGTCATCTCATACACAAAATGTCTGAAACAGAGCTTAGGATCTTTTCTCCCAAACAGTCCCCCTTTCCAGACTTCCTCAGTCCTGCCAAGGATACCACTATCCTCCCAGTGACTCAGGCTTGCAACCTCAGCGTTACCTTCCACTCCTCATTTTCACAATCTGTTGGGCAATCATTGTTTCTACTTTCATAACATCTCGTTTATTTATTTCCAATTTTCTATTTCTGGAGCTACAACCTAATTCAGGCCCTCATCACTTCCCATCTGAACTAATATAATAACCTTCTAATTAGTCTCCCCTAATGAATTCTCTCCCCATTCCAATTCATCCTCCACTTGGATACCATAGTGACTCTCCTAAAGCAAAGGTCTAACCACTCTCAATAAACCCTGGTGGCTCCCTATTACCTCCAGGATCAAATATAAAGTCCTTTGTCATTTAAAGTCCTTTACAACCTGGCCCCCTCATACACTTCTTCTTACCCTTGACTCCTCCCCACACATTCTACAATCCAGCTACACTAGTCTACTTACCCTTCTTCAAACATGGCACCCTATTCTCTGTGCCTTTGCACTGGCTGTACCCAGATCCCAAATACTCTTACCTTCCCTCCTCTGCCTCTTAGTTTCCCTGGTTGCCTTCAAGGCTTGCTAGTGCCTTTACCTTCCAGATATCTAGATCTAGATAAATCCACACATATATGTATGTATGTCTATATATGTATGCATATTTTATATATATACTATATATAGGTATATAGATAGACATCCATATATATATATATATATGTATATGTGCGTATCTGTTTGTCTGTCTTCCTGTCTATCTGTCTGTCTGTCTACCTATCTGTCTATCTATATCTATAGATATCTATATATTTCCTTTTTTTTGATCTCCTCAGTATTTAGCACAGTGCTTGGCACATAGAAAACATTTAATTGCTCGTTGACTTAGCTTTTATTATACTGATAACATACAGTATTATATAATAGTGAAGTATTTTTATTAATAGCTAGGTTTGGCAAACCATTTTATAAATATTATCTCATTTTATCCTCACAACAGCCTTGAGTAGATATAATCATCCTTATTTTACAGATGAGGAAACTGAAGCAAACAGAGGTTAAATGACTTGCCCAGGGTCACACAGTATGCATCTGAGGCCAAACTTGAGCTCTGGACTTTCTGACTCCAGGCACAGTGCTGTATACCACCTAGCTGTCAATTTATTGATTTAAATCTTGGGGTTTAGATGATTCTTAGAGGTCTTAGTTCAGTTTCCCTTCTCCACGCCTTTGCATTAGCTGTACCCCATAACTGGTGTTTTTCACTTGTACTTCTTAGAATTCTTACCTAACTTCCCAGTTCAGCTCAAACACCGTGGGCCACAAGTGACCCTCCCTTATCCATCTTTCCCTCCCTCATATGCCTTTGTATTTACTTTGTATATGTTTTGTATTTGCTTCTCTTTGGAGGCATTGTTTCCTTCCATTAAATTGTAAACTCCTTGAGGGCAAGGAAAGTTTTTGTTTTTGCCTTTGTATCTCAAAACTTCTCACAATGCCTTGTACATACTAGAAAAAATGCTTGTTGGATAAGCCCTAATTTTAATCCTGACCTGAACAAGGGTCCTCTCTACATCACCCCTGATTAATGGCAATCAATGTTCAGTTGAAGATTTCCAGTGACAGAAAACCCGCTCCCTCCCAGGATGGCATATTCCTTTGGGATGGCTATAATTCTTAGGGAATGTATCCTTTCTTCTAATGGGAGTCTGCCTCCCTACAGCTTCTGACTGTTGCTATTAGTTCTGGCTTCTGGAGTCAAGTAGAACAAATTTAATCCACACGACAGCCTGAAAAATATTTGAAGTGAGTAATCATATCCTTTCTTCCCTAGGCTAAACATTCAGCTAGTCCAGGTCACCAGCCTTTGTGCCATCTTGGGCATTCTGCTCTGCATGCTAGACCCACTGCAGTTTGTCTATGCCCGATTTAGCTGGGCACTTCCAAGAACTGATCACAATCTTTCATATGCAGTCTGTCCAGGGCAGAAGGTAGCAGTCCTGGCTTCAGGATAAGCTCTGAGCTCCGAGCTCTGGTTTTTAACTGGAATGGGGCCCATGGTCTGGAATATTTCTAGAGGAATGTCCTTAGGATGGTAGCTACCAGAGATGGAACCAGAGAGAGTGTGGGTGTGTGAGGGTAAATAGTTAAATATTGTTTCAGAGCCGGAAGAAACTAGAGGATTTAACCCCCTCATCTTACAGATGAGTAAACTGGGGCTCAGAGAAGTTGAGTGATTGTGATGTAGGCTTTGTCTCCTCTTGTTTAAAGTGAAATTGATCAACTGGAAGAGAATTTAGAAGTCTTCCATCTGATCTTGTACATAATGAAACTGAAGCCTGAGGTCTTGGTCAATGGCCTGCCCAGCATCGCTGAGGTGGTCAGTGACTGAGGCAGTCTTCTTAATTCTAGGTCCAGTATTCCATTACCCTACTGTTGGGATCACCTCTGGGTTAAAGTTTCCTCATGTTTTGGCCCTCAGAGAATTTGTCTTCAGTGTCTTGAGATGACCTGCCCCCCTGGTAGGCTACCCATCCTGATCTGCCTAGCTTTTCCACTGCCAGTTGACAGCATATGATGATACAGACTGGCTGGGGGCGGGTGGGGGTAGAGGGAAGGCCCTAAGGGGCACAAGAAGGCACAAAGGCCTAGTGCACTGTCACTCCAATCAGGGAGGCTAGACTTTATTAGCCCCATGGTCCAAGAAGTCTTCCTGGCTCCTGCTATCCCCCTTTCTCCAGGGTCTCTGGAAAGGGGAAAACTGATCTCTTCTAGCCCAAGTGGCTAAGACTCTCTCCCCACCCCAAGGTGAATGGCTTGCCTGCAGACTTAGAGGAAATTTGATTCCGGCATGTTGCCCAAATTGAGCTCCTGAATGACTTCTCCAAACGCATCAATGAGGGATCTCCAGAGAGGCCAACATACCCCATTTCCTTCTGAGCAGGTCCCTGCACCTCTCCTCTCCCCTCCTCCCCTCTCTCCCTTCTCTTCCCTGCTCCCCACCCCCATTCCCCCTCCCAGGAGTGAAGACTGCCAAGTCTTCTCTCAGTTGTGAGGTTTCATTAAGAGGTTTATAGACATTCTGCTTCTGAGGGCTCCAGGCAGGCCAACTCCACAGCATGATGGAGGGAGCTGCCTGGCCAAAGGCCACTAGTCTCTCCTTCCAGGTCAGCCTGGGGGGCCTCTTGAATCAGCAGCTGCCCATGCTGCCATCTCGTGGCACTGTAGACAACTGCACCAGGATGGCAGCATCTCTCTTGGCCTCTTGGGGTGGGTTAGGGTTAACATCCCAGAGGAGCTGTTTCTTGGGGAATTTAGATCATAAGCCATGTAATGCAGTTCCAAGGACAGGGCTATTTTTAGATGGCTGCATTCGATGTTCATAGGGACTATTTTGGTTTCGTTATACCAAGTGTGTTGGAGAATCTGTGTATTTAACTGAAGGCAGATGCGGTTGACTGACGGGATTAATTAGAAGGAGTTTGTCTCTGCTGCGTTCCCAGGCTTTGGCAGCTGAGGGTGGAGAGTGTGGGGATGGTCTCCCCTCCTCCCCAAGTCCCTTCTCTTCTGGTTCCCTTAGAAAAGAAATCCTGTCATTTTTCCATGCTGTCCCAGGTAGGCAAAGCCAGCTCTCAGTCACACCCTGGAATAGCTCAGGAGACTGAACCATAAATAGGAGACATTAGACCCTAGAGACCAGCAGCAGGGTACATTGGAATGACTGCCAGTTCTGGAATCAGAAGACATGGGTTCAAATCTCGCCTCTGATCATCACCACCTGTGTGACCTTGACCAAGTCATTTGACATCCCCCACCATTGGTTTTCTTGTCTGTAGAAAATGAAGGAACTGACCTGGGTAATCCCTGAGGAGGTCCCTTCCCAAGGTTAGATCTATGTTCTCACTTACTCCTACTCCCCTATATTATTTGTGGGGTGACTGAGGACCCGAATTGAGTGACTTTCGTGAAGTTGCATAAGCAAAAGCCCTACTTTGGGGAGTCCCCAGACATTGTCTTGGATTCAATTCAGCAAACAGTAATAAAATATGCACTAGGTTAAACACAGAAAAGAATTCCTGCCTTCGAAGACCTTAAAATCTACCTGGGGAGGGGAGTGGGGGTTAAACATGCATGTTAATAAATCAAAACCAGATAACTGGAGAAGGAAGAGAACATGGAGCTGTACGATGTCAGCAGCATTTAAGCTCCTTGAGAGGGGGGCTGCTTTTTGTTTGTTTATTGTGTTATCTTTTTTTTTTCATCACCGGTGCTTAGCACTGTGCTGGGATCATAGTAGGCAGATTGACTTAATAAATACATGTTGACTTGACTTACTCATTTAAATCCTTGGGCCTCAGTTTCCCCATCTGTAAATTAAAAAATTAGATTAGTTGGTGTTTGAGTTCCCTTGATCCCTAGATCTAAGGTCCTTTGATGGAAGCTAGAGAAGCTTTGGGTATGAGCCTAGCAGGAGATGGAGTTTTCTGCCTCAGAACTTACTCACTAAAATCTCATCATTCGAAGGCTAGAACCTGGAAAATGTCTTTTTTTTTCTTTTTTTGCCCCCATTGCTCCAGGGCCAAATCCTGTTTTCTGCCCACTACATGATGGGATCAACTCTGAGCTGATGTTTTCTCTCCACAAAATGGTGTCACATAGTGCTTTGGTGACAAAGCCAGGATTATAGCTAAGATGTCATGGTACCGTTGGCACAGTGATTCAGTGCCAACCTGGGGGCATGCTTGGGCAGAAGAGGGGGAACAGAAACTCCCAGAGAGGAGGGACTATTTCCTCATAGTTTGTGTATCACTGTCCCTCAGTTTGGTGCCTGGCTAAGAGAAGATACTTGATAAATTGTTGATTAATTGAGAGAGAGAAGTCTAAGATGACTGAGGTTTCCTGTTGTTCACTAGCCAGTAGTTAATGGGTCTGGCCAATAGTTCACCACTGCAGCCAGGTGTTTTTTTTAAACTTTCCTCCGACTGGCTGTTTTTAAAATATAAAGTCATCAAGGATAGAAGCAGTTTTTTATATAAGGTCATAGATTTAACACTAGAAGGGGACTTGAGGTCACTGAGCCCAACCCCCTCAATTTATAGATGAGGAAATTGAGGAGCAGAGATATTGAGTGACTTAAGTGGGTCATCCAGTTAGTAAGGCCCTAAGAGGAGTGTAGGATTGGAACTCTTGTATTTGTGCCTTAAAACAATCCGAGAGAAGTCAAATGACTTGCCCAGGGTGCTCTGGTGTTTCTGACGCCAGCCCTCTACTTGCTATGTCCCATACTTCCATTTTGTTATCATTTCCCCAGGAACTGGCACATGGTGGGCACTTAATAGATCATTATTGAATTAAATTGATAAGTTTACTGGATTTTTAAACTGGAGTGACTGGGAAGATGGCAGTTCTAGCAAATGAAACAAGGAAGTCTATGGAAAGACTGGATCTTGGTAGGAAGGTGGGGAGTTAGGTTCTAGATAAGCCCAAAAAATTGGGCTCATTGCCCTTTTTCTTCATTTCATACATCCTCATTAGGCCATGAGCCTCCTATCACTTCTATTACCAGAGTCACTGGGTTTCCTTGGGGACCCTGAGACAAAAGAAAAAGCGGGCTATGCAGAGCCTCCCATCTGTGTAGGCCAAGAGCTGAGAGAGGGGCCTTTAAGTTTGGGCCTACCAGGACCCCAAGGTTTTCAAGGAGATAAGGCTACTGGACATCACTGACAGGCCAGAGCTCATCACGTCATCTCCTGCCCCCTGGAAGAGGCCCAGTTTTTGACAGGGACGTCTTGGAGGCCCATGAAAGCCTCTTTGCCACAGACTCGGCTTTGGAGACAAGTCAGGGGATGCAAATATTTGGGCAGCCATGGGAGGGGTGTTTTTTGTTTCCCCCCCACTGCCGGCCCTCAGAGCCAGCCAGCTCCCTGTCCTGCTGCCAGCGTGTGCCGAAGGAACTCTGTCGCAGAAGGTTTGCACCCAAACCACAGCGCGAACCCTGTCTGCAGATTCCAGGCGCCTTTGTTGGGTCCCTCCAAGAGAAGGTCCTGGCTCTGGATGGAAAAATGAGACTCACGACTCTGTACAATCCATCTTATTGTAATTCACCAAACAGGCGTCACCAGGGCCAGCCCCGAAAAATGTGTCGTGTGGGCCTGAAATCATAGTTGTGCAGCTGCCATCAGAGGCGAGACCCACTGGGGGCGGGGGGGAGAAGGGGGAGCAGGGGCGGGAGGAGACCCATAAAAAAAGTTTCATTTACTTTTTTTGTTGCAAAATACTTTGTACCGGTGCCAGATGGGAGGCAATCGGCCCAGTTAGATCTCAGAATTATGGTGTAACTCTAAGTGCTATATTTATATTAACTGCCAAAATGTTAGTACAAAGTGCTAGGTGTTTAGGCTCAGATAATAACTAATGTGCTCTTGGTCAAGATAGACTACCGCTCTGTTATTACTGTGGGATCTTATGACTAAACATCGGAGGAAGCCTGCTCCAGGGTTGGGCTCAGAGATTGTCAGAGGAGAGCTGGATTGGGGGAAGAGGGGGGTTGGGGCCACCCCGCCTGGCTGGTATTTATCCGATGCTCTTGTAATTCTCTTAGGTATCAAGGAAGAAACATTCATCCAATACGTTCCCACATCCTATTGTGTCCGGAAAAGTGCAAAGAGAAAAGAGCTGGGGAGCTCTTGGCCCCCTTGACGCAGTGGTGGGAGGAGCCTTGGGTGCTGCTGGGGAAAGCCTGGGGGGCTGAGGCAGAAGGAGGGATTTCTGTGCTGATTATGTCCCATGACCTTGACAGAAGGGCAAGATGGGTGTTGAGGGAGAGACAGAAGACCAGGGCTGGGGGATTGCCAAGAAACTGCTAATTTCTTCCTTTACCTAGTATCTGTCTGTCTTTCTGTCTGTTGGTCTGTGTCAGTCTGTCAGTCTATCTGTTGTTTAGAGAAATAGCATTGTATATTGGTTAGAGGGCTGACTTTGGAATCAGGGAGACCTGGCTTCTAGCCCCAATGCCTCTGGGTGAGTCACTTAACCTCTAACCCTCTAAATTATAAGTATGCCTGCACTGGTCAAGGGGGTTTCCTCAATGGGCATTCCCTATGTCAATGCACTGGTGAATCCAGATGACAGTTCTTGCTAACTAGGGGCTAAATTCTGCTCTTTTTATGTCCACCATCAGAAGACCAAGATTCACATCCTGCCTTGGATACTTATCCCTGTATGATCTTGAGCAGACCACTTGATCTTTCTGGGCATCAGTTTCCCTGTCTGTAAAATGAGAGGGTTGGATTAGATCAGTTTTGAGGTTCTCTTCTAGCTTTAGGTCTTTAAGTATCATCAGGGTCCTGTGCATTTTGGTGTCCTTGGACCAAGGCCCAGTTACCCCACCTTAGTTACAGCTCTGTTTGTGAGCATGAGACTATTGGGCTGGGCTGAGCATTCTCTAGGCTGAAATGGGAGGGCCCAAGGACAGAGGTATATGACTGTTTGTTCAGAGTGGGCAGTTATTTTATTTTATTTTTAAATTTTCCTTGCATCAGAGGTGTTCCTTGGCTGGCATTGAACGAATATGCCTGAGGACTTTGGGCAAAGACACATAGGGAGTCTTTTATTTCTCATGGTCCTTTGGCCTTTTATTTTCTGTTCTCCGTCACAGTCAGGGAACCATTTTCATGTCCTCCCTTACCCTACAACCACAGCCCTTGACATCCAAGGAAGATGGCTTAGTAAATAGGACACTGAGCTTGAAGTCAAGATACAAGTTCATATTCTTTCTCAGACACTTAACTGTGTGATCTTAAGCAAGTCAGGTTATCTCCCTGGGATTCGGTTTCCCCATTTGTAAAACGATGGGGTTGTTGTCAACAAGGGGCTCCTAAGGGCCATTCGTACTCTAAGTTTGTGACCCACTGGTACTCCAGAGGTACAAAGATGGACCTTCCTCAGGGGCAGCGAGGTGACACTGTGAGTAGAGTACCAGCCCTGGAGTCAGGAGGACCTGAGTTCAAATTTGACCTCATACACTTGACACACACACTCACTTAACCCCAATTGCCTTGCCTTCCTCCCTCCAAACAAACAAACCAAACAAACAAACAGAAAGATGGATCTTCCTCTCCTGCAGCCTGAGGTTGTTTCTACAATTCTCTTAGCACGTACATGCATACTGTGTCTGGATATGCATGCCTGTAAGTACGTGCATCTATGAATATTCTTAAAATGTGGTTAACTTAGTGGTAGGAGAAGCATTCTCCAAGACTAGGAGGTATGGCTGGAAGAATCAGGGATGGTTTTTACTCAATAATAAAGAAGTTCTTCCTAAAAAGAATCCTAGTTTCCTGCCCCGGACATCATGCATAGTATGTGTTTAACTCTTTCTTCTCAAATCTTACTATCCAATAGAGGCAGAAAAAGCTTTTGACAAAATTCAACACCCATTCCTGTTGAAAACTCTGGAAAGCATAGGAATAAATGGAACTTTCCATAAAATAATAAGCAGTATCTACCTAAAACCATCAGCAAGCATTATTTGCAATGGGAACATGCTACATGAATTTCCAATAAGATCAAGGGTGAAACAAGGATGTCCATTATGACCACTATTATTCAGTATGGTATTGGAAATGCTAGCTGCAGAAATAAGAGAAGAAAAAGAAACTGAAGGAATTAGAATAGGCAAAGAAGAAACTAAGTTATCACTCTTTGCAGATGATATGATGATATACTTAGAGAATCCCAGAAAATCAAGTAAAAAACTACTTGAAATTACAAAATAAAGCCACATAAATCATCTGCATTTCTGCATATTACTAACAAAGCCCAACAGCAAAAGATAAAGAAATCTCATTTAAAGCTTTGTTAGACACTACAAAATATCTAGGAGTCTACCTGCCAAAACAAACCCAGAGGCTATATGAACACAATTACAAAATGCTTTTTGTATTTAATAAGGTCAGATCTAAGTAAGTGGAAAAACATCAGTTGCTTGTAGGTAGGCTGAGCTAATATAATAAAAATGACAATTCTACCTAAATTAATTTACTTATTCAGTGCCAGACCAATCAAACTACTAGATAATTATTTTCTAGTACTAGAAAAAATAATATCAAAATTCATCTGGAAGAACAAAAGGTCCAGAATATCAAGGGAACTAATGAAAAGAAATGCTAGGGAAGGTGGCCTAGCCCTACCAGATCTCAAATTGTATTATAAAACAGCAATCATCAAATCTTACTATCCAAAGGAGGGTAGGTAGTTTTGTAGGTAGCAAGTCTATCATGAGAGCTTGCATGACATTTTTCATGGATGATTCCTCTTCAGGAAATCTCTCTGATTTCTGAGATGGCTTTTAAGCTCTGAGATGCTTTGATTCTAGGTACAGATTCCCATCACATGAATGAGGGCAATCTTTCCCAGTTCTAGATCCTGGGAAGTCAGTTGCCTCTTTAGAGACATAAATCTGAACTTCAACCTACTCTGCCTACCGTGGGAGTGACCAAGTTGTTGGAGGCCCCAGAGAAGGAGAATCAGCATGGCTGCAATGTCAAAGCTATAACTAGCATGGGGTAAATGGCATTTTGCCCTTGGGTGATGGTATTGAATAAAGGGACAAGTCCTATAGGACTGGTGCTGGTGGGTTGGGGTGGACTTCCTCTGTAAGCTAGCCCCTATCTCCATACCTCATTCCAAAATCTTTTCAAGGCCCAGAACACAGCAAAAACTATCATTTATCAAACAATTTCTTGGTACCAAGTACTATGCTAAATTAGGGCTATGGATAGAAATTTTAAAAAAGCAAAAATGATCCCTACCCTCAAGAAACTCAATTCTCATAGGCAGACTAAACACACTGGGGAGTGGGGGCTAAGGAGGGACTTTTTGGTTTGGAAAGTTGTTGGGATGGCAAGAGGCCCCAAAGGGGAGCAGATGAACATGTTTCCCCACAGGACGGACAGACTCCCTCAGTGCCTAACCTACATCGTTGAATACTGTATTGTGCTTAATAAATGTTTGAATGAATGATAAAAGAAAAGAATGCATCACCATAGCTACCTGGTCTCCCAATTTTAATGGCTCCAGTGGCCTCTCAAGTACAGGGAATAGTTGGAGTCATTAGAGCCCAGGGCAGTGTCCCACAATTAGTGTGTATAAGACATAAACTGAAACCTAAAATACTTGTTGATGATACAGTAGGATTCAGACAATGGTAAGTTCATTCATTTATCTGTTGGCAAGAGGAATGTGGGGCTGGAATGGCTAGGATGGGATCCACTAGGACTATAGAAACATTTCCTCTCCCTCATGAGAGCCCGTCTGATTTTCAAGACTGTTAGTCAGATCATTATTTTCAAGTCTGTGCTTTTAAAATGTGATTTTAGGTTCTTCATTCTGGAACCACATGAGGGCTTTCTATTGCATGCTGTTGAACCCTGGTTTCTGTTAGGTGCAGTGATGCTCATTTTCTGAAGTATTCTAAATTTGCTACTCCAATTAGGCAGTTCAATAAAAAAATGCTAATTCAAAATCCATGCTAAAAATACACCACCACTTCTAATGTGAGGGCACTGTGTTTTTTCCGATTGCTCCCCTCCATGCAGGGCATGGTGGGACATAAGCATGTATATGAGTCGAAAGGCTAACTTGGTTGTGGTCAGCTCTCATTATCTCTCGAGAATCCCTGGTAACTGAGTGGCTTAGGGTCCTCCCCTAAATGTTCTTAGATCCACTCAAGTACACACAGATAAACAGTCTGAGAAAGGGATTTTATTTTTCGAGAGACAGTAAGAACTAGGCTTGTGTTCCCTGGGACACAACTAGGTGTCACAGTGGACACAGTGCTGGACCTAGAGTCAGGGGACCTGAATTTGAATATGGCCTTAGACACTTACTAGCTATATGACCATAGTCCTTCATTTTCCTCATCTGTAAAATGGGCCCTCTCCTGCCTTTCCCATCTTTTTGCATCTTATACCCCTCTAGCTATATTACAATCCAGTCATACTGTTCTCCTTACTTATCCTTACACATTTTATTTCTCCAAATTCAGTGAATTCTCAATGACTGTGTATATGGAAAGTGTAAAATGACATTCAAGGTTGAAGGAAGGAATAATCATTATACTCTCCCTCCTCTACTCCATATAATGATCTCCTGGGCATCTTCAAAGTCCCAACTAAAATCCTATCTTTGACTGGAAGTCTTCCCAACCCTGGGTCATCTCCAGTCATCCTGAGGAATATCTGGTCATTTGATCCAGATGGTTCAGGAGGAGAAAGTGAGGCTGGTGACCTTGCACAGCCCTCCCTCCTTCAAAGCAAAGTCAAGTGCAAGTCATGTCATCATTTTTCTGGTGTCATGGTCTTCTTTGAAAACAAAGGACTTACACAATCCTAACCCTTCTTAATTCTAGTGCCCTGGCTCATTCACTTTCCTCCATTTATCCTATATATGGCTTGTATAAATTTGTTTACTTGTCATCTCCCCTGTTAGGTTGTAAACCCCTTGAGGACTGGGACCGTCTTTTGTCTCTTTTTGTATCCCTGGTGCTCAGCACATAGTAAGCTCTTGATAAATGTTTACTGATTATTTGATCAATTCATTTGATAGCAGAAGAATGTCTAAAATATTCGAGAAGAATCTGTTGACTTCGGATATTTAGGAAGCTTTTAGGAGCATGTTATGTGATCGTTTAGGCTCTATAACTCCTTTTTTGGACTACAAAGTCAGGGTGTTAGTAACAAAGTGACACAGCAGCCAGAAATTCAAACTTAACCTTAGTCTGTGGAAATAAAAGCAAAGGGAAAGCAGCAGCATTAGTTGTAATAGTAACAGTAGCAGTGACAGTAGTAGTGATAGTAGTCATTTCCATAGCCCTTTTCAACAAAGTTTCTTAACTTTCTGTGTCCTGGAGTCCTTTGGCAGTCTGATGCATCCTATGGACCCTTTTCTGAATAATATTTTTTTCTTTTTTCAGAATAATGTTTTTAAATGGATAAAATGCACTAGATTGCCAAGGAAATCAATTATATTAAAATACACTTATCCAGATATTAAAAGAGCATGCTTATGGACCCAAAGTTAAGAATCCCTGCTTTAAAAATTTCAAAGTGCTTTACATATTTTATCTTCTCTGATCCTCATAGCAACCTTGGGAAGGAAGTGTTTTTATTATATCTCCATTTTACAGATGAGAAAACTGAGGCTGTCAGAGGGTAAGGGACTTCTCAAGATCACACAACCAGCAAGTCTCTAAGGCAAGGTTCAAACTCTGACCTTTCTTAACTGAAATAATCTTTGTTAAAGCCCTTAGCACTGTGCTGGGCACTTTGTGAACACTTAATAAATACTGTTCCCTTCGCTTTCTGACTCCAAATCTTTCTAGGCTCCAACAGGCAGAACCAGAAACGAGCTAGAAGGTAAAAGGAGGAAGACTGAGGCTTGGTGTAAGACAAAAGCTCCTAACAGTGAGAGCTGTCCAAAAGCGAAAAGGACTGGTTCTGAAGTAAGTTCTGCATCACTGAAGTTCTTCAGCTAGAGGCGGGGTGCTCACTTCTCTGGGATTCTGTGAAGGGGCTTCTGGCTCAAGTTTGGCTAGAGCTATGTGGATGACCTCTAAGGTCTCTTCCAGATCCGATGCTGACAGTGATAAATAGCAGAGATGGATGAAATAAGGAAGAAACGTCTACTCTGAAAGCCAAACTTGGTGGATTAAAAAAAATAATGGGGTTGGTCTATGTAATGTTCAAGGTCGCTCCTCGCTCAGCATCTTTTTCTCCTATGAAATACATTCATTTCTTATAAGAAGTGAGATACTGTAGGGGAGGTTTTCCACTGGTTGGTCTCCAGGAATGAACTGAACTATATTTATTGAAAAATAACTGACCCCACTCATGAGCATCTTATTATGTTGCTTCTGATGCTTGCTCAGAACCAGCTTGATGCCCATTAGAACAATGAACTGGAGTTAGCAACTAGACCCAGGATTTTGCTGGTACAGGGAACTTGCAGATAAAGAGACTTCTCCAACTGCAGGTTGTTACTTTCTCTACAACTTCTGATCTTAGAGAATTGGCTGGGGGCACTGGGAGGGTAATGTCTACTACTAAGGTCACATGACCAGTATGAGGCTCCAAGGCTAGTTCTCTATCCAATAAACCATGCTACCTTTCACGGTATATAAGGAGCAGAATCATTTCAGAGAAATTACTAAACAATCCTTTAAGAAGAGATTGATTAAAAAGCTACCACATATCCCCATCTATATATTATTGTGCTTGATGCCCCCACCAAGTTTGCACTGGGTTCCTTCAAGGGAAATAGTCCATGGGCACCAACAGCCTTATCATAACTGTCTTGTGTGCTTGCACTTGATGCTTTGTGCTCAGCTTTGGGGTAAGCTGGATTTTGACTAGCTGTAAGCACTTTATCTACTTAAGAGTTAATCTATGCTATGTGCAGGTGGTCTATTTTATATTCTACTTTATTTCTTCTTCTCCTCCTTTCTGGTCCTACAGTGCCAACATGGTAGTAGTGAAAAGAGCAATGGATTTGGAATCCTTGTACTTGCATGCCAGTCTTGGCTCTGCTTTCTTCAAAGTGCATTCTTCCTTTGAATTGCACAAAATGCCTTCTTCCACTTGTGAAATAGATAGTACACATAATTATGTGTCCCTGATAGATGAGGTTTGTCCATAATCGTTGAGATAGTAAATGACCAAGGTGGGATTTGAACCCAAATCTCCTAGGAATAACCAAATTGAGTGTTTTTCCACCTATGCCACACTGCCCCCTCCCCACACACACACTGGGGATACTTAAGATGGAATCAAAGGTGCCTTTCAGCTCTTTATTGCTTGATCCTGGGGTGAACGCTACGTTCCCCTACTCTTGGCTAGTTCTGGGGACAAATTGTTGGGGGTGAGGCAGGGGAGGGAACAAAGGAGTGAAGGAGAAGGATTCTACATTCTTGCCATTTTGACAGAACTTCTCAAATCTAACACCTTAGCAAACACACAATGTATGGGAAATAAAACTTCCATGATAAATATATGGTTTTGAATATACACTATTCCTAGCAAAGTGCTAAGGTTCTGTCTTTGTTGTTTGTAGCAAAAGGATGTGTAAAGAGAAAGGGAATTGGTTATCCAAGTTCACGCGACAAGGCAAGCCTTTGGGATTCTGGCTGGGGTTCATCTCACCACAGGAAATCGTTATATTCAGTGTTAGATTGCTGTGGTATTAATTAGTTTCAGCACTGGTTCTTCTGACTAAATCGAGCATTTGTTTTTTGAGAGATGGATTCATCAATGGAATGTTTATCCAGTTTGTGAATGACATGAAGTTGAGAGGCTAACATGTTAGACTGAAAGAACTAAGATCCAAAAAGATTTTGACAAGCTGACTCAATGGATCAAACTTAGATGAAATTGAATTGGGATAAGTGTAGCACTTAAGTTAAAAACAATCATGATCAGAATTACAGGATGGGGAAGCACGGAAGGAGAACAGGGTTTTGGTGGATGCAGACACTCTGAGGCAACAGGCTGACACAGAAGTCAAATGGGGTTCACATTGAAGGTGGCCATAGCCTTGCTATCCTCTATCCTGGTCAGACCACATCTGGAGTATTGAATTTAATTCTTGGTGACACATTTTAGGCAGCTATGTAGCACAGTAGATAGTGTAAGGGACCTGGAATCAGGAAGACCTGCATTTGAATCCTCCCTTGGATACTTACTAGCTATGTGACCAAGAATAGGAAGTTATCTCAACCTCAGTTTCTTTATCTGTAAAATGGAATAATAATAGTACCTACCAAATGTTGTAAGAACCAAATGAAATAATATATATGTGCTTTGAAAACTTTAATGCAGCATGTAAATACTGACTATTATTACAGCCTTGACAAGTTGAAGCATATTCAGAGGAGCATGACCAAAATGGCCAGGGGACTCAAAAATAGGTCATGTAAAAATTTTCTTTTATAACATCTGTGGATGTTGAGTATGGAGAAAAGAAGAGTTAGTTGGGGGCATAAACTCTGTCTTCATTTGAAATGCTTGCTTTGCTTGACTCCAGAAGGCATGACCAGGGACTGGAAGCTTCCAAGAGGTGTATTTTAGATTTCTATAGAGAAACTTTTCCTAGCCATCAGGATTATCCTCCCATTGTAATAGTGTACCTTGGGACTCAGTGAGTTCTTCTACCAGTGATTTTCAAATGAAAGTTGCATGACTTGTTGGGATTTTTGTGAACTGGGATTCTTGCTCAGATAAAGATTGGTCCAGGTACCCTTGGACATCTCCTCTGCCTCATAGGTTTCCCACTCTAGAGATATGGGGAAGTCATAGTTTCCAGTTACATCACTGAGTCTTAAGAAGGCTGGGCCATCGCCAGCTGTCTTGACCTTTGTCTTTCCACTGGACTCTGATGACTGTGGTGGAGAGAGTGAAGCTGATTTCCTCACAGAACTCTGCCTAACTTAAATTCAATCTATTTGCAACTTAAGATATCATGCTCCTGATGTCATTGATCCTTTGAGAATGAAGAACAGTAGTTTCAAAAGAAACCAATATGACACTTTTGGTTCTATGTCTCCAACCCGATCCTGAAACTGAGGTGATCTCAGAATTTAGGGATGTTTCTCACCTAGCCCAAGGCAATTTCCCACTGAGCCAAAGACCTTTCCCCATCTGTCAAAGAGAGGCTGATCCTTTGTTTGAATCCAAACCGGTCAATCTGCCTTGGCACTTGGTCTTCTTCCAGCATTGTTGGAGAAGTAGACTCTTGCATCCAGGATAACTTTTAAGTTTTCATGGAGTGGAGCTTTTTAACCTGAGGTGCACAGACCATATTTCACAGGGTCCATGAACTTGGATGGGAAAAATTACAGTTTTAGTAGTTTTACTAACCTCTATCTGAAATTTAGCATTCCCTTCAATTGTATCTTTTTAAACATATTTTTCTGAGAAGACTAGGTTTCACTGGCTTGTCAAAGAAATTCATGACACATACATACATAAAGTTAAGAACCCTTGCCCTAGAGAATAGAAAGCAATTGGTCCTGGTGAGAGTGCAGACTCTTCCTTGCCCAATTTCTCTAGAGGGGGCATCAAGAGTTATGGACCAACCAAATCATTTTTCTGGGGTACCAGCCCCCATTGATTGCTAAGGTTACTAGTCTGTGTCAGATAAGACTAAGCAGAAAAAAAACAAGTCTGAACTTGGTTGGGCAGGCTGGGCTGGGTTAATCATTAAGCCTAGAAAGAGAAAAAGGCAAATAAGCTTCATTTTTGATCCTAGGGAAGGTTAGGGAGCCTATAAGAGACCTATTAAAGCTTGAAATAGGAGGTCTCAAGTAGTCAAGCTTCCTGGCCTCTAAGTTCAGTAAGCAGAGTTGGCCCTGATAGCTGACCAACGGTACCTGCTGTCCATTAAGTTGACCCAGCTTTCATTCCCCCCCTACCCACCCCAGATGTCCTGGGTTGAAAGGATCCTTCAAATGCTCAGACCAGGCTTTTCTCAAGTGTTCCAGGGACTTTGCCCTGTGGGTCCTGACCTCTTCCTTGTCCCACCATCTTTTGGGACCATGGCCCCAGTATTTTGCTGCTTTGCTGGGCTTTGAGGCTCCCCCTACAGCTCTTGCTGCCTCTGCAGTCCTCCTGGCTCCCTGGTGGCCCAGGCTTGTCCCGGGGCTACATGCTGTGCTGATTGAGCTGTGTACTTCATTAATCAAGCAGGAGAGTGAAGTAGCTGCTATGTGATGCACTTTACTAATCAAAGTGTATTCTTTGCTGATGGGACTGAATATTTTAAATGGGGAGTTCTGACACACTTGGCTGGCTGAGGTGCATCTGTCCTCCTTCTGCCCACACGCAGGAACAGGTGGATGGCCAGCCTGGAATAGCCCTTAGCTGTGGAGAGGTCTGATAGAGGTAGAGGTGTAGGAGGAGAGTTCTTAGGCCCTAGGGCTGGGAAAAGCCTTTGAGATTATCTTTTAATTTTTTCTTGCTACTTTTCAGTGTTGTCTGACTCTTCCCGACCCTGTGGGCTATCCTGTCCATTGGGGTTTTATTGATAAGAACACTGGAGTGGTTTGCCATTTCCATCTCCAATGCATTAATACAAACAGAGGTTAAGTGGCATGGCCAGGGTCACACATCGAGTAAGTATCTCAGGTTGAATTTGAACTCAGGTCTTCCTGACTCCAGGCCTAGCACTCTATCCACTGAGCCACATAACATCTGTTTGTCTAGGAGGCAACTAGCTAAGTGACTTGCCCAAGGTCACACAGTGTCTGAGGCTGAATTTGAACTCAGGTCTTTTCCAGACCCAACACTCTATCCACTGAGCCATCTAGCTGTCTCTGTTCTGTTTTACAGATGAGAAAAACACCCCAAGAAGGGAAGGGATTTATCCTAGGTCACATAGTTGGTAAGTAGCTGGGTTTGTATTTTAACCCAGGTTTTTGACATCCATGCTTTTTTTAATTAAAAAAAGAAACTTTTTCAATCACCACAAACTTATTTTCTTTCTTTCTGAATTTCTATTTTTCACCCTCTTCCTCCTCCCTGTTCAGGGGACAAAATACTTTGTAGCCAATGTGCATGATAAAATAAAATTCCCTGTGCTGGTCATGTCTAAAAATACCTATGTCCCTTTCTGCATCCTGAATCCAGTCTGGCTCTGTCAGGAGGTGGGTGACACACTTCATCATGGAACCTCTAACCTAATGTTTTTTCCCCCCACTAAATCACGAGCTACCCTGTATCTCCTTATTTCTGAGCACAGAGTATAGTGAGTCTGGAGAGTGGGACTAGGCTATTATGGAACGGACCTGGAGGATTCTGGGTTAGCGCTGGAGAGTGGAGAGCAGTGGGATGGTATCTCTGGAATGTGATGTGGTACTGCCTTTTAAGGCATTTCAGGGGCAAGATCAGGGAATGGTTGGGTGTGATGGTCTTCTTCCTTTCCTCCCCCATCTGTACTCAGAAGCCTGACTAAACACCCCTGCACTATAGCTATCAACTGAGTTCAAGGCTGCCTATATTGGATTAGTGCAGAGGGCTCCCTATGCCCAGAAGCACGAGCAGTTCTAGGTGGCAGCAGCACAGAGTCATGGTGCTATATATGCTGAGATGTCATGCAATATGGCTCAGGGACCCAGCATGGTCCAAGGGAGAGGCCATTGGTCCAGGAGTCAGGAGGCTTAACCCAGGTAAGCCTCTGCCCATCTCTGGACCTCAGTTTCTTTGTCTGTAAGATAATGATCATGATATGTGTACTACCCACCTCTTTGGAAGAAGGAAGCCATTGGTAAAACTACATAAAAATGAGCTGTTACCCAGGGCCTCTTAGAGCCTAGGATGGATGGGAGAGAAAGCAGGTTTGAGGGGGGAGGTAAAAAAGGAGATGATCCCTGGGCAAGGGTCATATCCTTGGAGGAGAGAAGACCCCAGAGAAAGGCCAGATCCTGAAAGAGAAAATGTGACACAATGTGGAGATTCTCAGACCGCTCCCTACCCCCCTCCACTCCTACCCCCATGATTGCTACCTGCTGGTCTATGTTTAACGTCTCAGTGAAAAGCCTGTTGCTGTTCAGAGTAAATTCTCCCTGGTTGCCTGTACTTACCTCCTATAGTGCTAATGAGTGTGATGCTTTAGTCCCTGGCGCGGAATTTTTTCCTGAGGTTGCAATTGTCGAGTGGTGCCAAAGCGCTCATCAGCCCCCGTCAGGCAGGGAGGAGGCTTCCGGCTTCCGGCTCCAGGAAGGGGGCCCAACCATCTCCTCCCAAAACTGCCCAGAGTGCCACGTTTGCAAGCAGCTAGACATCTGTGTGTACCATAGTCCTCCTCTTTCCCATGGGGACGGCAAGGAAGGGCAGATGGTGGCTGGCGGACCCTCAGAAGCTCAGAATCTTAGAACTGGGAAGGTTCCTTGGGGACCATGTAGTTGGAGACCTCAGTTAGGAAGAAGACAAATCGAATCTGATGTGAGGCTGGAGGAAGAGTTCGTGGAATCTTGGAACAATCAAGCAGACTGGTTCAGATTTCCTCTCTCGGGGCCCAAAAGAGCAGACACAATGGCAACCGGCATTCCACGCTCTCCTCACTTGGGTGTTCAGTGAGGAAACCCAAGCTCTCGTTTGTACAACCAACTCTTGAGTCTGATCTTGCTCTTTGGGATTTAAAATTTGTTCCATGTACCTTGGAAAGTTGCTTCCTCTCTATATAGTATCAGTTTCCCCTTCAGGAAGATGAAGACCTTGGACTTGATATTTTAGTTTTGACCTTTAATGACCTGTGATTACAGATAGACTGCTTTTCCATGAAATTATGTTATCATCCCCACACTCTCCTTTATAATTCAGATATTTTTCATTTCTATGAAAGTCAAAAAGAATTAGCCATAAATCAAGAGTTATCATGGAAAGGACCTTAGAGACCAAGCAATCTGACTCACAGCTGAACAACACACCCCTTTACAGCATATCTGACAAGCAAGTGGTCGTTCAGTCCTTACTTAAACACCGTTAGTGAGAGGGAACTAGCTACCTCCAGAAGCAGGCCATTGCCGAAAAGGTCTCCTGATATCAACGCTGTCTGCATCACTGCTATTTGTACCCATTGCTCCAACTTCCACTCTTTGAATCAACCTAGTCCTTGGGCCAAGTCACTTCCCAGAGCTTTAGGACCTGGAGTGAGACTAATGATGTTCCTTCCACATGTTGGCACCGCTCCAACCTCCACTGTCCCTCGCCTTCTCTCTCCCACAACCCCCCAACATAAGCACCAGATCTGGGCTCTTGTTTCAACCACTGGGATTTTCCTTCTAAAATCTAACTCCCAAGCTCAGGAACTTCCATAGGGTGAGCTTTCCAGAGAGATAGAATGTTAGTATTATGGTTAGGGGATGTAGCCAAGTCAGAATCAGGCAAACTGTAGTGAAATAATTGCCTTGTCATTGTTGATATGTTGGGATGCTATTTAGCTGAGATGTTTAGGTTGGAGAAGGACAGAGACCAATGAGGGGGTAAGAGGTAGGTGGGAGGAGAGAGAAAGTCCAGAGTGAGAACATTACAAAGGTAAGAAGGGGCCTCATTGTGAGGACCTCTGACTGCCAAACAAAGGAGTTTCCAATTGGTGCTGGGGGGAATAGGAAACCACTGCAATTTGGAAGGTGTGCGTGTGTGTGCACGCGCGCGCATGTGTATGCATGCATGCTTCTGCACACATGCACCTGCAACCCCAGCCTTTGGCCAGAGACAGCTATTTTCATGGTGAAGAACAAAGATAGGTTTGCATGAAAGGTTTTGGAAGTGTGTGGTTACATGGTTAGAGTACCTCTCTGTGGGATTTCTCTGGTAGACTAGGCTGCAGTCAGACAGTTAAGAAAGTATCTTGAGTCTGCCTTTTCCATCCCTCACAAGTTGCTGAGAACGAATCTGAAGTATGGGTTCAAATTCTAGGTCTGAAGTCCTATTTTCCATGTGACCTTGGACAAGCCATTTATAACCTCCTTGCGTCTTAGTTTCCCCATCTTTAAAATACGTAGCTTGAATTAGATTGTCTCCGAAGTCCTTTCAATCTCTAAATAGAAGGTTCTATTATTTTATGTTCACGTAGTGGCTTCCCTAGTAATAGGGGATCACTTTGATGGGAATGGTGAGTCTTTAATAACAAGACTATTCCTGATAATCCCAGACTGTATTTTTGACATGGTGATTTACTCAGAGCCCATCACTAAGGATATGTTTGGAAATATTGTGGGGTAGAAAGGAGCTTATGATATAAGCTGGACTTAGAATATAAGAAGATCTGCATTCAGGTCTTGCCTCTGTCCCTTACCAGATGTATGATTTGGCTCCAGTCTCCATCCCCCTGGGTCTCAAGTTTCTTATCTATAAAATGCAGTGGTAAGGTTAGGTTATCCCTACAGTTTCTTCCTGCTATACCATTCCATGTGTCTGTGACCTTCGACTGTAGACTGTGTGGTTGGTGTCTCTCTGCACCCCATGTAGAACAAAGTAAAAGCCACCAGGAGGAGGGGGGAGAACAACATGGCATGTGAATTGCACTCAGTGAAACTCATGACTTGATTACTACTCAACATTTACAGTATACAGGTACTCTAATTAAGGGAAAAGGTCAATAGGTTAAATAAGTAACTTAATCAAAAAATTATGCAAAGTGCCACAAATCAAACCTATTCTTCAACCCTCAAGATCGATACGGTATGCAAATCGATACGGTATGCAAATCGATCAGCCGAAACCTTACCCATTCAGCAACTGGAATGTGCATCTTGATCCAGAAAGTCTGGAAATCCAAGTCTGGGCCACCCAGCTCAGCTTGGCTGGCTGAACCCCCAATTAAGTAATCCTGTCCCACAGGGGCAACATCATGGACTGGGAAAAGAGATCACTGCAGTAGGAGAAAAATAATTTGTCCTTGCTCATACTTGGATGAAGAACAGTCACCATTTTGGGGACTGGAAAGTCTGGACTTCAATTTGTGACCTAAATAAGAAAGGCATACTTTCAGTTGTTGAGAATAGCCTTCTTTTTGTGCTATCTGTGACATCCTCATCTGCCCCCAAAGACTGACTGACTGCTGGTGAGAACTGGATTGTCAGTTCCTAGAGGTGAGGCATTGTACAGCTTCCTTCTACAAAAGGAACTTCCAAGGGGGCTGGGGTGATTCACTAAATAGCCTTTATTCTGCATTATTATCAGGCTATGTCCTAGTAAGCCAGTCTTTGATTTCCTCCTCACTTGGAAAATTTTCTTGGCTCTTTGTCATTCATTATATTTCTGAGTGCTGTCCAATAATGGAATGAGCTGCCTTGGAAGGTCATGGATTTCCTATTACTGGAAGGTTTCAAAGCATCATGGTATAGTGGGTTTGGAATCAGAGGATTAGGGTTTGAATGCTAGCTATGCCATTCAGTACCTCTGTGACCTCAGGTAAGTCACTTAACCCCTCTAGAATACAATTTTGTTATCTGCAAAGGGAAGGGATTGGACTAATGACCCCCAAGGTCCATTCAAGCCCTAAATATGATGACTACTTCCCAAGGATGTTATGGAGGGAATTTCTACCCAGATGTGGATTGGGAACCATGACCTTGGATATCTCTTCAAAACAAAAGATTCCACAAGTGTCTGACTACTTTTCTGATTTGGAATTTTTATTTTTCCTGGAGTTCCAGCATAGACATCCTTCTGCACCAACACTCTGCCTTGATTTGCTCCTGTCATTGAGTTCTTAACCTTCGCCTGATCTTATCTCCTCAATTCATTGCTTTCCTTAGACCAATGGAATGTTTTGTTTCATTCACATCCTCTAACACAACTCTGCACATACTTTCTGATGATACTTGGATAGACAGCAGTTTTTTTGAAAAAATGTATAAAGTTTTCTTGGATTAGAGGGTTGATATGTGCCAATAGTAGGCAAAAATAAGAGCTAATATTATTTAAAAAGACACTTTCCTAGGAGTATATCTCTAGAACTTTGAAGGAGACTTAGAGGTCATTAAGTCCAAATTCTTCACTTTATAGATGAAAAAAGTGAGTCTAAGAGAGGTTAAACTACAAAATATCTGAGACAGGATTTGAACTCAAGTCTTCCTGACTTGAAGTCAAGTGCCACTCCATGGCTTGACCTGAGATTCTCAGAGTCCCTCTGTACTTTGCCTGATCAGACCACCTCTGGAGCATAGTGTGTTGTTTCTAGGTGATACATGTTAAGAAGGGTATTGATAAATTGGAGAGCTTTCTTTTGGATAGAAGAAGGAGGTCAGGATAGCAAAATACCTCAAGATCATGGCAAAGAAAGATCAATTGAAGGATCTGAGGATGTTTTTAAGCTAGTGAAGAGACCGATTAAGGGCCAAAATGATCGAGATCTTTGAGAATTGAAGGACTATCACGTGGAAGAAGGATTAGCCTCACTCCACTTAATCCCAGAGGGCAGAGTTAGAAGAGTGAGGGAAAGTTATGGAGAAGCAAATTTAAGTTTGAGATCCAGGCAAGTTTCTTAACAATTGGAGCTATCCAAAATGGCGCGGACCAGTTCCAAAGGTGAGTGGTGGGGGTTCCCCTCTCATTGGTCGTCATTAAGCAAAAGCTGAGTGACTGCTTGGTGTATTATGGATAGATCAGATTCCCCTTTTGTTATGGATCAGACTTGAGATGACCTCTGATGTCCTTTCTAAATCTTAAGAGCCTGTGTTTCATCCAAGGGAAGTAGAACTGGGTTGAATGACTTTTCTATTTTAAACTCATTAAGACTTTGCACTCACTACCTTTAGCAGACAGAAGGTAATAGTGGTATTGGAGAAAAACCTGTAATTTACCTCCCATTTCTGCCGCTTGTGATTTCTTCTCAAGGGAAAGGGAAGTAGAGGCTGCCAAGGATCTCCCCCACCATTGCTACTGCAGGATTTTGACTTTATCTGGGCTTTCTTGTGCATTTCCCAGGGCTATAGGATATGTTGTTTTGGTTTTTTGTTACTATTCTAGTACTTGATGCTATTTTGACACTTGCTGACTACCCAGGCTACTGCTTGTGACCTGTAAGGTTCCTCTCTGTAAGTGACTCGGGCTGACAGCTGATCCCTCCCATTGATACCCACAGCCAGCCTCTGACCCTCAGTGCCAGCTGAGGTTCATCTTCTCTGCATGGGGAAGGTGGTCTTAAAAGGTTCTCCCGCAGTCCTTGAGCAAACAAAACATCTCTCAGCTACTTGTATGTTCCCTGGAATCCATCCCGGCTCTGTAGAGTCCCCATGTTCCCTAGATCCTCCTTTCTTAATGCTCCTTTCACTCAAAGCATTCACGGAGATTTCTTGTGCTGTTAGGTACTGGTTTCCCTAATAATAGCACCAAGCTGGAATAGTGGATAGAGTGTCAAAATTGGAGGCACAAGTCCTGAATTCAAATCTTGCCTCAGACATATACTAGTTGTCCCTGGGCAGGTTGCTTAAGCTCTGTGAGCCTCAGTTTGTTGATCAGGCTGTTGAGAGGATCTAATGAAATTACATATGTGAAAACACCGTCAGCCTCAAAGTAAAAAGTGCGTTGGACACAGCAGCTCAAATGCCTCTTATTGTTAAACTGGAAGTGGAAGCATTTCAGTCGCAAAACCCAGCAAACGTTACAAACCAGGGCTGGATTTATTGCTTTGTGGATTGTCTAGACTTAAGAAAGTGATAGAGAAAATGCCAAAAATAATGCATATTAAGTTTAAAAGCAAGTTGTTGGTGCCTACTTTCTCCCTCCCTCCCCCTCCCCTTCCCTCTCTCTCTTTCTCCCTCCCTCCCCCTCCCCCTCCCTCTCTCTCTTTCTCCCTTCCTCCCCCTCCCCCTCCCCTCCCTCTCTCTCTTTCTCCCTCCCTCCTCCTCCCTCTCTCTCTTTCTCCCTTCCTCCCCCTCCTCCTCCCTCTCTCTTTCTCCCTCCCTCCCCCTCCCTCTCTCTCTTTCTCCCTCCCTCCCCCTCCCTCTCTCTCTTTCTCCCTTCCTCCCCCTCCCCCTCCCCCTCCCTCTCTCTCTTTCTCCCTCCCTCCCCCTCCCTCCCTCTCTTTCTCCCTCCCTCCCCCTCCCTCTCTCTCTTTCTCCCTTCCTCCCCCCCTCTCTCTCTTTCTCCCTCCCCCTCCCTCTCTCTCTTTCTCCCTCCCTCCCCCTCCCCTTCCCTCTCTCTCTTTCTCCCTCCCTCCTCCTCCCTCCCTCTCTTTCTCCCTCCCTCCCCCTCCCTCTCTCTCTTTCTCCCTTCCTCCCCCCCTCTCTCTCTTTCTCCCTCCCCCTCCCTCTTTCTCTTTCTCCCTTCCTCCCCCTCCCCCTCCCCCTCCCTCCCTCTCTTTCTCCCTCCCTCCCCCTCCCTCTCTCTCTTTCTCCCTTCCTCCCCCCCCTCTCTCTCTTTCTCCCTCCCCCTCTCTCTTTCTCTTTCTCCCTTCCTCCCCCTCCCCCTCCCCCTCCCTCTCTCTCTTTCTCCCTCCCTCCCCCTCCCCTTCCCTCTCTCTCTTTCTCCCTCCCTCCCCCTCCCTCCCCCTCCCTCTCTCTCTTTCTCCCTTCCTCCCCCCCCTCTCTCTCTTTCTCCCTCCCCCTCCCTCTTTCTCTTTCTCCCTTCCTCCCCCTCCCCCTCCCCCTCCCTCTCTCTCTTTCTCCCTTCCTCCCCCTCCCCCTCCCTCTCTCTCTTTCTCCCTCCCTCTTCTCCCCCCCCCTCACTTTTGTTAAAATGTACCAGCACACCACTGCCTTGAAGTATGCCATCAATGTCAGCTGCTACTGCTCTGGATCAGGGGTTCCTCACCATTTTTGTGCCATGCACCCCTTTCTGCCAGTCTGATGAGGCCTCCGTGGTCCTTCTCAGAAGAGTGATTTTAAATGCATAAAGTAACATAGATAAATTGTAAAGGGGGTGCTGTGGCCCAGGGTCAGAAAGACCTATGTTCAAATTTATCTTCAGATACTTCCTAGCTATGTGCACCTGGGCAAGTCACCTAACTCTGCCTCAGTTTCTTCATCTGTAAAATGAGCTGGAGAAGAAAATGACAAAACACTCCAGTACCTTTGCTAAGAAGACCCCGAATGGGGTCATGAAGAGTCAGATGTGACTGAAATGACTGAACAACAAAGTTATCAAAGTATTTTTCCAAAAGCTCATGGACCCCAAGTTAGAAGCCCCTGACAAAGAGGAGCACTTGATCCTTAGTACTTCTTGCCTGGCTCCCCTTCACCTGCCATTGCTACGTAATCTGGGATGATGGTAGGATGGCCCATGGCAACACCAAATTTGATTACCTGGCTCTGGGATTCCTACACAAATAAAGTATGCACTGAGGCAAAGAGAAGAGACTTAGCAGGAGCAGCCCAGCCATCGAGGCGGCCGCAGCAGTCAGGGACTCTTCCCTCCTCCAGTCTATTGCTTTCCTGGCTTAGGGACATAGCCTTCCCCCCAAGTTCCCACAAGGCACTGAGTCAGCAGTAGGCCTGGGGTGGGGAGTGATGGGGTGAATCCTTAGACTGGAAAATGACAAACATTCAGCCTGCCTTTTTCCTCCCTTCCTTGTGAAGGAGTAGGGAGACTGCTTCTCCCCACCTTCCACACACATCCCAGATGGATGGACCACCTGCTGGGGGCTTTTGAATGCTGGCCACACTGACAGCAGAACAGAGTCCCAAGATTCATTACATGGGTTTGAAAGGGTGGCTTAACAGGGCAATCTTCCCACGTCAGACTCCCACCCAGAACCTGCTGAAGAGTGAAGGAAGGGTTCAGGAATTTCTCTTTCCATCTGTATGGAAAGTGTAATTGTGTTAGAGATGGGGGAAGAGGGGAAGAATAAATGGGGTGTTTGCTTCTGGAGCAGAGCCACTGGCCAGCTGTGGCCTAGAGGGGAAGGGGTGGGGATCAGGATCGCAGCTGTGACTAGGGGAAATGAAGGCTAGGAATCCAGTTGTGCTTCTATGGAGGTGGGGGAAGGTTTGGGGTGGCAGAAAGCCAGCTGTGACCTCCGTGAGTGTGTGTGTGTGTGTGTGTGTGTGTGTGTGTGTGTGTGTGTGTGTGCATACATGTATGCGTGCATGCACATGCACTGTGAGGCCATAACTGTGGTGGCAGAAATCTCAGTCTGAGGGTTGGGGGTTGGCAGAAAGAAAAATCCCAGCTGTGACCCCTGTTGGGGAAGGACAAAGGAGCAGAAATCCAGCTGTGGTCCTTTGGGAGTGTGTCAGGAAGACAGCTGTGTGTGTGTGTGTGTGTGTGTGTGTGTGTGTGTGTGTGTGTATTTGTAATGGTAGTGAATCTAACCAACTTTGGACAGGTGGGGAGAGAGCCTAGTTGTGACCCTGGGAAAGGGGCAGTAATCACTCTGTGATGGAAGGGCGGTAGTGGCCATAACAGGAATTCACCAGCTGTGACTAGTTGTGTTTTTGTGTGGAGAGACAGGGGAAGGGTCCGGCTGTGACTGCAGGTGGGGGCTTGTTTACAGCTATGATTAGGGATGGCTATAGGAATGTCACACACATGGAGGTGGGGAGGAGATGAACTTAGCTATGATTCTAGGTTGGGGTTGAAAAGATAATTCACCTGTGACCCCTGGGGACTTGGCAGAAAAAGTATATTCTGACGGGATGGGGTAGAGAGGGAAAATTGTGCACCCAGAGAAGGCAGATTGGAATGGAATATTATCTTGGGATGCTGGTATCCAGGGGACAAGGAAGAAAACACCCCAAATCTAGAGATGGAAGCTCTTCTGGAAGGGGAAACAGAGCCCAGAGAGCTAACCGAATTAGGTGCATCTGTATTGATTTATTGGTACTTTTGATTTAACTACAGTTTTATTTCCAAATGTATCCTTTCCTCTGCTCTACCCATAGAACCATCCTTTGTAGCAAATGATAAAAAAGGGAAGAAAGTTTTAAAAAAGCCACCACCACACTTCCTAAAAATTGACACATGAGCCAAAGTGTAAGTTGAAGGGGTGCTATGCTTGTAGTCAGTAGACCTGGGTTTGAATTCTGTCTTAGGCACTAACTAGCTATGTTACAATGTCAAGTTCTAGAGTATTGCCTTTAAGCCTCAGTTTCCTCATCTGTAAAACGGGGACAACAGTACTTATTTTACAAGGATGTTGGGAAGATGAAGTGAGATAATGTGTTTAAAGTACTTTGTAAACCTGTCAGCTCCTTGAGGGTAGGGGACTGCTTTTCATTTTTATCTGTCCCTAATGCTGATATGTACTGTAGCAAGCCCTGAATAAATGTTTGTGGAATTGAACTGGCTGCAAAGGAGGGCAATTCAGGGTAGCCTAAGTGGTCTGGGAGGGACCTGGGTTGAACCACTTTTTGGAACCCATGGCCAGGGAGCCAGAGAGAGGTGATCAGGGGTACCACTAGCTGAAGCTTGCTGTCATACCAACAGCCAGGGAAGCAGAGTGGTTAGTATCTCTCTGAGAATAAAGAGCCGAGCCCAAAACTCATAGAAGCAGGGGGTATAAATGTCTAATTCATTTCTATTTTAGTTTTACTTAAAAAAAGATTTTTCAAGGAACCTATAGAAAGTGTGTGGAACAACAGTGAAAATTGGCTGTCTGAGTAGCCTATCAGTGACTTGTAATGGAAGGAGAGAGAGAGCAAGAGAGGGATTAAGTGCCTACTGCTGATTTGAGAAAAATCCTTTTGATCTCCCCCCACTCCTCAGAGTACTATCACCTTGTTGCCTTGCATCTTCTGGATGGGAATCTTTTTCTTATTGGGATTGCTTTAAATTGGCACCTATTTCTCAGAGAGTAGCATTCCCTTGAATTAAGCGATGCAACTGTCTCCATCCTAGGAGATAAGGACCTTCTATTAGCCCGTAATGTCACTGCTGAGTGGGAGACACACAGTTAGTTAGTGGCTGAGTTTGGATTTGGTTCGGCCTTGCTTTTGTTGGGGGAGAGGACAGGTAGGGGAGTTTGGGAGCCCACAGAGTTGGGCCATTTTCTCTGTTGCTTCAGTGAAAACCTCAGTGTTCTCCTTACCTCACCAAACCTGGGGGTGCCATGTTCAGCCCCCTTTGCCATCCTTTGTGTGGATGAGCTTTATGGGGTTCTGGGGGATGAGTGGTGGGGCAGATGCTCTGAAGGCAGTTCTGAGGATCTTAGTTAGTTAGAGGTCATTAAGGTCATTAAGTCCAAATTCTTCACTTTATAGTCTCCCAAAGATCAGAAAAGATTTAAAAGAGGCATGGTCACTGTCCTGAGACATCTGAAGGCTGTCATGGGGAAGAGACAACAGACTGGTCCTGCCTGAGCTGAGAAGGCAGAACCACAAGTGATGTGGGGAGGGAGGTTGGTAGGTGGGGTCATCATGACAAGGTGTTTTAGTGATCAGTGCTATCCTACAATGGAAGAGGCTGCCTTAAAAAGAGGGGGCCTCCCAGTGTGAAAGGTTTTAAGAAGAGGGAGTCTGGCCACTTGATAGAGATGCATTTAGGTAGATAGCCCAGTAACTAGGGTGGTGAGCTTGGAGTTAGGAAGACTTGAGTTCAAATTCTACCCCAGACACTTACAAGTTGCCTCAGACTCAGATTATCTGGGCAAGTTATTTAATTCCTGCCTCAGTTTCCTCTTCTGAAAATGAGGATAGTAATTGTACTTACCTCCCAGGGTTGTTGTGACGTTTAATGAGATAATATTTATAAAGTGCTTTGCTAATATGCTAATTTGCTAAAATGCTAATAAAAATAATAGCCTTTATATAATGATGCTAATGTTTATATTGTATTGTATTGTATTGTATTATGACATACAATATAATATTTGATATTATGTAATATATGCTATATAATAGTATTATTTTATATTAGCTGCCATTATTGATATTGTTGTGCACTTTTGCACAAGGAGTGTATCCGTAGGATCATACATTTAAAACTAATCTGAGGACCTAAGAAGTTTTCTAGTCTATCCTCTTCATTTTACAAGTGAGGAAATAAATTCTAGAGATGGCAAATGACTTGCCCAAGGTCACATAGGTAGCGAATAGTAGAGTAAGGCTATGAATTTGCCTCCCCTGGCTCAAAGTTCCTGAGGTTCCTCCCTACTCTGATTTTTAATGAATCTGGGTTAACCCTCTTCTCTTATTTCTGCACTCCATTATTTGGTGACTTCATTTACTCCCAACGCTCCAGCTACTAGCTGTGTGTGGCTGGTGTCCTTTTGGGCATCTCCAGCCCTTACTTCTTGCCAGATCTCCAATCACAATCTCTAACAGAGATCTAGATTTCAATATCTCAATTACAAGTGAAACTTGGATGCTTCTCTGCCAGGCCATCTCTTTTAGATGCCATCTCTTGAGAACTTTGTCTCGTGGGCACTTAAGGGAAATGTCTTTGCCCTTTGACAGTGAGATCCCAGGATTCCATGGCCTAGAGTGTGTTCTTCATCCAGAGTCTTCAATAAGAGACTGAGATCGTTAAGGGAGTTGTAGAGGTGAATCCTGTGGAGATAGTTAGGTGCTCCAGGACCCCACTGTTGAATATGGTTTGACAAAGTCTGCTGTCCCCCTCTTAATACCTTTGTAGTAGGCAGCTAGTTGGCACAGCAGATACAGTCCTGGAATCAGGAAGACTTGAGTTCAAATGCAGCCTCAGAAACAGACTATGTGACCTTGGGCAAGTCAACCTCTATCTGCCTCAGTTTCCTCATGTGAAAAATGAGGATAATAATAGCATTGTCCCTCTAAGGGTTATTGTGAGGATCACATGTAAAATGCCTTGCAAAGTGTAAAGGGCTGTTTACAATGTTAGCTCTTATCATAGGAAGAGACTCCCTCTGAGACACCCTTTAGCTCTGAGATTGTGGGATTCAAAGCTTTGACTGAGAGTTTCTGCAGGAATGCACTGATGTTTGGAATGGTTTTCATGTAGCACCTGGAAAGAAAAAAAAACCTGCTAGTGAAGCATGCAGACAGATATTTCAAGGAAAGCCTGGAGGTGGGGAAGAATCTGGGGGGGGGGATGGGAAGGAAGAAGCAGGAAGAGGCCCTTCTGCAGAAAGTTAGGGGATAGGAAATCCCTCATCCTCACTCTCTACCCTCCCCCCTCAGTAGTTCAAGTATTCTTGGTCATCACTTCAGCAAGACTGCTTCATTTTAGGATGGGGGAATGGACCCTATTAGAGGCCACAGAACTTTATGAAACAATAAGTGGCAGGATGCTAGTTTGGACAGAAACTTCCATGAGGAAGGAGCAGATTCCAGAGTCAGTCAATTATTGCCTGTGTCAGGCTTAGACCCCTGAATAAGGACAGGGAAGATTCTTGTTCCTTGGTGCCTTCTCCTTCAGATGCAGAGAAGTTGTATCTGACCATCTTGGATTTCAGGTCTTAGGAGCAGGGTTTGAAGCTGGTCGCTAATTTTTGCTCTTGTTACTCAGGCCAAATTATTTCCTCTGTTCAGGTCTTAAGTTTCTTCCCTGGAAATTGTTGAGGAACGAGCACTAGACTCAGTCAGAAAGACCAGAGTTCAAATCCTACTTGAAATGTTGACTAGACTGGTGATCTCCATCATACCTCCACCCCATCCATGTTGACTCAATTGTCAAATGAAGTTATTTCTATTTCCATATTATCTCTCCCATCTGACCCCTTTCTCTCCATTCACACAGTGACTGCCTTTGTTCCAGCCTTGATTATATCTCTTAACCTCTGTCAGAGTCAGTGGACTCATTTGTGAAATGGGTCTACTTTACAGGATTGTTGTGAGTCCAGTGAGACATCCAGTGTTTAAAAAATATTTAAATACAAGAGGGTTAGGGAAGGGGAACATTAACACTTGGGGTGGGGGACAGGGGAGATCAGGAAAGACTTTGTGCAGAAAATGATGCCAGAGCTGCCTCCTAAAGGATGAGAGGGATTCTATGAATAAGGGAGAAGGAGGGAGTGTGTTCCAGGCATGGGGGGAGGGTCACCAAGGCAAAAGCATAGAGGTGGAAGATGGAGTATTGTATATAAGGACCAAAGGAAGGGCAGTTTGGCTAGAGGAGAAATGGTCCCAATGGGACAGGAAAGGTAGGTTTGGGCCAGGTTGTACAAGGCTCTAAAAGCTATCTCCTCTAAAAGAGGAGATTACATTTGATTCTTGAGGCAATAAGAATAAGAAACCACTGGAGTTGATTTATTAAGGAAATCACTTGGAAAGATCATTACTTCAGGAAAATTACATTGGCAGCAGGTTGGGTGGGTGGGCTGGAATGGAGAAGAGATAAGGAGACAGGGAGACCAAACAGGATGCTACTTCAAAGATGCAGGTAAGCAAGGCAAGAGGAGGGCTTGACTTGAGGCAGACACTGTGGGAATGGAGACATGGGATCAACTGGGAGAGCTATTGTGGAAATAGAAGCAGCTTGACTTGAAGGTGAGGGTGAGGGAGAGTGAAGAATCCTAGATAATGCTAAGATTATAAAAGTAGGAGGCTACAAGCGTGAGGGACACTTGACAGAAATTGAGAAGTTTGGAAGGGAGGATGGTTTTGGGGAAAAGATATTGAGGTCAGTTGAGTTTTGGATATCTCTTCTGATGCAGGACTGAAACTCAGGGAAGGGATGGTAGGAAGTCATCTGCAGACCCATGGGAGCTAATGAGGTTACAGAGAGAGGGTGTGTGGAGGGAGAAGAGGACTGAGGACAGAACCTTGGGTCATACCTTCCATTAGGGGACATGCTATAGAGCCAAGGAGATGATGGCCAAGGGGCCACCAGCCAGGTAGGAGAATGAGGCCTCTGTCTAGAGAGGAGAGACTACAGAGGTGGAAAGGCTGGCCCAAAAGAATCGAATCTGGCGGACAGATGGAGAAGGATGAGGAACAAGAAAAGACCATCAGAATTGGCAATTCAGAGATCAGTGGTAATTTTGGAGAGAGTGATTTGATTTGAGTGATAAAGTGAGAAGCCAAATTGAGGGAATGAAGGAGAGGAGAGTTGTCAAGGCAATGGATGCAGGCAGCTTTGGTTCTTTAAGTTTGGCTGGGAGAGGAAGGAGAGATAGAATTTGAAAGCTTGAGGGGGTGGTAGGGTCTAGTGAAGATTTTTCAAGGATGGGGGAGATAAGAATATTTGGAAGTAGCATAGAAAGAACTAGAAACCAATTTATAGGGATTGGTTGAAGGTGAGAAATTGGGGTTGATGAGGATACAATCTGCTGGAGAAGGTGGGAGAGGATGAAAACAAATACACTTGGAGAGAGAGAGGATGGCATCAACTAGAAGGCAAGAGACTAAGGGAAAGAAGGAATGGGTGGAGGGAGGTTCAGGGGGTTTTCAGAAGAGGAGAATGAGAGAAGAAAGAGTTTGCCTTGAACCATCCCAATCTTCTCAGTAAATTGAAAGGTCCTTGGCTGATGGGGATGGGATGAAGATGGTAATCTGGAAGACTTAAGAAAGGAAAAGAAAGTTTGGAGAGCTTCTGTGCAGACAAAGGCAGGGGATCATTTAGGGAGGAAATGTGTCTTTCCCCGGGGAGGGTCCTATTGAGATCGAATAAAGTGACTTTAGAATGGACCTAGTTAGCGGGATTGTGAGATTTCTTTCAACTGTATTCTGTGGCTCATTAGTAGGAGCAGAGGAAACTGGTGAATTTTTATTCATATTATTATTATTATTAGATGATCTGTAAACTTCTTGCCAATTTTTAATCCTCTGCTATCACACTTAAATTGTTTTGGACCAAAGAGGTTAAGTAACTTATCTAAAGCAAGAGTCATACGAAATAACAGAGAGAGTACTTAAACACAGGTAGGCTGAAAAGTCAGTATTCTTTCATTCCACATGCCTCTCTAAAATAAAATAAATCTTTCCCCAGAAGATCAAAGAAGATAAAATGGACAATTATGATTGCATAAAATTTGTAAAATTAAAATTTCACCCACACAAAAAAGAAGGGGAATAGTTAACTTGGGGGGAAATCTTTGCAGCAAATTTCTCTGACAAAAGTCTCATTTCCAAGATATATAAGGAATTGATCCAAATATATAAGAATGAGTCGTTCCGTAATTGATAGACACTCAAAAGATATGAACAGGCAATTGGTTCTCAGAAGAAGACATCAAAGCTATGTACCTTGATAGAAAAAAATGATCTAAATCACTAATAAATGGAGAAATACACCTTAAATTACTGTAAGGTTCTATTTCATTAGATTCATAGCAATAGGTAACCTTGGAGAGATCGTAGGAAATAGGTACGTTAATATGTTATTGGTGGAGCTGTGAATTGGTCTAGCCACTCTGGAAAATAGTTTGGAAGTATGCCCCCAAAGTCACTAAACTCTGTATATCCTTTGACTTAGTGATATCTCAGATAGTCCAAATCCCCAAAGAGATCAAAGAAAGAGAACAAAGAACCCATGTACAAAAATATTTATAGTAGCTCTCTTGTTGTCACGTCGTGTCCAACTTTTCATGACCCCATCTGGGGTTTTCTTGGCAAAGATACTGAAGTATTTTATTCTAGAGTTCACTTTATAGATGAAAAACTGAGGCAAACAGGGTTAAGTAACTTGCCCAGGAGCACACAGCTAGTAAGTGCCTGAGGCTGGATTTGAACTCAGGAAGATGAGTTTTCTTGAGTTTAGACTGGCACTCTATTTTGAAACCTAGCTTCCCTAGCTGTCTAGCATCAAAGAACTGAAAACAAAATGGATACTTATTAGTTGTTCAAGTTTAGTTGTGTCTGACTCTAGGTGACACCATTTGGAGTTTTCTTGGCAAAGATACAGGAGTGATTTGCCATTTCCTTCTCATTTTACAGATGAGGAAACTGAGGCAAACAGGATTAAATGACTTGCCCAGGGTCATACAACCAGTAAGTGTCTGAGGCAGGATTTAAACTCTGGAAGATGAGTCTTTCTAATTCCAAGCCCAGTGTTCTATCCAGTTCACCACCTAACTGCCCTCACCCATCAAGGTAGGGACTGGTTGAACAAGTTACGGCACATGAATGTTATTGGATACTATTGTGCTGAGAGAAATGATAACGGGGTCAGTTTCAGAGAAATCTGACAAGACTTGTTGAACTAATGCAGAGTGAAGTGAGCGAAACCAAGAGAATAATTTCTGTAATTACTCCAACTGTAAAAATAACAACAACATTGAAAGACTCGGCATCTCTTTGCAACGCAATGACCAGCCTCAATCCCAGAGGACTAACAATGATCTCTGCTGCCTGCCTCTTGGCAGAAAGGGAATGGACACCAGATGAAGAATGAGACACGTTTGGAAATGGCCAAGGTGGGAATTTGTTTTACTCAGCTATGCACACTCCTTATTAGATTTATCTTTTAAATTTGTAGGTGGGCTGGGGAGAAAATCAAATCTTGCCTATTTTTTCTAGGTTCTCCTCATATGCCACTTCTTATGAAGCCTTCCCTGATTTTATTATGTTAAAATGATTTTCTCCTTCTTTAAACCCTACAGTACTTGAGACAGGAAGTGACTTGTCCAGGTTCTAAGTATCAGAGCTGAGATTTGAACCCAGGGCTTCCGACTCCAGAGGCAGCACACTTTCTACTCAGGTAGGATCGTTGGAATGTTAGAGCTAGAGGCGATCTTGGCATATATAATATAGAATGTGAGAACTGGTATCTGCCTCAGTCTGTGGAACAAAGAATGTCAGAGCTAGGAGGGATCTTAGAACAGAGAATAGGAGAATTGGAGAATATCAGTGGATAGGAGTGCTTTATAGATCACCTAGCGACCAGTGGAGTCCAGCTCAAATCAAAATAGGGACTAAACCTTTGTCAGTGGTAGCTAGGTGATGCAGTAGGTATAGAGCACCAGACCTGGTGTCAGGAAGACTCATTATCCTGAGTTCAAATCTCACCTCAGATACTTACTAGCTGTGTGACCCTAGTGACAAGTCACTTAATCCTGCCTGCCTATTCTGTAAAATGGGCTGGAGAAGGAAATGGCAAATCCCTTCTGTATCTCTGCCAACAAAACCCCCAAAGCGGGTTACAGATATTTTGACAGGACTGAAAAATGTCTGAACAGCAGCAAATCTAATCCAAGGATCCCTGCTGGCTGCACACTGACTGAGAAAACCACATGTGTTGAACATTCCCTATTTTTATTTATTTTTAAAAATAAATTTTTATTTATTTTATTCAATGTTTTCCAATTACACTTTAATGTGGCTTTGATCTAGATCAGGGGTAGGGAATCCACAGCCCTAAGGCCACCCCTGATCTAGATCAACCTTTTTCTTTTTATAGGTGGGGTATATTAAGGTGAAGTGACCTACCCAAGGTCACGCAGATATTATGCCACAACTTGTACAAGCCTACAGTGTAATTGAGGAAAGACAGAGCTCTTAGGCAGGATTCACGGTTCTGTTCTTTTTTTAAATTATATTTTTATTAATTTTGTTAAATATTTCCCAATTATATTGCATGTTACTTTTCAAAAGGATTTTAGGCTGCTTGGTGGTTTCAGCTTTAAGAGAAAGCTGTGGAAGAATACCATTGTGTACTCGGTTCAGCTCTTCCAAACCTTATGGCGAGGACAGGGGGATCCCAGCAAGGGTGGAAGGCTGAACTGCTTTGGACGAGCAACAAGGATGTCGTAGAGCTGGCCATCACGGCCTGGGGCCAGGGCACAGCTTGGGAAAGATCCTGTGAATTCGACTCTCTTGCAGCTTTTCATGCCCCTTAAGGCAGAAGCAATTGTGTGCCATAACAACAGAATCATGTCTCTCACACGTCTACGGCTGTCTCTCCCTACTCAAACTCTCAGATGTCCTGAAATTGGCCCAAATCATTGTTTTCCCCAAAATTGTTTTTTTCTAATCAGCATCTGGGATGAGGACTTTGGTTTCGCATTGCATCATGGATGGGCCTCTTGTGGTTGGCTGGGAGGCTGTGGGGAGCAGAAGCAGAGCCAGGGCAGGCAAGGCAAAATCTTGGGGTCCCTCTGGCCATGGCCCAGTCTAGCTACCTTCTGCATCTCTGGTGATGCAGGACCTAGGGATGGGCCTGGATCCTGATAGGTCCCGGGGCACAGATCAGGGCTACCCCCTTTCCAAGAGCTCTTGGCCATGCTGAGCAGATCACAGGAGGGAGGTAGCGGGAGCTGGGGCCTACGCCAGATGAAGTCTGATACCCCTGAGCTCTTCTGGGCCCTTCTCCTCCAGAGGGAGGAAATGAGGAGCAGCCCCTCCCCTGACTGTGGGAGGCTCTGTTTGTGTTGGCCACAAAAGAGTGGTTTGTACAGTGAGGCTGATACCATCTCTGGGTCCTGCCAAGGATGCGGGAGGAAGATAAGCCTTATGCTTCCCTGTAGCCGGGTGGGCTCCCTCAACCACGTGCAGCACCCCTCCCCCTCTACCCAAATAGCTCACCCTGGTTGTATGGCCCCAGAAAACCTATCCAGAGGCTACGTCATACAGCTGTCGGGTATAGGTGAAGAAGATACATGTGTATGTGTGTGTGTGTGTGTGTGTGCGTACACGTGCAGATGAGGGGTGAGAGATCTCACTATATATCTGTGTGTACAAAGACACATCACTCTAGATGGGATCAGTGTATGTTTAGAGTATGCAGGGAAAGTAAGGGCCATCATTCACCGTGAACATGTAACAGTGGGAACACGGCCCAGAGTGTGTTGGGGGAGGGAAATACGCCTGACATGTCAGTAAGGGGGATCAATGTCTATATGTAGGAGGAGGGTGTTCATGAGACATGAGCAGGGCAATCAATCAGTGCATGTTTGTGATGATAGGGAGGGAGGTTGCATGGGGACAGATAGAGGGTACATTTCTATGGGAAAGAAATGAGTGGGATCAGCTTGTACAAATAGTGGTCTGGGGTGTTTGTATAGATAGGTCATTAGTATAGCACAGCGTCTATGTATTTTAAGATTATCCATTAGGGAAGCTAGGTGGTGCAGTGGCTCTGGAGTCAGGAATATCTGAGTTTAAATCAGGCCTTGGTACTTACTAGCTGTGTGACCCTGGGCAAGTCACTTAACCCCTATTTGCTTCAGTTCCTCATGTGGAAAATGGGGACACACTGGAAAAGAAAATCACTCCAGTGCCTTTGCTAAGAAAACCCATGGACAAAGTCTTTGGGGTCACATAGAGTCAGGCACAGCTGAATGACTGAACAGCAAGAAAAGTGGGGTGAGATGAAAAAAGTACGGACTCGGGGACTTTGGCTGGATTCCCAGGAGTCACTTCCCAGCTTTGAAACACTGACTCATCCACTCATCCACAATTGGGAATTTGTATTATTACTATATGTAAAATATGTTGTACATAAAAAGTATTGAGTGTATGACAGTTATTGTGATAATGATGTCCTCAAATCTGTGAGAAATATATGTGTATGTGATAACACATGTTCAATCTCTTTGATTTACAAATGGGGAAACTGAGACCCAGAGAAAGAAGAGACAGAAGGGGCTTTAGCTCTGTCTCCTAAATTTTGTGAATTTTAACTGTCCGTGTCTGTGCCTTATATAGTGTGCCCCAGAAACCTTAATGCACTTTAAAGTTATTCAAATTAAAACTACACTGAGACTTTTGGAACATGTTGTATAAGGCTTACCGCCCCCCCTCCCCCAGGTGCTCTTTACCACATACATCTAATAGGGAGGTTAGTTAGAGGGTTAAGCTGTTTCTCCTCTCTGTCCTCCTCCCTTCTCCCACCTTTCCTCCTTCTCCCCTCTCCTACATACATACATGTGTGAAAGTAGGCAAATTTGGTGTGTGGGAGGTTGTGTCTATTTATGTACAAGGAGGGGTAAGAATATCAGATAGACTTGAGTTCCAGGTCAGCTTCTGACACATCCTGACTGTCATATTAGTCTGAACAAGTCACTAAGCCTCTTAGCACCTACCCCCAGGCACCTCTCCAACAATGATTTAGAGAACAGAAGACTGCCTGGATGGGGTGAGGGAATTTCCACTGAGTCTGACCTTTGATTTTATCTATGGAGGGTACTCCCCAGGAGGAAACACCCTCTGCTGATGCTGATGGATACTTACCCCAAAACTTAGAGTCTTAGAAGTTGCTTGAGGGTACACAGGAGAGGTGAAGGAATCGTCCCAGAGTTAGGAACCAGGATGTTTTAGATGTTTGAGATATTCAAATCTTCCTGATATCAGCTATATGTCTCTTTATACACGTGTTTACAACTGTATGGATGTGTGATTATTAGAGTGTGTGCATACATACACAGAAAGAAAGAGGAGGACAGAGAGAGAGAGAGAGAGAGAGAGAGAGGGAGGGAGGGAGGGGGAGAGGGGGAGGGAGGGGGAGGGAGGGAGAGGGGGAGGGAGGGAGGGAGAGAGAGAGAGAGAGAGGAAACAGAAGAAACAGAAAAAACAGAAGGTTATCTCTCCAACCACTCTACTGAATGTTTGCTATAAAGAAAAGTAGTTCTATAGGGAAAATTCCTTTGGGGCATGGGAATGGGAGGTCAAAATTCAGAAATTCAAGACCAAGGAGTTGGAGACAGAACTCCCTCTCCCCCTGCCTTTCACTTCTCCAGAGCTCAGTTTCCCAATCTGTGAGGGTTAGACTACAATGTCTTTACAGTTCCTTCCACTTCAACTTTCTATGCCTTTATGATGCTTTAACATGTACCTAAAGTGTTAGAACAGCCAAGTGGTGCAGTAGGTAGAGTACCAGGCCTGGAGACAGAAGGACCTGAATTCAAATTTGACCTTGGACACTTACTAGCTGTGTGATCCTGGGCAAGTCACTCAACCTTGTTTGCCTTAGTTTGCTCTTCTATAAAATGAATTGGAGAAGAAAATGGCCAACCACTCTTTTATCTTTTCCAAGAAAACCCCAAATGGGGTCATGAAGAATCAGATAAGACTGAAATGATTGAATAACAGTAGAATCCATAGCAAGCAGTCCCAGGCCAGTAATCTTTCCACTGATCTACACTGTCTTCTCTGATGGTCATGAGCTTTAGAGCTGGACAAGAACTTAGAGATATTTTAGTACAGTCCTGTCATTACACATGAGAAAGTGAAGGCCCAGGGAGGATGAATTGCTATGCCCTAGTTTATTCAGGTAGTGAGCAGGCATAGCATAATTCACACTCAGACCATCTGGCTCCATGTCTACCCCTTTCTCCTTGCAATGGCAGTTCCTTGGGACAGTTGGTTTTTTAAAAAAAACCAAATTCCACAGCCAGAGTTAAGCAATGAGGAATAGATCTTTTCTCTCTGATTCTGTCTACTGGTCACCAGGAAGGCTGTGTTATTCAAAATCTTGGAAAGTTTCCAAAGAACTCCGAAATATGACTTGAACAGAGAGCTGGGTTATTTCCTTAATGCCTGTGCTTTTGGATGTCTGTGCAAAGGGGGAAAAAAGGGATCATCCCCTTTCCCAGCATTGTAAATCCTGCCAAGGAAATAGCCCAGGCAAGGGTCATCAGGAAGAGGAGAGGATTAGACATAGGGGATCAGCTGAAAGAACTGGGGATGTTTAGCCTGGACAAGAGAAGAATTAATGGGGAGGGGAGATGATAAATATCTCAAAGTATTTGAAGGGCTATCTATATAATTGGGATTAAGCTTTTTCTGCTTGGCTTGCAAGAGGTTGACCTCACTGTAGTGGGAGAGAGAGTTACAGGGAGACAGATTTCAGTTCAATATGAGAAAGAATTTCTTAATAATTGAATCTACCTCCCCCCACAAGATCAATGGGTTGCTTTTTGAGGTAGTGAGTTCTCTGTCATTACAGATGTTGAAGCAGGGACCAAATGGTATGTTTCCTGACTTGTGTGTTTGCAAACAGGCCAGGGAACAAACAGAAGTCTGAGTGAGGGTCTAGATATCCTACCCAAGGCAGGTAGGAAGTAGATGCATTGCTTGCCTCAAACAGGTAACAAGATGTCACTATCTCTTTTTTCTTCTTTTCCTGGAAGGCAGGGAGCAGGGGGTTTCAGAGGTACATGAGACAGAGCAGGCATTTATGAAGGAACATTGCAGTAGCTATGACCAAAGTGAGCTAGTGAGTAAGATCTCAGGGATCTCAGGAATGTCTGGACACTCAGCAAAGTCTTTGGAAAGACTTTACAAGGTCCATTAACCTTTTGAGAGTAGTGGTGGTAGGTTGACCTAAATGACTGGTGGAGTCTGTGCTAACTGTAGTAATGGGAGGCACTGGTGATCCCGGGATTACTGCCATATTGCAAGACCAGTCAAGTTAGATCAGAAATACTAGAATAGATGGGTCTTTGCAGTTATGGAAAGTTTGCACTCATAGTGGTTTGTGCTTTCCTAAAGGAGATCCAGGTATATGTTGGATAAACCTTATTGGGTTGTCCATTCAGAGGCATGTTAAAATCTGGGCAGCAGACATTTTTCATCCATTTTGTCTTTTCTGTGCGGATGAGTAGGTCAAACTCAGTTGACTGGTTATAGATTTCTCCTAGGAGTCTTTGCTATGGTTTGGGGTTTGATAAAATCAATCCAATGTGATCTAGATAACTGAAGCATTTGGATATTCTTGCCACCACAGGAAATCCCTCCTTGACTTGGACTCTGAAATGATCTTATTGCATCACACGGGTGAATATTTTGTTGACTATACATCTTGTTTTATCCTTGACTTGATATCTGTATCTATCTATATGTGTATACGTAAACACATACATATATGTATGTATATGTGTATACATACATGTGTATACATTTTTTTAATCAGTTATGGAAGCACAGTTATTTTTGTTGATATACCTTTCAATGAAGCTTCAACAAACTTGACTGATGGATGGGAAACACCTTGTTGAAGTTGTAAAAGAGCTTATAAAGTGGTATTTTGTTCTACTGAGTCAAATGCTATTTTTTTCAATCAACAAACAATAAGCACTGAATCTTTCAATCAAATGTGTAAGGTCAGGGACTTGGTTCATTATCTAATGGTCTGAGAAATCCTGCTCATTCCTTATTAATGTCCTCACAGTAGGCAGCATGTTGGTGCAGTAAATAGATCTCTGGGTCTAGAGTCAGGAAGATCTGAGTTCAAATTCAGCCTCAGACACTTCCTAGATAAATGACCCTCTGTGAGGCATTTAACCTCTTTCTGCCTCCATCTTTTCAACTGTCAAATGGGGATAATTGCAGCACCTACCTCCTGGTATTGTGAAAGACAAATGAGATAATATTTGTAAAACATTTAGCACAATGCTTGGTAATTTTTAGGTTATTGATATATACTTATTCCCTCCTCTCTTTCATGGATGATGCCTCAATTAATGCATAAGTGACCTTTATAAAGATTTTGCATAAATAGGAGAGTAGGTATAAAGATCAGTAGTAGGTAGTGTTTTTGCTGTCACATTTTAAAAAATCAATATCAATATCAGGTTTTTGTTATCTTCTCTTTCTTTGTAAAATGATTTCTCAACATCCTCATAATTATATTCAATTGTGTCCTCTCCATGCTTCTCTCTCTCTCTCTCTCTCTGTCTCTGTCTCTGTCTCTGTCTCTGTCTCTGTCTCTCTCCATACACACGTATACATATACATTTATATACATGTGTGTGTATAATCTGACTGCTTTTCCCATCTTTGTTCTCTTTAGGATCACTTCTACCTCTTCTCTAAACACCTCATGGATTGTGGATATTAGGATATGAGTGCTAGTGCTTCCACCACTCTTTTTAAATTAAATTAATTTATTTAATTTTAGTTTTCAACATTCATTTCCACAAGACTTGAGTTCCAAATTTTCTCCCCATCTCTCCCCTCTCCCCATTCCAAGGTGTATTCTGATTACCTCTTCCATCAATCTGCCTTCCCTTCTATCACACCCCTCCCCTCCCTTATCTCCATCTTCTCTCGTTTCTTGTAGGGCAAGATAGATTTCTATACCCCATTACCTGTATGTCTTATTTCCCATTAGCATGCAAAAATGATTCTCAACATTTGTTCCTAAAACGTTGAGTTCCAACTTCTCTCTCTTCCTCCCTCCCCACCGAGAAGGCAGGCAATTCAAGATAGGCTATACATGTATAGTTTTGCAAAATGTATTTCCATAATAGTCATGTTGTGAAAGACTTACTATATTTCCTTCCATCTTATTCTGCCCCCCATTTATTCTATTCTCTCTTTTGACCTTGTCCCTCTCCAAAGGTGTTTACTTTTAATTACTCCCTCCTCCCACTTGCCCTTCCTTCTATCATCCCCCTCGCATTCCACTTATCCTCTTCTCCCCTACTTTCCTGTAGTGTAAGATAGATTTTCATACCAAATTGAGTGTGTATGTTATTCCTTCCTTAAGCCAAATGTGATGAGAGTAAACTTCACTTTTTCCCTCTCACCTCCCCTTTTCTCCCTCCATTGAAAAAACTTTTTCTTGCCTCTTTTGTGAGAGATAATTTGCCCCATTTCATGTCTCCCTTTCTCCTCCCAATATATTCCTCTCTTATCCCTTAATTTTATTTTTTTAGATATCATCTGTTCCTATTCAACTCACTCTGTGCTATCTGTGTGTGTGTGTGTGTGTGTGTGTGTGTAATCCCTCCAACTACCCACATACTGAGAAAAGTCTCAAGAGTTATAAATGTTATCTTTCCATGTATGAATGTAAACAACTTTAGTCAGTCCCTTATGATTTCTCTTTCCTGTTTACCTTTTCATGCTTCTCTTGATTCTTCTGTTTGAAAGTCAGATTTTCTATTCAGCTCTGGTCTTTTCATCAAGAATGCTTAAAAGTCCCCTATTTCATTTTTCCCCTGAAGTATTATACTCAGTTTTGCTGGATAGGTGATTCTTTAGTTCCTTTGACTTCCGGAATATGATATTCCAAGCCCTTTGATCCCTTAATGTAGAAGCTGCCAAATCTTGTGTTATTCTGATTGTATTTCCACAATACTCAAATTGTTTCTTTCTAGCTACTTGCAATATTTTCTCCTTGACCAGGGAACTCTGGAATTTGGCCACAATGTTCCTAGGAGTTTCTCTTTTCAGATCTCTTTCAGGAGGTGATCAGTGGATTCCTTGAATACTTATTTTGCCCTCTGGTTCTAGAATATCAGGGCAGTTTTCCTTGATAATTTCATGAAAGATGATGTCTAGGCTCTTTTTATGATCAGGGATTTCAGATAGTCCCATAGTTTTAAAATTGTGTCTCCTGGATCTGTCTTCCAAGTTAGTTGTTTTTCCAATGAGATATTTCACATTATCTTCTATTTTTTCATTCTTTTGGTTTTGTTTTGTGATTTCTTGGTTTCTCATAGGTCCCATCTGCTCCATTCTAATTTTTAAGGGCCATTTTCTTCAGTGAGTTTTTGAACCTCCTTTTCCATTTGACTAATTCTGCTTTTTAAAGCATTCTTCTCTCCATTGACTTTTTGGACCTCTTTTGTCATTTGGGTTAGTCTATATTTAAAGGTGTTATTTTATTCAGCATTTTTGGGGGGTCTCCTTTAGCAAGCTGTTGACTCACTTTTCATGATTTTCTTGCATCCCTCTCATTTCTCTTCCCAATTTTTCCTCCACCTCTCTTACTTGATTTCCAGAATTCTTTTGGGGCTCTTCCATGGCCTGAAACTACTGTATATTTTTTGGAGGTTTTGGATGTTGAAGCCTTGACTTTTAGGGCTTCCTCTGATGGTATGCTTTATTCTTACTCATCCTAAAGGATGGAAGAAAATACCTTTTCGCCAAGAAAGTAACCCTCTGTAGTTTTATTTTTTTCTCCTTTTTTGGGCATTTCCCCAGTCAGCTACTTGACTTTTGAGTCCTTTGTCAAGTGGAGGTACTCTAGTGACCTGTAAGTTCTCAGTTCTTCCAAGGTGGCACAATCAAGGGAGAGGAGTTTATTCCTTTCCTGGCCTGCACTCTTGTCTGGGAGCAACCTCAATCCTTTCTGCCCAGGATCTTTGAGTAGGATTCCCTTTCTAGAGCCTCCATCATCTCCACCACACCAGTCAGTGCTCCTCCTCACCCCAGAACCACCACTTAGAACTGAGACCCAGATCAGCTCAATTCCCCCAGGGTCTTTAGGTGGGAATCTTCCAAAAATGGATGCTGCTGCTGCAGTGGCTGCTACTGCCCTGGGGCCTGGGCTAAGGCTGGACCCAGGGCTGGACCCTGATCCCTTCTCACCCAGGTGAAAGAGCTTTCTCAGTGACCTTTGAAGCTGTGTTTGGTGTTTGTAGGTTGAGAAATCTGGGAACCATAGCTGCTACCCATGATTCCATGCTCTGAAGCCTGTTCCAGTCCTGTTCATGCTGTGCCATGTAGCCAAGGCTAGGCTGCACTCCTCTCCAAGCCTGCTGTGATAAACCTTTCCTGTCAGCCTTCCAAGCTGTCTTGGGCTGGGAATCTCTTTTACTCTGTTGTTTTGCGGTTTCTGCTTCTCTAGAATTTGTTGAGAGTCATTTTTTACAAGTATTTTACAGGTTATGGGGGGGGAGAGCTAGAGCTAGACCATTCTTCTACTCCACCATCTTGGCTCTGCACCCCTTAAAAATTCTACTTCCACCATTCTTGATGGAGAAAACATTTTGTTGTAGTAACAAATTGTTCTTTTATTTTCTTTTTTTTTTCTGCTTGTAGTCCTTTTTCTGTTTTCATTCTTGAATGCCCATGGGATGACTTTGCTTAATTAGATAGATAACTGGCCGAACTATTTTTTTAAAAGATTGCTTTTACCTTCCACTGCATTTCTTTTTTTTTTTTTTACATGGAAATGCTGCTCATAATACTCTATTATCCTTCTTTATAAGATATTGTAGATGAGCTTATAGTTACCTTTCACAGACACTTCTCAGTATGGCCAGAAAGTCATATGTTTGGTGACTTAGAAACTTTCTGGTCTCTTTTGGTCTCCTTATTATGGCAATTAATTTTTACTGATTTAACTTAGGGGCAAAATTATTACAGTCAGTGGTTGTATTATTTATATAATCCATTTCCTGTTTTTCTCTTATTTTAAAGAGCTTGTTTAAATAAAGGTTAAGTATTCTTAATTATATAACTTGTGTCATTACTATTCTTTTTACCACTTTAGTATAAATTCTGATCCTTATGCTGGTGCATTGATGGTCTGACTGTGCATAGACTAGGCCCTTGTCCACAATAAACCTTTTATATCTTTTAAAATTTAGTCATTTTCATTTTTTTGGTGATATATGTTGGTGGTCACTACATACAGAGCCTATCAATTATGTTTTTGAAGAAAGGTCATGCTATAGTGGTATTAGGCTTCTGTATAACCCTCAAGTCTTTGGTTGCTCCAATTTTTTTTCTCCTAAAACACTTTCCTATATAATTTTCCTCATTCTCAACTTTTCCCTTTCATTTTCACCTTTTCCTTTTGCTTTCTGATAAGTATGTGCAAAATAAAGCAATGGGAGAGGACCAGCAACTGAGGTAGTCAGGAAAGGCCTTATATAGTTGGTGGAAACCAGCAATTCTGAGAAATTGAGGCAAGGAGGGAAAGATTTCCAACTCCAGAGAGTTGGGGCAAAGAAAAGCATGTAGATGAGAGATGGGGTATTTATGTGGAACACAGCAAGACAGTCAAGTGAGGTGATTGGAGGCAAGGATAGGCTTTAAAGATGAAACCAAGGAATTTGTATTTGATTCTAGAGGCAATAGAAAGCCACTGAAGTTTGTTGAGTGGGAGAGACATGTGGCAGCTCTGTAGAAGAGGTGTAGGTGAGGGCAGGAACTTCAAGCAGGCTGAAATGGGGTACTTAGAAGGGTCTATTATTATCCAGAAGATGGCCAGAAACCATTTTTCATCTCTTTTGGAAGGTGTTTAAGATGGAGGTCAGACACAAGGACTGTGGAATGGGGCAAGAAAGGGAAAGATGTCACTCAAAAATAGTTTCTTTTCTTTGTGTGGTTTTGAAGTGTGGTCCTCAGACAGAGAAACAGACTCAAACAATGAACTAAGATCTCTCCCATGGCCTTTTTTCAAGTTGAAGCCTGTACTCACTTCCCTGCTTTCTTCCCAGAAAGTCCCCATTTCATCCTTTTTGTGGCTTGCTTCTTCAATGTCGTCATCTTCCAGGTATTTCCAACAACTTAAGCCTGAGTTCTTGTGTCACTTTCTCTGGAGCTAGACCATTTTTAGGAGGTTGTTTGGAAGAAGGTAGATTGGCATCTTCAGGGGAGGGACCAGACAAATTTTCTCTTCTTATATTATTTTAATTTGTTTTGTGGGTGGTTTCCAGTGTCCTCCTATTCTCCTTCCCTCTCTTGTTCTTCCTTCCTTCATCCTCCTCCTCCTTCTCCTTCTTCTGTTCCTCCTCCTTCCTCTTCCTTCCTCTTCCTTCTCCTCCTTCCTTCTCCTCTTCCTCTTCTTCTTTTTTCTCTCTCTCTTATATTCCTCTTGTGTCTCTGTCCTTTTGCCCTAACTTCTCCATATGTTTCATTGTCATTGCTGTGTATATCACTCTGTTCCTTTTCTCCCTTTCTCCTTCTTTATCATATCCTTACCCATCTCCCTTTTTCTTTGTCTCTATGTGCTTGTCTCTCCCTGCTCCCCATTGCCTCATTACTGGACATATTCAAGTGGAAATCATGAGGATCATTAAATCTAGAGTAAGAGGTCCCTTTCACCATCTAGTCTGATCCTTTTATTGATTAGACAGGGAAACTGAACCTCAGAATGTCTAAGTGACTTGCTCAGGGTCTCACAGTGAATGTCAAAGCAGGACTTGAACTCAGGTCCCCTGACTCCAGTCCCAGAATTCCTTCCACTGTGCCATATGTAAGTGATCATGTTTCAGGGACATTGTAAAGGGATTTTCTGTATGGCCAGAAAATGAAGATGTTGAACTAGGTATCTAAGATCCCTTCAATCTCTAGACGTGGAGCAAGGAAAGAACCCTAGGCACAGAGTCCCCCTGGACTAGGTTTGATTATAGGATCATAGATATAGAGCTGGAAGTGATGCCAGAAACCATCAATTCCAACCCTTTCATTTTACAGATAGGGAAACTGAGATCCCATGGAGAGCTTCACTGCCTGGCCCTAACATGACACAGCTAGTAAGCATCTGAGGTTTGAGCTCATATCTTCCTAATTCCAAGTGCAGTGAATTCTACCTTTGTCCCTAGCTGTGGAGCCACAGGTGAGTAACTTAATTATCCCATTGTCAGTTTTCTTATCTACAAAATGTGGATAATAATGTGTTTTGAGACTCAAATGAGGAAATGTATGGCAAGTTCTGCAGAAAGTTGGTTTCTATTAGAGCCTCTGATTCTCTGAATATTATTGACAACAACTCACAGTATATTCCGTTCTTGTGAACAAAGATTTATCAAGTACCTACAATATGCAAGGAATTGTGGATTGATACAAAGGCAAAAATAAAACGCTTCCTACCCTCAAGGGGCTTACTTTCCTCTAGAAGAATACCATGTGTGAGTAAATACAAAGTAACACAGAAATTGCAGGATAGAGAATGTAAGTATTTGGGGGTTGGGGGATCAGAAGAGAGCTGAACTTGGAAGGAAGCTGGAAAGTCAAGAAGTAGATGGGGAGGGAGATAAAGGCTGGACAACATGGAAACCACTTGCACAAAGGCAGGCAATGGAGTGTCATATATGAGGAATCATCAATAGATCAGTTTGACTGGAATGAACTGTGTGTGATCCAAGGAAAGGTGCATCAGACTCAGACTGCCAGATGGCAGAGTGTGGATCAGGGTTGAATGTCCATTGAATTCTTGGGTTAGAAGAAGCATAGGAAGGTTATCTCATCCATCCTTCTCATCCTTAGCTTCTCACAGACAGTTGAGCTAATTGAGTACATATGGTTCCCCTACTCTTCCCCCCCACCCCAACCTTTTAATTTCTAGCTCCTCTTTTCACTCCCATGCTCCTCCTTTTCCTGGCCAGACCTGGGTACCATTCTTCCCTCTTAACTCAGCTCTCGGACTGTCTCCACTCACCCTCCTCCTTTCATCTACATACTCCTAGAAGGGGACACTAAGACAGCACCAGCTGCTCTGTTTCCAATTCTTGGCAGGATTTTTTTTCTATTGGATTATGTAGCTTAACATTTTCGCTTTCAAGAAAGGGTTCAGTCTTTTGAGAAAGATAAGGAAATTCCAGCTCTAGTCCTGGATAGAAAGCCTGAGAAAAAATGGAGAACAAAAGTGGGAAGAGTCTTTTTAAAAAAAAAATCAACAAAAATAGACCTCCCCTCTTGTTGACTTTCCTATTGTGTGGTATGGCTGGGTGCCATAGCAGTTTGTATGGGCAGGCTATTCTTGGGAACCATCTTCCTCACCCTCCCAGTACCTCTATAGTTAGTAGTACCTCTCTTTGCCTTGTTTTGCCACCATTTATGATAACTCATGCCTTTAAAATACTTTAAAGTTATACAAAGCACTTTTCTGGCTACAGAATTACAACAGTATTACAAGTATTATTGTCCTCATTTTGAGCAAATTTACAAGGAAATTGAGGTTCAGTAAAGTTAGGTGACAAGGTCCCACAACTAGTAACTGTCAAAGTTGAGATTTGAACTCGTCTCTCCTGACCACAACTCCCCATAGTCTTTCTGCTATGATGTGATGTCTTCCTGTAGTATGTTATCTGCTACCTCCTTTTGGATGATGGGAGGGGGCAGAGCCCAGAATGAGCAAGGGTTTGGCTATGTGTTGGGGCATCATGATCAGGGTTCCTGCTGAGCCTTCAAAGGGCAGCAGCAAAGGAAGGAGGTTAGGAGCTTGGACCAAGATCTTAAATCCCCCCTTGTACTTTTCTTATCTCTCTGGAGAAGGTATTCTAACTAGAAGGGGGTTGAGGGGGTCAGGAAAGAGCTGAGCTTGGACGGAAGTTAGGAAGTCAAGAAAGACATGAGGAGGGATATAAAGACTAGGCAGTATAGAAGTATAGATGACATGAATAACTAAAGAAGACAGATTGGAGACCTGTAACGGACCTTTAAATGTAGGGCAACTGCCATAGTAGGTAAGGCTGAGAAAGGAAATCTCAGTTTCTGTAGCTCCAAAGTGAACAGATGCCCCATGCAACTGTCAGAGTGGTCACTGCCAGAAGTCTCTCCCAGCTGCTCCCACTGCAGGCTCCAGAGAGCTTGGCCTTGTTAAATCTTTAACCCTGGCCTTTGTGGCTGCCCATAGGAGTCCAGATACCCTCTGGATTGCCACAGACAAAGTCGTCTTCACTATGCTTGCTCCCTGGTATAATCTTGTTGACCCTACATTAACCTTGGACTTAGTCAATAGCTCCCTTTTGATCTAGGCCAGTGACTAGTGCTCATATAATCTGAATGACTTAGGGAGACCTTGGTGAGAAATAGGATAGCTGAGTTCCTTACGATGCCCCGATGATGATATTGTGAAGGGATGCCTTGAGGGGCTAGGAAGGTCAAGGAAATGTAGAAAAAAGGCAGACAGTTGGACATATGACCATGATAGCAGCATTTCTATAATACTTTAAGGTTCATCAAGTGATCCTCACAACAAGCCTTGTGCTATTATTTTTACAGATGAGGAAACTGAGGCTGAGAAGGATAAATGACTTGAGTAAGGCAAAAGCGACTTGTTACAGTTGAGGCAAGATACAATCTCATCTTTTTCTGACTCAAGTCTGGTACTCTATCCACTATGCCTGCTGTCAGATGAGACCAGTCTGGGGATTAGAGGACAGGGGTTGTTATAAAGGTAGAGGGGAAGAAACCTTCCTTAGGATTATAAGGACTTGGAGTCTTGGAGTCTTCGGTTGGAAGGGATATGAGAAGGTAATCTAGATCTTTCGCATGACTCTAGGCAGGACCCTGTCGTATGCAGCTGAGTCAACCTGATTAAAACTCCTTTTGGTGCCTGATAGTTCTCATTGTTTGGAAATGCTCCATGTTTAGCCCATTTAATAAGTGAGGAGACTGAGGTTCAGAAAAGCGAAATCACTTACTCAAGGCCACCTAGTTAGTAAGTGTCAAAGCTAAGATTCAAATCCATGGGACCTGACTCCAGATTCAATATTTTCAATTTACATACAATCGAAAGTCCATTTTTTTCAGGTCTCTCTCAGTCTTCAGAGCTGTGTTTTCATAGTCGACAATCTTTCATCACAATTACCCCAATGTAGCTATGGGAACAAAGTGAATATTGGTGTTATCTTTGGGACCTTCGTAGGCTGATAGAAACCAAAAAGCCCCTCAGCTATTGTTTGAACGAGATGACTCCAGAGGGATCCTATTGCCCAAGAGCTTGAGTATACCCAACTTGTCTGAGTTCCCCCCTCCCAGATACTGTCTGAGATTTTCTTTTCTTTAGTCTAACCAAATCTGAGGAGCTTCAGTCCCATCACTGACCACTGACAGTCCATAATGATCATTGTCTTCAGGTTCTGACCTTGTTTTCTGCTATGGTTTGTGCATTGTCTGCCTGGTGCTGATTCAGGTACAGGCTATTTGGGTGCGTGTCCATCTCTATATCCTATTGTGGCTCAGCCTCAGGCTGCCTGAGTACTTTATGACCTTTGGTTATGGAACGACCTTGTCTCTTATTGTGACTGCCTAGGCAGTGACTCCAGTATGGACTCCCTGGACACTGTGCTGAGTGTTGGTCTTGTCTCTGCCCTTGTGTGGTTATACTACTAGTATTCTGATGACCTTCTCCTTACTCTAGCTTGTCTCAGGGTCTCCACAGATTTCTGGTGGTCAAATTGTACAGTCCTGGACTTGATGGAACACCTTATATAGTGTTTTCTCTTTGGATTAAAAAAAGTTATTTATTTTGTTCTGAAGTTAAGAAATAAAACAATCATTTCCATACCATAATAGAATACAAAAAAAAAGATGATTGCACATGAAACTGCAAATCTATTATGCATAATTGCTATTCCTTTTAAATAGACGATAAAGTTAGCATGTAATTTCCTTTTTTTCCCTTTTTTCTTCCTTCCCCACCCCACCATAGAGATGGCTACCATTAGACACAAATGTGTATATATATGTATATATATGTATGTATATATATACATATGTGTGTGTATATATATGTAAAAATATAAATATAAAAATATATATAAATATAAAAAATATATAAGTATATATATGTAAAATCATTCTATATATCCTTCTATTTATCAGTTCTTTCTCTGGATGCAGATAGCATCTTCCTTCATAGGTCCTTTGTAGTTAATAACAGACAATTTATTCCTAAAACAATATTGCTTATTACTGTATACAACATTCTCTTGGTTTCACTCATTTCTCTCCTCATTATTTCATGCAAGTCTACCCATGTTTTTCTAAGATCATCAAGCTCATCATTTCTTATAGCACAGGAGTATTCCATCATAATCATACATCACAACTTGTTCATTCCCCAATAGACAGGCATCCCCACAATTTCCAGTTCTTTGCCACCACGATAATATTTTAGAACATATAGAGTATTTTCATTTTTCTCTAATCATCTTTGGAAACAGACCCAGTAGTAGTATTGTGGAGTCAAAGGGTGTAGGCAGTTTATTAACTCTTTGAACATAATTCCTGATTGTTCTCCAAAATAGTTGCATCAGTTCCACAAACAGTGACTTGGGGTCCCGGTTTTTCCATATTCCTTCCAACATTTGTTGTTTTCCCCTTCAACTGTTTTAGCCAATCTGATCTGTGTTTAATGATATCTCAATTGTTTTAATTTGCATTTCTCTAGTCAGTAATGATTTAGAGCATTTTTTCATGAGACAATAAAATGTTTTGATTTCTTCGTTGGAAAACTGCCTATTCATATCCTTTCTCCATCTATCCATTGGGGAGTGATTTGTATTCTTATAGATTTGACAAAGTTCTTTATATATTTGAGGTATGGGGCCTTAATCTGAGAAATTGTCTATAAAATCCATTCCTTCCCCCAATTTTCTGCTTTCCTTCTGATATTTTGACTATATTTATTTTATTTGTACAAAATCTTTTTAATTTAATATAATTGAAATTATCCATTTTATACCTCAAACTGTTCTATATCTCTTGTTTATTCATAAATTGTTCACCTGTCATAAGTCTGATAGATAATATGTTCCATGTTATTCAAATTTTCTTGTAATATCTCTCTTTTTATCTAAGTCATTTATCTATTTTGACCGTGTCTTGGTAAATGGTGTAAGATATTGGTCTATGCCAATTTTTGTTAGATTACTTTCCAGCTTTTCCCAACAAATTTTTTTCCAAATAATGATTTCTTATCCTCAAAAGTTAAGTCTTTACCTTTGTCAAATATATGGTTATTATAGTCATTTGCTGCTGTATTGTGTTTAAAATCTTCCACTGTTCTACTTTTCTGTTTCTTAGCCAGTACTACACACTTTCGATAATTACTACCTTATAAAATAATTTAAGATCTAGTAATGCTAAACTTCCTTTACATTTTTATTAGTTCCTTTGATATTCTTGACCTTTCATTCTTCCAAATGAATTTTTAAATTATTTTTTCTAGCTTAGTAAAATAGTTTTCTGTAATTTAATTGGGATGGCATTGAATATACAAAGTTGTTAGGTAAATTGTCATTTTTGTAATATTGGTCCTGCCTACCCATGAACAATGAATATTTCTCCAATTATTTTAATCTGATTTTATTTGTATAAAAAGTTTTTTTTTAATTTTTTTTCACATAGTTTATGGGTTTGTTTTTGCCATTGTACTCCAAGGTATTTTATATTGTCTAGAGTTTCTTTATAATTGTTCTTTCTAGTACATATTTAGACTTTTATTGGGAATGTTTCAGGGTGAGGCAGAGATCTGAGTTGGGTCCTAAAATGATACTCTTTTAGCCAGAAGTCCTGGTCTATCTATTTGCAAACAGACTTCAATGCCCAAGGACAAATGGATGAGGAGAAAATCAGATTTCTCCCTGAGTAATGTAGGAAATGAACAAATGACCTGCTTCAATCAGGTCATGGTGGTGTTCATGTTTTTTTCTGTGTTCTTTTACTAGAAGGCTGTTTTGACTAGGTAGAGAGTACAACATTTCAGAGGCACAAAAGACAGGATTTCAAAAGCAAACTTGTAATGATGATCCCAGGGTTTGAAAACCAAACTGGACCCTTTAAAAGAATGTGTAAGCCTGGTCAGTCTTTGAGAGAGCTCTCTAGGATTTACAAAAGAAGTTCCTTGGATTGACTCAACAAAGTAGGGTTCCATTGGGATGGAAATTATTATTTGTGAAGGGAAAAAAATGGGAAACTTAAAAATATAAATTTAAACGATGCCAGGAAAAGCTTTTTGTTTTTTAAAACCATTTGAGTTGACCAAAAGTAGAATGACCCACTTTGAGAGGGGTTCATTTCCCTTTTTTGGAGGTCTTTAAATAGATGTTGGACAATCATTTGTCAAATACATTATTGTAGGGATCCCTTCGGTGCATGAGTTGAACTAGATGACTGCTGAGGTCTTTTACAACTATCAAATTCTGTGATTTTGTGAACTTATCTATGGTGGGAAGACCACCTTCATGAGAGTGTGAAATCTGAGCTGCCTTAGCCTCCTGGCTTTCTTTAAATCTTAGCAAAAATCCTACCTTCTGCAAGAAGTTTACCTCTGAGATTATCTCCAATTCTCTCTCTCATATATATATATGAGCTATATAGGTATATATGTATGTATATGTGTATACACATATATGTATAGCTGTACATGTACATGCATGTATATATGTGTATGTGTATGCATGCATGTATATATATGTATCTATCTTTATCTGGTACAGAGCAATTTGCATAAGCCTCCTCCATTAGATTATGAACTCCTTGGGGGAAGGGACTATTTTCACCTTTCTTTGCATCTCTAGTACTTAGCACCTTGCCTAGTTCAGCTCTTCTTGAACTGTGGGTTCCCCCCCCCCCACAGTTTAAGATGCATTGAAGGGTTCATGAGTGAAAAAGTTTAAGAAGTCCTCCCTAGCTCATAGTAGGTGCTTAATCAATGCTTGCTGATTTGACTGTTTATCTGCTGTGCTGAAGAAAGCTACAGAAGTGAAAACTGTAGGAATGTCATTTTGTGTGCAGGATGGATTAGAGAAGCAAGCATGCATTTATTAAGCACATGCTATGTATCATGTATTGTACTAAGTTCTTTTCAAATATTATCTCATTCGGTTTGTTTTGACTTGAGAAGTGCATGTAGACCAATTCAGAGGTTGTTTTCATTGTCCAGGTGAGAAGTGATGGGCACCTGGAATCAGGGGATGTCTGTATGAAGAGAGAGAAGGCGGCAGACTTGAGAGACCAAAGCTTGGTTGCTGGGTTGTACTGCAGAGTATAAAAATGTGATACCATCCCTGCCCTATATAGTCTAGGCATGGATATGGAACATGAGAAATGTCTGCGAGAATAGGAGTTCTAATTCAGGTAATGGAGAAAGCATGACTTTATAAGGTAGGGAGCTGGATCAGGGAAAACTTCATGGAGGAGGTGGCATATGATGTAGGCCTTGAAGGATGGCCAGTTTTTCAGGTTTTAACAGATTGAAATGAAGCAAGGAGAATGACAATCAAATACATGAAGGCTAGAAGGCACAGGAAAAGTTCAGGGAACAGTAAGTAGGTGAGTTTGGAGTACAGAGCATGGGAGAAAGAATGAGGGGGTGCTAGATCTGAAAAGATCAGCTGAATTAACATTATGGAAGGCCTTGAAGGGTTCCATAGCCAAAGGACCATTGAAGGCCTTGAGTACAAAACCTACATTTTGCAGATGAGGAAAATAAGACTCATGGAGGTCATATGATCGACACAGGTATGGAGAAACGCAGTCCAGCACACTGGTTACCGAATTGACCTTGATGATGGAAAGACCAAGGTTCAAGTCTAGTCTCTCACACACAATGGCTTCTGGCCAATCACTCAAACTCTCTGTGCCCCAGGCAATACTCAGGACTTACCATCCCAGGCTCCAAGTTACAAAGTGAGTGCTGATCTCATTGCTTTAGTAGAAGGAATTTCCTCATTTGGAAGTTCTTGATATCAATAAAATTCCAGATTCAATGCCTCCTATCCTTATACATGTTATATAAGTGGTAAGTAGCAGAGTTGGAATTTAGAGTCAGGTTTGCAGAGTTCAAGTCAGTCCTTTGTACCGCATCACACTAATCCTCGGGAGCCATTAAAAAGTGTTTTAACAGGAGAATGATATGATTAGAATAGTGTTTTGGGAAAACAAATCTGACAACGTGTGGATAGATTGGGGACAGGAGAAAGTGGAGAATAGGAAACTAGTTAGGAAACAATTATAGGTGGGGGTGGGGTAGGGAGTAATGAGAGTCTAGGCTAGGTGGTGGGATTGGACAAGTGGGGGAGGGGTTCAAATGTTGAAAGTGTCAAGAGTTGGCCTCATCTACCTCCCTTTCAGGATCCTTTCCCTTGTAATACCTAGTACCCTTGCTCTGCTCAGATACTTCTCCTTCCTCTAAGTCCATAAAAGCAGTTAGTTGCTGCCCAAGGGTTAGCTTGGCAAGGTATAAGGATTTACTTCCACTTCAGATCTGAGAAATTTGAAAGAACCAAAAGAATGAATCTCTAATTGTAGGCTTGGGGGCACCATAATGGACATGCGAGGAGACCTCTCTGGTGGCAGCTTGTAAGTGTTCATTGTCGTCCTCAGAGACCAGAGTGATTCTGACCACCAAAACCGGGAATGATGTGGAGGTTCAGTTGGTACACCCAAGGAACAGGGTTGTTTTGATTTAAAAGATTGACATTTTAATAAACTGATCTTAATTAACGGCACTTTGAAATTCCTCGTGGTGCGCTCACCATCTCCAAACAGTCAGTCGGGTGGCTTTTTAAATCATTTGCTGCTGGTGGGTGATCTTCTTTTTGAAACAAACCCAGACCCTCCAGTCACAATTCATCTTTTATTTCAAAAACGATTTTTACTGCAAATTTTGCTTTGGTTCGAGCAGATTAGAAATCCTTATTACCCAGTCAGACACTTCAAACATTTTGTCATTCTTTGTGCCCAACGACGCATCAAAGGCAGGGCTGAGGGTCCTGATTACTGTGGGGCCACACGGCTGCTTGCTCATTAATATGGTGCGCAGGCTGCTGTCACAGGCTTTCCTACATGGCTGCAGAAAGCAGAAGGTGCTTTCTCCTTGGGCCACAGGCATGGATCACATTTCCTCCAGCCTTGAGGAGAGGTCTTGGGAGACCTTAGGGAGGTAGAGAACTCGAGTTTCACCAAGTGATGTTTGGTGCTAATTGGTAGATGAATAAATAGAAATTGAGGACCTGCTGTTTGAAGGCCTAGGTGCTGTGGGTGATATGATTTGCATTCATTGTGATCTGCTGGGAGGGAAATAGCTAACAGATTGAATGGCAGAAATAAGATGTGAAAGATTCTCTTGGCAGAAGTAGGAGCAATGGGTGGTAGTGGTGGAGAGGGAGATTTAAGAAAACTTCCTTTTTTATGGTATGATCTTTAATATTCAGGTTGTGAATAAATTTCAATATTATTGTGGAATTAGGTATTGGTCTAAGTCTGATTTCTGCCAGGAGGCTTTCTACTCTTCTAATTTTATTTTTTATAGTATGATCTTTAATATTCAATCCAGAAAATACCCTAGCAAGTATTGTGGCCCCAAAATAGACTGGGCTGCCTCAAGAAGTGGTGAGAGTGGAAGACAACTTGTTGGATACTTAGGATTCTCTTTGGTTTGGATTACATGGCCTCTAAGATCAGGTGTAATTGTGGGTTCTTGGATTCTGAATTTCCATGGGCTAGATTAACAATTGGCCACTCAACTCAACATGAGTCAACAATGTGACTTGGAAGAAAACAAAAATGAGTGCTATGCTGGTGGGAGTACGTTAAGAGGGACATGGTATCCCAAAAGAAGAAAGTAATAAATCTGTTGTATTCTACTTTGGGCAAGTCAAGTCAACAAGCCTTTACTGAGTACCTACTGTGTGCTAGCCACTGTGCTAAGCACATGAGATGGAAAGACAAAAACCAGACTGCTGTTAAGGAGCTCACAGACTAATGGGAGAGAACACATAAGCAACTGTGTACAAATACGTAAATACTTACGTCCACACACAGACATATATGCATGTATACACATTTACAGGTACACACACACATATGATCATTTGGAGACAATTTCAAAGGGTAGAGTATAAATTGAGTGTTTAATTTTGGGTCCCAAGTTTTAGGGGGTACATGCAACGTAGAGAATGGCCAGAGGAGGCTGAACAGAATGATGAGGTAAGTGGAGACAATGCCATATGAAGATAGGCACCAGGAATGTTTAAGGCACTGGGAGGAGATATAGATGAATATGAGAAAAGTCTTCATGTTTTTGAGGGTGTTCAGTATGGCGGATTTGTTTTGCTTGACCTCGCATTAGATTTGGAAACAAAAGTTTGCAGGTTTCCTGAGAACACTATTATTTCTTTTTTCTTTTTGCATCTATATCCCCAGTACAGTTAGTAGCATGGTAGATAGAGTGCTGGTCATGGAGTTAGAAGGATCTGGGTTTAAATAGATATGTGACCCTGGGCAAGTCACTTAATCTTGTTTGCCTCAGTTTCCTCATCTGTAAAACGAGCTGGAGAAGGAAATGATGGCAAACCACTTTAGTATCTTTACCAAGAAAACCCCAAATGGTATCAGAGAGAGTTGGACATGACTGAAGTAACTGCAGCAACAGCAACAATCCCCATTACTCTTGTGGTCCCTAACATACAGTGGATGCTCCATAAATTCTGGATAGATCCAAGTCACAAAGAAGCACATTTGCGTTCCAAATAACAAAAAGAAAAACCTGCCCAACCATTAATGTTGTCCAAATATTGAATGAGATTCCTTAGCTGATGAGAGATTTCCATCACTGCAAGTCTCTGAGTAGAAACTGAATCACCTCTTGTTGAAAATGATGCAGAGTAGATGTTCACATGGGTGGGCTAGAGCCAATGACTTCTGAGTCCCTGTTTGGTGCTAGTGATTCTTCTTTGTAGCTGGGGAGATATTCTACATGCAATCAGTGTTAGATCACAGGTTCCTTGAGGATCAAGCTTAAACATTTTTATATTACTGCTTGCCAATAGTGAGATATCTTTAATAAATGGTAGCCCAGTGAAAATACATATGAACATACTGGAATGAGAGGCATGGTGGTATGGAAGAAAAGAGTCTCCACCTTGGAGTAAGGAGACCACGTTCTAATCCTGGCTCCACTGTTTAGAAGGTTTGTGATACTCAATAACTCCTTAAACCTCTTGGATCCTCAAGCTCCTCATCTGAAAATGACAATACTACCTACCTCACAGAGTTCTTTGCAGACTTTCAAGTCCTTTCTAAATGTAGGTTATGCTAATTAAAGGAGCAACATTGGTATAGTAGAAAATGTGCCATACTCAGAATCTGGACCAAGATTTGCACACAATATGGTAGAAAAGAAAGAATGTTGGCTCTAGGGTCAGAGGTGCTAGGTTCAAATCCAGTCCCTAATACTTTCTACCTGTATGCCCTTGGGCAAGTAGCTTAACCTCCCAGGGCTTTAGTTTCCTCATCTGTAAAATGAAGCTGTCAGACTAAATGGCCCCCGAGGTCCCTGTTAGCTCTGGATCCATGTTCCCATAACATACTAGGTGTGTGAACTTGGACTAGTCACTACTCAATTCAATTTAAGTTGATTCATCAAACATTTAATCATATCTGTAGCACATGCTAAAATGTTTTAGGTGATACTGGAGATACTGACTACAGGCACAAAACAAGGCCCTTGCTCTCAGAGGCCTTACAGTCTAATGACTCTTCTGACTTTTAAGTTTTGACATCTGCTAAATGGCATATTGTGCTCTCAGTTGTCCTAAGGATCAAATGAAATATTGCCTGTAAAGTGCTTTCCAAATAACAGATCTGGAATTCGGGGAATTGGTCAGATTCAAATCGGCAAAAGAATTGTGTTCAAGATGGAGTGGGTGGAATGCTTGAGGCAATGGGAGAATCTCTTGGGCTCATTGCTTGTCATACAATGACTAGGAAAATGCCTCAGAGAACAGTCAGGACCACCGGTGGGGAAGGAGAGGAGGGTAGTGTCAGGGACAGATTTTAGCATAACCTTAGGGAAAATCTCCTAATAGTATGACCTGTCCCATAGTCAATTGAGCTGCCTCAAGGGGTAATGAATTTCCCATTGCTAGAGGCCACGAAGCAAAGTCTGGAGAATCACTTGTCAGGAAGATGAGGAAAGAGTGTGGTGAACTGGTTATAGTGCTGGACTTGGAATCAGGAGACCTAAGTTAGAGCAATACTTGGGATAAATGTTAGCTGTGTGATACGACATTTAATGTTTCAGAGTCTCCATTTCCTAATCTGTAAAATGGGATTAATAACACTTAATACTCCATACTTTCCTTCCCAGGGTTGCTGTGATGGCTCTTAGCATACCTTAAGATGCCAAGTGGTTGTTATTCATCAAAGAGTTTCCTCTAGGAATAGTTTCCTCTCTATAACATCTGGGGTTCCTTCTAATTTCCTGATTCCGTGAACTAAAGTTAAACCATGGGAAGCAACATAGTACAGTGGAAAGAAAGCTAAATTTGACATCAGAGGACTTAGGTCTGAGTTCCAATTCTGCTACTTACTAGCTGGGTGACACTGGGGAAGTCAACTAACTTCCCTGGGCCTCAGTTTCCTTAGCTTTAAAAGAAGGGGATTGGTCCACATGGCCTACGAGGCCCCTTCCCTCTCTATGGTAGGCTCTTATGATCCTATGAGTCTCCACTCCACCTTCCCCAATTTCTTTCTTCTCTCTTCCCCTCCAGGTCTGGTCCTGAGGATCCTTAACATCTCAAGGTCAAGGGGTTGATGTCTCACAGTTCCCCCTTCTCTCAGAGGCTCTGTCTATTCTAGGAAGATGGAGGATATTGGAAGGCCTTTGAATTTCAGCAGAGACCTTCAGAATCTGAGTCACTTTCCATCCCTGGGAACACCCAGTTTCCTGACCCATGGTCCCAGGACAGAAGGATTGGCAGCCAGCAGCCTCCACATGGACTTAGGCATTCAGTAGCACTCACACAAACCACATTCTGATGAGATAAGTGAATGTGATCCAGGAGCATATGGGTTACATTTGTCTCCAAATCTCCTTTTGCTCAAGAGCCGGGGGGCACAGAGTGTCTGGTATAGCACAGTTCGGGTTTGTTTTATTTTCTTTCTTGGAGCCCAGACCACTAAAAAGCCTTTCCACATGTATCAGGGTCTAGAACTGAGGCAGCGTGGGCTGCTTTGGTGACTCGACTGGGGTGGTCGAGGCCAAGGTAAGCGGGAGTTGCTCCATGACTGTGATTGATTGGGACTCTGCTCAGCTGTAGGGATGGGGAGGGAGAGCCAAGTGGTGGGTGAAGGCATGGGGTGGAGCTCCCTATGAGGACAGAGGAGTTTGGGCTCTTCTGTGAACATCGGCAATTCCCCTGACCCTGGTGGATTGCATCAGAAATGACCTTGGTTTTGGGGACTCCAAGGTCACAGAATATAGATGGGTTAGTGCCAACCTGCCTCCATTATGGAAAAAAATAAAATCCAAACCTCAAAGATCCCACCCTGCTGATGGAAGAACTCTAATGTTGTCTTCCTGTGAAACAAAGTCAGTCAGATCACTTGTGTTTAAAGGAAGGGGAGGCAACAAGTGTTTATTAAGCACCTACTATGTGCTTCCCACTGTGCTAAGTGTTTTACAAATATCATATCAGATTCGTTCTGTGAAGTGTGGATTCAGTCAGAGGGTACACTAGAGGACCTTGAGGGCCACATGTGGCCTCAAGGCAGTTGGTTCCCCACCCCTGATCTAAAATTTGAAAGAGCCCTTTAGAAGTCAAGTCTAATGTCCAAAAGAGGGAACTAAGTCAGGGCAGGGGGGCACCACTGCACACTTACACGTAGGACTTCACGTCTACCCATTACCATACTTTCTGATCACCTCTACCTACCAGAAGCTTATGCTGTACCTCTGGATCACTGAGCTGTGATAGGTGAATATTTGTCTTATATCATAGAGACAATTCCTGGCAGTCTCTGCACCATGTCCCTAGGTCCCCTCCCTATTGCCTTTCCAGCACCTTGTTCTGTGCTATCTTTCCCCATAAAAGTATAAACTCATTGAGGGCAGGCTCAGACTTGCTCACTTGAATATGTGTCCCCAGCATTCAAGACAGTCCTTGTACATAGTAAGCCTTTAATAGCTGCTTAATCTACCTTTTATCTTACTTGATTTCATCTTGATACATTCTGCCTGATGAGTTTTTTCTTTATTGGACCCCAGTTGTGAACCCTGATTCTGTCCACCAGCATACCTGAAGACTTGGTAAGTAAGACATCCATGCCTTCTTTCAAAGTCTTCTCCTGGTCTTATGGCCTTTAGCCTTTGGATTTGTTTAAAAATCTGCTCTGTGTCCCCAGTCATTGGGGAAGCCTTTCCCCTTATAGATGGGCCTCAGCACTATGTGCACACATTCTCATTTGGACACACACTGCTTCCTGTAATGTCATTTGGCTCCTCCCCCCCTCCCCAGGACGAAAAGAAGAGGAGGAAAGCATACAACAGCCAGCAGCTTCTTCTTAGCCAAGGGTTTAATTCAGTCTGACAGTTATTTTACCCATCAGATAGCCCATCTCTTTGTAGGGAAAGGAGAGGATGCTCGGGTTATTTCCTTGGCTTTAGCTGATCAAATGCTGGGTCCTCTATAAATAAATATCCCAAGCGCTTAGTGATGTTTTCATTCTCTTTCATAGCAAGCCAACATCTTTGTTTTGTTTATTATGCTTTGTTTTGTTGAATGAATTTCTGTTAGCAAAACCAAGCATTTACTTTACTCAATTGCTTTTTAAGCATAAAACAAGAACATTAATCACAGGATGTTAGATCTGGAAGGAAATGGAAAATGACACTTTCCTGGTTTCCCTACTAGTTGTCTGACTGCTTCTTCTCCCACTTCTTTGCTGGTTTTTCATCCATGTCCAGGCTTTGTCCTGGGGCCTCTTTTCTTCTTTGTTCTCTACTGTATCATTTGGCAATTTCATTGGCTCCCGGGGTTTTCTGGGATTCATCTTTGTGTAGGTGATTCTCAGACCTATTTATCCAGCTCTAACCTCTTGCTTCACTTTTTCCCTCTCACCTCCTCCCTTTTCTCTTCCATTGAAAAAGCTTTTTCTTGCCTTTTTTATGAGAGATGATTTACCCCATTCCATTTCTCCCTTTCTCTTCCCAATATATTCCTCTCTTACCCTTTAATTTTATTTTTTAGATATCATCCCTTCTTATTCAACTCACCCTGTGCTCTCTGTCCATATATATATATATATATATGTATATATATTTATATATATATATATATACGTATATATATATATACACACACACACACATTGTGTGTGTGTGTGTGTGTGTGTGTGTGTGTATAATCCCTCCAGCTACCCAAATACTGAGAAAAGTCTCAAGAGTTACAAATATTATCTTTCAATATAGGAATGTAAACAGTTCAACTTTAGAAAGTACCTTATGATTTCTTTTTCCTGTTTATTTTTTCATGATTCTTTTGATTCTTGTGTTTGAAAGTCACATTTTCTATTGAGTTCTGGTCTTTTCATTAAGAATGCTTGAAAGTCCTCTATTTCATTGAATGACCATTTTTTCCCCTGAAGAATTATACTCAGTTTTGCTGGGTAAGTGATACTTGGTTTTAATCCTGGTTCCTTTGACTTCTGGAATATCATATCCCAAGTCCTTCGATCCCTTAATGTAGAAGCTGCCAAATCTTGTATTATCCTGATTGTATTTCCAGAATACTCAAATTGTTTCTTTCTAGCTGCTTGCAATATTTTCTTCTTGACTTGGGGACTCTGGAATTTAGCTACAATATTCCTAGGAGTTTCTCTTTTCAGATCTCTTTCAGGGGGTGATTGGTGGATTCTTTCAATATTTATTTTGCCCTCTGGTGCTAGAATATCAAGGCAGTTTTCCTTGGTAATTTCATGAAAGATGATGTCTAGGCTCTTTTTTTGATCATGGCTTTCAGATAGTCCCATAATTTTTAAATTGTCTCTCCTGGATCTATTTTCCAGGTCAGTTGCTTTTCCAATGAGATATTTCACATTATCTTCAATTTTTTCATTCTTTTGGTTTTGTTTTGTAATTTCTTGGTTTCTCATAAAGTCATTAGGTTCCATCTGTTCTATTCTAATTTTTAAGAACTATTTTCTTCAATGATCTTTTGAACCTCCTTTTCCATTTGACTAATTCTGCTTTTGAAAGCATTCTTCTCCTCATTGGCTTTTTGGATCTCTTTTGTCAATTAAGTTAGCCTATTTTTAAAGGTCTTAGCATTTTTTGGGGTCTCCGTTAGCAAGTTGTTGACTCACTTTTCATGATTTTCTTGCATCGTTCTCATTTCTCTTCCCAATTTTTTCTCCACCTCTCTTACTTGATTTTCTGAATCCTTTTTGATCTCCTCCATGGCATGAGACCATTCCATGTTTATTTTGGAGGTTTTGGAAGCCTTGACTTCCTCTGATGTTATGCATTGTTCTTCCTCATCTGAAAGGATGGAAGAAAATGCCTGTTCACCAAGAAAGTAGTAACCTTCTATAATCTTATTTTTTTCCCCTTTTTTGGGCATTTTCCCAGTCAGTTCCTTGACTTTTGAGTCCTTTGTCAAGAGGAGGGTATACTCTGGGGACCTGTAAGTTCTCAGTTCCTCCAAGGTGACACAATCAAGGGAGAGCAGTTAACTCCTCTTTTGGCCTGTGCACTGGTCTGGGAGCAACCAAAAACTTTTCTGTCCAGAGTCTGTGAGTAGTAAAATTCCCTCTCTACCACCACCTACAACTTTACCATGCCAGCACTCCTCCTCACCCCAGGACCACCACTCAGAACTGAGACTCATATCAGCTGCTCAATTCCCCCAGGGGCTTTAGGCAGAAGGCTCCAAAAATGGATGCTGCTGCTGCAGTGGCTGCTGCCAGCAGTCCAGACTGCATTCCCTTCTCCTTGGTGAAGGAGCTTTCTCACTGACCTTTGAAGCTGTCTTTGGTGTTTGTGAGCTCAGCAATCTGGGAACTGCTGCTGCCAGTGGCCCCCTGATGCCTGTTCTGGGTCCTGTCCCTGCCAAGCCATGCAACCTACGCTGGGCTGCGCTCTGTTCCATGCCAGTGTGATAGACCTTTCCTGTTAGCCTTCCAGGCTGTCTTGGGCTGGAAATCTCTTTCACTCTGTCGTTTTGTTGCTTCTGCTGCTCTACAATTTGTTTAGAGTCATTTTTGGCAGGTATTTTATGGGTTATATGGGGGAGCTTCTCCAGGTCCATCTTTCTACTCCACCATCTTGGCTTCCCCCCACCCCCTCCAGCCCTAACCTCTTGGAGGAGCTACTGTCTCACATGGACAACTGTTCTTTGGACATTTTGAACTGGACATTCTATAGACATCTCAAACTCTAAATGCACAAAACCATATTCCTTATCTTTTTCCTTAAATCTGTCCTTCATCTAAACTTCCATAAAAGCACCACCATCCTCCTGGTGACCCACCATATCATCTTCAACTCTTCCCCCTCATTCACCCCATCTATCTAATCTCTTGTGAATTTTGTCATTTCTACCTTGGCAACATCTCTTGTGTACATTTTTTCCTCTCCAGTCCCATAGCCACTATCTTCCATCAGGCCCTGTAATGTTAATTATGTTAATGAGAGTTAAAGATCTTCCCAACCCATTAATAGGCCTGCCCATTGAGGGAAGTTCAATTAGGGGAGATTTGTTTTGTAGGAAGGCCCACACCTTTTGTTAATTTCTAATGTTCTCAAGGGTCCTGACATCCTCTGACTTTGCAAATTGTATATACACATATATGTATATATATATATATATATATATATATATATATATATATATATATATATATATACTCTCAGGTGAGGTTTTGTTTTGGGGTTTACTTATTGGAAGTGTTTGTTTGGCCAGATGAGACTCTAAGGAACTAAGGAGCTCCCTGACTTTGAAAAAACAAATGCTGGTGTTTTTCTCTCTGGTGACTATGTATGTATCGCTTATGGTCAGACAGTTGGGAGCCCTGTCTGTTGGTCTTTATTTCTCTGCTTGTATTTTCTTTGAAGTTCATGGTACTGACTTTTTCCCCTGAACAAATGAATAATATATGTGCTTGATTAAAGTAGATTGTTGGTCCATCAAAAGTTGCTTTCCTTTTAGAAAAGCAGATCTAAGAACCTGTATAGTAGGCTGTCTTGTGTATGCCAGGCCCTCATTATGTCTTGTTGGGACTAATACATTAGCCTTCTCACCTCAAATCTCTCCTTCAAGCAGTCTTCCACTCAGTAACTAAGATAACTTTTCCAAAGTATAGTCTTACCACACAACCCCCTTGCTCAACAACCTCCAAGTGTTCCCTGTTATCTTCAGGGTTAGCTATAAACTCTTATACAGCATTTAAACCTCTTCACAACCTGGATCCTTCCTACTTTTCCAGATTTCTTACACTTTATGGGAATAAACTTTACAACTTTATGGTCCAACCACTCATGCACTTGATAATGCTTCCATCTTATACTTCATTTGTCACCTCCAGCCTTTGCACTGACTCTCTCCCATTCCTGTGATACTCTAGGCTCTTAGCTCAGACTCCAACTTTTCCTAGAATCTTTCAGAACTACTCAAGAAGGCCTGTCTCAATTACCTCTTCTTTCCCTCTGAGACTCTTTTGTCTACTCTCCCTATATATTGTATATACCTAGCTACTTTTATATTAAATCCTTTTAGAATATAAGCTCCCTGAAGGCAAGTATTATATATCTTTAAATATATATACATATATACATATATATGTCTACATATCTATAGAAATCTATATCTATTTTTTCTATTCTTATCATATATATGTATATATGCATACCTATGTGCATCTACACACATAAATATATACATGTGTATGTGTTTGTATGTATATATGTATATTGCTATACACACATATGTGGTATGCAAAGAGGAAGGGTCTCGGACACTTTGTAACCCTGAAGAGATGAATTGAAAGCAAAGTCAAGTATCTTTATACATATACATACATAATCTCAAGCAAATGAGTTTTCCTTATTGCAAATAGCCACTTGTTGGTACAAGAGTGGAGGACTCTGAAAAATAAGGGATATATCCCCAGAATTTAGCATTGTGTCTGGCCCATAGCAAGTAAGCACTTACTGACTTCTTTACAAATGAAGAAGCTGTGTCTCAACCAAGGCCAAGGTCCCATAGTAATGGAGTTAGCACTATTCCTTGCTCCTTCCATTGATGATAAACTGACTCATTTTAGAATTACTTGTGTCCTTACCTCATATCTCCTCCTGGACTCTCAATGCCATAAGAACTTCAATCCTGCCCCACTCTCTTTCATATCTGCTCATTGAACACAGTAGCTATTCAAGAAATGTTGTTGAATAACTCGTTGAATTCTGATCAATTTGATGGAGACTAGAGGGTGATCCAATTAAGGTGATGTAGAAGGACCTGCAGTTAATGATGCTATTGAGGGCTCATGGTTTTTCTGGATTCAGGATCATAGTATTATAAAGATGGAGGGACCTCAAATGTCTTCTGTTCTAGCCACCTTCTTCCTGAGAGGAAGAAACTCAGGTCCAGAGGAATCCAACTGCTTCCTCAAGGTCACACAGCCAGTAAGAAACAGAGGTAAGATTCCCACCTGGGTCGTCTTGAGTTTGGGTCCAGCACCTCTCATGCTGTTCCTCACTGCCAGTATTGAGCTAGTGTCCCTTATTTTTCAGAGTCATCCACTCTTGTACCAACAAGTGGCTATTTGCAATAAGGAAAACTCATTAGCTTGAGATTATGTATGTATATGTATAAAGATACTTGACTTTGCTTTCAATTCATCTCTTCAGGGTTACAAAGTGTCCGAGACCCTTCCTCTTTGCATTCATTAGCAGATCACATTCATTAAAATATGGGCTCTAATTAAGGAGAATTTTCCCCCTATCATGCACTCCAGAAAGTGTAAGTGCATTCTTTCTGGGCAAGTTAGGCTCTTTTTAATTTATGAGAAGTCCCTTTGGCTGCAGAGCTACTCCTTGAGGTTATGAACACTAAAAGTGGTGGACATTGGAAAGCAACACAGGGTCCATCAGAAATGGACAACATGATATTTTCTACACAGCCAGTGAGGATGTGTGGAGGGATACAGCCTGGGGCCCTGGGAACAGGCTTGTCTCCTATGTCCCTTGGTAATACAAGTATTGATTTTTATGTTAATGAGAAAGTTGCAATTTTCATATCTCTGGTAAAGGAGAAGCCTTGTTGAAAACCTGTGTTGGAGTGGCAGGTCAACTCTCAAGCATTAGTGATGCCCTGTGTTCAGCTCCAGGATCTGGCTAGAAATTCAATTCAATTCAACAAATATTTATAGAGGACCCCTAAGGTACAAATCTGTATGCTAGACTCTGGAGTGTACAAAAATGAGTAAGACCTAACCCCTGCCCTCAAGGAGTTCGTGGTCTAGTTCAGAAGAAGGGACAAAGATCTAAGTACAAGAAGACATATTCTAAGTTTAAGAAGAGAGAGTCAGAGAGCACAATGGGAGCTCAGAGGAAGGAGCAAACTTGGTGTAGTGACAGATCATTGTATTTGGAGTTGGAAGATCTAGGTTCTAATCATAGCACTACTATCTATGTGACTTTGGTCAAGCTAATTCATCTCCTTAGGCCATAGTTTCTTTTCCTGTCAAATTAAGGGCTTAGATTAAGTGATTTATAAGTTATTTTTTCCAGTTCTAAAATCTTTGATCCTGTGGCTACTTGGCTGAGAGGATCAGGAAGAAGTTAGTGCCTGATATGAATCTTGAATCATGGGTAAGATTTCAGTGATCATGAACTGGATTGAGAGGAATTCAGGTTGAAGGAACAATGTGAGCAAAGCCTCCAGAGCAAGGCAAAATCTGGGTATATTAGGGTAATGGCAAAAAGGTGAGGGGTCCAGTTTGGTCTGGACCACTTGAGTGTTGGGTATATGTATGGGAGCAGTAGGAAATAGAACTGGAGAGGCAAGGTGGACCACACCATGTCAGAACTTGAAAGCGTTCAGAATTGATTCAGATATTTAAACACAAATGCATAAAGTATGAGAAGCAAGAGAGAGACAGTAGAGATCTTAATGACAATGAACAAATTTGATCTAACAGGCTTCACTGAGGCTTCGCAAAATGAATATGGATCTAGAAAAATTTGTTTACCAAACTTGGAAAAGAACCAAATAGCTAAAAGGAAGGCATTCTAGTATTCATATTTTGAACAAGGGTTCTTAGTCTGGGGTGTATTTCAGGGCGACTGTGAACTTGGATGGGAAAAATTCTCATCATTATTTCAATAAATTGGTTTCCCCTATGTGTTTTATTTTGTGCATTTAAAAATATTATTCTAAGAAGGTACCCACAGTGTTCTCCAAACTACCAAAGGGGGAGGGGGGCCTATGGTATATTCTCAGAGAATTTGCTGGGGCCCTGAGAGGTGAAGAACCTTTGATTTAGAAGATATATTGAAATGAGGAAATCCAGAAACCAGAAAGGGGGAGGAGGGTGGAGAGTATATGAGTGAAGATCAAGGGTAAGAGAAATGGAAGGCATCATCATGATAATGTATGACCAACTGCTTGAACAAAAGGATTAAATAATGGTGGTTCATTCTGGGAAATGGATTATAAGCCTAGCACAGAGGCATGGTACAGTACTGATAGGAGAGAGGTTTTATTTCCTTTCTTTCCCTTCCTTCCTTCCTTCCTTCTTTTTTCCATTCTTCTTTCTTCCTTTCATTCTTCTTTTTTCTTTCCTTTATCTCTTCCTTTCTCTCTCTCTCTCTCTCTCTCTCTCTCTCTCTCTCTCTCTCTCTCTCTCTCTTTGTCTCTTTCTCTTTTCAAAGAAGGGCAGCTAATAATTGCTTAGATTGCCTCACTGATAATTTCACCTCTCAATAGGAAGTCATAAGAAGAACTCTTTCGGGCCTGAGTCTCAAAAACAAGGAAGATTTTGCTGGTGAATACAACTAATCACAATAAGCATTTATTAAGCACTTACTATATGTAAGGCTCTGGGCTATGTGGATATGGGGTGTTTAGGGAAAGTTGCTTGCTGAGCCCTTTTCAGGGCTGCTCATGCATCTGTGGTCCACATGTCACCTAGTCCTCACCTATGGCTCCAGGAACCTATAGAAGGTCCAGTGGTCACACACTGCTAAAACCATCCTGGCAAATGGGCTAAACCAAGCTGAAGGTAATGGAAAGGCCAAAACCTGTCAGTAAGTTAGGGAGATCTCTACCACAAATGTATGAAAATGTCTCCAAGTGCATGAGAACAGTTTGTTCCAATGACCATGAAGGCAGCTGAAGCAAGTGCTGTGAAGCACTTAGAGCTTGGTCAGATATCGAAAATGCAAAGGTCATCCATCCACTGCATCCCAGGCCATCACTAGTCATCTTGACTTTGTTCTACTACTGGACTTTGATGACTCTATAAGAGAAAGTGAGGCTGGTGACGTTGTACAACTTATCTCACTTATACCCAACTGACCTACAAGTCAAGACATCGTCCCATGATGTTATTAGTCCTCGATGAAAACAAAAGAAGCAAAATTGAAGAGAAATACTAAGCAGAGAAAATCTATGAAAGCAAAGACACCTTACCTGGATCTTAAGTATGATAAGAAACAACAGAAATAAACATGAGAAAGGTGGGGAGGTTCACCTTATGTGAAGGCATGGAAGGAAATAGGAGAGGACATGTTAGGTTTGGGGAATACTTTGTAGGTCACTTTTCACTGATCATCAAATGCATGAAGTAGAAGGATATTCAATAAATGATGTTGGTCCTGAAACCAAACTAGGGAGGCCGTGGAGTTGATCTTTTATCCTAGAGGCAGTGATATAAACAGAACCACATCTTAGGAAGACAATTTTGTGGAAGCATTTTTATCCCCATTTTACAGATGAGGAAATTAAGGCTCTGAGAGTTTGTGACTCATCCATGAAACAAGGAAATGGAAAGAAATAGAAATGATAGGAACTATGGAGGGAAATGATTCCCTCATCTTTAGGTTTGCAACAGAGAAGGAAAGGAAAGTCTGACATGCATGCTAGATTTGGAGAAATCATATTTCTAAGACTCTAGAGAAAGGATAGGTAAAGATTCCATGACCCAAAGGTGGGGATTTGTTTTGCTTGGCTATACATATTTGTAACAAGGATTTTTTTTTATTTTTTCAATTGATGGGAGGGAGAGAATTCAGGTCAGAAAATTTAAAAAAAAATAATTTTAAAAAGAATCCATCGTCCAACATTTCATGGGAAAGTCAATCCAGAAAGGATGGGGAAGTATGAAGAATGAAATGCTGAAGGTATAGACAAACAATTCTGCAGAGGAAGAAAAGAGGAAGTTATTTAAGAGACCAATGGACCAATGTGGATACACAAGGAACTCATCATCTAACATTCTCTCTCTCTCTCTCTCTCTCTCTCTCTCTCTCACACACACACACACACACACACACACACACATTCTTGTCTGTCCCTGTCTTTCATCTGTCTTCTAGCTACCAATAATCTTCTTTCAGTTATCAACTATCTCTATCTATACATGTAGGTATATGTATATATGTCTATACATGTATATGCATGCACATACATATATAAAAGGCATGTACAAGTGGAAGTAAGGGCAGATAATAGGGGATGTATACAAAGGTGGGCTTGATCCTGGAAGAAACATGCCAGTACTAAAGCTTAAGTGAACTAAGGCTGGTTTAAAAAAAAAGCTAAGAAAAACGAGAAAGTATTTAAAAAAAAATAAGACTGTATTCAGGAACAAAGAATAGTTTAAATTATTGTTCAAGGTGGATTGAACAATGACAACAGACTCCAGAGAGAATGTAGACCTTGGGCAAGTCACTTAACTTCCCATGATGGGGTGATAGGGGCTTTGCCACAGCATTCTTAGCACAGTTAATCATTCTGAGGTTGCAATTTCTCCCCGTCTACCACCCTCCTGTTCCTCCAGCTCACTCTCCTTTTTCCATCTGAAATTCTGTTGGGTTTGACCTCCAGGGAATAAGCTCATCACCTGAAATCTCATCCTTATGCTGTTTAACTCAATCTTGAATACTCAACACCTTCCCCACTCCCTCACAGCATCCTCTCCCCTCTGAGTGGAGGGCTGAACAGTAGAGCAAGAAACTCCTTTTTTTAAAAATTAAATTATTTTATTTGTTTTCAGTGTTCTACAATCACTTCCCTATATCTTAGATGTTTTTTCCCTCCTTCCCCCTCCTTCCCCCCTCCCTCCCCACTCCCTCCCTGAGATGGCATACAATTTTATATAGATTCTACACATACATTCCTATTAAATACATTTTTACCTTAGTCATGTTGCATAGAAGAATTAAAATGAATGAGAGAAATCATAAAACAAACTGAAACACAATACAAAAGAAAATGGTCTGCTTCATTCTGAGATCCAATTCTATAGTTCTTTCTCTGGATGGGGAATAAAACTCCTCCAAAAGCACAGGGCTGGGATCTGAACTTGCCCTCTCTGTCTCTCCCTTTTCCATCTGCAGATTAACTTGTTTTCACCTCCACAGAACAAGATACCCCCTGATGCACCCCTCTCCCTACCCCCTTTCTGGCTTTTTTCTGTGTGTTATCTTACCCCTTTAGATTGTAATCTCCTAGATTGTAAAGGCATGCACTGTCTTCTTATTTGTATCCATGGTGCTTAGTGACTGCCTGGCACACAATAGGTGCTTAATAAGTGTTAATTGTATTGAATTGTTCCTTTCCCCTCCTGACTCAGCTCCTGACTTTCCAAATTCCATTGTCATGACTTAGCTACCTCATCAAGTTCTTCATTTAGCACCTGTGACCTTCTTACCCTTCAACCTGTCTCTCACATGTCAGTTCCATCTTTTCCATTGCTGAGCTCCTAGTGGGTGGCTTCCATTTTGTGGGTGGACCCAGTTCAGTTTCATTCCCTTTGTAACTGTGCTTCTGACTTTCTAGACTTCATTCCCAAGTCCTCCCCATCTCTCCTTTCCTACTCTTTTCTTATGTGTTTTCTTCCCCAATTGGAATGTAAGCTCCTTGAGGAGAAGAATTGTCTTCCTTTTTGTCTGTGTTTGTATTCCTGGGGTGTAGGAGTTTTCAGGAGGACTAGTACCTCTGTTGAGGCTTGGTGAGAGCCTTTCCCGTGGCTGCTCATCTACCTTTAGTATCCACCTTTCACCCAGTTTTACCCTGTGACTCCAAGTAGCTGTAGCATGCACAGTGACCACAGACCACTAAAACCTTCTTGGCAGATGGGCTAAACCAGGTTGAGGGTAACTGATAGGCCTCAAAATATCAGTGAGTGAGGGGAGTATCTTCTTCACATCTCCTATAGAATGGATGGATGAGAACAATTTTGAAGCAGGTGCTATGGAATGCTTAGAACTTGGTCAGACATCAAAGACAGCAAGATCATCCACTGCATCCCAGGCCATTGTCTTCGTCTTGACTTTGTCTTGTGACTAGACTTTGATGACTCTTGAAAAGAGAGTGAGGCTGACAACTTTGTGCAACTCTGCCTCACTTAAATCCAATTCATGCACAAGTTAAGACATCATCCCATGATGTCCCTGGTCTTTGGTACTCTTCAAAAATGAAGGATGAATTTGTATCCTCAGAACTTAGCACCATACCTGGCACATAGTAAATGCTTAATAAATATTCTTTGCTTTCTGCTTGCCTTTACTAGTCCAGTGCCTTGAAGTCCTTCTTGTGACTTGGTTTGTGGGCAAAATAGTTTCTGTCCCTTAGATCATTCTACCCTATTCTTCTTGACCCACAAATCCTATTAATTGTCTGGAGAGGTACAGGAATGTTGACAAGGAAGCCAAGGTGCATGGAATCAGCCCCATTCAAGTGACTTCTTCCTTTGAGTATATGATTCCCAGTCATCATTGAACCAATTGTCTAGTAAAGTCAAAATCACCATCCTTACTAGGCCTTGGGAGAAAATTCCATTTACCAAGTTTTCTGGTGAATTCTCCTGTCAGACCTTGGAGAAAGATAATACACAATGCCATAAGGCCTCCTGTCATGCTCACTATAACTGCACAATGTGTCTGTACCATGTTAAAGTTGAAAATGGGGTAGGGAACGGAGAGATAGGACCATCCTTTCTTCCTGAAACACATTAGTTAATTTCACCATTACACATTTCTCACTTCCTTTTTCTGTTTTTGTGGGAAGAGTTTGATTGGCTTATGTTTGGGGGTACAACAGATATATTCCCAGGCTTTCATGAGAGAACCATCAGTGACAATTTTCTAAGTTCCTATTCTCTTTCCACAGGCAGTATCAGAAACAGGGTGGCCCTTGCTAGAGCACTGGGTCCAGTCAGGGCATTTCACAGGACCACAAAACCAGGCAGGTTCATGCTGAGAACACAGATTTATAAAGTGGGATCTTCCAAAAACTATTCTCTTGGACCTGTGGAGAGATTCATTGGAAATTCTGTCTCCTACTTTGTCAGTTCTGACACTTATCCCTCTTATCTGGCAAATGACAGAAAGCAGAGGGTTCAGCCTTAAAGGTTCCTAGGCCCATCCTCTGTTAGTACACGCAAGCCATCACATTCTGGAGCCTTGGCTATCTATCTATCATCAGAGCTTTTTGCTTATGCTCTATGCTACCTCCCCCAAACTCCGCTGCTCTGTCCCCAAAACAAGGCAGTGATGTGCCCAGGGAGGTGGAGGGGTCAGGCTGGTAAGGAGAAGGCACTGGTCAGACCAAGCAGCCTGCCTGCTTAAAGGCCCAGTTCTTTGTCCACCGTCCAAATGGCATTTCCTGCTTTTGGAGTGGGTGAGCTGGGCTGTTGTCACGGTTTGATGGAGTACAGTCCTGTCTTTGGATTTCTGGCTGAAAAAAAAATCTGCTGCTAAGCATAAAATATTGCTTCCTAAATCTGAGCATGGCCAAGTGCGCTGTTAAGATATTTAGAAGGTCCTTAAATTATTTCCACTTTGAAAATATTTTTATGTCTCCCATTTTGTGAACTTCTTATGTGAGTGTATAATTACTCTCCTGGCCTGAACCGTTGACTGAGATGCTTTTCTCCTCCCACAGAGAGAGGCCTAGGCTCGGGTCTTGATATTAAGAACAGATACCGAGCACTGAATAGGGCATTGTTTGAGAGCCAGATCGGTAGCTCCCTCCCGCCTTCTCTGGGGGGGCAGCCCAAGATTGGCAGCCCTCCTCACTCCAGCCACAGTTTGGCTTTTTGTCTGATTGCTTGGTATTAGCCAGCGGGGATCATGGATTGATTACGTACAATCAACTTCAGGGTTCCCCCTCCTTCCTACTCCCCACTCCTGTACTTCCCCAGGGTCACAGGTTAAGAGAGTGAGGATCCCAGAGATGGCAGCCTGCCCTGCCTCCCCCACTGAGCCTTTGCTGATCACTTTCAACCCTGGGTGATGCCAGAGGGATTTCAGCCAAATGTTCTCCAAAGGATTTGGAGGCGCTAGAAGAGATCCCTTCCCCTGCTTTCCTCTGAGTCCCCAAGGTTGTGTTGATCCAAGACCTAGTTGCTGAAGGTACAGAATAGTCATTCTCTGCATAATGCAGAATAAGAAAGCACTCCTCCAGTTACAAAACAAATCAGTTTCCAAGGCTGACAAGATTTACAGCTAGGAAAGACCTTAGGGAGCATCATTCTAGCCAAATCTCCCTGTTTTAACAATTAATAATGGCTAAGATTTATATAGCATTTCAAGGTTTGCAAAGAATTTTTCTATATGTTGTCACATTTGAGCCTCACAACTACTCTGAGAAGCAGGTACTATTATGAACCCAAAGTTACAGATGTGGAAACTGAGTCTTATAGAAATTAAGGACTATGCAACTACACAAGATGTGAGGTGGGATTTGAATCCAGGTCTCCCTGACTTCAAGTTCAGAGGATTGTCCACTAGATCATGGTGCCAGTGTGCATACATAAAGTGTATATACATATATGCACAATATAATAAACATATATAAATTTTGAATATATATGCGGAAACTTCCCCATATAGGAGCATATATCAGGGTCATCTAGTTAAGAAACCTACTAGTATTCAAATCCAGTTCCTCTGACTCCTGATGCCAGTCTTTGTCGAAGTTCTTCAGTCCCTTTTCAGTCATGTCTGACCCTTCATGTCTCCATTTGGGATTTTCTTGGCAAAGATAGTGGAGTGATCTGCCATTTCCTACTCCAGCTCATTTTATAGATGAGAAAACCGAGGTAAACAAGGTGAAGTGACTTGCCCAGGGTCACGCAGCTTGTTAAGTGTCCAAGGCCAAATTTGAACTCAGGAAGATGAGTTTTTCTGACTCCAGGCTTGGTGTTTTTTCCAGCACTTCACCTAGCTGCCCACCATTTTTCCTCACATTGAGATCAAAGGACATTCAGGCTCCAAGCAGTTTCATGTTATTTATAAACTAGGGAAAGTTTTTACTCTTTATTCAGAGCCTTTGCTCATTTTATTTGTTATTTCTTCTCTGCTTTCTTTCTGAGAATCTTATGGTGTTTGTTCATAAATGCTTAAAAAAAAAAGGCCAAGCTTTTGTTTGATTTGCCCAGTCAAAGAAGGGAACAATGACAGTCTGTTGGCTTTCAGAGTGACTGATTTTGCCAAGAGTTTGCTTCTCTCCTCTTCTCTCTATGGCTTAAAGTGGGCAGAGACAGAAGCCAAGTCACTAACCTAAAACTCATGGAGGCTTTGGGTTAGAGGGAGCACAGAGTATCCACTTGGCCAGCTTCTTTGAGGCGCCCTGCCAGTGATTAGGGCTGAAGATAGTATGTTTTGAATTTGCTGAGAGAGGTCTACTGCTCCAAGCTTAGTTTTAGTACATTTAAAAGCCGATCAATAACGCCTGGTTTGTAATAAGGACAATTTATGACCTGACAGGCAAAATGTAATTATAGTGGGAATTCCATACAAGAAAAAAAGAGGTGATCTGAAGATTGCACTGGACAATCTGTTTGCACTCATTTCCATTCATATGCATAAGTCAGTGGCTGTGTGGCTGACACATTTCTCTCTCTGTTTCAGGGCTTCCCAGGAGTCTGGGAAGAGCTACTGATGCAGAGTTTGCTCAGGAAAGTCAAGGAGGAGTCCTATCCACCTCATATGGTATTCCAAACTGGACTCTCCAATTCCTGAGATTTCTTTGTGGACCAAAGCTTTAAGTCAGTGGCAGTTTCAATACTTTTTTCTTAGTGTGAAGGTTCTGTTCCTCCTCCTTGTCCTCCTTCTCCTCCTCAACTATGACTATAAAACCTATTAATAGTTATGTAGGATAAAAAACTCTCAAACTACTCACTCTGAGATTAGCAGAAGGAACATTGAACTGCATAGGATCAATATGGTGCCCACATCATCCTCATCATCCAGCTTGCTCCTGGAATTGTTTCAAAGATGCTTTCATTGAGCTTGAAGATGAGCTTACATCTCAGCCTTTGTCTAGCTGTAAAAAACAAAAACAGAAATAAAACCCTAGTTATTTATTTTTATTCACCTATGGTATAATCTACAGGGTCTTAAATATAAAAGAAAAATAGCAAGACAGTGATTTATCTTAGGAATGTTTCTAACTAAATTCTATCAAAAACACATGAGAATGAGATTAGTAATAAAAAAAAATATAGTTTTAGTCCCAGAATAGTGATTTAACTGATACAGAGAACTCTCTCCATCATTACTTGTCTGCAATTTGTGTTCTCAGAGAATTTTCTGGAGGCAGAGAGGTTAAGTGATTTTAATAATAGCTACCATTTTTGGAGTACTTTGCAGTTCGCAAAGCACTTTACCTGTGGTAACTCATTTGATTTCCAAGGGTCATACAGTCAGTATGTCACTGAGGTAAGACTTGAATTCAGATCTTCTGGAACTCAAGGCTAGCTTTCATTCCACTGTCCCTTGATTTCAATATTATTGACAACAGTAATGATGATAAAGACTGTTGTGATGGTTCTGTCATTTTGGTTGAGTCTGATTCTCCGTGACCCTATTTGGGGTTTTGTTGGCAAAGATGCTGGAGTGGTTTGCCATTTCCTTCTCCAGCTCACTTTTCACAGGAGGAAACTGAGGCAGAAAGGGTTAAGTGACTTGCCCCGGGTCACACAGCTAATAAGTGTCTGAGGCAAGATTTGAACTCAGGAAGACAAATCTTCCCAATTCTAAGCCTAGCACTCTATCTACCGTGCTATCTATTTTCCTGTCCATTGACAAAGACCATTAGGGCTCCAGTCCTGCCTCAGACATCATCTAGTTGTTTGCCCCTTTGGCAAGCCCTCAATCTTTCTGAGTCAAAACCTGGAAAGACTTTCATGAATTGATGCTAAACGAAGGGAACAGAACAAGGAGAACATTGTACACGGTAACAGGAACACCGTGCATTGATCAAATATAATAGACTTGCCTCTTGTCAGCAATACAGTGATCCAAGGCAATTCCAAAAGACTCATGATGGAAAATGCTATCCACATCCAGAGAAAGAACTGTGGAATCTGAATGCAGATCGAAGTATATTATTTTCACTGTTTGTGTGAGTGTGTGTGTGTATGTGTGTGGTGTTTCCCTTTTGTTCTCTTTCTTTTTTCATAACATGGCTAATGCGGAAATGTTTCCATGATGGCACATGTATAACCTATATCAGATTGCTTTCAGTCTTGGGGAGGGGGGAGGGAAGGAGAAAAATTTAGAACTCAAAATATTATAAAAATGAATGTTGAAAACTATCTTTACATATATTTGGAAAAAATGAAATACGATTTTCAAAAAAAAATTTCCCTGAGTCTCAGTTATCTTATTTTTAAAATGAGAATAATAGCATTTACCTTACAGACTTTTTGTGAGGATAAATTCAATAATATAGATTCTTATGCAAACTCTGAAGAATTACATAGGATCATGGGTGAACAGCAGAAAAGGACCTTAGAGATACTCATTTTATGAATAACAAAATGTTCTCTTTTTCCTCCTTTTCTTCTTCCTCTCCTCCTCTTCCTCCTTCTCCTTTCCTCCTCTCGCCCCCCTCCTTTGTAACAGCAGCACCTTTTTCTCATCTTTTTGGATAGGATTCATATAGAAATGGTCCTGCTAAAATAATCTTTAACCCTAAATCCTGGGTCTCCATGAAAGTCATTTGAAGTACTTGAATTTTTCCATTCTTTTAATATATTCTCCTCTTCATAGCATTTCCTCATAGTAGTATGCACTATGGAATTCTGCAAGCATTTATTTTGTGCACCTACTCTGTGTGAGGCATTGGGAATTCCAAAGGACAAACAAACCAGCCTCTGACCTCAATGGGTTCACGTTCTACTGGGAGAGGGGGAGAGAAATCAACACCTACATAGTTAAGTCCATACAAAATCTATATAAAATGGTAGCTAGGTGGCACAGTGGATAGAGTGCTATGTCTGGAGTCAGGAAAGTTCATCTTCCTGAGTTCAAATCTTGACAGACTAGAATAATAGGTTCAAACCAGCAAGAGGGTCAAAGCATCAATTGGTCACACACAGAATGGGAGAGATGTGGATTGATAGCAGGTACTTTGAAAAATCTTGAGTCTGCATGCGAAAAAATGCTCCAGATCTCAAATAATTTGAAAAAGAAAAATTGGAATATTGCAATTTTGCCTCATATTCAGCAAACTGGCAAATATGAGAAAAGGTAGACAATATTAAAGGACCTCTGGAAAGGAACACTAATATACTGTTGGTGAAACTATTAAATAGTCTAAGTTTTTTTTTTTTAATTGTAAAACCTCTTTGGAACTATGCATGAAAAGTGACTGAATTGTTCATACTTCTTGACCCAGCAATCCCACTGTGGTACATTTACCCTAACGTAGACAAAGACAGAGGGAAAAGTCTCATAGAGACCAAAATATTGGTGGCAGCCCTTTTATGTTAGTAAGAAAATGAAATGAGACGAATATCCATTCATTGGGAATGGGTGGGCAGATTGTGTTAAGTGGGTGTAACAGGATATTCTTGTTTTATAAGAAATATCAGATATAAAGAATTCAAAGAATGGGATCATGGATCTTGAGCTGTGAAAGGACATTGGTAAATTGTCTGACACCCCGAGGTAGGAGGCCAGGATGGGGAGAGGACTGGGGATCATATCACAGGAGGATTTGGTTGATGGAACTGGAGATGTTTAGCCCGAAGAAGGGAAGGTTCAAGGGAGAAATGATATCCGTCTTCAAATGCTAAAAGGACTATAATAGACAGAAGGAATAAGACTATTTTACTTTAGGGTCTACTAGGTGATGCTGTGGATTAAATGTTTGATACAAAGTTAGGAGAGCAGCAAAATGGCTCAATGGACAGAGCACTGAGCGTAGAGACAGAAAAACCTGAATTCAAATCCAGCCTCAGACTCTAGCTGTGTGACCCTGGGCAAGTCACTTAACTCTGTTTGCCTCAGTTTCTTCATCTCTAAAATGAGTTAGTTAAGGACATGGCAAATCATTCTGGTATCTTTGCCAAGAAAACCCCAAATGGGATCATGAAGAGTCAGATGATTGAACAGCAACAACTGAAATAAAGTTAGAAAGAACTTAGTTCAAATCCAGCCTCAGACACTTACTAGCTGTGTGACCCTGGGCAAGTCACTCAATCTCAGTCTGCCTCGGTTTTAAAATCTGTAAAGTAGAGATTATAATAGTATCTGCCTCTTAGAGTTTTTATGAGGTCAAAATGGGATAACATTGGTAAAGTTCTCTGTATGCCTTAATGCGCTATTTATATAAATGATAACTGTTATAATTGTTGATACCTTATTACCGTTATTGTTATTGTAGTATTATGTTTGTCCTTCGTTGCCGAAGAAGACCATGCCATCAGAGAAATAATGACATGACTTGCACTGGACTTTGTTTTGAGTGAGGGAGGGCTGTGCAGGTGACTAGTGGCAACAGATAGAAGTTTCAAAGTTAGGTTACTACTTGATGGGAGAAAATACTTCTTAAGTACTAGGGTTCTCAAATACCAAACTGGGCTGCTTAGAAGGTTAATGAGTTTTCCATCCCTGGAGATGACCACTTGTCAGGTGATCAGCTGTTAAGTGTCCTGCTTGAGTCCTGATGACACATGAGGTACCTACACATTAGTAGTGTAGCTTCCCCAATAAGGATAGGGATGAGAAATGAGATTTCACTGGCATAGGAAATGTAAAGCGAGGGAACTCTCTGTAAATACAATTTGGTATCTTCCTTGTCACTTAGTCTTTTAAAAAATCAATCAAAAAATAAAAAGTTAGTTTTTCAATTAACTAATTACTAATTTAATTATTTAACAAACATTTAATTTAATATAATTGTTTAACAAACTGTTTTTTCCCTTCCATCTTCTATCTTACTCTCAAATGATAAGGAAAAAAGAAAAATAAAGCCTTTATAATATATGCATAGTCAAGCAAAATCAGTTCCCATATGGCCATATGTAGAAATGCATGTTCATACTGCATCTTGAATGGAGGACATGAAGAAATGGGTAACATTCTCATTACTGGTGCTCTGAAACTGAGGTTGATGGCTGTCCTTAAGCCTTTCACAATTTTGTTCTCTTTTATAATGATGAATAAAATTGTCACTCTATGAATTGTCCTCTTGGTTCTGAACTCTTCATGAAAGTCTCAAGTTTCTCTAAAACCATTCCTTCCATTTCTTACAACACAATACGATTCTGTTACATTCATATACCCCAATTTATAACTTATAGCCTTGGAGAATTACCTAGAGCTCTGAGAGATTAAGAGACTTGACCAGGGTCATACAGCCAGTACGTGTCAAAGGTCAGATTTGAGCCTGCGTCTTCTTGGTTTTGAGGTCAACTATTCTATACTCCAACCTGTTTTTCTCTCTCAGTAGATCTAGATAATGGGAGCTGAGGTTCAGCATGGATCCTTAAATAGTCCTAATTTTTTTTCTTTGATTCAGTTCAACAAAGAATTATTAAGCACCCACCCCCTGCCAGGTACTGGGATATACGATCATGTAACAGAAAAACAGCCCCTGCCCTCACCGCTGTTACCTTCTATTGATTACTCCCAATGTACCTTATCTCATTTTTGACAGCTCTTAGTACCAGAAAGTTTTTCTTTATCTATCCATTTATCTATCTATCTATCTATCTATCTATCTGTCTGTCTGTCTGTCTGTCTGTCTGTCTGTCTGTCTGTCTGCCTGCCTGCATGCCTGTCTATCTATTGTGTGCGTGTGTGTGTGTGTGTGTGTGTGTAATTTACCTGAACGGAAGGGGAAGGAAATTTGCATCTATTAATCACCTACTATATGGCAGGTGCTATACTGAGCACTTTACAAAAATATCTCATTTGATCGTCATGACAACTCTGGGAGATAGATCCTATTATTATCCTCATTTTACAGTTGGGGAAACTGAGGCAGTTAAAGTGATTTTTCTGGGGTCACACAACTATTAAGTATCTGAAGCCAAATTTGAACTCAGGTTCTCAAGATTCCTAGCTCAGTGCTCTATCTAGCAGTTTCCCTGTTAACTCATTACTCCTAGTTTTGCTTTTTTGAACTGGCAGAACAAGTCTAATTACTCTTGTACTTCAAAGCCCTTCCAATATTTGAGGACAGTGATGGTCATGTCCCTGTTCCACCACTCACAGTGTCCACCCCTCTAGATTGAACAACCCATGAAAACAATCCTTGTATGACATGATTTTGAGTCCTGTCATTATTTTGGTCATGCTCCAAGGAGAGGCATCATAGTCTAGTAGTCAGAGCACTGGGCTTGGAGTCAGAAAGGCTCGAATTCAAATGCCACCTCAGATACTCACCAGCTGTTTGATTCAAGGTGCTCATGTGATACCTCCCATCTCTTGCAGTCTCTTTTTTTCTGCTCTCTAAAATGAAAAGATCTAATTCAACCTCTACAATGTCTTCTACCGCACAATCTGTGATCTCATGATCCTTTGGACCATGTTCTACCTTGTCAACAATCTGATCTCATGATCCTTTGGATCACGTTCTGTCGTGTCAACAATCTGTGATCTTGTGATCCTTTGGACCGTGTTCTACCTTGTCAACAATCTGATCTCATGATCCTTTGGATCACGTTCTGTCGTGTCAACAATCTGTGATCTCGTGATCCTTTGGACCATGCTCTGCCTTGTCCACATGCTTTCCGAGACGTGGCCCCCAAACTGAGAATAGAACTTCAAAGGTGGTTGATGAGGACTCTGGGGTTATCTTTTTCCTACTTCAGAACCCTCTCTGACTGCATGTAAGAAGGGGCGTGGACTCAGATTTAGAGTTAAAAGAGACATATTCCAATTATTCGGCAATGCTTAATTGAGTCCTACGAAATCAGGAGAGATGGAAGAGAAATCCTAGCTTCTGACATTTGACAAGTCCCATTACCTCTTAGAATCTGCTTCCTTGGCTAGAAAATGAGAATAAAATTTGGACTATATGCCTTCCAAGGTTGTTGGAAGGAAAGTGCTTTGTAATCCTTAAAACCCTATAAAGACGTGAATTAGTATTCATTATACTCTTCTCTTACAGAGAGAGCGTTCATATACTTTACAACAGAGGTTCTTAACCTGGGGCTTTGAATTTAGGTTAAAAATATTTGGTAACTATTGCCTTTGTAATCCTATGTATTTTATTTTATGTGTTTAAAAATACGATTATGAGAAGGGGGCCATAGACTTTGCCAGAAAGTTGAAGGGGTTCATCTCTCTCCCTCTCTCTCTCCCCTCTCTCCCTCTCCCTCTCTCCCTCTCTATCTCTCTCTTACACACACACACACACACACACACACACACACACACACACACACACACACGCACGCACTCTCTCTCTCTCCCTCTTTCTCCCGCTCTCTCCCCCCTCTCCCTCTCTCTCTCTCCCTCTCCCTCCCTCCCTCTCTCTCTCTGTCTCTCTCTCCCTCTCTCTTTCTCTCTCCCTCTCTCCCTCTCTCTCCCTCTCCCTCCCTCTCTCCTTCCTTCTCTCCCTCCCCCCCCCCCCCCCACGCACACACACACACACAGGGTTTAGCATGAAGGTTTACAACATTTACACTCTCCGGACCACCCCTTCTTTCCACTGATTTCCAGATCTTTAGTTCTGTGCAGGGGGTATGTGTTTCCATCCTAGGAACTAAAGACTGAATTTAGAGAACCGATAACATCCAACCCTGGAACTGGCTGTGGGAAAACTGGTTCTGTCAGTTGTGACCAAAGTGTCTGGGTCATTTGTTTGTCCTCTTTAAGCCTCAGTGTCCTTCTTTGTAAATTCTGACTGATGGTACAGAAGTGAATGCCTTGCCTCACAGGATGGTAGGGGAAAGTACTTGGAATACTTTCAAACCCCTAAACATGGAGTTATTTGAAGTTCGGAGACAGAGAATGAAGAATGTTTAGCCCTGTTCCTTTTCAGCACACTAGACCAAATGATCCTTCTCCCTTTTTCTTTTCCCATTGGCTTCCCTCCCCCACCCAAACTGAATCGTTTTTAACACAAAACCTTGCCCAGTTTTCAAGATAAGAGGCTCCTAGTGACTGGAAGCATTGTTGTTAGAGGTTTTCAGGCCCATTAACACTTGGGGGGACCCAGCGGGAGCCAGAGTGCTGGTCATTAGGGGCATTGGAGGGTCCCTACCAGATACCCCCCACAGTACAAAAAGGGTTAATTGCCAACCAGAGTGGCTGGACAAAAGACCAAAGACAAAAGCCAGTTTAAAAAAATAAAAGATAACTTGAAGGCACATGGTGTGTCCCTACAGAAGCTGACAGTGGGAAGTTTCTGGACTCATCGGTAATTGTGGAGCCTGCACTGGAAATAGCTTTTACAAAGCCATTAGGATATGAATCTCCAAACCCCAGGGCTGGTGCTAAATCCATGCAGCCAAGGGCAGGAAGGGGGTATGCTCTGCACTCCCCTGTCCCTCCAGCTTCTCTGAAGAAGTCTTTGCCACATGCCCAGCGGACTTGCTTATCTTCTCTTTAAAAAAAGACTCTGACTTTAAAAAAGGAGATTGTTCCTCCCCATAAAATGTCCTGATTTTTATTAGTAGCTTCCTGTCGGAGTATGATTGTCTGCATTGTTACTCCTGGTCTCTTCCCTGGGGACAGGTCTACTTTAAGTGACGAAGGTGTATGTTATCAAAAAGAGAACTGAGGAATAGCATCTCACCCCTCTGTGGCGCATTACGGGTTTAGAAAGAACAAGGGATCGGTGAGGCATAGAGAGCAGGTATTACTGTTAGCAAGGTGTGCTGGGAGAAGTCATTGGGGTCTGTGGCCTGGGCTTGTGATGCTGGCCCCTGTGTCTGTGGCTAATCAATTGCTGCTTAGGTTCCTCACCTGTAACATTAAAGGATTGGACTAAATAAAAGCTAGAGTTTATATTACATTTAAAATTTTGCAAAATGATTTCTATATCTTCTCTATTTCATCCTTACAATAACCCTAGAAGGTAGGTGCTGTTATTCTCATTTTACAGAAGAGGAAACTGAGGCAGACAGAAGTGAAGTGAATTGCCCAGGGTCATGCAGCTAGTTAACATCTTAGACAGGGCTTAATCTCCAAGCCAAAATCTCTGTTTACTCTCTATCCAAGCACTCTATCTATCTCTGTCCACTCTATCAGGATCAAATGACCTCTAAGCACCCTTCCATCACAAAACCTGATACCTATTTTTTTTTTCAGATGAGAAAACTGAGGCTCAGGGAAGAGATTCACATAGTTACTAATTGTTGTGGCCAGGATCTGGAATGCACACCGATCACTGTTGAGGATCAGGTAGTGTCCTTGTAGCTGCTCCTGCTCTCATGCATTCCATAGTCATCCGTTTGAATCACAGGTGGCATTTCTCCTATAGCAGCTTCTGATTTACCAAGAGTTTCTCTCAGCCCTTTGGGTAGGTAAACAAATAGTCCTTTTCCTACTTTACCAATGAAGGAACTTGGATTTAGCAGCTCCTTGTCAAAGATCACAAGACTAGTCTCAGAACTGGCACTAAGAACTTGGTCTGCAATGCTCTGTTTGGTATTCTATGCATGCATGCATTCATTCATTCATTCAGTTGGGGGCCATCTCCAGCCATCTGGATCCATATCAGGTCACTGGATGACTCTGGAGGAGAAAGTGAGGTTGGTGACTGTACAGTCCTGCCTCACTTCAATCCAATTCACTTGCAAGTAATGACATCATTTTCCTGATATCATGGGTCCTCTTCAAGAACAAAGGACAAACATTCATTCGTTCATTCATCTACTCATTCATACAAACATATCCTGAACCCCTATCAAGTGCTCCTTTCTGTGCTTCAGGCTGTGGAGAAAGAGAGATCTAATTCTTCACTTCAGGGAGCTTACAATCTGGTAGTAGAGGGGATATGAATTTTTTTTTTTTTTTTTTTAGAAATAAGAAACAAATTGGAGAATGCTGGAATTTCTTCCCCTAAAAGTATTGTCTTATGGGAATTTGCAGGGGGTTAGCAAAGAGGCTGCAGATTTATGGATATGTAGACATAACATATCTAGGCATATGTAGACATAACATATGTAGATATGTAGACATACATTCACATTCACCACACACACACATACATACACACACACACACGCACATACACACACACCAAGGTCTGGAAGGGTGTAATAAGTTTGGAGGGAGTGTACAGTACCTGAGGGAGAATAGTGGGGTGTATGGATGAGACAGTTGACTCTGTGGACATTTACAGCTTTCTAGCTTTGAGTAGAATTCATCTGTCTCCATCTGGATGTCTTCCTTACCCCTGAACATATCTTCTCTCACTCCCTTTATCCTATCTCTCATCTCAACTTCCCTACTTCATTAGGAGTGGTGTCAGTAGAAGGCACCACCATTCTTCCAGTCATCTAAGCTTGGAGCCTTGGTTTTCTCTGACTCTTTTGCTGTCTCTCACTCCCCATAGCCAATCAGTTGCCTGATCTCAGTAATTCTCCTTTAGCAGCATCTCTTGCATCTGCTCCCTGCTGTCTACTCACATAGCCACCATGCTGGTCTAGGTACTTATTTCCTCTTGGCTGAACAAGTGTAGTAACTTTCTAACTTGTCTTTCCATCTGTAGGCCCTCCTCTGTCTCTAATTCATCCTTTGAATAGCTGTTGAAATGCTCCCCCTCAGTCACAAGATGTGATATAACCCCCCCTACCCAAATCCTAGTAGTGGTTCCCTATTTATTGCATATGGGATAAAGAACAGACTTTTTAGCTGGAAATTTAAGGTCCTCCCCAATCTAGTTCTAGCAGACCAATCTAGGCTCGTTAGAGAGTCTTTACTTTCTAATCACACCAGACCATATACTCTGCCTCCCGTCACCACCTTGATGTCCCCTGGACTCTTCACCTGCACACACCCCCCATACCCAAATAGTTGCCCAAACTCGACATTTCTACCTTCTAGGTATCTCTTGTATAACTCTTCTCTCTACTTTTACATAGCTGCCACTTTGCTAACACAGCTTTCTGTCTGACCCCCCTGCCTCGTCTCTCCTTTACCTCAGCTGCCAAAGAGATTTTTCTAAAGTATAAATCTGACCATGTCACCCTCCCACCATAAACACGCTCAGTAAACACAGTGCCCCTCCCGCCATTACCTACAGGATGAAATATGAAAAAAAACAAACACAGAAAAGACAAAGCTATTTACCATTCAAAGTCCTTCCCAGCTTGGCCCCTTTCTGCCTTTCTAATTGTCACATATTTGGTTCTTTGTCACATTTGCTACCATTCAACAACACAGGCTTTCCTTCTTTTCCTTCCAGAGGATGCTCTATTTCCTAACTAAGTGTCTTTTCACTAGCTGTCTCCCATGTCCAGAAAAGTTTTTCTTCTCCCCTTCACCTTCTGGTTTCTTTGGCTTCTTTAAGACTCATCTCAGCTCCGCTCTTCTGTGGAAATCCTTTCCCACCTCCACCCCAAACCCCACTGGCAGTACCCCCCACCTGTGATTACCTTCTATCTACTCTATATAGGAGCAGCTAGGCAGACAGAGTTCTGGGTCTGGAGTCAAGAAGACTCATCTTCCTGACTTCAGATCTCGTCTCAGATACTAACTGTGTGTGTGGGCAAGTCATTTAACCTGTTTGCCATGTTCCCTTGTGGCTGCATGAACTCTGCATGCATGTGTTCATTCCCACATGGCTGGACATGTGTTCACATGTGGCTCCACATGGATGTTCACACTTGGCTTCACACACATGTTCACACTTGCCTGTATATGCAACGCACATGTGACTTCACACATATGGTCACATGTGCCTCGCATGTGGCTGAACATACATGTTCACACGTGTGCTTCACATTTAGCTTTACATGTGCATTCACACTTGGCTTTGCACACACATTCACACTTGGATGTACACATGCATTCACACGAGGCATTATGCACATGCTCACATGTGCCTGGACATACACTTTCACATGTGGCTGGACACATGCATTCACACTTGGCTTTACAAACACGCTCACACTTATGAGTTGGAAAAGAAAATGGCAAACCACTCTAAGTTTCTCTTCTAAGAAAAGCCCCAGTGGGGTATGGGGTCACGAAGAGTCGGACAAGACTGAAATGACTCAGCAATAGCACTTTGCATATATCTTGTGTATGCACACTTGCTTACGTGTTGTTTTTCTCATTTGAATGTGAACTCTTTGAAAGCAAGGATTTTGTATATTCTTTTCTCTGCATCTCCGGGGCTTAGCACACACAGTAATCACTTAATAGATGCTTTTTGATTGACTGGCAGACTGCGTTCATTCAGTCCCACCGCCAACCCCCAGGCTTTAGATATGCTCCTTTCTCATAAAGGCCTAGGAAAATCTCCTTCCTTTCAAAGCCCCACTCTGCGAGGAAGAGTCTACAAGTATTGTTATCCCAGTTTTACAGATAAAAAAAACTGAGGCTCCTATAGGTTAAGTGAACTGTCCACTGTCACACAGCTAGTAAGAGTCAGGGGTGGGATGTGGATGTAGGGCTTCCTGGCCCTGAGCCCAGCATTCTATCCGTTACACCACTCTGTACCTTGTAATGCCCACAACTGCATGTCTCATATTGTCTAGTTTTTCCTGTTCAGCCCTTCTTCAGATTCCTTAGGGGTATGATCTGATTACTTCCCTGAGATTAGGTCCTCCGTAAAACACAAAGGGATGTAGCCAACTGGCTCCCCATCCTGTGTTCACGTGCACGGCACCAAGGAGGCCCTAAGAAATCCTTTTGATGCCATCTAAGAAAGATTGTGTTCATTCAATCCAATTTACCAGTAAGAATTAAGGAGTCAGAAAAACAATCTCCAGCAATCCATGCTGCCCAATGAATTCTGCAGCATATTTTCAGCATTTCCGCCAAATATGATGCTATAGGAAATAGCCCAGGGCAGTTAATTGTTAACTGGGAATCTCTTTATTAATTCCATAGGGGTCAAAATTTTAAAATGATACTGGCATTTCCAGGTTTGCACTGGGATCCCTCCAAGGTAGCCTCTTTTTTCCCCTTTTTGTAAAGAAGGCTAATGCGGTATCATGTTTTATTGTGCAATAAAATTCCATGCTAAAATTATGCTCATAAATGTAGGCAAATGTAAACCAAGCTATTAGTTATGTTTTCACAGATAAAAGTCATTAGCATAGCTATCAAACTCTTCTTCCATTTGAATACCAGAATTATGTCTGGAATTTCAGCCTTGTTTGTGGAGGCTAAGTCTTGGGTAGCACAAGGATAAATTCGTCTCTCTCTCAGCTGGGTATCTGTAAGCAGAGACTCCGACCTTTCTCTCTTTCTCTCTCGGCACTGGGTGTCAGGGTGGTCAGCCAGCCTCCTTCCTGGACTCCAAACTGCACTATGGGGGTTGAGCCAAAACACTGGGTGCCTCTTTGCACATCTTGGAAATCTGGAAGTCATTCTTAACACCTCCCCACCTATTTCCTGCTAATTAGACTTATCGAAAAACAATTGTGGATCTTTTGAAATTTCGGGAGGCTGACAGCGTCTTTTAGCAACAGTCACAAGGAAACAAAGTTTCATGTATAATTCATGAGGCATGTGGTCATCCTGGTAGGAAATTATTTCCCTCTGACAGATCTAGCAACCACAGTGTCCTGTCAGAATAGCCCACAGTGTATAATTAAAATCTGAACAGACCAAATTAATGCTGATTACTTTATAAACAGTTTGAAAGCTTGAATTCTGTTGCCTGTCTTAGAAAAAGAAAACAGATATTTCAGAAACATATAGATTTTTTTCCCCCTCCAGCTAATAGTTCTGCTAATAAAGAGCCCTTGAATAGATATTATAGTTATGGTTCTTTGTCCCTCAATTTGCTTCAGTGCAACTGAACTCTTTCGAGGCTCAAGGACCAAATAGAAAACAGCAGGTGCTGAATTTCCATGGTGGGTATTGGTGATCTTCCCTTCTAATGTGATGTAAGTCCATCCAGACTCCAGCTTCTGGGAGGTCTGCCTCTTTAAGAGGAAAAAAAAAATGAATGTCCTGGCTCATTGTCCAGGGTCCAGCATTAGGACTTGAGCTGAGTGTAGCAAACGAGTCCTTCCCCAATGAGTCCAAGCTCCTGTCCCTGAGTTGGTGTCTTTAGAAATGCTCCCTTTTTCCTCTCAGCTGGTCCTGGACTCTTTTTGGTCTGTTGACTCCCAGAGTCCTGATTGGATACTGACTTCTCACCTTGGCTGACCCTCTCAAGACCTTAAGTTGTCTCCACATGCTTTCTGCTCTGCCCAAACCAGACTAACAGCTCTTCCTTGGACTTGGCATTTCAAATGCCTCTGTGTGTTTGTATAGGCCAGACCATAGGCCTGGAGAGCAACACTGAGAGGATGATGAGATCAGAGCTCTAGAGATGGATGGGAGCTTTAAAAGTGATCTAGTCCAATGCCCTCATTTTACAGAGGTGGAAACTGAGGCCCAAGGAGAGAAAGTGATTCACCTAAGATCACACAGGTGGCAGGTTGATTTCTTACTTTCTGCCTTTTATCTTCCTACCCATTATCTTCCTTCAAGGCTTATCTCACTTGATAACTTCTCCATGAAGCCTTCCCTGACTTCCCCCAGTGTTAATGCTCTACCTCTCCTCAAATTGTGTGTACATACTCTCTCCCTTATAGACTGTAAGCTTCTGGAAGATCATGAGATGTTTTTTCCCCCTTTCCAACCCAAGTATCCCCCATGGTGCCCAGCCCATAGTAGTTACTTAATGTTTATTGAATTCATGAGGCAGTATGGCCTAGACCATAGTGAAATGGCCCAAGAGTTAGGAAGACCTGGGTTCACACTTCACCTCTGCTCCACACCAGTTGTGGGCACATCACTTCACCTCTCATAGAGAGGTATGTGTATTGGAAAAAGTAGTTTCTTATACCAAAAAAATCACAGATTCATTCCCTATCCTGAACTGAACTGAATGTCTTCAAGTTCCTCACTCTTCTGGTCTGATAATATGGCCCCAATCTACTTTTCTAGCTTACCTATTTTTTTACCATTCCATTTTTTCTTGTTCTATGCCTAAGATAAACCAAGATATTCAACATCTTTCAAAGAACCTGAGGCACCAGGTGTTGCCATACCCCCTATGCCTCTATTCATGTCTTCCCTCTCCCTGGCACAGCCTCCACTCATCCCTGCCTGTTGAAATTTTGTTCATGTTGGGTATGGTGGCACAGTCCTGTAACCCTAATTCACCAAGAGACTGAGGTTGGCAGATCACTTGATCTGTAGAGTTCTAAGCTGTAGAAGACTAAGCTGATCAGGTGTCTGAACTAAGTGTAAGGCTAATATGGTGAGCCCTGGTGTTGGGAGCTACCAGGAGGGGCTAATGTAAGGAGGAGCTGACTAAAGAGGGGGTCAAACCAGCCCAAATTGGAAAAATAAAGTAGGTTTAAGCTCCTGAATAAATTGATAGCTGTATTAGGATTTTGAATAACTGCTACATACCCAGCTTGGGTAAGAGAGGAAGACCTAATCTAAAAAACACACACATAAAACTATCTCTCAGTCTCTGTCTACATCCATCCATCCATCCATCCATCCATCCATCCATCCATCCATCCATCTATCTATCTATCCATCCATCTATCTATCCATTCATCTTTCTATCATCTATCTACATACCTACCTATTATCTGTCATCTATCTGTCATCTATCTGTCATCTATCTATCTATCTATCTATCTATCTATCTATCCATCTATCTTTCTATCTACACACATACTTCAAAGCCTAGTTCAGATGTCACTGCCATCATCCCATCATGTAATTTTCCCTGATCTTGTCAACTAGTGATCTCTCTCTACAGGGAACTTTCTGCTCCTTTCATGCTTTTTATAAAATACTCACATTAGAGTCAGGAGTCACAGCACAATTCATCACCACAGTCCATCCCTCTATAACTCAGGAGCACAAGTGGGGGGCTGGACCTCTAATGTCACTTCTAGTTCAGGGATTCCCTGCTTGTTGTAAACTTCCCTCCATGCTCTGATAGTTCATCTACCATATTCTCTGGTTCTTCCCAATCTCAATTCTGCCTTGCTGCAACATGTCTTGACCTCTCTGAATCTCCATTCCATCTCCTTTTTCATGTGGCAAGAGTCTTACTATATGTGTATGGCTCAATCATTGTAAATGATCTTGCACTCTTAGAGGCGTAGCACTTGTCTTGTTGTCACAATGAGGGAGTTTGGGCCAGCACAGTTAGCTTCGTCATCTTCTATCTTCCTGCAAATTTAATTCAAGTTTGCATGTCTGTGAATAATATGGCACCATATGTTCAAAGCACATGAAGTGAAGTTTGCAGATGATTTGAATCTCATTTTGCTTATTATTCTGCAAGCTCTCTAGCATATCACTGATGCTCATGGAAACCTTTCTGAAGATTAGAAGAATGGATGGAATATACCAAGATAAAAGGTAAAAAAAAAAATGTAAAATCCTACACTTGGGTTCAAAAAATCAATTGCAAAAGTACTGGATGGGGGAGAGGTGCCTAGAAAACAGTTTGTATTAAAAAAAAACAAAAAACCACTGTATGGTTTAGTGGACTAAAAATTCCATTTGAATCCACAATGTGATTTGGCAGTTGGCAAAGAAAATTTAATTGTAGGTTGCATTAGCATGGAATAGTATCTAGAACAAGAGGAGAAATATTTCACCTTTCCTCTGTCTTACTCAGACCATATTGGGATGGTTGCGTTCAGGTCTACGGGTCACATATCAGCATTTCAGGAGGTATACTTAATAGGTATGTACATGCAAAAGATATTGACCACAGGGATGAAGGGGCAAAAGATGATGTCCCATAAGAAGTAACCAATTTAAGGCACTGAAAGGCACGATGAAGGGTGGAAAAGAGATGACTTGGGGGATATGATCATTTCCTATAAATATTTGAAAATATTGTCCCAGGTAGAAGAGACGAGATTTTTTCTGCTTAGCTCCAGAGGATAGAACTTGGAGTAATGGCTAGAGATTACAGACAGGGAGCTTTGGGCAAAAGGCAAAGTATATGCTCTTAACATTTAGAATTATCTCCAAGTGGGATGAAATGCCTGGAAGGTAGGGAGTTCCTCATGGGTCTTCAAAAGGACTCTGGATGGTGACCTAAAGATGGGGAGAGAAGGAAACCTAAAGTCTGGTACTCTTGACAAGGCAATTATTCCCTCTCTTTGACTCCAAGTAGTCTTTACCATTCAGTATAGAGGCAGCCATGAGTGAGCAGATGGATTATTGATGTCTCAGAATTATTGGTGACACATGGAGGGTCCTCTGTTTTAGCCCAATGACTTAGAATTCCATGGTCCAAGTCCACAAATATTTGTGGGCAGGACTTTGCACTAGTGGGAGGGGGGTAATATTCAAAGTGCAGTCTGAAGACCCCAAAACTCTTTTAGAGAGTCTGTGAGGTCAAAACTATTTTCATAATGCAACAAAAATGTTTTCATTTTTAATGTGGTAAATAGTAATGAATATAACTCACAAACAAAAGCTCTTTGGGGGCAGTCCTCAATAATTTTTAAGAATGTAAAGGGATCCAGAGACCAAACAATTTGAGAACCCTTGTACTAGGGGAAAGGGAAAGTTTAGATAAGATACAGGGTTCTGCTCTCATGGAGGAAGGGACTGTTTAAGGTATACTTTGAAAGGGCCTTTGCAGGGCCATGTGACCCATACAGATAATTAAAGTAGAAGACAATACACAAAAAGAGTATACAAGAGGTACAAACAAAACTCACTGCAAGTCTTGAAGAAGGGAAGGTAGTTACAGATTGAATAGATCAAAGACTGTTTCCCAGAAGTGACACTTGAGCTTTGTAAAGAATGGGAAGGAATTCAGGACAGTAAAGGGTGGGAACGTTACAGGCTTAGGGAAGAATATGTCTATGCTTGTGTTTATTCTTTACTCTGTCACTTACTACCTGTGTGACCATAGACAAGTCAGTGGTTGACAAGTCAGTTGTTGGCAATTCCTGACATGTGACAAGACAATTCTTAGCATTGTTTTTTGTACCATGTATTCTTATAGCAGTCTGGTGAAACCTAGAGACTCCTTAGAATAAACATACATACACACATACATGCATGTATGTGATAGGTACATAGTATATATACAGATATATACAATAGTATATGCACATAGCATACATAGTATATAGTGCACAATTTATCATATATACATAGTATATGTGTATGTGTATGTGTTTGTACCCACACACACATTTTCCATAATTAGAAGAAATGATAAATTTCAGTTAAAGATTAGTGAAAAATAAAAATATGTTGTTCACCATCCAAGTTCATGGACCCCCTGAAATTTGTCAAAAGACCCCCCCCCAGGGGTCTGTGAACCTCAGAAAAGAGCCCCTAAATTGAAATGTTGATTTGGAAGGGAGGGAGGCATAGGAGGACCAGTGGGGAGGCTAATTATGTGTCAATTAAAATTGCTGATATAATGAGCTTAGTGTTCAGGCCTCACCTCTTTCCAAGGTTGGGGGCACCTGAGAAATCAGGATGAGAGAGTGAAAATAGAGGAAGAACCACAGACACCTTGGGGTCATTTACCACAAAGGTAAGTGTCCTGAAAACCTTAACATGACCTTGGATTAGCAGTAAGAGGTCAAGGGATGTTCAGTGAACTCGATTTCAGGAATCAGGGACATGCATAACAAATTTTACAAAGATTTTCATCCCAAATGACTGGGATAAAAGGAGCTTCCACACTTAATGGAATAATTTTTAGTCAGCAAGAAGCCACTTTTGTGAAAGACCTTTTCCTCTTCTTCCAGATATGCCTGAAAAATGATATCTTATTGAATTGTGGAAGGTTCAGGGATATGAACACTTTGGGTAAGGAGTTCCCAGAAGGCCTTGGGATACAGAATAGGATTAGAAATGGAGAGAAAAGATCATTTATACTGATAGTGGAGGAGCCAAAGAAGATCTGCCCATGAAGGGCATTTGAGAATTTGGCTAGTCTGCGTTGCTTCTGGTAAGACTACTTTTCAGGAGGGAACGCTCAGAGCCAAGGTGGGTGGTTCAGCCAACCGTCGGCCTACATGAACACATGATATCAGCGTTCCCAGATCTCAGGAGCATACTGATAATATAGGGAAGGGGGTCAGAAGACACAGAGCTATTGTTTGCTTTGTGACACATAATCCTATCTCTCAATCATTCTATGTTCTCTGTGCCTAAATTATCAGGTCTCTTGATGCACAGCTTGGCATGCAAGGCTTCCCAGGGTCTTGTACAATTTGGCAGAATGCATAACTTACCAAGGAAAGTCATTCAGCAACTCAGGAAGACTATCCCCAGAAGATGTAGAGAAGTCAATACTTAAAGAAGAATCTACCACTCAACACCAAGAGAGACGGAGAAGGTATGGAAGACTGAGCTGGATCACTATTGAAAATGACTAAAACCTCCAGGGCTCAACCACCAGCTCTCCATGGCTTAGGAAGCAGATCTGGATTAGGTTGTCTCAAGCCAGTGTCCAGTAAGTACAGTATTCCTTTTGAAACTGACCGGGAAATCATCAGCCAGCTCCCAAACCCCAATTTCCTTTTCCAAGGCCAGCTAGTACTTAATCCAGTGGCTATTATGATCCACACAGCAAAGCAATGCATGTGAGCCCCTCTGTTCTTCCAAACACTTCATCTCACTGATGGTTTAACAGTCTATAGACTCCCCCTGAATGTCTGGAAAGAGAACCCATCTGTTCTCAGCTCTCCAGCCCCTAATGAAGCAGCAGCCAAGAGGTGGAAAGTCTGAGCCCAACAGGCTCTTGCCAACATGAGACTGGACTCTGGTTGAGGGAGAATTTACTGGGCACTGGGGCCAAGGCCATTTCCCCTCCTTTACTGTGTCATAAAAATGGCATCGCATTTTTCAAGAAACACCTTTCACAGTCCGGAGACTTGGTTGTGATTAGCAGATAATCTCATAAAATCATACAGTCTTTTCAGGCTCGCAAGCCCATTTGCCAGCCTAGACTTGGGGGAGGAAGGAGATTCCCAGCAAAGTGGACCTTTCCTGGAGGCCCAAATGCCTCAGCTCACCCAGGCTCAGGGACTTTCTCTTTTCTAGAAAGCAGGGGATTTAGTGGGGCTTTCCTATTCTTGGGCTGGAAACTTCTCTTGGACAGCCATTTTGAAATTCCCAGAAATGGGCCTCCATTTCCCCTCTCTGACTTCTTTCCTTTAGATTAATTGTAGAATGGTAGACCGTCTGAGCTGGAAGGGGTCTTAAAACAAAGAACGTAAGAGTATCCCACTAGGAATGAGGAGGGGCCTTAAAAACAGCATGGCACAGCTCAGTGCATAGAGCATGGGATTTGGAGTCTGATTGTCTTGAGATCCAATATAGCCTCAGATACTCACTAGCTGTGTTATCATAGACAAGTCACTTAAACTCTGCCTGAGTTTTCTCAGCTGTAAAATGGGGATAATCATAGTTCCCAGGGCTTATTATGAGGATAAAAGAAGATAATATTTATAAAATATTTTACAAACCTTAAATCACCATATAAATGCTATTTCTCATCATCATCAGTGTCTCTATATGAAAGGCACTGAGTTCTAATTTCTGCTTTGCCAGTGGTTGCCTGTGTGATCTTGGTCTCTCAACCTCATTTTCTTCATTTGTAAAATGAGAAAGTTGGACTAGCTGGCCCCCAAGTCCCCTTACAAGCTCTAGGTCAATGATTTTATGACCAATAAAATCACCTAGGTTGAAATTCTCATTATACAGAGGAGAAAGCTGAATCCCACAGAGTGGAAATTACTTGGTCAAGGTCATAAGGTTAGAAGTAGAACTGAGACTAGAAGCCAGAACCCTGATCCCCAAACTGGGATCTGTCCATTGGATCTCACTACCTTGGGTCGTTTGGTCAAGTGTTTATTACGTCAAACTCCCCCCAACTCCCCAATAAACACTTGCTGTGATTTAGAAGTGTTAGAAGTCCCAGATTTCTAGTATGGGGGTCCCCAGGATGGGAAAGGGTCTGGGAGGTCCTTCTTGTCCTCCTTCTGCATGGACACTCCCTGAGGGGCTGTGTGGGCTGCTGCTGACACCAGTGTTGCTGCTGCCGCTGTTGGTTGGCAGTTTTCTCAGCCCAGCAGAATCTGTCTAAATTGAAATCATCTGGCCCCACTGGCAGGCGTCAGACTTGCAGCTCCTTTTTCCAGACTGAGCAACCAGAGACCATAGTCCCAGCCCATGTGGGTGGCCAGCTTTCTCCTCTTCTGGACAGAAGCTGCTTCTCACCTGCAAGACTCCCTGGGGAATTCTGGGTAAATGAAAATTTCGGTTAACTGAGAATTAAGCAAAAAGCTCCCATTTCTGCCCTAACCCTTGCTGTCAAAAATCTTTGCAAAAACAGTTTGGGTTTAGTGCCCTTAATTGACCTTTTGGTTGATGACTGAAGATTCTGCTGGCCTTGGGGCCATCATTCTGAACATCTGTTCTCTTGGCATAAGGCTGTGCATGGAGATAGAGGTCATATAACAGCCTGGTTGGAATATGTATTGATAGAGGTCAGGAGCCTTGGGGTCTGGCCCATTGATTTGCTGTTAAACCTTGGACAAATCACTTCCAGTCTCTTGACTTCAGTTTCTTTCCTTAGACTGCAGTCTAGGACTCCTTGAATTGAAGGCTTTGGGATGAATGGAAAGGCTATCAAGAATATGAGAGGTGGACCTTTTCCAATACAACCAGATGAACCTACTTCGTGAAATAATGGTTTGGATTGAGCTGAAACTGAGAGTTTGATTGACTTGATCAATTGTCTATTTGTTTTGTGGTTGGGCAGAAGAAGCTGACATTCTGAGACAGCAAGGAGGCTCAGTGGATAGAGCACTGGACCGGGAGTCAGGAAGACTTGTGTTTAAATTTGTCTCCAAATACTTACTAGCTGTGTGACTGTGATCAAGACATTTAACTTCTGCCTGCCTCTGTAAAGTGAGGAGAATAACAGCACCTACCTTGCAGTGTTGGTGTGAGGACTATATGAAACAATGTGAGACAAGTGCCTGGCACATAGTAGGTACATAATAATGCTTATTCCCTCCCTCCCTCTCTCCCTCTCTCCCTCCCTCCCTTCCTTCCTTGCTTCCTCCCTCCCTTCCTTCCTTCCTTCCTTCCTTCCTTCCTTCCTTCCTTCCTTCCTTCCTTCCTTCCTTCCTTCCTTCCGTCCTTCCTTCCTTCTTTCCTGTCACATTTCATCCTTACACATGCCCTGGCAAGAAATCAAAAAGAGCAGGCTATGGGTGAACTCTTAGACCTGGGTGGCTCCTCTAAGGGCACCTACTCCAATCGATAGCCTGGGTAAGAATACAGATAAGCAGCTGCCCAAAGACTAGCCTCTGCTTAAAGCCCTCCAGTGATGTGAAGCTTCTGGGATCCTAGGTAGTCCATTCTGTTTTTGGATGGCTTTATTTGTTAGGAAGCTTGTCCTTACTTTAAATTGAAATATTCCACTTTATATTTTCACTGAAAATTAAAAAAAAAACTGTTATTGTATCCAAGTCGAAAGAAAACCACCCTCAATAAATCCTCTACCTTGGGAGGACAACTGGGAAATTCTGGGCACTTCAAACCAGCCACACATTGAGAGAATGCTTTGTGATTTCCATACTGTATAGGAACAGGCAGGGGACTAGTCTCTAAGGACTCATCTTTCCTCTTTTGGAAGGAGACCTCCCCTGATTCTATGATAGGCATTCATTCAGATTCCCACCTTGTAACTACAATGAGGCAGGATGGCAGAGTAAAAAGGGAAATACCATGAAAATCCACCCTTGACACATGCTAGCTGTGTGACCCTGGGCAAGTCATTTAACTTCTCAATTCTCCAGGCAGCTTTCAAATGTAAGTTGCATTGGTAAATGGAATTTCCTTATGAGGAATTCCCTGGTTGGATCCCATCACCCCCACCTTACCCCTCCAAAAAATGATACTAGCATGTAATAGGTTCCCACCTTCTCTTCTTTGTCTAACCACATCTTATTCAGAACACTGGCAAAACAAAATTGCATCAAGGTTTACTATAAGGAAAAACCCTGAGACTGGGAGTCAAGAGCCCTATGTTTCAGGCCTATCTGTGCTACTAATTCACTAATTGACCATAGGACCCCACAGCATAACCTATCAGTAGAGATAACAACACTTTGCTGACTCCCATGCTATGTCTGAGGAAGGAAAAAGGGGAAAAATGTTGGATTTAAGTCCATGGACATTAGGCTGAATCCTGGTTTGTCATTCAAATAGTTCTGTGACCTCAAAACAAAAAAATAGTTCTCTGAGCCTCAGTTCCCTCACCTATCAAATGAGTTGTTTGAACTATATGGTGACTGACTTCCCTCCAACTCTTAATGTGTTTCCCTATGATCCTATGGATAGCAGACCCCCTAACCATACTTTGTTTAGCAGAAGGAATTATAGAAAGATACCGCAAAAGACATCTACGGCTGGAAAAGGAAGTGATCCAGGGATATTTACTTGGTATCTTTGAGATATTAAAATAATAAGCAAGAGATAAGTTTGAAGAGTTTCCTAGTCATGGAGGCCATTGGATATGAGATTGGGCAGTTGAAACAGGCTGTTCTCTCTCAGGCAGGTGAGTCCTAGGGGAGATATTGGAGGTAGGCTAGATGGGGAAAGGTTCTAAGCCACCATACTTGGTCTTGGGTATTTCTTGCTGGGCTGAGGTGTCTAGTGGGAAGAAGGCTAGATTTGGAGTATGAGAACCTGACTTGCATCCTCAACCTTATCTGTATGACTTTGGGCAAGTCATTCAACCTCTCTGGGCCTCAGTTTCCTCATCTGTAAAATCAAGGAGTTGGATAAGATGACCATTAGGGACCTTTCCCACTCTAAATCTAGGGTTCTATGAAAGAAAAGCAAACCCCACCCCATATATCCCTGAGGGAGTCCTCAGGTTATCTGAGGCCTTCCATAGATGATTGAACAGTGATGTGGTGCCCCCTGATGGCCACCTTAGGTCAGTACCTTAGGTTGGGGGTGGGGCAAGGAATGTTCAGAGATATTGATGGATGATAAAAAGAAGAGGGACCTTATTAAGGTCCTGTAGACCTTCATTTGGAGAATTTTAAAATGTGGCTGAGAGGGGGAAACAGAAACAACCGAATCTAGTTCTTTGGGCCAAATTTTCAAATAAACATGGAAGAGCTGTAGGAGGGTGACCAGGGTGAATTAAGGGTTAGAAATGAAAAGAAATAGGGGCATTTAGCCTGAAGAAGAGGATGCCTAGAAGGCACAGCATCACCACCTCCTGGTATTTGAAGGGCTATCAAGGAAGAGTGTTTACTAATGTTTGCCTTAATCCAGAGGAGGAAAGTAGGAGAAATTCAGGGAGGCCAAAGGGAGGCAGATTTTTGCTTAGACCATGGAAGAATTTTCTAGCATTTAGAGGTGTCTGACATTGAAATAGCTGTCTCATTAGGTGCTGAACCCCTCCACTATAGGTTATATGCAACCAGAGGATGGATGTAATCCTATCAGTGATGACCATGATAGGTCGTTGGGTCTAATGTTACAGAAGGGCTCTTTGGGCAATTGTGGATGAGAATTAGTCCTAGGAAAGGAGGTAATGAAGGAAGGAAGGCCTGACCTACTATACTTGGCTTCGCTAGGGTTTTCTGGCTTTTATAAATACTGATGGTTTCCATGCCAACAACATGGAGGGAGGAAAGAAACCCTCTCCCACTTTGTGCCATTGTCACCAATAGCCAATGAAAGATGGCTATTATATCTTGATTGATTATGCTGATGTTGATTGACAGTTTAGCCAGCCAGTGACAGGGACCACAAGGACCCTTGACTTGGTTTCTTTCTCCTCTTTCTCTGGTTTCATTGAACAATTAAATTGCAGGCAGTAGTAGTTCCTGTTCAAAGAGTCTAGGCAAGGCATTCAGCCACAAATTCAATCAACATTTATTAATGTGTATTCCTCAAGGGTAGGGACATTTTCATTTTTGTCTTGTCTCCCAAGCCTGCCATAGAGCTTGGCACATAGAAGGTATTTAATAAATGTTTGTTGAATTGAATTTCATTGGGCATCTACAATGTGCAAGACACTCTGCTATTTGCTTGGGATTCAAAAATAAAAATGAACTGCACAGGCTCTATATTCAGGGACTTTATAGCCTACTGGGGCAATTGGATGTGGAGAACTTGGCTTATGACTATCTCTCTTACCATCTAACAGTAACTGAAACTGAGTGGGATGGGTAAGGGGAAGGGGAATTTCTGGCTAAGCCCTGTTTTTTCCAAGTGAAATAACATGCTGAGTGAAGGAGAGAGGACTTCTCTGAGAGAAGATGGCCAGATGTAGGAAGAGAGGTGATGATTTCAAATCTTAGCTTCATTAAATATTATTTGCATAATCCTGGATGATCAAGATCAACAAATCAACAAACATTCATTAAGTATCTACTATGTGCCAAGCATTATACTAGGCACTGGTTATACATAGTCAGAAAATGAAATACTCCTTGTTCTTCAGTTTATATGCTATTGGTGTGTGTAGGGAGAAGGATAGAATGGACGGATGATTTGTATATGCAAAGACAATTTTGGAGGAGAATCACAAACAACTGGGAAAATCAGGGAGGAATAAATACATTTGAAGCATGGGGACAGCTTGTGTAAGGGCACCAAGATGGAAATGGAATGTCATGCTCAAGTAGTGGCATGTTGGAGAATGTTTAACAACTGGCTCTTTGAAGAAAATATACCAGGCACACTTTTTAAGTTGTCTTCATTTTTCTTTAGTCTTCATTCTTTGTCTCCATCATTTTATTAAGTCTAGGCAATCAGTAAAATAATAAATCAAGCTCTGGTTTGTAGCATTCACTGATTTCCAAGGTATAAATGCTAACATTGGTCATTTAACAATCAGCTTGTGATATTCGTTTGAGCTGGATCCAGCACATCCCCTACCTATGAAAAGCAACATGAAGACCAGTTTGGTTGGAATGTAGAATGGATGAAGGAAAATAATCTGTAATAATCCTTGAAAGATAGACTGGAGTTTGGTTATGATGGGTTTAAATGCCAAACAGATGGATGTGTAATTGATTCTAGAGGCAAATCTTAGAGACAGGGGACTAATATGTTTAGCCTTATCCTTGAGGAATATGACTTTGACAGCTGTGAAGAAAGATTTGAGCCAAGAAGATCAATTAATATTGTGATATAGTGGTCGAGGGGAAGAGTGCTGAAGGCCTGAACTAGGGTAGAGACTTGTGAGTCCTGAGAGGAGGACAGAGGTGTGGAGGTAGATTCAACAAGACTTGACAATTGATTGGTTGTGTGAGGCAAATGAAAAGTTGAGGGTGGTCCTGAGAGTTTGAACCTTTGACTCAACCAGTACTTAGTTCCATGGGCAGAAATAGAGAGGTAAGGAAGATAGGTTGGTTTGGGGGAAAAGAGGAATTTTTGTTTTAAATGTTTTGAGTTGACAGGTGGCACAGCCTCTCCAAACCTCAGTTTCCTCATCTATAAGATGAAGTTGTAGAACTAAATTATTTATGTGGGGTCCCTTCCAATTCTGAGTCTCTGATCTATGATCCTAACACTTAATAAATGTTTATTGAATTGAATTTCATTAAGCAACTATGTACAAGCTTCCTTGTAGCTAGACTGGGGTTGTGTAAGGAAGCCGCTTATGGTTAAATACATGAAAGGACTAAAGGATTTCTCTCAGCCCCTTCACTCACTATGGAGAAAGGTCTTCTGACAAAGAGTTGGAGGGATTATTTGCTTCTGAAAAGATGTTCTTTCCTTAAAACAAGAAGAAAGGGGCCTAACGTAATTACAATTAAAACACAAAGGGAAGAAAGGAAATGCTTCTGCACAAAATGAAGCCGTCTGAAGTAACAGCAGAAGGCTAGGTGAGGGACCCAACCCAGTCTCATGACTTGTGTGAATGACAGTATACAATTCAGACTCTGGCTATGGTTGCTTCATTCCTTTCTTCTCTGATTGGTGAAATAGTTTGATATGTCCCGTACTCATTTTAAGAAGGGAAAATAATTTTTCCCCCAGACCTAGAAGGAGAAAGTAGGGGAGTGGCACCTAGCCTTACACAGCTGGGTGGACCTCTGTGCTAAATATAATCCAGTTGTGAGTGTGGCCTTACAAAGTTTCTGTGAGATAAAGGCCCAAGTAGAGCTCACTGTACCTCAGTACAAGGAAGTCACTGAAGCCGATTATCCCTAGTGACATGGATATGAGGAAAAGGGAGGCATAAGATGGAGGAGAAAACAACAGTGTCAAGGTAGGATGAAAGGGTTCATACAAAACTGTTTGGAACCCAAGAAGAAAGGGAGAAGATAGGAAGACCAAGAGAAAAAAGGGGGGTATAAGCCTAATTCCTAGGTAGAAAAACTGTGAGAGACACTCATAAATAAATGAGGGAAAAATCAGTAAAAAAAAAATCTAGAAAAGGAATCATACAACAGGTAAATACTATGCAGTAAAGGATACGCATTTTAAACTCAAATGATAAACAGTCTAACAAAAATTCTGTGGAATTACAGAAATAATGGAGTAATCTCAAGAAACCACTGAATAGTTGAGTTTTAAGAGAAGTGTTAGAAGAATGGACATTGGGGAAAGATTTAAGGCAGAAATAAGAGCTCTTCAAGAAAAACTCAGTAGGACAAATAAGAAGGCAGATCACTTAGAAGACATGAAGGACAATCTCTTGAAAAAAGGCATTCTGCAAAAAGAATGGAAGATTTAGAACTCTAAAATACAGAGGAACAAAGTTTGGCAGAATGGAATAAAAAGTCAACACTAAGAGAACATATGAATTCTATACAAGTCAAAATGACTGACCTTGAAGGTAGGAGGAAGAGCTATAAAAGGTAACCATAAAGGAGTAAAGAGAAAATAATAATGCAAGTAAATCTAAGGAATTTTGGACTGGATAATAGGAGTAGGGAGAGTCTATAACAGGAGACTGGGATCAAATTAGTGTAAGCAAAACTAATCCTAAGGACCTGACAAGACAGGAAAAAAAAAGGAAAGGGGAAATCTAATACAAAATAGCTAAACAAATGAAAATGAAGGATGAGAATCTTAAATGTTAACAGATTAAAGAAAATGAAAGAAGATAAGGAATCAAAATCCAAGAGTTCGCAGAATGCATGAAGCACATTTTAAAAAATCAAAACAAATGCAAACTAAAAGTTAAAGTCTGGAACACAAGTTATTGAGATATACAGAAATTCCAGAAAAAGTAAGAAGTAGCAATGATTTGAAATAAACATTCCAAACTCACGTCAGTGGAAGTGAAGAGAGAAGTAATATATTCACAGGCACTATAGACAATGAAACAATATTATTATTAAGTACATATTTCTGATTGCATCTAAATTCTCAAAGGAAAAGATAACTAAATTTAAAGGTTATACACATACATACATGCACTCAAATATTATCTATCTGTATTAATAACCCAGTAATTCTAAAAGACTATTACATATGTCTTTAATGTTCTTCCAGTAGTGGGTAAATATAACACAGTTGAATAAAAAGAAAAATATACCTAAACAGAGTTTTGGAAAATATAGATTTGAAAGAATTATGGCACCTCACAAGTAGAAATAGTAAGGAATATACATATTTTCAATATCAAGATCATCTTTACAAAAACTGATAATGTGCTAGGAATAAAATGTAAGAGGAAATAAATGCAAGAATAAATTTTTTAAAAAGTAGAAATATTAAACACTTCTGTTGCAGACCAAATTGACTTTGCAGAAGTCAATAAAAATAGCCATTAATACAGTGAACATAAGGAAGATATACAGACCTAAACTAAGACTAAATAATGACACCTTGTATAATGAATGAGGTCAAAGAAAAAATCATAGGAACAATCAGTAAAGTATATTAAAGAGAATGATGAAAATGAAAACACATCCAGGTTTGGAGGATAAAGTAAGACGATCTTAAGTGGAAAAAAAGTATGTCTCTGAAAACATGTATTAGAAATAGAAAAGGGAGGCCTGATGAGTTGAACATACAATCTGAAAACTAGAAACAACCAAATTAACAAGCCTTCCCATAGTGCAAAGTAATAAATACTGGAAAGCAATGGAGAACCGAAAGGCTATGGAATGATAAACAAAAGGGCTATTTGAAAACAAATAACAAAAAGGAAAACTATTACCTACTTTGTTTCAAATAGAAGAAAATCAAATTGCCAGAATAAAAAAATCAGTTGAGTGCACTCCTAATGAACAGAGAAAAAAATATAAAGAATTATAATTAATTGAAGGTAGACAAAAATATGATCTTCTTTGCCTTGTATTGGTTTAGAATCATTAGGCACTGGGAAATGGTAAAGCTCTGATGTTCACTAGGGGATAGAATCCTGTCATCAACTGAAATAGTCCCTTATGAGGGAAGGAGGGAGGGAGGGATAGATAGAGAGGGGTAGAGAGAGGGAGGGAGGGAGTGGAAAGAGAACTGATTGGGCATTAGTAGACCTGACCTTTAAGTCTAGTTTTGCAAGTGAAGTATAATTAAAGGTCATCGAATCTGCAGTCATAAAACCCAGATCTGATTCCTGATTCTGGCATATTTTTTTTTGACTTTGGGCAAATTACTTAATCTTTCTAAGGCTTTGATTTCCTTCTCTGTAAAGTGACTGTAGGACTATATTATCTTTAAAGTTACTTCTGACTCTGACTTTCTGAGGCTCTGTAATATATGATCTCTGATCATGGACAAACAAGTTCCCTTCCCTGAATCTTACACATAATTGAGGTGGTGATAGATTGTTATGGTTGAGTCATTTGGTCAGTGGTAATGACTGAGGGTTACAGATTTTCAGTGTATTGAAAATATTTTTATTACAGTATTTATTACAGTATATTTTTATTACATGTTAACAACTTCTTAGGGGGAAAGTTGGGAGGGCAGAAAATACTAATATCTTTTCTGACTCTTCCACATTTTTTTTTTTTTGCAAAAATTGCTGCTTTACCCTCCTTGGGTTTCTTCTTAGCTTTACATAATTCTTTTCCATATGGATCACCACTCTCATATACGTATGCAGGGTAGGGGGTTACAAAACTTCTCCAGAGTTTGGGAATTTTTTTAAAAAATTAAATTATTTTATTTGTTTTCAGTGTTCTATAATCACTTCCATATAGCTTACATTTTCCCCCCTCCCTCCCCACTCCCTTCCCTCAGGCATACAATTTTGTATAGGTTCTACACATACGTTCCTATTAAATATATTTTCACCTTAGTCATGTTGCACAGAAGAATTAAAATGAATGAGAGAAATCATAAAACAAAACAAAATATAACACAAGAGAAAATGGTCTGCTTCATTCTGTGATTGAATTCCATAGTTCTTTCTCTGGATATGGAAGGCATTTTGCCTCAAGAGTCCATTGAGAATTTTTTAAGTCCTTACATTGCAAACTAAGTCTACCAGAGAAATTCCTTGCACACCGTGGTTGTTGTTGTGTACAAAGTTCTCCTGGTTCTGCTCCTTTCACTCAGCATCAGATCGTATAAGTCTTTCGAGGCCTCTCTGAAGTCTTCTTGTTCATTTTTTCTTATAGCACAATAGTATTCCATTACATTCATATACCAACCACAATTTATTCAACCATTCCCCAATTGATAGGCATCTCCTTGATTTCCAGTTTTTGACAACTGCAAAAAGTGCTGCTATAAATATTTTTGTACATGTGGGACCCTTTTCCATTTTTATGATCTCTTGGAGATACAGTCTTAGAAGCAGTATTGCTGGGTCAAAGAGTATGTATATTTTTGTAGCCCTTTGGGCATAGTTCCAAATTGCTCTCCAGAATGGGGTGGATCAGCTCACAGGTCCGTCAGCAATGAATTAGTGTTCCAATTCTCCCATATCTTCTCCAACATTTATCATCATCCTGTTTTGTAATGTTAGCTAATCTGATAGGTGTGATGTGGTATCTCAGAGTTGTTTTGATTTGCATCTCTCTAATCAATAGTGATTTAGAGCATTTTTTCATATGACTGTTAGATAGCTTTGATTTCTTCCTCTGAAAATTGCCTGTTCATATCCTTTGACCATTTATCAATTGGGGAATGACTTGTAGTCTTGTACATTTGACTCAATTCTCTATGCATTTTAGAAATGAGGAGTTTATCACAGACGCTAGTTGCAAAAATTCTTTTCCAGTTTTCTGCTTCCCTCCTAATCTTGGTTGCATTGGGTTTGATTGTACAAAAACTTTTCAATTTAATGTAATCAAAATTATCCATTTTGCACTTCATAATGTTTTTTATCTCTTGTTTAGTCAAAAATTCTTCCCTTTTCCATATATCTGATAAATACACTATTCCTTGCTCCACTAATTTGTTTATAGTATCAGTCTTTATACCTAGATCGTGTACCCATTTGGACTTAATTCTTGTGTATGGTGGCAGGCATTGGTAAGTTTTTCCCTTTTCCTAAATCATTTATCTGACTCTATCCTTTGAAGCTAGTGTTTGCATGGAAGTTGATTTGTACTACATTTGCAACAACACAGAATGATCTAGTGGGGACTCAACTCAGGCACTCATCTTCTCCCATTTAGGGGTCCCAGTTCTACGCTCATGTATACAGACCCACATTCAATCCTAGATGAGCCTGCTCTCTAAAGAAAGAGCTTTTTTTCCCCTCTTAGAATCTCTGGATCATTACAACCTCCTCCTAAAACTCTAGGGACAATCACTTAAAATTTAAGTTTGGCTCTGTCTAGTGTCTTCTCAAAAGAATTAATAGAAAGGTACCCAATGTATAGCATTAATCAGTTATTGTTTATTTTCTACCCTCAAAATAATGCTTAAAACAGAAAAGACTTAGAAATGCACTTTTAAAAAGTCTTAAATAGGAAGTAGTAACTTATGGCTGCTATAATGCTCACCTTCAATACTTGAAACATCAAAGCATGAAACATTTTGTGAGACCATTGTGTTGGCATTTCACCATCATTTTGATTGTTGCCCCTATCTATACAACTCCCCAAATTCTATGGTTTCTATCCAGCCAGGCCAGAGTTGGGTCAGTTGATGACCATTGTCTCTGATAAAAGCTACAATCGCTGTAAGGGATACCTCCCATAGTGTAGCCGGCATTGAGTGAGGGACTCAGCAGCTCCCAACCTCTCAAACTCAAAGTTGATTCCAAGACTGGAAACATTCATCTTGGGATCATTCTTCAATCTCCTGGACCAAGAAAAGAAAGAGCAGAAAAGATCAGGTAACATAGTTTCTAGTTGCCATGTGTGGGCACATTGGTTACAGGTATGAGTCAAGAAGGGACAGAGAGATAGAGTTCCATATAACACATTTTGGAGAGATTGAAAATATAGGAAGAAGCCAGGTTATGAAGGGTTTGAAAAAGAAAGAGAATGTTATATTTGATTTTGGAGGCAATAGGGAGCCAGTGGTGTTTACTCAATAGTTAGGGGATATGGCCAAGCCTGTGTTTTTTAGGAAGATCACTTTGAGAGATGACTAGGGAGTGGAGAGACTTGAAGCAGGGAGGCCAGACAAAAGCTATTGCAATAGGCTGAGTGATAGATGGTGACTTAAAGTATCCCATAAAGATCATTTTTATCATGATCATCCAGTTTAACTATCTCAATGCTGGTAGCAGCAACTACACAAGTTCTGTCTTGGACCATCATATTCCATATACTAGTAGGCCACAGTTGTTTCCACCTTTAAAACTTCCAAGGAGGTATTCTATCGGGTTTCTAGTTGGGAGTTTTATAAAGAGATGAGTGACACCCTTAAAAAATAAGTTGGATCTCCCAGAACAAGGATGACTCCCACCCCTTCCTTGAAGAATCCTTAGGAGAATAGCTACCTGTAGATCAGGTTTAATTGGGGGCAGTCAGAATTAGCTGACCATATATGGTGGTACTCTGCCCAGTACCAGCCTTTGTGGTTGGTTTGAGACATAACAGGATAATCAGTGCCATAAAAGAAATACACAAAATTTGGCCCAGGTCTCCTGGCTGCCTGTGGGTGGGCAGGGGGGTAGGTCCTCAGGTCTCACACCCTTTTCTTCTGCCAGTTGACTCTGGCTAATGAAAGACATGTTGTGTGGGCTGTAGCTTGGTTGCCTTTTCATTCCACATTAATTTCTGGATTGTGACCCTAATGGAGGCAGTGCCATGGAAGGAAAGACTTCCCTCTAGAGGCACATGAAGGGGAAGGGGCTCTGTGGGTTTTGGTTAAGACATATTGTCCTATGAGTGATGCTTCTTCAGAAGACTTGTCTTGAAATTGTCCTGGGGGCTTACCTTCCCTCTCTTCTTTCTTCCTTTTCAAAATTCTCTGCTTTTGGAGCCAAGATGACGGAGTAGAAAGACGCACATACACATAGCTCCGAACTCACAACCCGTACAACATCTGTAAATAGCAACTCACTGCGAATTCTGCAGGACAAGAGGCCACAGAACACTGGAGCGAAGGAGATTTCTGTTCCAGAGGGACCTGCAAACCTCTCGCAAAAGGTCCTTTGCGCCGCGGACTGCAAGCCAAGTACAGCCTGAGAGGAGCAGATCCAAGCAGGCTTCAGGGATGGAGTCTCCAGCAGCCGTGTGGGTCCCTCCACCCACAGGTGACGGGGTCGGTGAGAGGGTCTCCTTGGCGGGTCAAGAGGGGAGTGGGGTGCCCCCATAACTCAGACCCCCTCGGGAGGCAGAAGTGGAGGTGGGAGCAGACAGGGGCTCCCAAAGCAGGCAGGAGCCTGGATCCATGGTTGAAGGTCTCTGCATAAACCCCCTGAGGGAATTGAGCCTGTGAGGCGCCCTGCCCTAACCTGAGCACCTGAACTTAATCTCACACTGAATAGCAGCCCTGCCCCCGCCAAAAGCCCTGAGGCTGGAAGTAGCATTTGAATCTCAGACCCCAAGCGCTGGCTGGGAGGATCAGGAGGTGAGGTGGGTGTGAGGAGAATATTCAGAGGTCAAGTCACTGGCTGGGAAAATGCCCAGAAAAGGGAAAAGAAATAAGACTATAGAAAGTTACTTTCTTGGTGAACAGGCATTTCCTCCCTTCCTTTCTGATGAGGAAGAACAATGCTTACCATCAGGCAAAGACACAGAAGTCAAGGCTTCTATATCCCAGCCCACTCAATGGGCTCAGGCCATGGAAGAGCTCAAAAAGGATTTTGAAAATCAAGTTAGAGAGGTGGAGGAAAAACTGGGAAGAGAAATGAGAGACATGCAGTCAAAGCATGAACAGCAGGTCAGCACCCTGCTAAAGGAGACCCAAAAAAATGCTGAAGAAAATAACAGCTTGAAAAATAGGCTATCTCAATTGGCAAAAGAGGTTCAAAAAGCCAATGAGGAGAAGAATGCTTTCAAAAGCAGAATTAGCCAAATGGAAAAGGAGATTCAAAAGCTCACTGAAGAAAATAGTTCTTTCAAAATTAGAATGGAACAGATGGAGGCTAATGACTTTATGAGAAACCAAGAAATCACAAAACAAAACCAAAAGAATGAAAAAATGGAAGATAATGTGAAATGTCTCATTGGAAAAACAACTGACCTGGAAAATAGATCCAGGAGAGACAATTTAAAAATTATGGGACTACCTGAAAGCCATGATCAAAAAAAGAGCCTAGACATCATCTTTCATGAAATTATCAAGGAAAACTGCCCTGAGATTCTAGAACCAGAGGGCAAAATAAATATTCAAGGAATCCACAGAACACCGCCTGAAAGAGATCCAAAAAGAGAAACTCCTAGGAACATTGTGGCCAAATTCCAGAGTTCCCAGGTCAAGGAGAAAATATTGTAAGCAGCTAGAAAGAAACAATTCAAGTATTATGGAAATACAATCAGGATAACACAAGATCTAGCAGCTTCTACATTAAGGGATAGAAGGGCATGGAATAGGATATTCCAGAAGTCAAAGGAACTAGGACTGAAACCAAGAATCACCTACCCAGCAAAACTGAGTATAGTACTTCAGGGGAAAAAATGGTCTTTCAATGAAATGGAGGACTTTCAAGCATTCTTGATGAAAAGAGCAGAGCTGAAAAGAAAATTTGACTTTCAAACACAAGAATGAAGAGAACCATGAAAAGGTGAACAGCAAAGAGAAGTCATAAGGGACTTACTAAAGTTGAACTGTTTACATTCCTACATGGAAAGACAATATTTGTAACTCTTGAAACTTTTCAGTATCTGGGTACTGGGTGGGATTACACACACACACATGCACACACGCACACATACATAGAGACAGAGTGCACAGAGGGAATTGAAGAGGATGGGCTCATATCTTAAAAAAATGAAATTAAGTGGTGAGAGAGAAATATATTGGGAGGAGAAAGGGAGAAATGGAATGGGGCAAATTATCTCTCATAAAAGAGGCAAGCAAAAGACTTATTAGTGGAGGGATAAAGAGGGGAGGTGAGAGAAAAGCATGAAGTTTACTCTCATCACATTCCACTAAAGGAAGGAATAAAATGCACACTCATTTTGGTGTGAAAAACTATCTTACAATACAGGAAAGTGGGGGATAAGGGGATAAGCAGGGTGGGGGGGATGATAGATGGGGGGATATGGGGAGGAGGGAGCAATTTGAGGTCGACACTCATGGGGAGGGACAGGATCAAAAGAGAATAGAAGTAATGGGGGGACAGGATAGGATGGAGGGAAATATAGTTAGTCTTATACAACAGAACTATTATGGAAGTCATTTGCAAAACTACACAGATTTAGCCTATATTGAATTGCTTGCCTTCAAAGGAAAGGGGTGGGGAGGGAGGGAGGTAAAGAAGTTGGAACTCAAAGTGTTAGGAACAACTGTTGAGTAATGTTCTTGCCACTAGGAAATAAGAAATACAGATAAAGGGGTACAGAAAGTTATCTGGCCCTACAGGACAAAAGAGAAGATGGAGACAAGGGCAGAGAGGGATGATAGAAGAGAGAGCAGATTGGTCATAGGGGCAATTAGAATGCTTGGTGTTTGGGGAGGGAGGGGACAAATGGGGAGAAAATTTGAAACCCAAAATTTTGTTAAAATGAATGTTAAAAGTTAAATAAATAAATTAAAAAACAACAGAAAAATTCTCTGCTTTTCTTACACCCTCACATCCTCAGGGTTCTTGGTTTTTCTCTTAGCCACTGAAAATAAATTTTTTGGAAAATTTATTCATGTGACGGGTATTAACGGGTGAATTTTTTTCCTCCTCTCAGCAGGAATTTTCAGGTTGAAAGTAGAGAGAGATGTTTAAATTAAAGGAGACAGCAGTGTGCGGTGAAAAGAGTGTTAGTTTTGGAGACAGAGGACCTAGGTACAAATCTTACCTTTCACACAAAATACCTAGGTCACCTTGGGCAAGTCACTTAACTTCTCTGGGGCTCAGTTTCTTCACCTACAAAATAAGGAAGTTGGTCTAGAAGGCCTCTGAGTTCCCTTCTAACTCTCAATCCATGAACCCATAATCCTCTGAAAGGGCAAGGTGTAATGCATCCAGTTGAAAGTAAACAGAATCGTGAGAGGGCTGGAAATGATGTCATATAGGGATTGGTTGAAAGCATCTTGGGTGTACTACCATATTATTAGGGAAATGGCAAGGGATTTGGATTTATAAACCTTGGATTGGAGATCCTTCCTGCATATGTGAACTTGGGAAAGTAATTTCTCCCTTTCTCATCTGTAGCAAAAGGTATTTTAAAAATATTTTTCCAAGTAAATGTAAAAGCAATTTTTAACATTCATTTTTAAAAATTTTGAGTTCCAAATTCTCTCTCTGTCTCTGTCTGTCTGTCTGTCTCTCCACTCACCCCTCATTGAGAAGGCAAGCAATTTGATATAGGTTATACATGTGTAGTCAGGCAAAACATATTTCTATATACCTCATGTTGTAAAATAAAAAGGACCATTCCCCCAAAAAAGAACCAAGACAAATAAAGTTTAAAAAGTAAGCTTCAATTTACATTCAGACTCTCAGACTCTATCAGTTCTTTGAAGGTGGATGACATTTTTCATCATTAAGTCCATTGGAAATATCTTGGATCTTTGTTTTGCTGAGAATAGCCAAGTCATTCACAGTTGACCATTGTAAAATGTTGCTATTACTGTGTACAATGTTCTCCTGGTTCTGCTCATTTCACTTTACATCAGTTCATGTAAGTTTTTCCAGGATTTTTCTGAAAGTATCCTGCCTGTTATTTTTTATGGCACAATAGTATTCCATCACAATCATATGCCACAACTTTTCCCATCGTTTCTCAATTGATGGGTGTCCCCTCAATTTTCAATTCTTTGCCACCACAAAAAGAACTGCTATAAATATTTTTCTACATTTAAGCCATTTTCCCTTTAAAAATGTCTTTGGAATACAGAACTAGTAGTGGTATTGCTAGGTAAAAGAATATATACAATTTTATGACTTTTTGGATAGAATTCCAAATTGCTCTCCAGTATAGTTGAATCAGTTCACAACTCCACCAACAGTATTTTAGCGTTCCAGTTTCTCCCCAGGCCCTTCAATGTTTGTCATTTTCCATTTTATTAGTCAGTGTGATAGGTATGAGGTGGTATCTCAGAGTTGTTATAATTTGCATATCTCAAATAGTGATTTAGGACAATTTTTTATGACTATAGACAGATATAAATATATCTATATATAAATATATAGACATAGATATAAATGATCATATTCTTTGATCATTTATAAATTAGGGAATGACTTGTATTCTTATACATTTGATTCATTTTTCTATATATTTGAGAAATGAGACCATTATCAGAGGAATTTGCTATAATAAATTTTTACAGTTATGATTAACTGTATTTCTTTCCATCCTATTTCCCTCATTGTTTATTCTTCTCTCTCTCTCTCTCTCTCTCTCTCTCTTATGTGCTCTCTTCTTGTCTTCTCTTTTCTCTCTTTTACTCTTTTCTAGTTTTACTTTCTCTCTTTTACTCTGTCCCTCCTCAAAAGTATTTTGCTTCTCACCACCACCTCCTCCAATCTTCCTTTTCTTCTATCAGCCCCTTCCCCTTCTCTTTTCCCCTTCCTTTCTTACTTTCATGTAGAGTAACATAGATTTCTATACCCAACGAAGTCTGTATGTTATTCCCTCTTTGAAGCAATTCCAATGAAAGTAAAATTTAAACATTGTCCATCACCACCTCCATTATCTCCACCTCTGTAAAAGTTATTTTGTGCCTCATTTATGTGAGATAATTTACACCATTCTACCTCTCCCTTCCCTCTTCTCCCAGTGCATCTCTCTTTATCACCCCTTAATTTTATATTTTTAAATATCATTATGTCATATTCAACCTACGTTCCTATCACCTGTCTATGTATATTCCTTCTAACTATCCTGATAGTGATAAAGTTCTTAGGAGTTATAAGTCTCATCTTCTCATGTAGGAATGTAAAGTTTAACCTTGTTGAATTCCTTATAATTTCTATTTCCTATTTACCTTTTTATATTTGAATCTTGCATTTGAAAATCATAATTTCTATTCAGGTTTGGTCTTTCCATCATTAATGCTTGAAAATTCGTTATTTCATTAGATATTCACCCCCTCTCCCAAGGATTATACTCATAGTATATTCTAAGCCCTCCACTCTTTTAATATAAAAGCTGCTGAATCTTGTGTTATCCTGACTGTGGCTCCATAATATTTGAATTATTTCTTTTTGACTGCTTGCAATATTTTCTCTTTGTGCTAGGATCTCTGAAATTTGGCTATAATATTCCTGGAAATTTTAATTTGGGGATCACTTTCAGGAGGTGATGGGCAAAATATTTCTGTTTCTGTTTTACCCCCTAATTCTAGGATATTAGGGCAGTTTTCCTTAATAATGTCTTACAATATGATGTCTAGGCTCCTTTTGTTCATGGCATTCAGGTAGTCCAATAATACTTAAATTATCTCTCCTCAATCTCTTTTCCAGTTCAGTTGTTTTTCCAATGAGATATTCTACATTTTTCCTATTTTTTCTTTTGATTTTGTTTTATTGTTTCTTGATGTCTCATGGAGTCAATTAGCTTCCACTTGCCCAATTCTCATTTTTAAGTAATTATTTTCTTCATTACTTTCTGTGCCTCCATTACCAAGTTGTATCCTTTTTTTCATGATTATCTTGCATCACTCTCATTTCTTTTCCCATTTTTCTTCTACCTCTTCTATTTGATTTTTAAGATCATTTTTGAGCTCTTTTAGGTGTTCTTTTTGTAAGTAACCTGAGTTTTTTACAATTCATCGTTTTTCCTTTGAGGTTTTGTGTGTAGCTGTTTTGACTTTGTTTTTTTTGTTTTTTTTTTCCTGAGTTTGTGTTTTGATCTTCCCTGTCACCATAGTAACTTTCTGTGGTTGGGTTCTTTTCTTGTTCATTTATCTAGCCTGTTGCTTGACTTTTAACTTTATATTAAAGTTGGCTTCTACTCCTCAGGTCAAGGAGGCACTGTCCCAAGCTTCAGGGTTTTTGTGCTACTGTTTTCAAGGGTAGGTCTGGAGGTCTGTAATTTTTCAATTCTTCCAAGGTGGTATGGTTTAAGGAGAGGGGTGTTTACTATTTTCCTGGCCTGTGTTCTGGTCTGTGAACAATCACATGCATTTTTTTCTATCCAAGAACCTTGACCAGGATCCCTGCTCCTTTGTATTCACAAGCTCTGCTATAGTCTTTCTTGCCCTGGCACTGTGACTAAGAACTGTAATCCAGACCTGCATACAGGCAGTGCAACAGAGTTCTGCAACCAATGCCAGCAAAGGGACCCTGTAATTTCCTTTTGACCAGTTGTCTGGCCCCCTTACTCTCTGTGGGCTGGGAGCTCGAGAAGCCACTGCTGCCAATTCAGTTGCCGTCAAGGTCTGCTGCTTGCCGGAGCATTGCCTATGCTGCCTTTAATACACCATCTTGGCTCTGCCTCCACATAAAGTATTTCTAAGTTTTCAGTTTCAAGTGATGTATATTTAATTTTAAGAGGATTTATGAGACATGATAACTATTTTCAAACACTTTAAGAGCTATCATATGAAATGAGGATAGACTTTTTCTGCTTGACCCCAGAGGGTGGAACAAGAACAGTGGGTAGGAATTAAAAAGGAGTAGAAACCATTTTGATATAAGGAAAAACTTTCAAATAATTAGGTACTGAGATCCTCATCTCTGAAGGTCTTTGAGTAGACGCTAGGTTTGACTTTTTGTTTACAGCAATGTATCACACACAAAAAGTGTATCACAAAGCTTATACACCATGACCAGGTGGGATTCATATCAGGAATGCAGGGCTGGTTCAATATTAGAAAAACTATCAGCATAATTGATCACATTAGTAACAAAACCAACAAAAATCATATGATTATCTCAACAGATACAGAAAAAGCTTTCAACAAAATACAAAATTCATTCCTATTAAAAACACTAGAAAGCTTAGGAATAAATGGAGCTTTTCTTAAAATGATAAATCATATCTATCTAAAACCATCAGGAAGCATTATCCATAAGGGAAATAAGCCAAAAGCCTACCCAGTAAGATCAGGGGTGAAGCAAGGATGCCCATTATCACTACTGTTATTCAATGTTGAACAAGAAATGCTACTTATAACAATAAAAGAAGAAAAAGTAATTGAAGAAATTAGAATAGACAAGTAAGGAAACAAAAATATCACTCTTTGCAGATGCTATTATGGTATACTTGGAGAATCCTAGAGAATCTACTGAAAAAACTGGTTGGAATAATTACCAACTTAGCAAAGTTGCAGGTTATAAAATAAACAAATCACCAACCTCTCTATATGTCACCAACAAAATCCAGCAGCAATAAATTCCACTTAAAATAACTGTAGGCAACATAAAATACTGGGGAATCTACCTTTCAGGACCAATACAGGAACTATAGGCATACAATTACAAAACACTTTTCACACTAATACAATCAGATCTGAACAACTGAAAAAATATTAATTGCTCATGTGTAGGCTGAGCCAATTTAATAATAAAGACAGTTCTACCTAAATTAATGTACTTATTCAGTCTCATCCTAATTAAACTAACAAAAATTATTTTATACAGCTATTAAAATAATAACAAGATTCATCTGGAAAAACAAAAGATTAAGAATATTAAGGAAATTGATTGAAAAAATGAGAATTTAGGTGGCCTAGCTATGTCAGTTTTCAAACAGTATTACTAAGTGGCAATCATTAAAACTATCTGGTACTGGCTAAGAAATAAAGTGATGGGTCAGTGGAGTAGATTGGATACACAACATACAGTAGTAAATGACTGTGATATTCTAGTCTTTGATAAGCCCAAAGACCCAAATTTTTGAGACAAGAACTCACTGTTTGACAAAATTTTCTGGGAAATCTCTAAAGCAATTTGGGAGAAACAAGGTACAGACCAGCATCTCACACCATCTACCAAGATAAAGTCAAAATGGATACATGATTTAGACATAAAGAGTGATATAAGCAAATCAGGGAAGCATGGAGTAGCTTACCTGTCAAATCACTGGATAAGGGAAGAATTTATGATGAAAAAAGAGATATAGAGCATTACAGTATGTAAAATGAATAATTTTGATTACATGAAATTAAAAAGATTTTCCACAAACAAAACCAGTGGAGTCAAGGTTAGAAGAAAAACAGGAAACTAGGAAACAAATTTTACCCAAGTTTCTCTAATGAAGGTCTCATTTCTCAACTATACAGAGAATGGATTCAAATTTATAAGAATACAAGTCGTTTCCCAATTGATAAATAGTCAAAGGATATGAATAGGCAGTTTTCAGACAAAGAAATCAAAGCCATCTATAGTCACATAAAAATGTTTTAAATCACTATTGATTAGAGAACTTCAAATTATAACAACTCTGAGGTACCACTTCACATCTATCAGATTGACTAATATGACAGAAAAGGAAAATGAGGGGATGTGTGGAAATTGGGACACTAAAGCAATGTTCATGGAGTTGTGAACTCCATTCTGGAGAGGAATTTGGAACTATATCCAAAAAGCTATAAAACTATGCATACCCTGTGATCCTGCAATAGCCTCACTAGGTTTGTATACCAAAGAGATCTTTTTTAAAGAAAAAGGACCTATACATACAAAAATAGCAGCTTTTCGTGGTGACAAAGAATTGGAAATTGAGAGGATGCCCATCCATTGGGGAATGGCTAAACAAGTTGTGGTCTATGATTGTAATGGAATACTATTGTGTTATGAGAAATGATGAGGAGAAAGCTTTTATAAAAAACCTGGACAGACATGAACTGATGCAAAGTGAAGTGAGTATAACCAAAAGAACATCGCATAGTAACAACAGTATTATATGATAACCAACTGTGAGTGACAACTAATTCTCAGCAGGACAAAGATCTAAGACAGCTCTTATGAACTTATGATGAAAAATGCTATCTATCTCCAGAAAAAGAACTTATGAAGTCTGAATGCAGACTGAAGAATACTATTTTTACTTTATTTTTTTTCATGTTTTTTTCTAGTCTGATTTCTTTCCTTTCATGACTAATATGGAAATATGTTTTGCATAACTGTATATGAATAACCTATATCAAATTGTGTGCTGTCTTAGAAAGGGGGAGGAGTGGGCAGGAAGAAGAAAATTTGGAACCCAAATTTTAAAAAATATTAAAAATTATTTTACATGTAGTTAAAGATAAAATTTAAGAATTATTTCAAAAATTAAAAAATAAAGACAAATATATACGTATACATTTACACACATATATGTACAATATACATATGCATAAACAGACACATATATCTGTGTGTATGTATTATATATGTGTGTATATATGTGTATGTGCATATATATACACACATATACAAACATCTATGTGTGTATCATATATATGTATTATATACATACATATATACATATGAAGAAAGACTTGGAATGGATTTTTTTCTATTTTTCAAAGAAATATCTTCCTAGCCAATGAACTGTCCTCAAATGTGAATATGTAGTCTGACCATTTCCTTCCAGCATATTCCAGTGGCCAGAGAATGACTAGGTCTGAAACCATGCTGAGCTTTGGGGAAGGGCCATTGGGCTAATTCTTTATCCAAGTGAATCATTAATCACTGTCAGTGGTTGTTTCTATAGTGGCTCATTTGTAAAAAAACACAATGGGGAAGATTCTCTCACCACTCCAAATATTCACCCAACCATAGCTGGCAGCATTCCAGGCCCTGGAGTTTGGGTAAATAGGATACATCATTTGCTCCATGTGGAAACAGAACTAATATTTCCACATTCAAAATGATGAGTCAAGGGCTGTCAACAAATTGGCAGCATAATCTTAGTGGACAGTGTAATGGAAATGGTGTCAAAAGACTTGAGTTCAGATTCCACATGGGATTTCAGGTCCTAGGTCTGACATTTTACTGTGTGACTCTGGAGAAGTAACTTAATCTCTCTGTTTACTCTTTATAGAATTCTTTATAGAAGTATTTGCACTTTCTCACCATATAGTGAATGTGACAAATGTACATTACAAATCTTAAAACGTGAGAAATTACTATTATTTCACATGTTAGTTAAAGTTGATCTTTAAATATGCTAAGATTTAATTGGTAGTTGATTTACTTAGAAGGTTAGCTGAGATTTACCTTTCTCTTCCACGATAGAATGAGGGAACGTTTTACAGACATCCCAGTGAATAGAGACCAAAAATGAATTGAAATTGAAAGTCACTCAAGCCAAGAAAGGTCACTAGTATCATTTGTGGTCAAACCAACACCCACAGCACGGACTGGGGTTCAGCTGGAAAAAGTGCTATGTCCGAATGATTGGTACAATCTAAAACCTAGGACTGACCTGACAAATCAATTTAATTCAGCAAGCTGGAATGCTCTCCCTTGCACTTGCCTATTTTTCTAGTCTTCTGTCTTTCCTCACACATCCCTTTTCTCTTTTGTTCCCTCTTTAGTCCCTACCATCTTATTTTAGTTACAGTCCCTTCCACCAGTAGAAGTGTAAATTCTGGGATGGACTTGTTGGTCTTTGCTTTTGTATCTTCATTATTTATCTGGACCAACAAATAAGTGCTTGTTGCACTGAATGATTCAGTCTTGGACCAGAGTAGAGAACAATGGTTCAAATACTGGTCCTGAATTTGACCATCCAAGTCCTTAATTTCTGCTTAATATTGATTTTTGATATATTATATTGATATTATAGCAATATAAATACTCATTTTCCCTCTCTGGGCCTCAGTTGTCTCATCTATAATTATTAATCATTTAATCCTCACAACAACCCTAGGAAATATTTGCTATTATTGTACCCCCACTTTTCTATTGAGGTTACCGAGACTTATTGTTCAGTTATTTTTTCCATCATGTCCAACTATTAGCAACCCTGTTTTGGATTCTGTTAGCAAAGATGCTAGAGTGGTTTGCCATTTCCTTCTCCAGCTCATTTTACAGATGAAGAGACTGAGGCAAGCAGGGTTAAGTGATTTGCCCAGGGTCACACTGCTAGAAAGTATCTGAGACTGTATTTGAACTCAGGAAGATGAGTCTTCCTGACTCCAGGCCTGGCACCCTATGCCTACCTAACAAAAACAATACCTACCCTCAAGAAACTTATATTATATTCTAATAGGGTAGAGAATTTGCCTTAGTCTGCACCAAGAGGGTCCTCAGATTCATGCATAAGGAAGGATAAGAGAAACATTAAATGTGGCTTTATTAATGAGCCTGAGCCTATCTGATGGTTTGCTTTGAAATTATATAGTTCATCCGTGAATCCTATTTAATGTTAACTGTTTTATATAATTCACTCAGTTTTCTAGGTTAATCTAGATTTTTCATGGTTGAGTCTTATAAAAGCTCATCCAAAATTCAAGAAAACCCAAGATCCTCTGGCTTATATTAGAGGCTTTCTCCAAGGTGGCACAGTGGATAGAGTGCCAGGCATCAGGAAAACTCATCTTCCTGAGTTCAAATCTGGCCTCAGATACTTATTAACTGTGTGATCCTGGACAAGTGACTTAATCCTATTTGCCTCAGTTTCCTCATCCACAAAATAAACTGGAGTAGGAAATGGCAAACTGTTCCAGTATCTTTGCCAAGAAATCCCCATATGGGATCACGAAGAATTGGACACGATCGAAAAATGACTAAATAAAAGCAAACTAAGTCCAGTTCATCGCTCCAATCTTACTTCACCTGTGATCTGCATGTCACCCACCCATCCTTCAGGTTATACCTCCTCCTTTCCCGATCTCTTACCCCCAACAACCAGGCAGAGGTGAGTCTTCCTTTCAGCCTCACATGTTCCACTCACACGTTTTCACACTGTGCTGTGTATTATACTTATTGGTGGATTTAGATAACAGTACGCCCAAATGCAGGAGAAATGACTCTTGTGTTCAGGATTGGAATTCCAAGGACATGAAAGATAGTATGAAATGGTGCTGAGGAGATGTCCTCTTTTCCCATCCTATCTATTACTTTGAAAACCCGACTCAAAAACTCCCTTCTTTTTGAAACCTTACCTGATCCCTGGAGTCAGAAATGACCTTCCCTCTATCTCACAAAACACTGTGCTGCTCCATCGCTCTTGCACTTAATCCTGTATCTAGTGCTACAGTGATTTGTTCCCCCTCTCCCATCCCTGCCCAGGCTATAGGTCAGGGGCTGTGTGTCTTATTTAATCTTTGTATACCAACCTAAGTTACTTCATAAATGTTTATCACATCACCTTGTCCCAACTCCTCATTTCTTGGATGAGCAAAGCGAAGTTAGAATATGGGAAATGACTTGTCTGAGATCACAGTCTATTAGAAAGAGGAGAGGTGGGGGCTTGAACCCAGGTCTACTGCTTCTCAGTGCAGGGTTCCATCCTGTGTGTTTCCACCTCATTCTCTGCTAGCACACTGTGTCCTCTTCAGAGTGGGTCTCTACAAAGTCAGGAGGCTAAACTGGGAATGCCTCTAAGCCTTGGGGGAAAGTTGATAACTTGAGACAGGCTTATTCAGATTCGAGGAGGAGATGGAGGGAGCCAGGGAGGGGAGGCCCTGCATAGGACCTAGGGCTCACGTAACTTGGCTGAGGAGGCGCTAGATCTTTTCAAAGGGGCTTTTTGTACCAGCACATCTTTCTATGACTGAAATGCTCTTTTTCCTCCCTGGGCTTTTTTGCTTTTATACATGTGAAGTGTTTTGGATCAGACACATATTAACAAAATAGACTAGTCATACATTGCTAGAAAAAGAGACCAGATGTCTTTGAAATCATCTAAATTGTCTCTATTTAAAAAAAAAAAAGTTAGTTTTTCCACTGCTGCCAGATCTGAAAGTCCAATTTGCCAGGATAATATATCCGGTGTGGATAAAGATTTCCAAAGTTGAAGTATCTGTCGCTTAGCAACCATAAGGGTTTGAAGAATCCACTTTAGGGTGGCCATTTAGCCACGTGTGGGTGACTTCAGTTCCCCTAGACAGGAGTGCTGGGCTGTCCGGAAGAGCTGGAGAATTAAAGGGACAGGATCGTTGGCCTCACTCTGTTTGGCCAAGGTAGCTTTCCTCGTTGGTTTGGATTTTAAATAGGGGAGGGAGGAATAGGAGGATGGAGAGAGGCCAAGGTGCCAAGGACCAAAAGAGGAATGACTGCCAATCTTGGAAAGAATGTCAGGGAAGGAGAGAACAATGGCTGTCTCTCATGTCTTCCCTTAGGCAGAAACTTCAAAAGACTCAGCTCAATGGTGGTTCGTGTTGAGAGATTTAGGAAGGCAGGGTTATATTTTTGTTCCTTACCATGCCAAAGATTGTTTTTTTTTTAATTTTATATTTAAATGATTGCTTTAAATGATGCTCACTTGCTCCAGTAGTTTAAGGAGCTATGATCTCATCTCCTAGGCAGATGACACTCCTTCATGTCCTGGTGGGTTGTTCCTATTAGTCAATCAATAAGCTCTCATTCGATGATCAAATGAGATACTATGGAAATCACTTTGCAAACCTTAAAGTGATACATAAATACTAGCTGCTAGCGTTGTTATTAGTATTATGTAAGTCAGCCAGACAATAAGCATTTATTAAGTGCTAAGTATTGGTGATAAAAAGAAAAGCAAGAGAGGCTCCATGACCTCCAGATGTTCACAATCTAATGAGGGAAACTACAGTTAAACAGCTATGTGCAGACCAGCAGTGGAGGGGTTAAAAAGGTAATAATTTACAGAAGGAATGTATTAGAATTAAAAGGGATTGAGAAAGGCTTCCCATGGCAGGTGGGATTTTAGCTAGGAGGAAGTCAGAGGAGAAAAGGAAGAACATTCCAGGCATGGGGGGAGGTGGGGACATAGAGAAAATCCCCAGAGTTGAGAGATGGAATATTTTATTAGTGGGACATCCAGGGGACCATTGTTGCTGGATTGGAGAATATATGTGGAGGGGGTTTAAAGGGTAAGTAGGAGGCACTATGTCAGGGACTGGGGATCCAAAGACAGTGGCTCAAAGGACTTATAGTCTACGGTCATCATGAGTGTTGTGATAGGAAAAAAAAGCCATTCCTAATTCAGTGTTCTGTCTACTTGACAAAACCATCACCCATTTGGGTTTACATTGATTTTAAGGGTGGGTTTTGTATTATAAAAGAGCCTGAAACATTGAAATGGAGATGCCATTGTCAGTCTTTAAGAACCCTGCAGAGACTTTTGTTTCCATTTAAAAAAATATTTTAGTTTTTCCAATTACATGTAAAAATATTTAATACTCGTTTTCTAAAATTTTGAGTTCTCTCTTTCCCCTCCCCATTCCTTGCAACAGTAAGCAATTTGATATAGGTTATACATGTGCAATCATACAAAACATATTTCCATATTAGTCATGTTGTGAAAGAAAATATGGGCCAAAGAACAAGAAAAATAAGGAAAGTTAAAAAAATATGCTTTGATCTGCATTTAGACCCCCTCACTTCTTTCTCTGGAGATAGATTGCGTTTTTCCTAAGCCTTTCAGTATTGGCTTGGATCTTTGTATTGCTGAGAATATCTACGTCATTCACAGCTGATTATGTACAATATTGCCGTTACTGTGTACAATGTTCTCTTAGTTATGCTCACTTCACTTTACATAATATCTTAAAAGTCTTTCCAGATTTTTCTGAAAGCATTCTGCTCGTCATTTCTTATGGCACAATAGTATTCCATCACAATCACACGCCACAACTTCTTTAGTCATTCCTCAATTGATGGGTATCCTCTCAATTTCCAGTTCTTTACCACCACAAAAAAAATTGCTATATTTTTGTACATATAGGTACTTTTTCTTTTCTTTCTTTTTTAAATCTCTTTGGGATGCAGATCTAGTAGTGGTATTGTTGAGTTAAAGGGTGTGGACAGATTTATGGCCCCTGGGGTATAGTTCCAAATTGCTCTCCAGAAGTGGATCAGTTCACAACTCCACCAACAGTGCTCTAGTGTCCCAGTTCCTGCCTCCCCCATGCCCTCCTACTTTTGTCATTTTCCTTTTCTGTCGTATTAACCAACCTGATCAGTAGGAGGTGCTACATCAGAGTTGTTTTAATTTGCTTTTCTCTATCAATAGTGATTTAAAGCATTTTCCATATGACTATAGATAGCTTTGATTTCTTCATCTGAAAACTACCTGTTCATATCCTTTAGCTATTTATTATTTGGGGAATGAACCTGCAGAGACTTTCAAGAAGGTTTCCCAATTCAGTTCAATTCAACCAATATTTACTAAGTTCTACCATGTGCATGAATTTATGCATGGAACAAGGCAAAAAATGCATGCATATGCACATACACACATATTTTTAAAAGCTTCTACTCTCAAGGAGCTTATGTTTTGTTGGGGGAATATATTAGTCAATCAGTTAGTCACCAAGTTCTTGATACATGCTGGTTGATTGATTGCCTCCTTGATCCAGTTCAATGCATACTAATGTCACAACTTCCCAGCTCCTGATTAAAAGAAGTCCAGAATGAGAGAACTGAGCAATATGATAGCTTTCTTTAAAGGTTTGAACTACTCTCATGAAGAAGAGGAATTCGCCTTTTTCTGTTTGAGAAGATATAGTGAGAAGATATAGGAACAATTGGTGGAAATTACAGAAAGGCAGATCAGGTGTGGTGTTAGGAAAAGCAAAGCAAAGTAAAGCAAACCAAAAGACCATCTTTCTAATTATTAAAGCTGTCCCCCACCCCAGTGGAATTACCTGCCTCAGGATATAGTGGGACCTTCATCATTAACAGAGACCACATGTTCATAGCGTTCTAGATTGAATTTCTTCTCAGAGCTAGGTGGTCCTAGATGCCCTCTGTGATCTCTTCTCACTTTGAGAGTCTATGATTCTATGAAGGATCCAGTGACAAGACTGGGAATGAGTCCTGGTAAATTCTGAGACCAGAACATAGACTGGCGCAGTCTGATGGCCTCTGCTGCTGGCCGTTGTTCACAATCCTGAAGAAGCAAAGTTTGCCCGCTCATTTTGTATTGATAAGCCCATCCCATAAGAGATTTCTGTTTCTTTTCCATTTCATTTAAGTTCCCCTGTGATCTAGAGAAAGGACCTAGAGGTCTTCAAAAGATGAGGTCAACAGAAGACAAACTCTGGTCCTACAAATGTCAAAGGCCTTTTGAATCCCCATCCAAGAACAGAAAACGTGTCTCTATCCATATAGGAAAACCAAGGAGACTTTATTGCTACAAGGCTGGTCTACAAGGAATGCTTGTGTTTTTGCTTTTGTTAATGTTTTTCCAGATGTAGCACCTCCTGAAGGTCATCTATCAGCACATTAAAGTGACTGGGGTGTACACTGGTAGAGGGAGCCCCTTAGACTGATGATTTTATGGTTCCTTGAGCTTCCAGAGTAATTTCTGTCTAACTTGAAAAACTCAGGTCTTCTGCTGAATTGTATGACCTCACTGACCATATTTCATGGTCCCCATTGAACTGTGGTTAACATAATCCCCTACTTCATCAGGCTCCCAGCTTTTTAACCACAACACATATTTATCTGTCTATAGAAATGGGGGTGGTAGAGCAGGAGACTACCAAAGTGGGGGTGGAGGAGTAGAGTAGAATACCTCAAAAGGCTTGTCTACTTTTCTGTTTGGCTGAATTCATCAAAAAAAATGCCCAAGCCTTGTCCAGCACGCTCATCACCAATTAAATTCCAGCACCATAATTCATAGAAAACAATTACAGCCTTTAGAATTTTTAAAGGGACAATTATTGCTGCCTTGGCCCTTTTAAAAATTATGCCCCCCAAAGGACAAAACGTGCTCCATTAATATGTATGTATTATGACTACTTTTTTTCTTTGGTAACTGGAAGACTGCTGATGTCTGTGGATACAGGAGCATTTATAAGCTGCCGACAGTCACTTAGTTGACTTGCAAGTTTTAAGTGCAGTATTTTCTAAAATCTGAAAAGCTATAAGACTAATTACCTTTCTGCCTTCGGTCTGTGGCTTACTCTGTAGGCCCTTCTGGGTGGATGGCTCCCCACTTCCTGTCCCTACCATGCTGGGAACAGGTCCATTCCCTTCTGGAAGTGGCTGGTCAGCACCCACCCTGATGCCTGCTTGTTTCCAGAGTTAATCAGCAAATTTCCCCTGAACCATCTCAGGCTCTGGGGCAGTCTTTGCCGATTAGCTTCTGAGTCTGGGGAGGCCAGGTCTGGGCAGGAGAAATGAAACCTCTTGTTACATTCACTAAGTTGGGGGTGGGGGTGGGGGTGGCAGTGGGCAATCTTTTATGAAGTCTCCTGCAGGGAAAGTGGAACTGACTGCACAATGCATCTATTGCTTCCTGACTGAACCCCTCTTTGTGTCCATTTTAGAGCTCACTTTTTCTCCAGCTCCTACTATTTAACCCAGTGGCTGCAAGGGGGCTGGTTCCCCAGGCTTGGCACCCCAAACCCGCAGCCAATTCCCTTTTTACAGTATTAAATGGACCTGACTGGCTTCCTTTCCCCTCCTCTCATTTATAAATAAGGAAAATAAAAGAAAGACTTAATTTTTTCCCCCATTCTTCTCTCCGATCGGCCTATTGTCACAGGCATTTGGCATTCATTATCCAAAGGCTTCAGGCGTCTCCAGTGTTGTATCCAGGCCAGGAGTGATTTGGTTTATAGAGATCATATGGCAAGGAAACAGACCTTGAAAGACAGAGCTAGCAGAAGCACATTTGATGAATTTCCTATGATTTGAGTCTGGGTTGAGTCTTTTCTGTTGTGGGGCAGACATCCTACAGTACACGCGCCGCCCGATGAACGAGCAGGAGTCAATTAACCGACAATATGTGCACTGTGTTTTTTTTTTTCTTCGCACATCTCGAGTTCCATTTCCTATATGGGGGGGGGGGAGGGAAAAAAAAGAAAAGGGAGGCCTTGTACAGGATCCAAGAATGGTCAGGCAACCGCACAGAATGAAAGTTGCCTTTGTCATTAGCAATTAATGTAACCACTAGCACTGGGAGGAAAAAAAACCCAACAGGGCCTGATGGAAGGGAGTAGGGGGAGGTAAGCTAGCTCCCTCCAGAATCCTACGGGAGGGAAACCTTTAGCAGGAATTGCAATAGGTATAGGGTGCCCCAACTCCCAGCTCTATTTCAAGTAATCCTCCTGCACGAAGTGATGGTACACAGGTCACACTGAGAGGAGAGAGAGGACTGGAGTTCCATCCCTGTGGAAGCAACTGACTGGTATTGTGATTTTGGGTAAGTCCGTTAATCTGTCTGCCTCGTTTTCTCATCTATAAAATAAAGCGATTGAACTAGATGGTCTCTTGGCTTTGGTACAACTCTGACAATCCATGGAAGTCCCATTTTGGTAGATATAGGCCGGGGATGTCAGCATTTCTCCTGCTCTCTAGATCGATTTTAATCTATCTCTCCCTCCCCCTCCATCCCAATCTTTCTTTTGCATTGCCTTTTCCTTTCCCAGCTCCCTCCCTCTTGTCATATCCTTCCCCCCCCTCCCCAGTAGTTTAAACAACGCCACTTTTCATTAATGTGACCAAAATGTCATCAAGTCATTTAATGCTCTTTAATGTCCTTGTATCGTTTACATTTTTCAAACATTGTGGAAATGAATCCCATCTGTGGGCTCACTAACATCAAAAAAGTCTGACAGGCTATTTAGACTTGTGATTTCACATTGCATTAGCATGTCCAATGTCAGGGAGTGGGAGCCTAGCTCAGTCCGGCCAGGTTTGACCTAGCCTAGCCTGTCCTGAGGCTCTCCTCACCCTTCTTGTTCCCCCTCAGTCTGCCCTTCACTAACACTCACTTCATCCTCAGGCCCAGAGCGACAGATCACTTACTTTAGGAAACCCAAGTCAATCATGTACCATCAGGGCCTGGCCCAGAGCCCAGAGGCCCAAGGAAAAGTGTGAAGCCTGAGGAGGAGAAAGAATAAGAAATGACTCAGGAAAAGTGCTCTCTTCCAGTATGGTGCCAAGATGCCCAAACAAGAGCTTCTTTTCATCATGTGGGTAAAAGGTTGGCTCTGATGCTGTCCAGTTCTCTTTGAAGTCATCGCCTTTCTTCTTTCCCATCTTAGTCTTTTTCTAAGGGGCAAAGCTGGCTACTGACCTTGACCTCAAGGGATTTCCTGAGGGATGAAGGCAGAGTAGTGAGCTCAGCACGTTGCCTCAGAAACAAGTCTATAAATGTGTGCACTGGGTGGGATGAAGCAGTATCTGATCTGGTGCTCAACTTCCCACTCAGAGTTAAGAGGAGATGTCCATTCCCTTCTTACATAGCTCTACAGACCCATCTCCCAATCCTCCAAGGTGGTGCATTGAACTCAACCATTCAGCAAGAATTTATTAAGCCTACCTCATATTCCAGGAACTGTGCTGGGCATCAGGGCTACAAAACAAAATGGAATAACCCCTGTCTTCAAGAAACTTCCATTCTACTGGGAGGTTCAGAGTTGGCTGCTTATGCCACTTCCAACTGTTCTCTGCTCAAGTTAATTCAGCAAAGACCCCTCCTTCTTTGCCTCCTCCATCCCTGTCACGACTACTACTGAGCCTTTTCTATAGCCTTCACCATGCCAGGGCAGGGGCCAGAAAGAGTTGGGGATGGAGGTTGGGGGGAAGAAGGGGTTGGTTCTTTATTCCAAAATGTCTTGGCTTCCTTCCAAATCCATAGAAACCCCTCATTCTAATGCATTCCCTGGAAAGAGATGCAGCTTTTTATTTCAGAAAAACAAAAGCCGCTATTCTTCTCCAGACATGGGGAGCTGCTGAGAGTGGGTTTTAACTGTTAATCATTATAGCTGAATGGATAATAATTTCCACCTCTCTGAGTTCAGGCGAATCCTTTGCCAGTATTTTAGCCCTCTTAGTTTGCATTTGCATATACAAATATCTTTTAATTTTAAATGGAATTGTAAACAAATAACTTCCAATTGTCATTTCAGGATTTTCAAGACAAGGTCATTTAGTTCTAATTACGACATTAAAAAAGTCCATTTTCTTAATGCAATTATCAAAAGTGCTATTTGCTTCTGATTTCTTTAAAATATTATCAGCTGTGGGGAAAATAACTCATTTCTCTAGTCCTATAAGGGTTACAAAACACTTTCTTTAACACAGGGAGCTGCAGCCTTTGTTACTCTCGATTCTTTTTGGTTTAGCCCTATGATAGCATGAATGCCGGGAACTCCCCATGCCGAAACTCTCAGAGCTGACAAAGATCAGTCACCCCTCTAGTTCTTCATAGACTCAGAGAGTTGCTTAGGGGCACTGAGAGTTAAGAACGTTTACTACTATTCATAGAATATGTGTTTGAGGCAGGATTTAAACCTAGATCTTTCTGCGTTTGAGACTGAACCCAGGTCCACCATGTTTCACTGCTTCTTATGCTCAGTTTGGCAGATGAGAGACCTGAGCCTCAGAGCAGGATTTCCAAACTAGTAAGTGTCAGTCAGAATTGGAAATGCCAATCTTTCCACCATGCTTTCCACTATTCCCCTCAGTCATCCCCTCATCTGTTTGCCATGTCCTTCTCAAAACAGTGTGGAGTAGAGTGTACATTTCTGCCCCAGAAGTGATCTGGGGTGACCTACCTGGGAGTTTCTGATTGGAATACCTAAACAAGGTTCATTGGAGAGATCGTGGTAGGAGAAGTAGATTTCTAAACCAAAGTAACTGATAGCTTTCACTTAAAAACTTGGTTGTTAATAACAGCAACAAAAATAATGATAATGGTGTATAGCACTTTCTATTTGTAATTCTCCCTTCTCGTTCAGTTGTGCCTGACTCTTTGTGTCTGACCACGGACAATAGCACACCAGGTCCTTCTATCCTTCATCTCCAGAAGTCTGTCCAAGATCATGTTCTTTGCTTCCTTGACACTATCCATCTCACCCTCAGCCATCCCCTTCTCCTTTTGCTTCAATCTTTCCCAACATCAGGGTCTTTTCCAATGAGTTTTGTCTTCTCATGATATGGCCAAAGTTTAAGCTTCATTGTCAGTATTTTTCCTTCCAATGAAGAGTCTGAATTAATTTAAGTATCTACTGATTTGATTTCCTTGCTGTCCAAGGGACTCCCAAAAGCAACAAACATGAGCCTGAACGGACTTCATAAGATGCAGGATAGAGCAACTTGGTGTGCTATATATTATATCTTTAAAAATATAGCACATTATTATTTCTAAAACCACTCTGATTGTCTGTCTTCTAATTCACCTCCTTTGGCTCTCTTCTGTATATTTTTAAAGTTTCATCGATGCTTTCTTTTCTTCTTATATTTATATTACTATCATTAAACCTTTTACTCCAAAATAAAAAAAAAATAAAAGCTTTTGTTTGGAACAAATTGTCAGCCAAAATAAATATATCCCTTATAATAACTTTTGATAAATACATAATAATGTGGTACAACACTTTAAAATTTGCAAAGAACTTTCTACGTGTAATTTTCCCTTGTTGTTCAGTTAGTCTGACTCTTTGTGACTCTGTAGATCATAGCACACCAGGCCCTTCTATGCTCCACTATCTCCTGAAGTCTGTCCAAGCTCATGTTCATTGCTTCTATGATACTATCTATCCATCTCATCCTCTGCTATCCCCTTTTCCTTTTGCTTTCAAAAGGCCATGTCTGAAAATGCACGTTTCTTCTGCATCCTTAGTCCATCAACTTTCTTCCAAGAGGTTAAAAGCATGAATTATCTGCCATTGGTCTTCTGGAGTCATGATTGGTCCTTGTATCAATTAGAGTTCTTAAACCTTTCACAGTCATTTTTCCTTTATTATGTTGTACTTCTTGCATAAAATACTTTCCTGGTTCTACTCACTTCACTTTGCATCAGTTCATAGAAGTCCTATCATATTGTAATAATATCCTATTATAACAATTCACTTATCGTAATTGGTTCAGCCAGTCCTCATAATATTCACATACTTGTCCTTCTTTTTTTGATCTCTTTGGGAATTTTCATCTTTCTGTATAATTTAGTGTTTTTGACATAATGGAGTACTCTGGTCTGTCAAAAGTTTTTTCTGCCTCGATGTGACCATGTCATTTTTTCTCATTATTATGATCTATTATATTTATACTTTATCTAATATCATACCAAGCTTGAATTCTTAATATAAATTCACTTATGTAATATTTTAATATATTGTATCCTCTTTGCTAATATTTTTGCAATGATATTTTGTTGAGAAATGGTCTATAATTTCTATAGTTTTCTTTCTCTGCTTTATTTCTTCCTGGTTTAGGTCTCAGGATGGTATTTGTCTTATAGAAGGAGTTTGGAAGGATGCCATCCTTGTATATTTAAAAAATAATACGTTTCATTATTATTCTTTGAATATTTGACAAAACTCTTTCACAAATCCTCCTGGTCCTAGGTTTCTTTCTTTTAGAAGTCCTATAATTAATGATTCAATTTATTTTTCTGTGATTTTGCTATTAAAATTCTCTATTTTTTACTCTATTAATCTAATTACTTTGTATATTTATTGTATAATAATTGTATAATCATATAATTATACAGAATATTAATAATAATGTATAATTATTTATCCATTTTATTTGAGTTATTTTTGGCATGTAATTGAGCAAACTAGTTTTTCATAATTTAATTTTTTTATCCATCACTTATTTTTTAATTTTCTTAGTTTAGCTTTTCTCTTTTTTTATTGGATTAGATAATAGCTTATCTATTTGATTAGGTTTTCCTTAAGCTGCTGGTTTTATTGACTAATTCAATGGTTTTTCTGTTTTTAATTTCCTTTCTTCTTTCATTTTCCGAATCTCTTTTTACATATATAGTTTTTTCATTTTTTGCTTTTCTTGTTTAAATCACAAGGCTGATTCAATGATCCATTGTGCCTCTTTTTTGTTGAGTGTTTACAATAAATTTTTCCTGTAAGAATTTTTGACATGTTGTTTCATTGTTATTTTCTGTAAAGGAATGATCTATTGTTTTTTTGACTTGACCTTTGACTCATTAATTCTTCAGATTTCAATTATTTAGACTCCTTTTAAGTTTTAATCCTTTCTTCAAATGCCCTTTATTGATTATAATTTTTATTACCTCGTGGTCAATAAAGGAAGTGTTTAATGTTTCTACTTTTCTGAATTTGTTTATGAGATTTCTATGCCCTAGAACACAGTCAATTTTCATAAAAGTATGATGTAGAGCTGAGTTGTAGTCCTTTCCATTTTTATTCGCTAATATCTCCCAATCTATTACATATCTTTTCTAAAATTTTATTTAGGTGCTTAACTTCTTTATTGTTTATATTTTGCTATATTTGTCTAGTTTTGAATGAGAAAACACTGAAGTCCTCAATATTATAGTTTTGTTGTTTATTTCTCTTTGTAATTCAATTATCTTTTCATTTAGGTAGTTAGATACTATACTATTTGGTGCCCACATAGTAAGTATCACTATTATTTCATTATTTATGGTGCCTATAAACATAATGTAGTTTTCTTGCTTAACTCTTTTAACCATATCTATTTTGTTGCCTTATCTGAGATCATAATTGCTACTCATGCTTTTAAAAAATTGCCTGACGCATAATAAATTCCACTTAAACCCCTAATATTAACTATGTGTGGATTTTTGTTTAAGTGTGTTTCTTACAAACAACACAATGGTAGATTTTACTTCCAATTTATTTTGCTACCCTCCTCTCTTTTATACGTGGGCTCATTCTTTCATATTCATGGTTATGATTATTAATTACATATTTTCCTCCATCATACCCTTTTATATTTTTCTGTCTTTCCCTCTCTTTGGAATATATTTTATCCCTTTGTTCCTCTTTTTATCATCCATCCCAGAGTGTGATATCTGGTTCTTATACTTCCTTCATCTCTTTTTAACTCTCATTTTATGATCAGCCTTCTGAAGTCAATATTTGTTAGCTTGAAACCATTCTCTCCCTAAACTTGCCCTTCCTCTTCAGCTTCTCTATTCCTTTACCTTTTTTGATGTCTCTTATTGAATTTAACATATTTCTACTCCCAATGTATATGAGTTCAACACTTCTTTATATGGTTCAGATATGAATGAGGTTTATGAACCATCTACTTCCTCCATCTCTTCCTTCATGTTTATACTCTTTTTTCATGTACCCGTATTATGCAAAATCGAAATGTCCTCCCCCTTTGTTATTTCTTTCCTAGTATCTTCTTTCTCCTCTCTATTTTCTTTTTTAAAACCTCTCTCATATTACTTTTCCTCTCCCAAAACCAACAAAGTAGAACAAAGCTATACCTAGTCACTCTGTTTGTATGGCACTCAGCTCCCTCTTTGATTCTTGTAGACAATGGGATTATGAAGGAATATTTGTTTCTTTTTATTACGGTGTAAGATTTTTATCTTCATTTAGCCCTTTCTCTTTGTTCATATACATTTACTTTTTTTAGGCCTCTAGAACTTTGCTACTTTCATTTGAAAGTTTCTACTCAGTTCTATAATTTTATAAATCAGAAATGCTTGAAAGTCCTTTAGTCTTATTAAAGTTATATTTCCTCTATAACCTTCCTAACTCCTGCCCCCACTCCTATTTCTCTTCTCTGTGGCATGACAACATAGTCTTGTGCCATCCCACCTGTAGTTCCTTGGTACTTGAGTACTTTCTGACTGCTTACACCATTTTTTTTTACTTTGAATTAGACATTCTGGATTGTCTCGGATATGTTTGGGTGTTTTCTAATTTGAAGTTTCCTTTGGGAAGTACCTGATAGGGTCTTTCTATTTTTACTTTAATCTCCATTTCTAATAGATCTAAACCACTTTATTTTATGATTTTATGAAAATACAATATACAGGTTTTGTGTGATCATGGTTTTCGGGGAGCCTGATTATTCATACATTATCTCTCCTGGATATGCTTTCCATGTTGTTACTTTTGATAGTAGGTCACTTTTCTTTCAGTCTTTGGTCTTTGAATATTTCTTGCTTTTTCATGGAAATCAGGTTCAAATCGTTCTATCCTACCATTTTAGGAGTCCATTATTTGGGTCAGATTCATATCCATTGTTTTGATTATTAACTATTTTCCTCTATCATATCCTTACATTTTTTACTCTCTTTTGTCTCCACCCTCCTGCCCCCACCCTTTGTAAAGAAGGAGATATGAAAAAGGAAGGGATTTGATTAGTGTTATTGAATATAATTAAGTCGATCTGTTCATACACTTTTGCTCTTCTTCCGTTCACCAAACCCAGACTCTCATTTTTGATTCTTACATTTACTCTACTATCTCTAGTCTCCATCTTTATGGGAATACATAGGCAGCTTTTCATCCATGCATTTTGTTTTCCATTTAAAACTCTTTTTATTAGGTTTGTGAGACTTCAGATAGATGTATTATTACCAGTTCTTGTTATATGTGCTTCACATCCAGTGGGATCGACCTTTCCCATCGGCCTGGTATGGAAATCTCCTCCACTCTGGTCTGGGCTGGAAATCTCCTCCACTCTGTTGTTCTGTGGCTTCTGCTGCTCTAGAATATGTTGAGAGTCTTTCTTTACAAGTATTTTATTGGCTATGGGGGAAGAGCTAGTGTATGTGTGTCTTTCTACTCTGCCACCTTGGCTCCACCTCCTCCCTCATTTTTCAAAATTAGGAAACTAAAGTCCAAGTGATTTGCCCAAGTTCGCAGAGGTTGTAAATATCAGAAGCAACTTTTGAACCTAGAGCTTCTGAATTGAGAGTCAATGCTTCTCTGACTGTATCATACTGTTCTTCTTCTATATTACCTTGAAGAATGTATACTTTGTGGAATGGAAAGTCCTGGAGGGCAGGCTTTGATCTTTGTATGCCCAATCTCCAGCATAGTGTCTGGCATACAGTCAGCACTTAATAAATACTTGATTGGTTGGTTGATGATGATGATAAGATGTCCATAGTGTCATTAAATGGGGCCAGATTTCCTGTTGGGCTGCCCAGCATTGTTCAAACATACTGAGAGGAGACATTAGTTTGATTCCAGAGAGGAGAGCAGAGCTAGGAGCAACAGGTGCAACCACAGAGGCAAATTTCAGTTCCACATGTAGAAAAATTCCAAACTCCCCAACAATTAGAGCTGTCCCAAGGGGTATGGGCAACCTAAGGGAGTGATGAGTTCCCTATCAGCAGGAGGTTTTCAAGAAGAGCCTGCATGAACACTTGTCAGGGATGTTGATGAGGCTGGGTTGGAATAGATGACCTCTAAGGTCTTTTCCCACTCATAGATTCTAGGATGGTAAATTGGAGTTGATAGAAGGACTTCAGAGCCAGTGACATCCAATGGAATTTAAATGATAGTCTCTGGGCTTTGAAATTTTCACAAGGAAGGTCTCACAAGCTTATTCATTATCACTCTGAAGTTCTGTCAACAGGAAACCAAAACAACTCATTAAACGTGGGAAAATTCAATCAGCCATCTGTTTGCCTGATACCGAATTCAACAAGCCAATGGCTTATTTTAACATTCTATTTCCCTAGCCCAATTACAGGAATCAATAGAATTAGCTGGACATTTTGGTATCTTGAAGACATCTTGAAAGTTAACAAGTGAAAAGGCACTAATTTTATTTCTTCTTCTGAAGAAAATATGGTCACTTTGATATCACATAGAAAATCTGAATGCTTTGTTTCTAGATGGTGGAACAATCATGGAGTGGTATGGTAAGAATAAGAGGTGGTTGGGTGCAGATAGAAAAGTGACTGATGGACTGATTGATGAGTTTCCTCCACTGGAATTTTTCTGAAGAATTGTTCTCAACAGAGAAGTGGTCAAAGAATATCAACAAACAGTTTTCAAAATAATTGCAAACAAGTAATCACTATATGAAAGAATGTTCCAGCTTACTAATAATAAGGGAAATGAAAATCAAAACAACCCTGAGGTTTCATGTTACACTCAGCCAATTGGCAAAGATGTCAAAAGATGGGAATGGTTAATGTTGCAGGGGATATGGGAAGACAAACACACAAGGGCATTGTTGGTGGAGCTGTCAATCAATACAACCATTTTGGAAATAAATTTGAAATTACGCAAACTAAGTTACTAAAATATCTATACTCTTTTAGTCAAAGATTCCACTACTAGGCATATACCCCAAGGAGGTTATTGACAAGAAGAAAGTTTCCTTATATCCCAAATTATTTATAGCAGCACTTTTGTGCTAGTAAAGATTTGGAAACACAGTAGATACTCATCATTTGGGGAATGACTAAACAAGTTGTGATACACAAGTATAATGGAAAATTAACTTTGCTATAAGAAAAAACAAGTATAATGGATACAGAGAAGCATGGGAAGGTTTAAATGAACTGATGCAGAGTGATTTAAGCAGAACTAAGGAAACAATATATACAATAACTTCAACAGTAAATAACAGGAAAAACAATTACCGTGAAACAATTTCAAGTGAATACTGAAGAATTACAAAGAACAAGCATGGCCCCAATGCAGATATAGGAAAACTCTTTTTCCCTACTCCTTTATAGAGGTGGGAAGGCTATGGATATGGAATATTGCCTATATATTCAGAATCTTTCAAGGATCAGGTTTGATGATTTTTTCCCCCTCTTCTTCCTCTTTTTATTTAATTAAATCCAACCTCAAATACTTCCTCACTTTGTGACCCTGAGCAAGTCATTTAATCTCTGTTTGCCTCAGTATCCTCATCTGTAAAGTGGGGATAGTAGTAGCACATGCCTTACACAGTTGTTGTGAGGACCAAATGAGACAATATTTGTAAAGTTCTTAGCACGGTGCCAGGCACATAGTAAGTACTATATGAATGTTATTATTGTGATTATCATGTGAGATGCTTTCTGAAATGGAGGAGGCAAGACAATGGGTGAAATTTGGTTTCTGTAGAAACATAAGATAAGCTTCTGAAATGCCTTGTGGCATTTTTTTCTGTCTGTCTATCTAAACCCTTATCTATCTCTGTGTTCTGTCTATAGCTATGTGCAGTAGACACTCTTTGCAAGCCTAGAAAGACTGTTGATTTTTTTCTGAGACAACAGGTGAGAAGACAAGTGAGAACTCGAGCTATCTAGCTACCTAGAATCAATTTTGAGAAACCCCTGCCACCACCACACTAAGATGGGGCATCAGAAGAGGGCATAAAAGTAAGGTCTATTTCTCTTTTCCCCTGGTCTCCCTTTCTGTCTCCGCCACTCTCTTCCTTTCTCCTTCCCTCCCCCTATCCCTTCTTTTCCCTCTGTTTTTCTCTCTCCTCCCTCCAACAGGAGGTGTTTAATAGAACACCTGAAAACCTGGGCTGAATACAAGTGCTGGAAGTTCAGGATCCAGCTGGTAGAGTTGGAGTAAGGGAATAAAAGCACTGGATTTAGAGTCAGGAAGGTATGAGTTCAAATTCTTCTTCACACTCTCTATTTGTGTGACCTTGAACAAGTCATTCCACCTCTTTCATCTTCAGTTTCCTCTTCTAAAATAGTAATAACAATAACATTTATCTCACAGGTCATTATGAGGATCCAAGGAGATAATACATAGGTGAGGCACTTTGCAAATCTTCCAGAGTTATGTAAATATTAGTGGTTATGTTACAAAGTCTGTGGAGGAACCTGGCACTTTGAGTATGGTTGTTTTTGTCATCCCAGGGGTGACATGTTGGATCCTAATGATGTCACCCTAACATCTGCAGGAGCATCTGCCAGGAGCTGGCTAACTGGAAATATCTTTGGTTCCTAGCAAAGTGACTCTGCTGTGAAGCAGACATGCCCCCTCTGATCTTTCTGTCTGGAACTCATCTTCCTGCCTACCTGGGACACGTCTGGGATGGCATTTTGGCAAACAGAGAGGCATCTGAGGGGATTAAGCTGACTTTGAAGGATTGCCTCAAAGTGTTTTCCAGGACATCAGTACTTATTTTGAATTATAGGTGCTTATAAAGCTGTCAGAACATTGGCTCCACACTCTAGCCTGATCTGAAGGCTCCTGGGGAACTGTTCACAATTCACCTGGTGCTAGAGCGTTTTCTCATTGGATTGGTTGAGGATGCATGTGTTGATTATAGCCCATGGACCACAGCTGGCCTCTCCTACCCAACCAGGTTTCTGGGGCTGATGGGAAGAGTTTGCCTCTTTCAGAAAGAAGACTATAAAGTCACCCAATGGACTCAGTGTTTCACAGCATTCCAGGACTGATGTTCCATTTCCTTTCTGAAATGCTCAGCATGGCTATAAACCAGTCCTGGCTTCCATCAACCCTTGTAATGATGAGGAGTAATGCTTAGGACATTAAGGAAAAAAAGTGGATCCCCAACTGTGCCCTTTCAGTGTTCCAAGCTTATCCAGACATAGGATGGAAGTGGGATGTAGGACAGAGCTTCATCCACCATATCACTATCTCCAAAGGGTGGGAAAGATGTTGTCATGGCTCAGGATGAGGGTGGCTCTAAGCTGAGGTGGAGCAGCCTGGGAAGAGGAATAGTGAAAGACATTGACAAATGACCCTTTGACTCATGTAGTCTCTGCTGGAAACAGTTCCCCTTCGTAGCAATGGGGATGCTAGTTACACCCACTCCTTACTTGGTCATCTGCTGTGGGCATAAAAAATGCTTTAAATCACCAAGTATGATGACAACAATGACAGTTGTGATATTGCAACCAGATGCGTTTTTGATCACATGACCCTCACATCATGGAGTGAGTGCCCTTATCTTGTTCTTCAGGACCTAGCACACTTACAACCTTCTTCATGAAGGCTTTCTGTCTCCCTTAACTGGAAGTGCCCTCTCACCCTTTTGTGGATGTAAAGTGTTCGCTCCGTTGTTTACCTCTGTCTCAGATCCCAGTGATCCAGATAGTGTCTACTCCTTTCTTCCATATAATGAAATCCTCGAGGGCCATATAAATGAATACAATAAGTGTTCAATGAATAAATGGAAGAAATGCAGAAGAAAGAGCCTTGGTCTTGGAATCAGGACACTTGAGCTCAAGTCCTGTCTCTGACACTTTCTAGCTGCATAGCCATGAGAGAGTCATGTAATGTCTGAACTTTGGTGTCCTTATCTATTAAGCAAGAGAGAATAGAACTGTGCTTTCTTTACCTAGGAAACTACCAAATGAGGAGACTCTTTCTACCAACGCAGGCTGGCATCTTCTCTGCAATTCATCTATAAAAATAAAGAGAGTCATCCTTTTACTGACAAGGAAGTATGGTCTAGTGGCTGGTCTGGGAACCAGGAAGACCTTGGCTAAAGCCCTGCCTCTGACGTATGCTGGCTGTGTCCTCTTGAGTAAGCCACTGTAGGCATGTCTCTAAGACTCTCAGTTGCAATACAGTTGGCAATTTGCATTGACAGAGGAAATTCTCTTCCTGGGAGTGCAATATGCCAATGAAATCATAGGGCTGGACCAAATCCCTGCTTTACTCATCTCCCAGGGTGATTGTGAAAAGAAAGAAAAAAACAAATCCTTTGTAAAACTGAAAGCCCTCTACAAATATGAGGTATTGTTGCTTTACAAGAGCAGAGTATACACACACTCTCTCAGTGTGTGTATGTGTATGTATTATATATGGATGTATATATGCATATATACATATATATGATAGGTAGATAGATGGATAGACAGGTAGGTAGGTAAGTAGGTAGGTAGATAGATGGATAGATGGATAGATAGATGTATAAATAGACAGACACAGATAGAAGCCAGGCCTTGCTTATACGAATATCTGTGTTCAAGTCTTGCTTCTCCTGCAGACTGGCTGGGCGACTACGGCTAAGTGATTCAACCTCTCTAAGACTATACACTATAGACAAATTGCTCATCTGCACCAGTGGGTGAAGTTTTTACACCAGGGACTTCCCTATATGAATGAAATCACAACTCTGGGAACATGCATACGTATGGACAAATATACATATATATATATATATAGTATCTTCATATTAAACTAAAATCAAGTGCTCCCCTTTGTCCCCTTCCCCAACATACCAACTCTACAGAATCAGCATTAAAGACTAGGAAGGATACTTAGAGATAATCAAATCTTACTGTCATTTTACTGATGTGAAAACTGAGGCCAAGAGAACTGAAAAAATTTGCCCATCATCATCACAAGACCAGACTCCAGAACTACCCTTCACTGTCAGTGGATCATTCTTCCTAACTGAGAGCCTGGGGTATAGTGAGGTAGGGAGGTGGAGGGATGGGAGTGTGGTGAAAAAAATTGAATTCTTAATTGGAGGGTATTGGTTGGGGGCCCAAATCTGACAGTTAAGAACTATGTGACCATGGGAAGTTGGTTCACCTTCCTGAGCCCCAATATCCACACATAAAACTGAGGTGGGGAAAGGGAGGTGAATAAAGCCTGCTCCTCTTATCTCCCAGTGCTGCCATGTGCAAATGACCCTGAGAACTTTCCCCATTTTTATTCTTCCTAATTGCTTAGGTTTTATCTTTGTAGGTCCCTCTGGATAGTGGGAATATCTGGGATTTTTTGAGGCTAGGAAGGAGGTGGGGTGGGGGAAAGATAGGATTACACCGGAACCTGAGAAACAATGTGATTTACTTCTTAGTCCTGACATCTCTCATTTTCCCTCTAGACATGAGCTCATGAAATCCTATTCTTTATAACTTTAGATGGGTTTTCCTTTTCTTGGGACAAAATTCAACAGAAGGATCCCACAACCTCCTTCAGCAACTGGCAGTTGGATCATTAGAAGGTAATTGCCCCAGCCCTGGCCTCCTGAGGTGATCCTGGCTCTTTGAGAACACACAGAGGCCACATTCACATTTCAGGGTGAAGGCTGAAGGCCAAAGGTTCCAGCCTTCCTCCAGCCCAGTGGCCTGGAGTAGGGTGTGGGCTCAGTCACAGGGCAGGCTCTGTTCACACACAAGTGTGCACTGTGAGTCTTCCCAACTGGGAAGGTAAATTATATTTCCACAAAGCCAAACTGATGAGCTCCTGAAAGCTTTGGCAGAGATCTGTTCCTGTGGGCTCCATGTCCCCCTCATTTCAAATATTCTCATTCCCTCCTCTTCACCACAAACCCTCCCCCCTGCTTTCTTGTCAGGAGGGTAGTAATGTGAAAAAGAAAAAAAATAGAAAAAACATTATTTTGTTGTCCAGCCTTCTAAACCTGGCATTCAAGGACCTTCCTATTCTGATTCTCATTCACCTTCCAAGACTCCTCTTGTGCTACTCCTCTTCAGGCATCCATATGTCAAACAAACCAAGCCATTCACCATCTCTTGCCTGGATGACCTTGAGCAAGTTCCTTCCACTTTCTTTGGCTACAATTCCTTTTCTGTGAAATAAATGATCTCTTCCAGCTTTAAGCTCTATGATTCAATAAAGTTGAGCTCAAGAGCAAGAATGTGGAACTCAGAAACCAGTGATCAGTTTTAGAGCTGTCAATTACTTGAACAATTGAATTCAACCATTTATCACACACTCATTAAACACCAGCTGTGTGCAGAGACCTGGACTTGGTAGTGGGGTAGATTCATAGGGGAGACAAAACACCATCCTTATCCTAATTTATTTTACAGTTTAGTGACACTGTGACACACAAATAATTAATTATGGTGTATAGTAATAAAACATGATAAATGTGAAGAGAGGCTGGAACAACATTCTGTGGGGGGACAAGGGTCCTCCTTCACATATTCCCAGACAACACTGTTTGAATTCTGTCTTGTCTTCTTCATTCTGTACTTTACATTTCTCTATCAATGAACATGTTATTCTCCCCAACCATTGTGGCATGCAAGCTCCTCAAAGGGAATGGTTATTTCATTTTGCCCCTTGCATCCTTGGGACTTAAAACATTGCCTTGTATACAAGCTCTTAGTGAATGATGGTTGTGTTCATTAGGAGGTGCCATTTGAATTGGACATTTAAAGATGCTGTGGTACAGTGGAAATAGCATTTCTCCTGGGGTCAGAGCAACTGGCTTCAAATTGTTTCTGATGCTTACTACCAGTATAACCTTGGGCAAGTCACATAACTTCTCTGATCCTTAGTCTCTTCATGTCCAAAATACAGGAGGGGTTACTAGATGGTTTCTTAGTTCTCTTCCAGCTCTAAGTCTCTGATGTGATGACCAGCTAGGAGACTGATAGACTGGGCTTTCTGCAGGGATATTGAAATCAGTCAATCCAATCCAGCCAATGTTTATTTATCTGCAGTACCTGCCTCACCTGGTTGTTCAGAGGTCCCAATGAGATAACGTATATAAAGCATTTTTGCAAACACTAAATCATTCTATAAATATAAACCCTTCTCACTTCTTAATAGACACAAAGCAAGCCAAGACCTTTTCTAAGGACACAAGCTTCAGTCTTTCTCCTAAACCAGAACGAGGGTGTTGGAATTCAATCCCAACTCATTTGCTCCTGCCCCTAGTTTGGGGGCCAGGTTTTGGAGGGAGAGATGGAGGAAGGGAGGTAGACAGGCTTCCAACACACCTCATTTTACCTTAATTGGCTCAAAGGCCATGATTGTATCAAGTTCCCAAAATTATAAGTGTACCAGACAGTCCACAACAGCTGGTCGGCAAGTTATTGGCTCAAGTGTTATAATTATTAAATGCAGCCGAGAGAGTAAGAAACTCAGATACTCAGTCCAGCGTAATGGATCCAAAAATCATAGGCTTTAAGGCAGCCAGTTCTCCCTGCCATTCAGATGTGGCGTTGACTGCTGTCACACACACACACGCGCGCACACACACACACACACACACACACTCTCACACATACATGACTGGTGTTTCGAGAACACCCACTAAGCGCAAACAATCGGGAGCCCAGCCTCTGCCAGCCCGCAGAAACAAAAGGGATTTTGATTCTGATTATTTTTAAACTTTAATGACAAGTCCTTTCCTTCTCTGCATGAAAAAACAAAAACTATACCCACGTGCCATTAAAGGACTTAGCTTGAGCTCCGTTCTCAGAGGTGCATACACTGTTTAAATTTTAATTTCTTGGTTTAAATTCTCATTTAAACATCACTGACCAAAGGAGTGAAAAAGTTGCTTCTCTTGCCACTCCTTTTCTCTAGGGTCTGCTCCTTGCCCTTACTTCAGAGATACTACTGTGTAAGGTTGGGATGAGGGAGTGGAAAGAGTCTTAGATTGAGTTCAGAAAGCTCCAGATTCGAGTCACTGACTGAGTCACTAACAAGACTTTCTGAACTTGGACAAATCCCTTTTTTGTTGTGGTTGAGAGAGTGGAACTTCAAAGTCCACATCTGTAAATTAAAACTGTTTTCTTAGATTTTCCCTTATCACTCTTAAGCACTGATAGTCTAAAGTTTTTCCCAGTCCTATCACCCGATGATATATGTCTGAGCATCCCTCTGGCATTCATTCTAGGCTGGAAGGGTCTCTTTGAACTGTGATATTCTGGGTTCTTTCTTCTGGTCCCTTCCATCTCTGATATATTCCATTTTATGTTCTAAAATCTTATCCTGTGTCTCTCAAATGCTAGAAATGTCTATATTTGCATGAAGTAGCCAGCCACCCAAATGGCCTGGTCTAAGGCAGTGCTAAATTCTAACAAGCTCATTCAGAAATAGGGGAACCTCAGTATCTGAAATGTTTAATATTACAGTAACTGTTTGGGTTTCAGGCATTGTCCCCAGAAGTCCTAGTTTAAAAACAAAACATAATATCTTCTCTGGGAGCTGGTAAATAGGTTAATAGCATTTCTGGAGCATCTTCTATGTATAAACAAGAGGGAAACAAAATTTAAGATAGTCACAGATAAATAAGTAAAAGATACATACAAAAGAAATGCAAAGTGATTTAGGGGACTTTACAGGACTTTCAGCAGAATTAAATGAGAAAATGAATATGAAGGCACTTTGTAGACTGTTAAAACTCTGTATCTTTACTATTTTTACTAGAAATTTTCTGGAAAAAAAAACAGCAAACCATTGCTGATAGGGTTCTATCAGAGAGACTGTAAAGAACCTTTCTTTAAACCTCCTATTTTGATTAGGAGACAGTTTGCTATATCTTTCTAGATTAAGGATCATCTCAATTTTGGACAGCTAGGTGGTGCCAGCCCTGAAGTCAGGAAAACTCTTCCCAAGTTCAAATCTGGCTTCAGACACTTGGTAGCTATTTGGCCTTGGCCAAGTCACCTAACCCTGTTTACCTCAGTTTCCTCATCTGTCAAATGTCAAAATGAAGAAAATGACCAACCACTCCAGTATCTTTGCCAAGAAAACCCCAAATGGGGTCATGAAGACTCAGATATGACTGACACAACTGAGCAACAACAACAATGACTGTTTTAGGCTGATCTGGAGTGCTTACATGTGGCTGTCTGTCTGTCATTTGCACAGTCACACTTACTTCTTTACAGTGGCTACCACTGCCCAGAATGACCTCACATCCTGTGTCTGGGCAAGGAACACTGGCCAACACATGGCTAACTCTAAGGATTGATGGACTTAGGACTTGCAGGAGGAAGAGTTAGCTACGGCAACATGGGGTGAGGCTATGGAGTATCTTTCTGGAGGGGAGTTTACCTTCGGGATTTGTGCTTGGGAGAATTGGAAGAAGGCAATAAAGGAGAAGAAGAAAACATAGGAGGGGGATATGACAAACCAAAAATTATTCCCTGGGTGACCTTGGGTGACTCACTTCCTCTGTTTAGGCGTCAGTTTGCTAAGAAGGTTGAACTAGAAAATTTCCAAGGTCCTTGTCAGGTTTAAATCCTATGATCTTATAAATCTAAGAGTAAAATGAATAGCTTCCTATAGAAGAGGAAGGGGCACTGGAATAAGAATCACTGAGTTGGGGATTGGGTGAGAGAATAACATGCTTTCTTCTTGGGAAGTCTCAAATTGGGCTTTCCATTTTCTTGTGAATAAAGTCCTTACTGCTTAGCCTGCCATTTCAATTGATTCACATTCTGATGCTACCCTTGCCTTCTTTTTCACTAGACACCTTTAAATCCTCTAAACTCCGACCATACTGAATAACTTGCCATGCTTTCACTTCACCTGCCTCCATGTATTTTATTCATCCTCCCCCCATTCCTAGAATATGCCAGCCAGTAGCAAAATTTGGACCCAAACTTGGGTGTCCTGACTTCCAGGCTAGAGTTCTTGTTCTCCCAATGTCTTCCAAGAAAAAAAATGAAATAGGGATACATGTAAATTTCACTTTGGTTAAAAATAAACCAATTACATAAGCATGAAACTTGACAGCAATCCTATGAAAATTATCTGGGAGTTATGGTAAACCAGATTTTCAATATGTATAAAAATTGTATCACAGCAGCCTTAACCATACCCAACCACATCTTCATCTTTCTTTTCTTTCAGAGTCCAGACCAAGCACCACTCTTCCATGATGCCTTTCCTGATTCTCCCTTTTAGGAGGCTTCCCTCTCCCATTCCAAATCTCTTATTCCTTGTGATCTGGACACTTCTACGCACTTATCACATCTGGCCTTGTATTATGGTTTATCTGTGTGAATGTTTTGTCCCCCTGCTACCAACCGAAGTTGACCTGGTACAGCCTTCCCTCACCCAAATCAAAGTCAACTGCAAGTCATATCATCATCTTGATGTCATAGTCCTCTTCAAAAATGAAGGACAAACATAACAACAAGAAACCCCATGAGGGCCTACTCCAGCATCCCAGACTCTAGCTTTTCTTAATAGTTGTGATTTTATCCATTTGAATACTAGGGATTTGGAGAAGCCACAAAAGAGATATAGAGAAATGATTTGAGTGGTAGGATAAGCACCGGGCTATCTGAAATCAAGGGAGGTCTTGGCTAGTTTCATGTCTATTAAAAAAGTAAGGTGAGATGACCTTTGTTTACCTATTTATTAAATAGATTTTTATTACTACATTTTGGAGGACTGGTTTTCTGGGAAGTGATAGAAAGAAACAAGAAAGATATATAGATGATGTAAGAATAAAAGATATTAGTAAAAAGTGGCCAAATTAAACTTTCCTGGGGATTGGCCTGGGGGCAGGACTCTTCAGTGTGAGGAGGAACCTGCATTGGCTTCTGCTGAAGTGTAGTAGAGTACGGTGCTGTGGAGTCTAGAACCCAGCATGGCAAGCAAATCTGTAATGGTATAGGTTGAATCCATGAAGGACTAGAGGGAGGAACGGGTTTGCTTTGTTGAAGTAGACTTAACTATGGATGAGTCCTTACTAGTTATGGAATCCAAGCCAGTCATTTTTCAGATAAGGAAACTGAAGCCCATATAGGTTATTTGCCCAGGTCCTTTACCAGTCTAGAGTTCTTTCCACTGTACTATGCCAAGGTTTGTATGCTACCTGATTAGCAAAGGATGAGTGTAGGGAAGGTCAGAGACAGGTGGCAAGGCTAAAAACCAGGCAGAAATATTCAGGAACAAATTGTCAGAGGAGCTAATGGGAATAATCAGGAGTGGTAGATCGAGGCTAAATAAGGGGCAGCGAAAATCTGATATCTAACAGATTGAGGTAAAGGCTCTGAACTCTTAGACAAAGAGTTTGCCACAATTTGTTGTGCTTAGCTGACTGATAATCTCCTTGGGGATTTAAGATGGGTGTGCAGAGCGAATTCCGCTTCTCTCCTTCCTCCCTACCTCCCTTTGGTCTTCCAAATGGGGTGTAACTGTGTACAACTCCCTTTCACTTCCAGGAATGGAGACAGCTCCATCAGGGCCATGATGCACAAAACTTGCAATTTGACCAAAGAGTGTCTGTTCTGAATGAAAACTGAGCCAACGTTGCAGAGCATCAGTCCCCCCCCAACCCCGACCTTATTCTCAAGTTTAGAATTAGAGAACTATCTCAGCCTGTTCAATCAACCTCCCTTCTACACCAAGATCCAGTTCTATTGACTCTCACCCATTGCCTTTCTTAGGGCACCCCCACTCATTTGAAACTCCAACAGCTAGCTACTCATTGAGACTGAATGCTACAAAGACTGACAGATTTCCATGAGAAACAAGTCTGACATGCTGGCTGACTCCACATTAATTCATAGTACTAGCCCTGGAAGAAGCTCCCTGGGTCCAGAAAAGGCAGTTTCACTTATCTAGCCACAGTGTTCAAAAGCAGAGGTGGGGGGGCAAGGTATGCCAGTGGTCATGGCAATTAGGATCATAGATTTCAAGCTAGCAGGGACTTCAGACATCATCTAGTCTGTCTTCTTCATTTTACAGGTCACACAGAGAAATTCAAACAGAGGCATGGAAACTGGGCTTTCTGTAAATGCATATATTTTTAATCCAGACAGTCCTGCTCTCCAAGGTCCTTAGACTTTATTTAGTAATGTTAAGACTCATGGGTACAGTGCCCACTCAAAGCCCCAGGTGGGTAGTGATGTTGAATGATTAGAACAGTATGTTAACAAGATTAGTCTGGCAGCTTAGAGACAACGTGGAGTAGGAGAAAGAATATTTTACATAGCATCTGAAGAATTGGGTTGCCATTTTGACTGCTATTTTCTCAGTTCTCAGCATGAACATCTTCCCCCTTGTCATAGAAGTGCTATCCTGATTGCTCACCAAGATCAATCCCCCTGCTCTGATCTCATTCCTTTGTCTCTTCTAAGTCCTTTCTTGAGGAGTAATCTCCACCTCTCCCCAAACAGTCTCAAACTAGGCAATGGACATCTGTCTCCAATTGCTTCTAAAAGCCTTCTATTTGCCATCCTTTCTGCTACCTTCATTTTCAAACTGCCGCTCCATCCACCCCAACAAAGGTTGTTTACACCCAACACCTCTACTTTGAGTTTAACCACTTGCATTTTGGTTTTTTAATCCAGCCTTCTACTGAAACTGTTCTCTCAAATAACACCAGATATCTCACCAACCTACAGGCTATCCCACAGCCTTTTTTAAGTTTTCATCCTTCAACTTTCTGAAGCATTTGATTCTAATTCCTTCTTTCTGGATGTTGTTTCTTTCTTGGCTTTTCCTTTAGGCAGCAAAACTATCCTGGTTCTTATCCTCTTCATCCTCCATATCTTTTGATGGTTCCTCATCTTCTTCATTTCTTAAAGGAGGTATTCTCTAACCTTCTCCCTCTTTCTTTTCATCTCCCTCTTCTGTCATCCTAAAAAGACTCCAAAATCTCTTTCCCTAGTCCTGACTTCTCTCTCTTGAATTCTCCATCCATATCTCTAACTTCCTACATGACATCTTTACCTTTACCTCGAAATCAACATATCCAAAGCTGTTTATCATCTTTTGCCCTATAACCTTCTCTTTCTTCTGCCTTCCCTTTCCATATTGTGGTACCACTATTCACCCCATCTCCCATGTTTGTGACTTAGCATTAATTGTTTACTTTTTCCTCTCCCACATTTCTCATACCAATCACTTGTCAGTAATCTTTTTGATTCTAAATTATTGAATTCTCTCTGGGCTCCCATCATTCTGGTAGAGGCCTTCATTACCACCTACCCTAAGTGTTACCATCATGCCTCTCCCCTCCAATCCATCTTCAATACCATCTTCAGATCAGTTTTCCTTGGGCATCCATTTGGCTTCACCATTCCTTTGCCAAAAACCTTTTGCAGTCAGTTGTAAACTTCTTGCCTAGCATTTGAGGACTCCTACCATCAGGAGCCACTCACCTTTTCCTGTCTCATCACACACTATATTTGAATAACTACTCTAAAGTGTATATACCCTACACTTTCTTGCTCATGGATTTTGCCCACACCATTCCCTATGCCTGAAATGCCTATTTTACTCTTCCCTTCTTCTCCTCTGTTGAATTTCTAATTATACCTGAAAGCCCAGTTCTTTTCCCATCTCCTCCATCAACCATTCCCTAATACCTCTGTCAGGGACTACATTTTCCTTTGGCACTTTAAAAATACTTACTTTTGCAGATTTTTAATGCCATTTATAAGGTAATATTACATTTTATGATTATCATATCCCTCTACTAAATTGGAAACTCCATGAAGGCAAATAATATGTCTTAATCATAACTTTATAACTTCCCAAGTGCATAGGGGAGGATTCTGCACAGATGAGTTAATCTTTCACTCTCTGTCTCTCTCTGCAAATCTTAGAAACCTTTGTTAATTATGAAAGGTGATAAAATTCACAATGAAAAGACATTTTAATTAAAAATTGAAATTTATTATTGTTCAATCATGTCTGACTCTCTGTGAGCCCATTTTAGAGTTTTCTTGGTAGAGATCTTAGAGTCGTTTGCTATTTCCTTTTCCAGCTCATTTTATTGATGAGGAAACTGAGGCAAACAGAGTGAAATGACTTGCCTAGAGTCACATAGCTAGTAGGTATCTGTGGCCAGATTTGAACTCAGGAAGAGGAGCTTTCCTGACTTCAGGTCTGGCACATTATCCACTGCACCACCTAGCTACTAAAATAGATGATCATCAATCATGAGTCCAAATTTCCTATAAAATGTTCTGACCTTTTCTATAATGTGTGAGAATTGTATAAAACACACAGGATCAGAATTTCAGAATCAGAAGGAACCCAGAGGTGCTCTAGTGTGAATCACGCCTGAAAAAGTATCCCAGTTTAAAATGTTTTGTCCTTCCTCAAGTGAGCTGGTATTTACTTAGTCTTTCTACAATTGGAACTACATATTCAAACCTACCCTATCCACAGTGGGATATAAGCTTCATAGGATCTGTTTTGCTTTTGTCTATGTATTTTCCATGGCTTAGCTGAGTTCCTTACACATGGTAGGATCTTCCTAAATATCCCTTGAGTTAAGTGGAATTGTCTCTTCTAAGGCCCTTTCCAGCTCTTAAGAATCTATATTACAAGTTCCTTCCCAGCTTTAGCATCCTCTCTTTCATGATCTAGTTCTGACATGTTGTGTCATTGTAGCCCCAAATAGAGCATCCCTTCCCATCTCCTATTACTCCCAGAAGCAAGACAGTTACTGCTTTAATAGGGTAGGAGATTGGAGTTCTGGGTTCTCATTCTGACTCGGCTATAGCCTTGCTGCATATCCATTGGCCAAAGCCCCCTGGTATAACACTTTCAGAATATTCAGGAAGGGATTTGGTGTCCATGTTCTATTGAGTTAGTAACATTTGAAACTGTCAGAGATTGAATGAATGTATTTAACCTTCTGCCCCTATTACATTTTTTACTACAAGAATCAATTAATTGTGCAGTATTTTTTCTATCACTCCAGCCAGCTTGAAATTGTGAGAAGGAATGAAAAAAGTGTGATTTTTCCCTCCTTGTTAAGGTCTCAGGTTAGCCAGGGGATAGTAAATCAGTCATGCCCTTATTATTTCTGACTATGATAGTTTTGTTAGGAATAAATTATCATGAGACCATTCCTTGAATTCTTTGCGAGGAGAGAACCATACGTATTTTCAAACTAGAAGGAATCTTGTAGAACATATGTACTCTTCCTTCATATTCTCCTACCCCAAACATATTAAATTAATTTCCAAGTCTTGCTGATTCTCCTTCTATAACATTTCTGGCACCCATATCTTTTTCTCTACTCACGTAGCCACTATTCTAGTTCTTACTCAGACTATTACAATAGCCTCCTAATTGTCCTAATTTATTCCTGTATTTTCCATCTCCAATCACTCCATCAAACAGCAGCCCAAATCATCTACCTAAGGCACAGATCTGCTTATTTGACCCCTCCTCCTTGAAAATATCAGTGGTTCTGTATTGACTATAGGATCAAATATCAACTCCTTGAGCCTTTAATGCTTTTCCTAATCTCGTTCTAGTCTACCCATCCACCTTGATTTCCCATTGTTATCCATCAGCTCTGGTATAATAGTTCACTTTGAAATACCAGGTAATCCCTTGGGAAAATCTAGAATTTATCAGCTTCTCAGCTTTTGGCACAGACTTATCTGGAACTTTGTATTCTTTCTGGCAATGTCCAAATAGTGGAAGTGCCCTATCAAAACTGCATTAAGTCTTCATGTTAGGTTTGTCATCTGTTTCCCAAATTTATCATCTATGTCTTCCTTCTGCCCCAGTGGTCAATTTACACTACAGCATCACTTCTGTTTCTACTTCTCTTTGTCCTCCTTTGGATTTACCTTATCCTGCTTTTTCCTTCTCATTCTGAATTTCCTCACGTGAGCATTTTTTCTAAAAACACAAAGCTATTCCACTCCATTTCATCTATTCCTTTTGAATAAAGAATATTTGCCAATATCCATTTTTCAATCATTAGTCCCTTCCCACAAACAGTGATAACCCAAGAGATCAAATTTACTTTCTTGTATTGAGATCTCTAGTACAGCACATAGTATTACCTAGATTTTGGACATTTGTCCATAAATATCTGAGGTCATGGGTTTAAATGTTTTCTTCTTAGATATTGTTATCTGTAAATTATTGATCCTTTCTGCTGATATTTTTAATGTGATTCCTGTGTGTCTGTTTTGACATAGACCTATAACACATTTAAAAAATTCTCTTTCATTTTCAGTTTAAAGAATTCTTTATGAAGTTTTCAAAACTTCAGTCTAATGTATTTTTACAGATTTTTTCTAGTTGGTCACCCTTGTCCAAAAACGCATCCTTTTGATATTTTAGACCGTGACTTATAGATATGAATCTAGTTTTCAAATACTACCTTCCTCACAGTTATTTGATTCTCCAATTGGCCTGTCTCTTCTGTAAATCCTCCCTTTAATCAGCAGCAGTGAGGAAAACACCACCTGTGCTCCTGATGCCTTCAATATCTTATCTAGAGAATGGCAGAATGTTTGTTCCTCTAGAACTTTCCCTTTTTCTCTGGGAGGAAGATCAATCTTCCCTTGTTATTGTAAGCATAGTTAGTACTTATCCCTGAGGGCTAACCTCAGAGATCATTTATTTCAAACCTTTTATTTTCTGGTGGTAGAAGCTGAGTTCCATAGAGGGGAAGGTACTTGTCCATGATTACAGAGTAGATAAATGTTAGAGGAATGATTTGAACCTCTTCTGAATATAAGTCTAGCATTCTTCACTACACCCTACTTTTTTCACAAACAAGCTTTAATAGAGTAGGATGCTTATTGTTGCCCAATCCCACTAAAGAAGTCTTTGTAGCTTTCACCTCCATGTGTACAAGTGGACCATTCTCTCACCCAAATGTGTAATGAATGTAAAAAGTTAGCATTGTACCACATTGCCCCCTAGTGTACAAATATCAACAGCCTTGTCTGAGTGGCTAACCTTCAAAATGGATCCAGCACTCCAAATGGGAAGGAAGGTCCAAACATCTGTATAAACTTGGAGTGTTGGCCAAGAGCATTGAGGGAAGAGAGACACAGGGGCACCGCCAAGCTCTCTCTCACCATCCATTTGGGTGTCTTTGGAAAACTCAGTGGCTGTTTATCAACTTTCCTAATAATAAAAACCACAGTCCTGGAAAGCCAGTCATTGGAATGACATAAAGTGGAAAGAAATATGATTGGCCTAATTCCTTCTAGGAGAGGGGGAAGGGCTTGGGGAGAAAGTGACTCCAAAGGGCAAGTTAGTTCTGATAAGGAATTAGTAGGGTTTGGTTTTTGTATGCCTAAAACTGAAATAACAGCAATGTGTTCACACCCCTGCTGTTCCCTGCAGTGTCACATTTTCCAGGATAAAAAAACTCCCCTTTTAATTTATTCAGTCACTTGGCCATAAAATTCCACTCCAGGCTGGAGTATGCTGTGAAAACTTCCACAGTTCTGGGCAAAGTTTTAAAGTTGATTGAAAGAAATTCCATTGTTTCCAAGAAGTTTAAATTAAACAGAGGTAGATGGGATTGGGCTGTTTTGGGAGACAGGTATGGGAGTCAAGTTCTAGGTCTGGAGTCTAAGATTTTAGAAACCATAACAGGTTTACAGTCAAGAAAAATGGATTTGAATTACTCACTGTGTGGACCCTGGGCAAGTCTATTAAGTCCTTTGAGACTTTCTTTATCTCTAAAATGGAGGAGGTACTTTGGACCCAGTAATCTAGTCTAGATTCCATACTCCTGTGATCATTATCTGTTAAGTGGTGTTAGAAATAATTGTCCTACCTACTGTGTAAGAGACTTATTAGGAGACAAATGTGTAACCTTTAAAGCGCTGTGTCAATGTGAATTACAACTGTTCTTGTTATTTTATAGTCATTCTTTCCATAGAGACCTTGTGGGCTGCCTCTTTGGGTATGGAAGTGACAGGAACTCTGACAAAACTGTGCCGCCAGAGAAACACTTGCTCTGGCAGAGTCTACCAAACCGAGAAGGCCACAAGTTACAAGTCCAGTATGGCCTGTGTCCTTCTGGTCTTAGAGGTACTCTTGCTAAGTTTAGAGACATTTAGCACCAGAAAGTTGGCCAGTGGGTGGTTTCTTTGTTGTTGTTGTTCATTGTGACTACTCTCAGGGACCATCTACAAAGGCATAGATAGGTCGTGTTCTACAATGGTGGAGATGGCACCTGATACCTGTGAAATCAAAGATCATTGAAGAGCTAGAGCAAGCGTAATTGGTATTAATAATAATTTATAAAAGGCAGCATATGTTTACTAAGAACCTACAAAGTTCAAGGTCCTATCTCATATGCTGAGGTGGTACAAAGATGAATAAAATACACAGCCACATTAGGCATCAACGTATGCCAGGTATGATGACAACAGTAACAACATTCAGTACTTTGATGGCTCTACGATCTCATTGGAAACTCTCCTAAATGACTTGGTTCATTTCCTCTGAAAAATGTTCAGTAGGGAGTCTGTTCTATGTATTAAAAACCTTTGTCTAGGACATGGCATTATAAAGGTAGTGGTCAACTGTGTCAACCATATGTCCAACCCATTTCCCTTTCTGATCATATGTCAATTAGATAACTTTTTAAAAAACCATGAACATGGGCAATTCTTCATCGGTAATATGTTGTCATCTATTGACAATTGCTGTACATCTCCATTGCCATTTGGGTGATCAGAAATTATGATTCTTTGCAGACTATGACAAATTGTTGGCACATAAGCTGATTTATTTTTAAGAAGGCTTTCTTTAAAATATTCATTATGAACACTGCAGTATGTGTCCCAGTGCTTCATGAAACAGTGTTTCTTGGTATCTTTGGATGCAGTGTAATACCTGCCCTCCCAAACTATTTACCTCATTGAAAAGAACCCATGAGCCAGTCATTGAAGCTTCCTTTTGTCTCCTGGTTTCCTTCAGATCAAGAATATCTATTTTAGCACATCACTTTCTCTGGTAGTATGTCAACTCATTGCCAAGGATATCACATTTAGAATGCTAATTTAGTATTTATGAATTGTGTAAATGTCCAGTTCTCAGCATACTCTGCAACCATTTTTGACACTCTTCCCCCATCATTGTAGGAATAGAAGGGGGCCTTACAAGACTGAGGACCATTTTGTATATTTCTTTATTTCATAGATTGCCATGACCAAAGAATTAACCTTTAAGTGACCAGCATACTAGTAATGAGTCTCTCTGTTAACTAGGCTGCTCCCTGGGCAACAAACATAGTCTGTTACTTTCCAGCATGGCAAATGCTGATAGTCAGGGAGGGGCAGTATTGGAGCTGGACCTTGATGACTAGCTAAGATTTGGAGACAGTGACGAAAGGCAATGGAGTATTGCATTATGCTTTTGTCGAATTGTCTGGAGGGGCATTTTGTCCTGGAAATATATGGATTTTCTGTTTTCATGAGCAGATGCTCCAAAGTGTATTTACTAGAGGCCTTTAGCAATGAAAATATAAATGCCTAAGTATCTCCAGTAAAATATTGTCATCATTTTTGCTGTTGGGATAGTTGTCAGTTACCGGGACTCATACTTCAGATCAATAGGATGATGAGGATGGATCATCAACAACGACCATAATGGGTACATGGAGCTTAGATGGATTATTGGGTAAGTAATATGCTTCGAGGCAGAATTGCCATGCTGATATACAAAAAAAGACATCGATACTCAGGATAAGTTTCAAGTCATTTGGTCTCTGACCTAATGTATAGTTGCATTTCTTAAAATCTGCCAGATATAAATATTACAGTGTCATAGAATGTTGGGGAGGAGGTATTAGAGTTGATCTATTTCAACTTTTAGTTGATCTGTTTCTTCTTTTCATAGGTGAAGAAACTAAGGCCCAGAGAGGAGTGACTTGCCCAAAGTCATGCAGCCAATTAATGGCAGATTGCCATTAGGATTAGCACCTAAATCTTTTGACTATAAGTTCCTGTTTCTGCATTAACACAACACTTTAGGCTGAGCCTGGTTAATTTTTTAAACTTTATTTCAATTCTTCTCTGGCTGCAAGTTTTTTAGGCAACTGTTGCATGTCATGATGCCTTAAAACCCACTCTGTCCACTGGGTTTAGACACATCTGTTTTCCATGTGGGAAACACTGGGAGTGGTCAGGAGCTGTCCACAGCTGAAGCTTCTTTGGTGAGACAAGGACAGCATCACACATTAGGGCTATGCTTTTGGTCTTGGGACATATTTCTTATCTTGTGGTCATCCCTTTTTTCTAGTTAATCTAGTAGCTTGATATGGTAGTAACTGCCCTTCTTACTTTGAACTACCAGCTTAGGGCTTCTGTCCTACAAAATGGTAGCCATTGACAGGAATAATTTTTAGTCCTGGAATTGGCTCCATCTGGGAGAAAATTACCCCTTGATGACTGGAACTAGTTGAATTTCATGTCTTGGCTCCAACCTGCCTTTCCATGTTTATTATATTTCACCCCCCTTCATGTACTCTATAGTCCAGTCAAACAGACTTCTTGCTTTTCCACACACACACACAACATCCCATTGCCTCCACCATGCTTTTGGTCAGGTTTTCCCCCATTCCTGGAATTCATTCCTTCTTAATCTCTTCCTCTTAGAATACTTAATTTTCTTCAAAGATCAACTCAGATACTACTTCTTACATGAAACTTCTCCTGATATCCCCAGATACTGGTGTCTCCTGCCCCAATTCCCAAAAATTGCCTTGCTTTTATATTATATATATTTTGTATATACATGTGTGTAGATGTTGTCTCTTCCTTATAGGTTGTAAGCTTCTCAAGGACAGGGACTATTTTATTTTTATATTTATATTCCCAGCACGTAATATGGTTCTTGGTATCTAGTGGGAGCTTAATAAATGCCTCTCAGTCAATTGATTGGTCTTAGCATTAAAGTGAGATAATGTAGGATGGGGGTCTTAGTAGTAAATGAATGAGTAATTTTCCTCTTCCTTGTGTATCTCAGGAAGGGGAATAGGATTTTGTGAAGTCTCAGGATATTCAATTAGCCATCCATCTATTTTCTTAAACTTGGCTTGGATAAGGCTGGATTGTCTTGGCTTAGCTCCCTAATGAAGAGGTCGCAGATGGACACCAAAGCAGTTTGCTTTGGCTCCCAGGCCTCCTTTTCCCCTCAAGTAATATTTATGAACTTTATAAATTTTGGATCCCAAGTGTTCCCTTGTTGCTACCTTTTCAGGACTCTTGCCAGTCTGATATGTATTTTTTTCTCCCTGGCCAAGGCCTGAAATCTGAAACTTTATTTTTCTTTCAAGCCATTTAAGCAGACTTTTTCAGTTCTCCAGAACTAGGTCTGGCCCTCTCTTTTCTCACCTTCACTGTTTTCACATTGTCCTGTTATAGAATTACTGAGCCACAGCTCAATGCCTTTCATTCACCTCCTCCAGCTCTATGCAAACCCCATGGCACCAGAGACAAAGTGGGAAAGACACTTTCAGAAGCTGATACTGGGGCTTTACATTCTTAATCTGTCCCAATCCATAGTCACACATATCAACATAGACTGTTAGAATTCCTTGAGATGCCAATTCACCATTCCTCAGGGATCCCATCTGTTGACAGAGAGCTCACTACCTTACAAGGCAGCCCATCCCACAGTCAGATAGCTCTGATTAGTAAATTTATAAGGAATAGTTCTAGTCCATTGCTTTTGTTGTTATTGATTAGTCATTTCAATTATATCTGATTCACTGTGACCCCATTTAGAGTTTCTTGGCAAAGTTCCTGGAGTGGTTTGCTCTTTCCTTCTCCAGCTTATTTTACAGATAAGGAAACTGAGGCAAACAGGGTTATGCGAGTTGCCCAGGATCACCCAGCTAGTAAGTGTCTGAGGCCAGATTGGAACTCATGAAGATGAGTCTTCCTGTTTCTGGACCCAGTGCTCTATCCACTGTGCCACCCAGCTACCAGTCTATCATTATGTGTAAACAAAACCTGCCTCCCTGAAGCTTCTGCTCCTTGGTCCTAGTTCTCTCTTATGGAACCACACTGGATGAACTCATAGATGGTTGGTTGGTTGTTGTATGAGCTCATAGACACCCTCTTCAATGCTCCTCATAATGTCATAGCTTCCAGGCCCTATACCATCCTGCTCCTTCTCTTCTGGATGCACTCCATCTTGTCAATGTCCTTCCTAAAATATTATATCCAGACTTAAAGACAACTTTCATTGCTTATGTCAAGTGGTCCTTTTTTGTCTTCAATAATTCATTGCAGTGTGGGAATGATTACGGCTCTTGAAGGCTTCTCTCCATGGAATAAGATGTCTGGCAGGTCTTACCAAGTAAGGAAGGCTTTGACTGTGATCCTGGCAAGAGACTCATGTGTCTTTCATGTGAGAACCAGCCTACATCAACACAGAGAGGTCATCATCAGAAGGCTGTTTGGCTAGTGATAGTAATTTTTTTTGGCAGTCATGGAAACTATTTCTGCACTGGGTGTTTAGGGGTGACATTGAAAGCAATAGTGGTGTAGTGGAAAGAGCGTTGATCTTGCTCTACTTTCCTCAAAGGATATGTGTTTTATAAATCAGAAAGTATCATAGAGAAATGAATTGCTATTATTTTACCTGAGTGGCCTGTTCTTGAGTACCGTGGTGATTAGTTCCTACCTTTGGCTCCTGATTGGTAATGAAAAGATCTCAGAACTGTGAAGTCAGTAGAGAGGTTTTATTTATCTATTTTTGGGGAGAGGTGTTGGCCTTTTGATTTCATTTTCTCCCAGTGAGGAACCCCACCCCCACCCCCAGTCTTCCACCCGCCAATACAGACTAGCAATTTCTCTGTATGCCTCCTTTTAGAGAGTTGCTTGGGGGCATGAAGAGATCAGTTGACTTTCCTCTGGTCTTATATCAAGTGTGTGTCAGAGGCTGGAACTGGTCCTAGATCTTTCCAATTAGGCAGTCAGTTTTCTATCCATTATTCCACATGTGGCATTATTGTTCCTAGTTTATATATTCAGAAACTGGAGCTCAGAGAGAACCAGTGCCTTTCCCAAAGGCACATAGCTAGTATATCTAGGGAGATTCAGAACTGGAGCTCAGGCCTTCTCTTTCCAAATTCAGTCCTCTTTTATATCACTGTGTATGTAGCATGATAGCTATAGTGACAAAGAACTTGCTACCTTCCTTCACTGGAGACGTACAAGTAAAAACTCCATTCAATAAAATCTTCAGTTCCAAGTTCCACAACAATATAGGGCAGAGCAATTATCAGAAAGAACCTTATCCCTAAATCCAGATTAGATAAAATAAGGATTGAAGTTATAGAAATCTGAAAATAGAAAAGTTGAAGAAACTTCAGGCATTGAAAATATATACCCAGTCCCCCAGAACATAGAATGTTCTGGCAGGATTTCATGTTTCAAGTACAGATTGGAATAAAATGGGTAATGTCCTGAACCCAGTCAGAAAGACTTGGATTCACATTTTATATCTAAAAGTTCCTAAAGAGCCATAGGCAAGTCACCCAAACTCTCAAGTTCTCAGTGTCTCCATCTACAAATCAGGAAGGTTTTTACTAGCCGTGCCTTCCTTGTAGGGTTGTTGTGAGGATTAAGTGAGGTGGTGTGGGTAAAGCACCATGTAAATGTTGGCTATCATCAGTATGACTTCTGAAGTCCCTTCTATCTCTAAGATCCCATAATTCTATGAGATTCTGTTACTCACTTAACGAGAAATTTGGGCTTTGTAACTTGGGTGTCAGTTACAAATCTAATCACTAATCAATAGCTAGACAAGCCTTTAGAGTTTTCCTCTGACCCATTCAATATACATCATGCAGCTGTCCTATTGATTCTTTGTAAAGAGTTACATATAAAAGCCATGCTTTCTATGCTCTATTAGTGTTGTCTTCAGCAATACTTATCCTAACTCAGGTCATCTGGTACAGATCATCAGACACAAAATAATCCATGTATTTACCCATAGGAGATGCACTAGAATGGTCATCGGGGAATTGAGAAGGGGAGGGGCAGTGTCTCACTCAGTGAGTTATTTTTCCAGAGTGTTGGAGAAGCCAAGAAAAAAACTATAATACCTCACAAACATTTAGCTCAGAGATATACACCTGAAGGGTCTGCTAGGGCATCTAGGTGGCACAGTGGATAGAGTGCCAGGCCTAGAGACAGGAACATTAACCTTCTTGAGTTCAAATCTGACCTCAAACAGATTTTTCTGACCCTGAAAGAGTCACTTAACCTCACTTGCCTCAATTTCTTCATCTGTAAAATGATCTGGAGAAGGACATGGCAAGCCATCCTAGTATCTTTGCCAAGAAAACCCTAAATGGGCCCATGTAGAGTTGGACAAGACTGGAAAACAACTGAACAGTAACAACAACACACACCTGAAGACTGTAGGCCACTTTGAAAGGAAATCAGAGTGTGCCCAATGTAAATTTTGATTCAAGTGGGTTAGGCTAGTCTAAGGCAACGTCTAAGAGGTATCATAGACTCTTCCATAAAGTCTCAGAATTGGAAGGGACCTCAGAGGTCGTCTAGTCCAAGTCATACCTGAAGAAGGTGCCCTTCAACAAGATGCCTACCAGTGCAGGTAAATCCACCAGACCCAGAGTCAACACCTTTCAGTCTTGGATAGTTCTAATTGTTGAAAGATTTTTTCCTTGCATTGAGTGAAAATCTTCCCTTTCATTACTTGTATTTCCGTCCTCTGCAACCAGGAAGAATAAACCAAATATTTCTCCCACTTAGTCCTTCAAGTACTTGAAGATTAGTTTTAGGTCTCACCCAAGCCCTCTCTTCTCTAGAACTCACATTCCCATTTCCTTCATCTTGTGCCTATGTGCCATGATCTCAAGCATCTTCACCAGCTAGTTATCCTCTAGCAGGTGAGAGTTATTTCCAGGTTATATGGCAAGAGGCGGTTATCCCCCAGGAGTTCAAGGATGCCTCCATTGTCCATCTCTATAAGGTTAAAGGGAATGGATTGTCTTGCAACAATCACAGGGGGATACCTTTCTTAGTCATTGCTGGCAAAATTCTTGCTAGAGTCCTGCTTAATAGGCTGATCCTTCACCTGGAAGATGGGCATATACCTGAGAGCCAGTGTGGCTTCAGAAAGGACCGAGAAACAGTTGATATGATGTTTGCTGCCCAACAACTCCAGGAGAAATGCCAGGAGCAGAACAGAAGTCTACACACAACATTTGTAAGCCTTTGACATTGTTAGTCATGAGGGCTTGTGGAAAATTATGTCAAAATTTGGTTGCCCAGAGAGGTTCATCAATATTGTGCGTCAATTTCATGATGGCATATTTGCTTGAGTTCAGGATAATGGACAAAGTTCTCGTGCTTTCCCAGTCACCAATAAAGTGAAAAAGGGCTGTGTGCTTGCTCCCATTTTTTTTAGCGTGATATTTTCAGCCATGTTGACAAATGCTTTCAATGAGGATGAACATGGCATCAAGGTCAACTACCATACTGATGGTAAGTTCTTCAATTTGAAAAGGTTCCAAGCCAAGAACAAAGTGGAGGGAGTGTTGTTTCATGATTTTCTCTTCACAGATGATTGTGCACTCAATGCAGCCTCTAAAGCTGAGATGTAACAAAGTATGGATCAATTCTTTGCTTCCGGTGTTAATTTTGACCTAATAATTAACACCAAAAAAGCACAGGTGCTCCATCAGCTACCACCACGCCATCCATACATGGAACCATCGGTTACAACAAAATGGAGAAGTTTGGAATGCTGTGGATACGTTCACCTACCTTGGTAGTGTACTTTCCAGGGATGTATATGTTGACAATGAGGTTGATGCATGCATTGCCAGAGCTAGCTCAGTGTTTGGGAGACTCTGAAGAAAGGTTTGGGTGAGAAGAGGTATTAGATTGACTACCAAATTGAAGGTCTACAGAGCTGTTGTGCTGACTTCATTGTTATATGCTTGTGAAACATGGACAGTCTACCAGCGCCACGCCAGAAAACTGAATCGCTTCCATTTGAACTGTCTTAGGAAGATTCTGAGGTTCACCTGGCAGGTTAAGGTACCAGACACTGAAGTCCTTGCCCGAGCTGAACTGCCAAGCATTCAAACTATGCTTCAGAGAGTGCAACCTGGATAGGCTGGCCACATTGTTCGAATGCCAAATGTACGCTTGCCAAAAAGACTACTTTATATAGAGAACTTGCATGGGGCAGACAATTACATGGTGGCCAGAAGAAGTGATACAAAGACACTGTCAAGGTCTCTCTCAAGAACTTTGGATTTGACTGTGCAACATGGGAGATACTGGTATAGGATTGCTCAGCATGGTGTGCCCACATAAGAAAAGGTGCTGTGCTCTTTGAGCAAAGCAGAATTGAGACAACACAAAGTAAATGCAGGATGCGCACATTTGGGATATCCATCCCAAATATTCAAGTGGACTATCTGCCCAACCTGTGGTAGAGCATTCCAAGCTCATATTGGTCTGATCAACCACAGTTGGACACGCTGAAATTTCACTTTACAATGGTGATGTCATTTTGGTCCTCTTCAGAGACGAAGGACAACAACCAACCCTCTAGCACTGTTTTAAGTTTTATTATTCACAAATAGGGACTGCAACATCTCCTCCCTAAATCTGAATCCTTTAGTTCCTTGTGAGCTAGTGGGCTTAGGGCTTTATGACAGTCCTCTCCCATAAAGGACTCCTTTTTTGGGAGAACATAGGGTTCCTCTATTAACCCTTTCTTTGTACAGCTGGGCTCACTGTTTCCTATGCCCTCAGAGTGAGTGTGACTGTCAATAGGTTAAGTCTTTTTCCAGGTACCCAATTTATATCTAAGGAAAGGCCCATGGGCCAACCAGAGACTTCCAAGGAGAACTGTTTCCTAATGAGTTTGAGTGCTAAGAATAATGAGTAAAGCAATGGAAATGAGTTCAATGCAAGGCTTTATTGCAAACAATGGGAAAGAAGGGGACCAGCCATACAACTCAGGCATACGCATTAACATAGAGTATAAGTCACATAAGGGCAGCACTGAATTGGTGAGAACAAATTTAGCAGAATCCATTATCCATTTAGCAGAAAGGAGGATGCTCCAGCAGGAGCATGCATTGCAAGAGAGGGTGTGTGCCAAAGTATCCTTTTAAAGGTGAAGTTCTGATTGCTGATTTTGAGTGGCCCCTGAGAGCTGCTAAGTTGCTAATAAGGGATCAGGGCTAAATATTATTTGGAGGTGGTTCATTTTCAGGGAGAAAAAAGTGAAGCTGGTGGTAGGCAACATATTATTTGGGGGGTTTGTTATTAGCGAAAAATAAGCTAATGGCAGACAACATATTATTTGGGGGATGCAGCTGTACTAAGTTCTGAGAAGTATTACTGTTAGTATTTTTACATGGGTATATTCTACAAGCTTATATCTGCCCATAACGGGAGACTGTCCTGATGGCCTCAAAACCTTCAGGTCTTCTCTTACAACAATGGTTTTGATGCATAGATTCTATAAGCGACAGCCTCCCTTCAAGTGAGGCTGTTATGGTGGTCTCAAGACTTCCAGGTTTAGTCTTATAGCACTTGGACTGGAGATATCCAAGAACTTTTTCTAATCTGAAAACTAATCTTCTTAAACAGAGACAGCCCAGGTCTGTCCTCCATTAATTACAGCCTGAGATGTATCCTCAAATCAGTCTTGATCCATCCCTAATAAACTTCTTGTTCTTAATGACTTCTTGCTGATGGAGCAGGCATACCCTTGGACAATCATTTTGTTCTCAGTAAAAACATATCATGGAATGACAGAATTTCAGAGTTAGAAGGATCCCTAGAAAGTAACTAGGACAACCCTTAATGGTTTCCTTAATAATAGTTTTTTGAATGAACCTGTGATTTCAGTGATATGGAGAATTGCTAGAGAAAATGAGTATCCATGGCTATTCTGTCCCTTATTTTCTTTGAATCAGCAGGCGACACTGAAGGGGAAGGGAGGGAGAAGGGAATACACATTTTTGTAGCACCTGCCACATTCTAGGCACTGTGCTTAGCTTTCTAGAAATATTACCTCATTTGATTCTCACAAAGACCCTGGGATGTAGGTGTCATTATCATCCCCATTTCACAGGCAAAAAACTGAGGCATATAGATTAAATGACTTGCCCAATTAAATGACTCATACAGATAGTCTCTGAGGCTAGATTTAAACTCAGGTCTTTCTGACTCCAGGTCTAATACTTAATTCATTATACCACCTGTATGCCTCTGGCTTGTCTAAGGTAACAGCCAGTGCATATCAACAGTGGTACTTGAAACCTACAGGTTTTCTATCTACTATACTTTATTGTCTTTTAACCACTGCTGCCCTAATAGTAAGAATAGCACCTCCCCATTTCCAACTCCTCCATCATTCATGTTGTGAAAGTGGACCATATCAAAGTAAAAGGACTGCCAGTCAGAAGGATAAACAGTGGGGATTCAGTATGCACGGAGTTTATGATGACAACCTAGAAAGAACTACGAAGCACCAGTGAATCAGGCTCTGGTTATAAAACTCATTAGGTTAGCACCCTGGCCAGCGCGATGTCTCTGGGAATCTAAAAATTAGATGGAATGTCATAGGGTCATAGGCTAAATGTTAGGATGTTCTGATTGACATGAGGGCAATAGAGAGATGGAATTGCTTTAGGTTCAGGTAATGCAAGAAAAAGAGATACATCATAAAAAATAAGAAATATGAAAAATCTACCTGCTAGGAATGCTTCAGAGGAGATGGAACTATTAAAGTGGGCAAACCACAAGTATTTGTGACTTTAAGATGTGAATAATTTTATTATTTGTCACTACTATCTCCTAACAAAATAGAAAACATTTTGTCATTTGTAGGCAAGAACTTCAAAGTGATTTTGGTCAATATGATCTTTAAACCAAACTACAATAACACAATACAGATCAACTATAAGAAAGAAATTCATTCCCAAACCCTGCTTAGATAAAATAAGAGTGGAAATTTTGGAATTACCAAAATTTTAGAACAGAAAAGCTGGAGAATCTCAAGGCATTGCAAATATACATATAATGAAAAATCCAGAAGCTTTACCTAATTATGAAATGGATGACAAAGATAATCTGATGTCTTGGTGTTTGAAAAAGTGATAGGCATACTCAGAGTGGAATTTTGAAAAGCTCTCTTTGAGTTTGATGGCATGAATCGAACATATAGAACAACTATACCCACACATACACACGGGCACACACACACACAAACCCAATAATTCTTAAAATCTGCCATAGTGATCACAAGCAAAAATATTTGACAAAGAACATAAAAATATTTTAAAGTTTGCACACAAAAGTATATTCTGTTGCCATTGCCTTGATAAAGACACTAAGAGGAAAGTGGATCTATCTGAATTCTAAGGATTGAAGACCTACCGGACCCCATTGGATAGTCATATCAATATCCAGTTGATAGAAAACTTAAATAACATATCCCCCAATTAAAGACAATAGAAAAGAAACGTGTAGTCCTAAAAATAAAAGTATATCAGAAATTCTTAAACGCCTCAATCAATGATCATCAGTGAAATCCAAAAGTTTAACGTAACATAAGGCATCAAAGCAGTGCACAGAACAAAATAAACGATTCCACACCAATTTAGAAAAAGTCAGTTGTTACATGGATAGAAACTTACAAAGCAGAGATATAAAGACAGAGAAAGACTTTCCAAAGAAGAAGGATATGGACACTTTCTGATAGTCTACGAGATCAAAACAAGTCTAATGCAATGAAAATGCAGGTTGGTTTTGTGTTTGTGAAATTGAAAGCTTGTGTACTATTAATACAATGAATAGTAGAATAGCTATTTCAAGGTAGGACACTAAAACCCTAGCTTCTCAGCAAAACTGGAGCATAGCAGGACTGGATAAGATCTATCATTATTAGCTTAAATACTTTACAACTACGTATGAATTACTAGGAAAACACTGAGCAGCTTCACCTCTGATGCAAACCTGATTCTATTTTTCTTAACAGAAAACATTGCATATTTATTACGAAAGAGGAAAATACTAAATGTAGGCAAATCACACATTTTTTTTTTTTTGTATAAAGCATGAAGGAGCAAATAGGGTGTACCAAATTGTTAGTCCCAGAGGCAAGGTGGGGTGAGGAATGTCTCATTGTCACTTTGACTCAGATCTATATTTATTGCTTAGTCATATACTGCAAATGGATCCAACAGAAATAGCCAGAGTATTTAATCTAGTATTTAATGTCTGCGTGGAAAATGTTCACTGTTTAAAAGGCTCTACCAATACAATAATGTCAAGAAAAATATATGTAAAGCATGACATCTTCCTTGTAGACAGCTGACGCATGTTTATGGCTCTGCCTAGTCTTACCTCATTCATCATTACTCCTGAGTAGGACTGAGGATGACTTTCAGGTCAAAGAGGAAACTGTACCAAAATATCAATATATTTGGATGATGTGAAGTTATATGGCTCCACTGAAAACACATTAACCTTCTACTTCATCTTATAGATGCCTCCTATTTTGATAACATCTCATTTGTACTCCTTTAGTTTAAATTTCTTTATGTGCACCATGGAGGAACAGAAAGTAAAGGCTTCAAACCTGAATCTGAAGGTCAAAGTGACCAAATGTATGAAGGCAACGCTTACAAATGCCTTACTCTTCTGGAGACAGACACTCAAGCATTAGGTTGTAAAGAAAACTCTGAGACTGTTTATGTTAAAAGACTGACTGGCATCCTGAAGTCAAAAATTAAAGGGAAGGACATATTTTGAGAAATTCACATCTACACAAAACTAGTCCTAACATATGCTTTTGATACAGTAAAGTTGAGGACAATGGATTTAGGAAACATCCAAACAAAAACTTATGTAATGTTAGTGAAACACAAGTTCATCACCTGAAGGCAAATTTAGAAAGATAAACAATTCCTCATCAAAAATGAGGAACAGGAGTAAGATGTGTTCTCAGAGCACATAGCAGACAGGTTAAATTTTACCAGACTTTTAGAATAATCAGTCTTTATTCACAAGACAATAGTAAAGGCCATTGACAGTTATAAACCACTGGATTTGTAGAGTATAAGCAAAGATGGTTTTTGTCAGTGTGGAACCTATGAAGAGTCTAGGATTCAAAAATAGAGTCAAAAGGTTGGTTATATCCACCTGACCTCAAACAAGAATATGTCAAATAAAAGTGTTAGACAAATGGCTGAACTTGATAGAAACAAAGAGATCTATAATTTCAATTCAGGATCATACCACTGCCACCAGAAATTTCAGAAAGTTTACCTGTAAGTAGTATGGATTTATTGATCGATGAAGATTATGTAATGAAGTATAAACTAACTTGCATCATGTTGCTGCGAGATGAAAAAAAAGTGGCAATTTACCAGATACCTAAAAAGGCACAATAAAGTGACTGGAATTAAATGTGAAAATTCATTATATTTTATAAATAAATAATAATTCTCTGCACCACAAATGCAAATTTAAAACACCCTTGAAAATTCTGCATTAGATCTGCATTAGAACCAGAGAATCATAGCAGACCCAATTGTTGCCCCAAATTTTGCAGGAATAATATTGATGCACAAAATTTAGAACCACATTGTAAATACATGCTACCATGCCAAATACTCATAATCTCCAAATTATGTCAAATGAAAAGCATTCAAACTATAGAGACATAGCAGATGCAAGTAAAAATCATGTGGTAATAAACAAGATTCCTGTCATCCCTGTCACGCTGTCTACTACTGGAGTTTTCCTGGAGCCATTCTTGGTAGGTGTAAAGAAGATATTTTAAACCTCCATATTTTCATGTAATTATTAAAAGTAGTCTATTCACTTATGTAATAATCTGTATAAAATTAAATATCAAATGTATCAAGTGAGATGATAATTGTAAAGGATTTAGCACAGTGCCTGGCACATAGTAAGTGTTAAATAAATGTAAGATATTTTTATCTATTAAGTATAAAATAATAACAGGAGGATAGTGGACCAATTCAATCTGAAATTCATCAAGGAAGATAAGGAGATAGCAGTGATAATATCAATGACAATAGTACAGTCATCTTGATTTTTACAGTTCATCTCCTTCTCATTAGTTTATTCATACCTCCAATTAGCTTATTTTGAAGTGGTGTTAACTTCGTAGAGTGGAAAGAGCACTGAAATAAAGGTCAGGAGGTCTGGTTTGGAGTCTCAGCTCCACCATCTACTAGTTCAAATCAATTCAACATTTATTAAGCTCATGTTATGTATGAGGCACTCTTGTCTGCAAGGAGATGATCAAGATAGATACAACACAGATTCTACTATCAAGGAACTTGCTAATGGAGACATGTATGTATGTATATATGTATCTATATAGATACATATTGCTTTAACTGTACAGCTACCCTTCTCTGAGTCTCAGTTTGCACTTCTGTTAATTGGGAAGAGCAATCCCTGGATCACCAACCTCATGACCCATAGGGTTCCTGAGAATGCAATGAAATAATGGATGATAAAATACTTCCACTTCAATTAAAGTGAGTAAGAATTGATTAAGCACCTACTATGTGTCAGCTACAAAGAAATGATGAGGGTGGGGATGATAGTGGTCTAATGCACCTTGCCCTTAAATTCTACTGGGGGGGGGGGGAATGACATAGGATTGAGTAAATACACATGTATACAAATGAAATTCAAAGTTATTTATGGCTAGAAGGGAGACACCAACAATTGGGGGAGTTAAGAAGGACCTCTTTTAGGAGGCAACATGAACTAAGTTCAAAGTCAACCAGGGTTTCCAAAAGACAGAAGCCAGGAGGGTGACCATCCTAGTCACTGGAGCATCCTTCATTCTCAAAGAGGACCAATGACATTGCAAGGGTGATGCTGATTTGCACATGAATTTGATCTAAGTGAAGTAGAGCTGTGAGAAGTCATCAGCCTCATTATCTCCTCCAGAATCATCAAAGTCCAGTGGGAAGACAAAGGTTATGATGACTGGTGATGACCCAGGATGCACTGGATGACCTTGGACAAAGGCAAAAAGGATGGCTGATGGAGTGGTGTGTCCAGGGAATAGATAGTTTCAAAGGAATGTGGAGTATGTGAGACAAAGTAATGTGAAATCACTAAGAAGATTGGTTGGAGCCCAACTGTGAAGGGCTTTTGATGCCAAAGGAATTTTTATTTTAGTGTAGAGGCAATGGGGAGCGATTGAAGCTTATTGAGTAGAAGAGTGACATGTTCCAACTAGTTTGCAGTACAATGTTATGTCCTGACAGGGAGTTATTACTACAGGAAGGATGCGGATTTTCCAGGAAACGCTTCTGTTTCTTATCACAGTGGCTCTCCAATGATGGCAGTCATCACAAAGACATGCAGACACCCTCAGATTTTCTTCTGTCCGTACCAAAATCTCAGAAGTATAGAGAATCATAAATTACAAGAGCATAGATTTAAAGCTAGAAGGGACCTGAGAAGTCATATAGCCCCACACCTTTGTTTTAGAGTTGAAAAGTGGAATCCTGTGATTTGCCCAAGGTCACACAGGAAGGAAGTAACAAAGCCAAGATACAACCCTAAATGTGTCCATTACAATGTGAAATTCTTTAAGGCAGGGACCATGATTTTCTCTTTCGTTCTATCCTTTTTGCTTAGCACAGTGCTTGCCACATGGCAGGTACTTGATCAGTATTTGTTGGCTAATTGACTGTGTCCTCAGCTTGCATTCAGAAGCCTAGAAGCCAAGACCAGGGGAGATAGAGAAGAGGAGAAGGAGTAAATGGTCCAGTAAAATGCCAGTAGTTCTCCTGCAAGGGATTATAGCTAATTCATAGCTGGCGTTGCTTGCAAAGATCATTGGTAATTCAAGTCTGAGCTATGGCTTAGGCTTCTTTTCCAAATATTATCTAATTCTACAGTTCCTGAGGTGGGGCGGGGCAAGGGGACCATGTCCAGGGGGGACATGGATTTAATTTTCTCTTTTTTCTTTCTTCTGTTTTCTTTCTCTTTTTCTCTCTTTTCCTTCCTTCCTCTTTCTCTCTCTTTCCTTTCCTCCTTCTCTGTCCCTCCCCCCCCCTTTACTCTCATTTTGTTTTTAATGAAAACATAGATAATCTCATTCCATCAGCTGAAACTCAAAAACTCTGTTGAGTAAGGTAATAAAATAAAACTCTCAGTGCCATGCTTACAGAGGGCATTGGAAGAGACGTGTCATTATAAGGAAGCAAGTCTGGTTTGGCTCAAAGCCTTCCCTTTGTCTCCATGGCCGTTTTGCTGTAAATTTAGAACAGAAATACGCTTTCTGGAATCAAAATGGAGCTTTGGTGGCTGCAAGTGCCTGTTTGCTGCCTCACAATTTTAGCATTAGATGATGGACTTTTTTAGTAGACATTGGATGGCAAAGAGTAGAGGCCCGTAATTTAAAACATTCCACTCCACCACACTCCAAGAAAAACATGGACCGGTGAACAAAACCAGCACTATCGTAATAAGAAAACAACTAGGTGCATTTTTTCCAAAACCGAAAAACCAGGAATCTAAATGTATGAGTTACTGGCTAAAAATTCCATTTTCATGTCTCACTTTCAACGTGAACTGAAAAAACACCCTAGGCCCAATAAACATGTTTTTTTTTTAATGCCCAAGTTCAAGCGTACAGGCATCAGGCTCCCCTCTTTTATAGGTTCAAATCCATCTTCAGTTGCCAGAAATTCTGCTTTAAAGGGATCTTATTTTCCAAAGACTTGCCTGCCTGCTTGGCAGACCCTGACTGCTTTTACTGCACCACTGGACTAGGTGATCTCTAAGCTCCTTTCCAGTGTTAAACTCTATGAACCTATGATATCCCCGAAGGCATGGGAGGGCCCCTACTGACTCTGGTTTGGCTGCATCATGAAGGATTTTATGTTTGCCTCAAAAGTAGGACAGACCTATTGAAGGTTTTGAAGTTTTCTAGGGGGAAATGATGGGGTATCTCTATGGTATTTGGGAATAGGGAAGTAATGCAATGACATGGGCAGGGAGAGGAGGCCTGGATGAAGAAGACATTCAAAGATGTAGCAAATGTCTTACTCTCTCTGTGCATCTAGAGGAGGCCATGTAGGATAGCTGAATGAGCATTGGCTACCAGGACAAAAGACCTTGTGACCTGTGTGACACTTTGAGTGAGTCACTTAACCAATCTCCAATTCCTACATTTGTGAAATAAAGCTATTAAATGACTAATAATAAGAATTTGGAATGGTCCTGTGATTTCATTGGCACATGTTATTCCTGGATGAGGATATACCCCCTCTCCCCAACAATGTAGGTCTATGCCTTCTCAGAACTTAGAGAATTATCTGTGGGCAAGGGGGAGGGCTACACTTTGCTCAGAGGGACATATCTAGTATGTGCCAGAGGCAGGATATAAAACCAAGTCTTCCTGGCTCTGATGCTACCTCTCTGTAGGCTTTGCCAGGTTGCTTCTCTTTAATCATAATGATAATAACCACTAATATTTGAGCATTGAGGCAGCTCACATTAACATTGAAGCCACTAGGTAGCAGTGAATAGAATGCCGGGCCTGGAGTCAGGAAGACTCATCTTTTTCAGTTAAAATCTGGCCTCAGACACTCACTAGCTGTGTGACCCTGGGCAAGTCACTTAACCCTGTTTGCCTTAGTTTTCTCATCTGTCAAATGAGCTGGAGAAGAAAATGACAAGTCCAATCCAGTATCATTGTCAAGAAAACCCCAAATGGAATCACTAAGACTTGAACACAACTGAAAAATGATTGAACAACATTCGTATGTTGCTTAAAGGTTTCCAAAGTGCTTTTTGTATGTATTTTCCCATGTGATCCCCACAGTAACTCATTGGCTTAGGTGTTATTATTTCCCTCATTTTAGAACCACACAAACTGAAGCTCGGGGAGATCAAATGATTTACCCACAGTCACTTTGCTGGTAAGTCTGAGGCTGGATTTGGACTCAGATCTTCCTGAATCTATTTTCTGCCACCTAAGTGCCCCATGGTCTTAATGTCGCTTTCAGCTAGGAATCTAAGACCCTGCAATTTCATGAAATATTCTAACTGAAAAAAACTTCAGAGGTGGCCCGTTATCCTGCTACTCCCCAATCCTGTTTCTGTTATAATAAGATCCACGGAATTAGATATTTATCTACAGGTGAATCCCTTTAGAAGATTCAGAGGACTATGTTCATTATCACTGAAAGGGCCCTCAAAGATCAACTAATCCAACCCACTCATTTTTGTAGTTGACTAAACTGAGGTTCAGAGAGGGGACTCAACCAAGGTCACACATCTCCAAAGTCACCACTCTTGGATTCATCTTAGATCTTCTCATTCTGTATTCAAGACTCTGTCCATTCCTACAGGTAAGAGGAGCCAGTGGGGAGATGATCAAAAGAACCTGGAGGCCTGGTTTCTTAATACTGGGTACTAGGCTGTGGGGCTTGGATGGAACTCTTCTCTCAGTATCTCATCTTCCTCATCTGTAATATAAAAAGATTGGACTAGATAGAATCAGAGCTGTTAAACCTTTCTGTATGTCCTGGATTCCTTTTCAGGGTCATGATTTTAAATTCCTAAAATAAAATGCATAGGATTATGAAAGAAACCAATTATATTGAAATGCAGCTCCATATATATATATATATATATATATATATATATGTATATATATATATGCAGACACAATGCACACACAAACATATATACATGTATATACACACATGTATTTATATGTGTATATGTTCATCTATATGTGTATATATACACATGTGCATATATACACACATGCACATATATACATGTACACATATATACATATGCATATACATACATCTCTCTCTCTCTTTCTGTCTATCTATCAGTTTTAAAGTTCATAGACCATGGGTTAAGAACCTTTGGACTAGATGATCTCCAGATAAGGTATAGTATTTTGATGTTTTTAAACTAGTATCCCGAGGTATGTTCCCTATTAATCAAAGCTGCCTTCTGTCTGCTTTCAAACCTAGAACACTTCACCACAGGCACACTCCTCTAAGTAAGGAAGGCTTTTAATTCTTCATGGACATTCTTTGTGCCTACAAAAGAGGTCTTGTGTGATGGACAGATGGGAGCAACTTGTATCTCAGGGCCGCAGGCATGGTGGTCTACCCTGGATAAAATCTTCTTTGCTGGGCTATTACGCAGAATCAAAGGTGAAGCTACCAAGGCTTTGATTTATTAATTTTTTAGAGTGACTCAAAATTCAGAGCTTGTTGCTAGTCATGTGTACAGTCAAGGCAAGAATTTGGAATGAAAGACTGAGGTATGCTGTTTTGATCTATGTCTATCTGGTTTGAACTTTGTCATTTCCTCTTCCTTTCCTTTGAATTAGGGTAAAAAAAGTCATGGTCTATGGAAAAATTGAGGTTTCTCAGAGCTGTTGACTCACAAAGAATTTTTGTTTGTTTGTTTTCTCTTGCTCCTAGGACCAGAGTGAGGATCTCCATAAGGGAATTGAGGAATTAGACAAGCTTTGTAATCTTAACTTCAGAAGTTTGGAACAGAGAATTTGCTGCTGCTGAGGAAGAGAGAGAGGTTTGAGGACAGACTAAATTCCTTTAGACTCTGTGGATCTGCCTAGTTCTTCTCTATTCCAAAATACCTTGGTATCTAGAGATTAAGATTCCCCTTTTGGAGAGAAAAACCCACCCACTTCCAAAGCTCTGAAAACCAATGGATCTCATGGAGAGAAAAGCCAATACTGGTTTTTCCTATAGTTTGAGATAAGGATGGGAGGGACCTACCTCCATAAAAGAGCTAAAGCTTAAGGGTCTGCCCTCTAAGATAAAAGTAGGTTGATTGAGCTCATTCTTCCCCTATAAGAGGAGGCATCTTAGAAAGAAGATGCCAGCTGAAACCAGAATCTATTATCAGAGTGAAGCTCTACAACCATCCTCCCAGAAGAATATTGCCTAGCAATGACCAGAAGACCCTCCAAAGCTATACAATATGCAAGGTTAGAGGGGAGTGGACCCCACAAGACAAGCACAATGACACAATCCAGACACCTACAGTCCTCCAGGGTGAGAAATGTCAATTGCCTTTCCATATCTCCCGGTCACCGTTCCCCTACGTGTGTGCTCCTCAAAATACAGACCTTGTGAAATTTCCTAGTGATACTCTTATTGCTCAATTATTTCATTAAATGTTTTGCTTTGCGTTCATTGATTTTTGAGAAATGGTTAGGAATATCGTCTGGAACATAAGGCAATGAGTAAGAAAAGGGAAGGACGAGTATCATAGACACAAGTTAAAAGGTTACGGAAATACCTGAGTGGGCAGTCTTCTATGGAAAGTGAATTTCTTTATACCTTGCCCCCTCTATATCCACATTTACCAGATTTTGAGGATTATAATGGAGTCCTGGGTCTCCTCCCTTTCTTATCTCTCATCTTCCCTGCTCTTTATTTTCCTCTTTCTCTTAGGCTTTTCTCCTTGGAGGAGGAAATCCTAAGATGGAATCTTACATGAGTCCAGGTTTAGTGAGTAGGAAGCTTTCTTACTTCAGGGTCTGCTAGGAAACAGGAAACTTGAGCCATGGTTCTTAAACTGATAGTTTTTTAAATGTTTTTATTTATTTTTTGGCTTTTACTCAAAAATTGTGTTTTCCTAAAGCAGATATAATTAAAACCCACAAGAGATTCATTTTCATGCCTACCCTGGATTTAATTATATGAGTTTTTTGCTCTTAATTTTTTAAGTTCATCCCTCTTACTGTTCACTAGTGATTGCATAGGAACATTCTCTCGGGCATTTGCCCATTTGTCAGTAAATTGGCATTGGTCCAGAAAGGGGTTGGTAATATAGTTGAATTTGCCTTGAACTAGAAACCATGAGGCTTCGGTCTGAAACCTGGATTCACCATTTTACTATAAGGTAATCTTTGACAAGTCACTTTGCTATCCTGAGCCTCAATTTTCTCATTTGTAAAATGTGAGAGTTAGACAAAATGATAGAATTTTAGGGTAGACAAAATCATAAAATTCTATGGTTGAAGAGACATAAAATGTTAGACCTAGAGGAGATATTAGAGACCACCACTCACTTTACAAATGAGAAAACATGACACAAGGAAGTGATAGCTCTGGAACATGAACCTAAGTGCTCCAACTCTCAGTCCAATATTCACATTATAATAGGTAATACCTATTTTTGTAAATAAGAAAATTCTGCTCCTCTCACAGAATTATTCAAAGCCTACATAGTAACAGATAGTATAATCAGGACTAGGATAGAGGTTTTATGACACCTTGATCTGGGCCTTTTGACTTAGCATCAAGGATCATTTTAGGTTTATGATTTAGTCTCGTTTATTCCATCACTTCAGCATGGTGAGACAGGCAAGGTCTGCCTGTGGAGATCAGAGGACTTCAGTCAGCTGGGAGTTGGCCAAGGTGTTCTACTGAAGGACTTAGGGACAGAGGGGGAAGAATTTGTTTTGCATGAATCTAGAAGAATGGAAAGATATTGTCATTGTCAAAGAAGCAGAGACATGTGATCTGAGCCATGTGGTAGACAAGGAAGATGGTGATGCTAGAGGTATAGTAGTAAATGACCAGATCACTGTATGGAATAGTGGTGTTAGTGCCCAGTGGGTACCTTGTTTCTGTCATCAGAGTTCTTGAAATTGTCTAAATAAGGTAATGAATTCTGTCTTTGGACATCTTAAGTTGCCTGAACAACCTATAGTTGTTCCTATCTTGCTTGTCATCAGTCCTTCACTCTGAATGAGACCACAGTTTCCTTGAGACTACAGTTTCCTTGAGACCACAGTTTCCTTGCTCTCCCTCTTCCTGTTTGGTATAAATGAGGTAGGGAGGACTAGGGCAATTGAAGAGTGGTCTTCTTATCCCCTCAATAGGGGTGAAAAGGTCAAAATGTAGACTGCATGATCTCCAAGTGGGGAGGATGTTTCACTTTTGATAGTCTGCTAGGTTGTACAAAAAGACAAAGAACGGGATGTTTTTTTTCTTTACAGGGGGTGATATTTTGTTAATGGCAAGTTGACAACCGAAGTCTTTGTTTTGGGGTTATCTGAAGGTGGGGAAACTCTGGGGTGCAAAGTTGTTGTGTGTCCCTTGTCTTCAAAGTGGACCAGTGACATCATGAGGTGATGGATCTTCACTCACTTGTGAAAGTTGTTAGCCTTAATTTCTTCTCCACAGTCTTCAAAGTCCAATAGCAAGATAAAAGTCAGGATAACTGCTGATGGCCCAGGATGCAGTAGATGACTGGCATCTTCCATGTCTGATCAACGTCTAAGCACTCCATAGTGCCTGCTTCAGCCACCTTCATGGCCATTATAAGAAATCATTTTCACCTACCCATTCTACCAGAAGTCTTCATGTGTTTGAAGTAGATATCTTTCATAACTCACCCAAGGGTTGGAGGCCCATTGGTTAACCTCAACTTGGGTTAGTTGGTCAATTGAGATGGTTTAGCAGGGTGTGTCCGCTGTGCATGCTATGGCTTCTTGGAACCACAGGTGAGAGTTGGGTGGCAGGTGGACACCAAAGGAGGAATCCTAAAAATGTCTGTGCAAGCCCTCACACCAAAGGTGCTTATTGAACACCCCACGGTGGAAAGTTCTGATGAAATAACAGAGGAAAGTTCTATTATTTACAAACCCAGAATGTCAATCATTCATTTTGAATTATACAACAATGAAAACTCCTAGAATAGTTTTATTTAGAAACCAACCACATCCAAGAAATGACTGATGTGTATGATGACTGATAAGTAGGGGTCAAAGGATTTAGAAATGAAGGGAGTCTAAGAGATTATCTCCTCTGATCCCCTTACATTATAGGTGAAAAATTGAGGCACAGAACGAAAAATGAATTTGTCAAGGTCAGAAGAGAATAGCAAGTGTCAGAGCCAGGATTCAATTTCAGGTCTTCTGACTCCACATTCAGGATTCTTTCCATTTGACTCTGTGGCCACATATGCTCAAGCAGAGATGGGATTATCAAGGAGATGGCAGAAGTCCTTGGTGCCCTGGGTGGGAAGTTGGATTCTCTTATCTCTAAGGTCTATTCTAACTCTGATCAGTCCAGTGCTCTTCCTTGAAAAGAGGCAGGGAGGTAATTGGTGGAGCCACTGAGGATGGAGCTTAAATTCTAGATCTGTTAATTTGCTTGTGATATTAAATCCAGTGGGGCCAATAGCATGCAAGGAAGCCTTGGCTCAGGTGGGCTACTGGGAAGACCTGGTCTGGTATACATTCAGCTTCATCTCAGGGATTTCCTCTTAAACTCCTGGCAGAGCAGATCATGAGCCCCTGGTGATGGTGATTGTGCACACCCTCTCCCTCTCTGTCTCTGTCTCTGTGTGTGTGTGTTTCTCTCACTGTCTCTCTTTGTCTCTCTCTCTCTCTCCCTCTCTATCATTTAAGTACACCTCTGTTCTTGCCCCAGAGCTGCCTCCAGTTCTTGGTTGGATCTCTCTTTTTTATTTTCTCAATTACAATCCATAAGACAGAACAAAGTCACATGCAGGCCCTGTGGTTATCTTTGTTTGCTCTTGTGTAACCTTTGAAAACAGTGAAATTCTGAAAGGACATTTGTTTCTACTATCATTTAGCTCCATTAAATTGCTAAGATATATTTACTGAAGTTTTCCTTGTCTCTTGTGTTTGCATTTCAAAGTTTCTAACCAGCTCTGGCCTTTTCATTGGAAATGTTTGAAAGTACTTTCTTTTATTAAAGGTTCATTAAAGACAGGTAGGTGGTACACTTGGTAGAGTGCTGTGCCTACAGTCAGAAAGACCTGCATTCAAATCTAGCTTCAGACACTTACTAATTTTATTTGCCTCAATTTTAAAGGAGTCTATTATTTGGGTCATGGATTCTACCTTCTGCTCTAAGCTATTTGTTCATCTTCCAACTTTTTTCCTCAAGAGCTCTAATTTCAGGTTTTATCTCTGCATTGCTTTCTGGTATAATTTCTGGCATCCTAATGTTCAAGCCATTTTTTTTCCTGAGGTTCCACTCATACTTTCTGTGAATTTTTTCTTTTCTTTTGGGTTTACTATTTGGTCTTCTTTTAACCCATAATATTTCTAATTGTATTGACAGGTTTTAGAAAACATTTATATATCTTATACAAATATCTTTATATATATTTATTTATAAATAAATATACTTATATTTATTTATATCTCTAGTCTTACTGTCTGTATTGGAACTTTGTGTCAAGGCTAGGCATACTTTCCTCTCACACTGTTTGATTAGATGACTATGTCCTTGTCTTGTCCCCTTTTATCTGGATCTGTTGTAGATTATTACCTACCATACCTCTGGGTGGGGTGGAGGCTTCCTAGTCCCTCTCCTTATCAGCTTCCATAACTTTGACCTGGGACAAAGATGTAGGCTGGGAACTAAGACCAAACCTTGCCATCTTCATCAATCTCTGGCTTCTTCTTCTGTCTCTTCTCCCTGCACAATTAATAACTGGATGTTGGCTTTGTCCATACTACTATGCTTCCCTGACAAGTGCCACCAAGGTATCATCATCACCATCACTATAATCATCATCATTTCTAGCATTTATATAGTGCCTACTGTGTACCAGGTACTGTGCTAAAACTTTAAAAATATTATCTCATTTGATCCTCACAACAATCTTAGTAGGTAGAAGAAACTAAGGTAAATTGAGGTTAAGTGACTTGCCCAGGTTAAGTGACTTGCCTGGGGTCACAGAGCTAGTAAGTGTCTGAGGGCAGATTTGAACTCAGATCTTCCTGATTTCATATCCATTGTGCCACATATCAGAAACTGATCTGGCTTTAGGATTCTTGTTACTCCAAGGCAAACACACACTGCCTGAGCATTTCTTCGCTATCTGTCTTCTTGTGTATGACCTATTGAGAACTAGTTTTATCCCTTGCTTTCATTTTGGGCAGGTCTTCTTGGCTTCAGGGTCCATATGCAAGAGATTGTATTGGCTTCAGGCTCCTTTGGCTCACATAACCAGAGCACTGGAGGCTTCTCGCCATCTTGTTGTGTAATCCTGGGCTGACTGAGGGAGCTCATTGGTATTTTCCTTTGGTTTTACTGATCATTGCTTCATCTGGTGCCTTTTTAAATCTTTACTTGGATGTTTCTTACGGGAATGGAACTCAGTCATAACTTTTTTTTTTTTGGGTCACCATCTTTGTTGGAAGTTCCAAGTCACTTGTTTCCTTTAACCCTCAGTTTTCTTATCTGGAAAATGGGGACAGTGGTACTTACAGGATTGTTGTAGTGCTCAAAAGAACCATAACGAACTTTCAAACTTTCACAAGTGATGTAAAATTATATAAATTACTAACTCTTTTTGGAATCAACTCTGAGCCTTTCCTTGCTTTGCACACTCTAGATCATATAGATTGTCCCCAAAATCTTAATGTGCTTTTAAGTTTTAATACCTTAAAACTTAGGGCAGCTCAGTGACACAGTGGATACTTTCTAAGTTCAAATCTGGTCTCAGACACTTACTAGCTCTGTGACCCTGGGTAACTCACTTAACCTTGTTTGCCTCAGTTTCTTCATCTATAAAATGAGCTGGAGAAGGAAATGGCAAATCATTCCAGTATCTTTGCCAACAAAATCTCAAATGGAATCAAAACAATTCAGACAAAAATGAAAAGTGGAAGAAGAACAACAAACTTAAAACATATACAAATATAGCCTATACAAAAACATCCTCCCTGTCTTTGGGGAACTATTTGTTAAGAACTGGAAAGGATCCCACAAATCAGTGTGGTCAAACTCTCTTAGTTTACAAATGTAGAAATTGAGCATCACCCATCCCTAGTAGGATTTAAACAGTCTAGTGGATGAGATAAAACCTGAAATAATTAGATAGTAATGTAATTAAATAGTAATGCTAAATTGATGGTGCAGTAATAATAACACCTTCTTCCATCACATGACAAAACATAGAGAGCTCTTTCTTCACAACAGTCCTAGCTAGAATGGCAATACAAATATTGGTTTCCCCCTTTTACCGAGGAGAAAACTGAGTTTCAGAAAGACAAAGGGAGTCACCAACACTGCACAGACAGAAAGTGAGGAAGGAGATATTACTATGAGGCGTAGAGGGAATGTTTCATGGGGGATGGGTTTGAATGGTGGGATTTGGAAATTAGAGAAATCCTTCCTCAGAAACTTACTAACTGTGTGATGCTGAGCAAGTCCCTTAACCCCAATTGTCTCCTAAAAAAATTATTTTGTTTAATGGAGTTCAGATAGAAATGATTCTGGGATAAATGGCTATTCAGTTACTCTTTTACATTTAATGATGACTGTACTTTGTAATTGAAACAAATATTGGTACATGAGATATATTAGGATTTGTATTTGTAGTATGAGGAATTTGTTTTGTGGGGGGGAAGGTGTTGTCTTACGCTGTTAATTTCTAAAGAATAGGAGTTTCTGGTATATAAGTCTAATCACCTGATTACGTTTTCCTAGGTCTCCAGGAGAAGATTTTCTTTTTTTGCCATTTGTAGTGATATGTTTCAGCTTTTACCACTTCATTGCATAATTTGCTTTATTAATATTATAAGTAATAATAAGTTTACTGATGGATCAGGGAAAGGCTCAACAATACTTCCAGCCTGTAAATATCCCTGCCATTGTTATCCACTGTAAGGATCTGGTAGAAAATATACCAGCAGCCCAGAATTGGAAGGGACCTCACAGGGCAATATGTTCAACCAAGAAGGAATCCCTCTGTAATATCCCCATCAATTAGTTCACCAGCTTCTGCACTCTAGGGATGGGGAACTCATTAGCCACCATAGAAGCATTTTCCGTTTTTCATAACTTTAAATGTTAGGAATTTTTGCTTTCTATGGAGCCAAAGTATTTCTCTCTGCAATGTCTAACCTTACTCCTAATTCCCATTTTTGAAGCCAATTAAAAAAATAATTCTATTCCTAAACATTCTTTTCTCCTGTTGGGCTCTGGGGTGCTAATGCCCCCTAATTACTCCTGACTCTATCCACCATACTGTATGCCAGAGAAGCAAAGGCCAATCTGTTTTAATAACCAAGTATAAGTCTATAAATCTCCTAACTGCATTCTGCCAACAAAGACACAGATGGAGGCCTCCAGAGTCCCCAAGTGATTCAAGCCACAGTCAACATGGGCTGTTTTCTGAATGACTGTTTAGGGCACGCAATCACAATGGGAACTCATAGGTCCTTATCTGCTGAGGATTAGGGGGAGCCTATGCGTAACACATGGTGACAGACACATAAGGGCAAGCAACCTTGTTCCAATTAGGGGACTGGGAGGTCTGCTTAGAAAAAGACAAAAAGCCCAGAAAACAGCCCTGTCTTCAGTCACTTCCTTTCTGGCTTCCTGGCCTGGGAACTCTTTGATGTTGATGGTCTCTTCTTGGTTATGGAGAAGAAAACATGGTCCCCTTGTTCTAATTATCTTGCTGTGGAAGTGACGGCAAGACATCCGCTGATCATTGAGTTAGAGAATCAACAGCTATTTACTGAACCCACAGGGTGGGGAGAAGGAACTTAGGTACGTGGGATAGTCACACAGTCGTGGGATTACCAACTGTCAAAATTAGAAAGGACCTCAGATGACATGTGGTCCTACCTGTACTTGAATGGGTATTACTTCTGCAACCATGTTGCAGTGAATGGAGCTCACTAAATATATTGCTCAGAAAAAGCTGGGTAGTTTTGCTATGAAGGAATTTACAAGGGCTGGGTGTGGGGAGGAAGAAAGGGGAATGCAAGTGTGGAGAGGCAGAAATCCATTATGAAATATTGGGACAAATTATTTCCCCGTCCCCATGTCCCAATTTCCATTATCAGAAAAGATATAGGGGTTAAGCCTCCATAATTCCAACGTACCACCCTACTCCAAAAGTTGAAGGTCCTGTGGGATGGCAATGGGGTGTAGTATACCACACACAGAACGGGGAGACTGAGAGACCCATGTTCAAGACTTGGTTCCAACATGTACAAGCTGCGTCCCCTTGGCCAGTTCAGTTCAACTCTGTAAGGTTCCTTTTCCTCATTTATAAAATCAGAACAACAGTGGTTACCCAGACTTATCTGAGAGAATGAGATTTGTAAAACCTTAAGGCTGATGTAATGGAAAGAAGACATATGAGTGACATACATTTACTGGGCTAAGAGGATAGAGAGCAGGGCTTGAAACCAGGGTTCAAGTCTTAACTCTGACAAATACTGACTCTGTGATCCTGAAAAAGTCATTGACCCCTTGGGTTCTTGAGACCAGTGGTGTCAAACACAAGTAGAAATGGAGGCCACTAAACCACACATAAGTGTTGATAGTAGGAGCTAGAGTCCAGACGATAGATTCAGGACCAAGGGGAGATGGTCGTATATATAGGGCTACCTATTGGGTATTTCAATTATTTCTGACTTGAAGTTATCCATTTCAGAAATGAGGCAGACACAGGGACTTAAGAACTTACCTGGTCTGTATTTCCATATCAACCTAATTCCAGACTCCATTAGCTCATAAAATTGCTTTGAGCATCCAGGGTCGACCAGTTTCCAAACGATTCTATTTTTTTCCCCTTCTAACAAGCCATGTTCAATTTCTTAAGGCCTTTTGAAAACATTTCTATCTCCTAATTGTGGTGAGAATCACATTTCTGGGCCCTAGGTTGGTTCAGTAATGACGTTTTATGGTACATAATTGAGAACAAACTAAAGAAAATATTCTTGCAACATAGAACACAAATACACCTATAAATTTAGGCATATTTCAGATCACACTTGGATTAAGGAATCTCAGCTTTGAAACTGACCATAGGGGTCATATCATCCAGCACAAATACTCATTCAGCCTCTGTTTGATTGAGTACAGTAATAAGGAGCTCACTATCTCTGATGACAGTATATCTCATTTTTAAATAGTTCTAAGGGGTAGAATGGGCCAGCAAAGTGGCACATTGGATAAAACACCAGACCTGGAGTCAGGAAAACTCATCTTTCTGAGTTCAAATCTGGTTTCAGACTTCCTAACTGTGAGCAAGTCATTTAATCCTTTTTTGCCTCAGTTTCCTTATCTGTAAAATGAACTAGAGAAGGAAATGGCAAACCACTCTAGTATCTCTGCTAACAACTAAAGAGCAACAAGTATTAGAACATTTTTCCTTATGATGAAGACGTTTTGTCTCTTTGTGACTTTCGCTACCACTCTTTGTTCTGCCCTCAAGGGTCAAACGGTGAAAGCGTAATCCCACTTCCACAAGACCATCCTTCAAATACCAGACAAGGTTAATCATTCCTTACCTCAGATCTTTTCTTCAACTAGTCTTCACATGATAGAATCTCCAAGGAACTTCTTGTCCTGCCTCCTCTCCCCTAGTTGTGTTCTAGTTTCTCCTCCCTAAAACATGGAAAGAATAGTATGTTTGAAGTCAGTGGATTTGGGTTCAAATTCCAACCATGTCACTTTCAAGCTCACGCCTTGGCAAGCCCCTGGTTCTTGGCTTTAGATTCTCTCCTGAATATTGAAGCATTGGATGAGACTGAGGAGTTTTTCACTTGGGGTCCTTGAACTTTTAAAAAAATTTGATAATTATATTTCAGTGTAATTAGTTTCCTTTATATTTCTATGTGTTGTGTTTAACGCATTTAAAAAAAGAACACATTATTTTGTGAAGTGGTCCATAGACTTCACCAAACCACAAAAGGGGCATATAACATAAAAAAGGTTTGGAATCCCTGGAGAGTCTATGAATCACCTACCAGCCCTAAGCTATTAGAAAACTATATATTAACATTATCTGTCTTACTGTATTCTCATTTATTTTCTTTGTATATTCCTGTTCATATAATCGATTCTACCTTTGTAACTTCTCATATTTGCACTCTTCTTTCAGACACCACTCCTATCCTGGTCCAGGCTCTCATCACTTCATGCCTAGTTTGATGAATGAAAAGTCCAAGATACACAGTATCTGGGTAATTAATCATCAGTTTTATTAATTATGACTAGCAGATAATTAATAAAATGATGGTCATTTGGCTTTTTCTTGTAAATCAAAGATTAATTGTGAAAGTCACTCAATGCTTAAATACTCTTGGAAGAGTGGGTGTTCCTGACAGGCAGAAATCAATTCTGATTGGTAAACAATGAATGAGAGAATGAATATTATAATTTTGATCATGTCACTCTTAGACAAAGGGAGTCTCATCTCAAGCCATACCACTCCTTCCTCAGGCATCCTCTACCCAGTTAATGCACAGTGAACAATGGTGAATAAGAATTCCATCTAGACACAACGGTCTGAGTGGGGTGAATTCTTTGGGCAAGGTCATAAATGTTCTTTAAAGACTGAGCTTTGAATGAGGAAACAGGGAAAAAAGCCCTGGATTCCCCCACATGTAAACTGGTTATTAATAATCACTCTGCTCACCAGACTACAGTGGTAACTCGGTTGGTCTCTCTGCCACAGATTTCTCCCCACTCCAGGTATCTTCCACTCAACTGTCAAAATGAACTTCCGAAAGCATGGGTCTGACCAATCCATATCTCCTTATTTAATAAACTTCATGGTTCCATGTTACCTCCGGGATCGAATATAAGATTCTCTATTTGGCTTTTAGTCTTTCATAACCTGGCCCCTTCCTGCCTCCCCAATCCTTTTACACCACATCCCCCTCTGTGTACTCTGATCCAGTGACATTGACCTCTTTACTGTCCTCTGAACATAATACTCCATCTCCAGACTCTATGGATTTTCTAGTCCTTGTACCTAGCCCTTTCTCATCTAAACCTCTTGGCCCTACTGGCTCTTCATTCAGGTCTCAAATAAAATTCCACCTTCTGCAAGAAGCATTTCCTGGTTCCGTTAAGACTAGTGCCTTCCCTTTGTTGATTATCTCCAACTTGTCCTGTATTTATTTTGTTTGTATATTATTATATTATATAATTACATTATATTATAATTGTATATTAATTATTTATACATTACCTTCTCCATTAAATGGAAATCTTTGAGAATAGGGACTGTTTTTGCCTTTCTTTGTATCCCTAGAATTTAGCACAATGCCTTACACATGGTAGGTGCTTATTAAATGCTTGCTGAGTATGTGATGACTTGACTCCTGCCTCTGTCAGTAGTTCTCTAGCATTTTCTGTTTTGTTCTTGTCATGTCCAAGGACTGGACAGAAGACTGAACTCTCTTCTCAGCCTTTATTCATTGTGGGATTGAAAAAACCCAAGAATACCATCCTTAGCCTCAAGGCTGGTCCCCTATAGGACCTGGGTATTTCAGCCTGGCAGCCATTACTCCCCAAAGTTTGGAACTCCTCTGGCATTGTCTCTTGAGTCTAGGGCATACTTTTCTGAATATTCTCAAAACTATAATGATTTAAGAGGGGTTCATATTGCTCCTCTGGTCAAAGATCTTCACTAGTTCCCATTATCAAGTGAGAAATTTTCAGGCTCTTTCCCCTAGTATTTTAAGTTTTCCACCATTTGGTACCATCTTACTTTTCCAGCCTTGACTTGTACTATAAATTTTCATGAACTTTGTTTCAGCAAAGTTGAATTGTTTGCTCACCTGGGAGCATACTTACTTTTCACTTGACTCCATAGCCTTGTGTTTGCTCTTCACTCTCTCTGAAATTTCTATCTTCCCCTTTGTCTATTGAAATGCATCTATTCAACAAAGGATGGATGTTGTCCAGGAAGCTGAGATCCTCTTTGGGTTTCCAGCCTAGCATCATCCCCCACAGCCCCCTTAAAAGGCAGTGAATAAACCCTCATACATTAGTCTCATCAGAATGAATTTTGTGAGGGCTAATGTCAAAAATTAGTATATTGATAGAGACTGAAGCTGTGATATCCTTGGTATAGGTAATGCCATCAACCAAAGATGATGGGTATGTTCTTTGCAACTTCTGGTCTTAGAGAGTTACCTAGAATACTGAGAAGTCAGGTGACATGCCTAGGGTCTCATAGTCAGTATTTGTCAGAGATGGGGCTTGAACCCAGGTCTTCCCAGCTGTGAGGTCAGTTCACTATACACTGCACCATGCTACCTGTCCTAAAGTTTAACTTTTGAAAAACAGATCATTAGTATTTTTTTTAATGATTTGACTTCTAGCAGTTCTTTTGTTTTTGAAGCATATTTTTTTACTTGATTTTTATTTTCTTTTTTAAAAAAATTATTTTTGACTCAAACACCAGAATACAAATGTAGAATAGAGAAAAGAAACAAAAATATAACATAAACTTAAATGTTGGAACTTAAATACCAAGTAAGAAAAAAAAAGCATGTCGTGCATAATAGAACACGAGAGGATTCAAAATATGTAACAATAAATTTTTATTTCAAAAAAGCATATAAATAATACGCATTGTGTTGAAAACTGTCCATCTTTTCTTTGCTTCTTTGTAACTTTTCTTCTCTGCTGTGCACTTTTTCACTTTGTTTTTTTTTTCTCTCTCTCCCTCCAGATCATTAGTATTGACAAGACCATTTTAAACTTGGGAATTTCTAGCTAAGATTGCTGAATGTGTCATCTCTAGTAAAATGGTTCTTGCACTTCAGTTTAATGCCACAAGCATTTATTAAGTGCCTACTATGTGCCAGAAACTGAAGTAGGGGCTGGGGATCCAGAAACAAACAAATAAAATTGAAACATTTCCTGCCCTCAAGGAGTTTACAGTTGACTGTCTTGGTCCCTGTTCCATTCAGCCTATTTTCAATGACTCAGGTGAAGATACAGTTTTCAGATTTACAAATGACCCAAAGCTAGAGAACAGTGAGATGTCAACTTTGCTGGTGGAGTGAGAATTTAAAAAATTCTCATTGGGTTGCAATATTAGGCCAAATCTAATAAAAGTCAATTTAGAGCTCACAAAAGGACCATGGAGATCATGCATTCATCATGATATTTTAAAGATGAGGAAACTGAAACCCATAGAGAGGACATGACTTGCCCAGTGTCATCCAGATAGAAAGTGACCTTCGTGGGATTCAAACTCAGGTCCTGTAACTCCAGTCAGGACTTTTACCCTGCCCACCACTGCCTCCCTTGAGCCTTGTTAACCAGAAGATGAAAACTGAACCTGTGTAACAAGTACTTGTTTTACCAAGTAATCTAATTTTTATTTGTTTTTATAAAGAGAAACTTTTTGTTTTTCACAGAAGAGTGATTTTAGAGTTCTTAGCTTAGAGAGAACAACTCTGCCCCCACCTGGTGGCTACAAGAATATATTGCAGGGGACAGACCCTGCTGCCAGATCCCCTTCCATGGGAATCATAGAATCTCATGGGGCTTAGAAACTGGCTGATTCAGCTCCTCTATTTTATATATGAGGAAATTGAGACCTTGGAACATGAAGTGACTTGCCCAAAGTCACACTGACAATTATTACTCCTCTCTATACCCTCTGTTCTAGTCAAAATAGGTAACTGCCCCATGGATACACATTGTACTATCATACCTTCCTTCCTTTGCCTGGCTGATGTCTCTGCCAAGACTGCCTTCATTCCTTTTATTTTCCTATAAAATTACTACCCTTCTTTTAATGCCTAAGTCAAATGCATCCTCTTTCAGTAAATCTTCCATCATCTCAGCAAATCTTACTCCTCAGACCTGACAGAGGACCTTGGTAAATAACTCTCTAATGGAATTAGTGTGCATGATTATACCCCATACCTACACATGTTGAGGTCTTATGCTTCTAGTAGACTTTTAGTACTATGAGAGCTGGGACCCGTCCTTGGTCTGACTTTATATTTCCTTCAGAATTGAACATGGCACTCTACACACTAGAGGCATTCAGTAAATAATTGCTTGTTGATTGATACATTGGCACAGGTGAATTCTGGCAATGGTAGGATTGACAGATGTGTCTGTAGACTCTAAGTTTTAGGCTCTTTCTTTAGTAGTTCCCAGTAACAAAAATATCTAACCCTATTTACTTTCCACATTGGAATAAGAAAGAAGCAGCCATCACTACTCTCTATGGGATCTATTGTAGGGAAAGGACAGTGTGGTATAAAGGAAAGAATATCCAGTCAAAACAGAGGGCATGGATTCAAATCTTTCCCATAACACTTGCAATCTGTCTGATATGAGGGAATGACTTAGTCAACTCGTATAAAATGAGACAATTAAATGGCCTCTGAAGTCTCTTCCTGCTTTAATTCTATGGTCCTTTTCTCCCATGCCTGAATAATGGTGATGGATAGAAGTTACAAACAGGAAAATTTCAATTTGATACCAGGAAAAACAGTAAAATTCAGAGCTATCTAAAAATAGAATGAGCAATTTTGGTAATGCTTCCCTTCACTGGAGTTCTTTAAGCAGAGTAGATGACTACTTGTCGGATGCATTTTAGTGGGGATCCCTATGGGATGTGGGTTACGGTCAACATCCACTGAGGTCCTTTCTAGCTTTAAACTTCTGAGATTCTTCTCCTCTGAAGTTACTTTACATCTACTCTGTATTTTCTTGGATGTGTTCATTTATATATGTTATCTCATCCATTTAAATGTAAGCTTTTTGAAGGTAGGAACTGCTTATTTTTGCTTTTTCACTGTATCCTTGGAGTTTAGCACAAAATAAGTACTTAAGAAATGACTGTTCATTGATTGATTCTGGATGCAGACTTTCTGTCTTTCGAATTTCTGCCTGATCAATCAATCTGCCATGTGATGCTTTAGTTTAATGAACTGTTATTATGTAAGATTGTAGATTGGAAGGGACCAAATATGTCTACAATTCAACTCCATTCCAAAGCATGAGTTCTGTCTATCAGAACCCTGGTCAGTGTTCATCCAGTCATTTCTTGAAGACATCCTATGTTAAAGAACTCGCTACCATTCAGTGAAGTCCATTTTAGCGTTGGAAGCTCTTATTGGTAGGGAGTTCACCCATACATAATAAATTCAACATGCTGCTTTCAAAGTTTCAGTTTGTTTCCTTCTAAACGTCTGTCAATTCTTTTTGTACATTTTCTTTTAAATACTTTAATGAATCTCTTTTCTTTCTTTTCTTCTTTTTGCAGCATTATTACTAGCAATTTGTTTTTTAAAATTTCACCCTCTATGACTGAAAAAAAAAGAGAAACAAAATTATTGTTGCAAAGAAAGATGATCAAGTAGAACCACACATTGTCTATGCCTAAAATGTAATGTCCCATCCTGCATCTTGAAGCTATAACTTCTCTGTTGGGAGGTGGCTAGCTCACTTGATCATCAATTCTCTGCAGTAATGGTTGGTCATTGCATTGATTAAGATTCTTGTCTTTCAAAATAATTTTTCTTTACAAGGTTGTTTTTATGGTATAAATTGTTCTCCTGTTTTTCTTACTTCATTCTATATCAGTTCATACAAGTCTCAGGTTACTCTGAAACTATTCTTTTATTATCTTAGGGTGTCATAATATTCCATTGCAATCATATCATATATTATTTAGCCATTCCTCAATTAATGGCACCTCTCCTTCCTCTTGTATCTAGTTCTAAAACAAAGGAGCTACAATAAAGAATTTTGTATATGTGGGTCCTTTTTCTTTATTGAGATAATAGTCCCATTAGTGGCATCACTCAGTCAAAGGATATACACAGTTTAATTACTTTTTGGGTATAGTTCCAAAAAGATTCTGAGAATGGTTGTACCAATTCATAGTTCCACCAACAATATTTTGGTGTGTACATCTTCCCACAACCCCTCCCCAAACCATCATGTTCCTTTTGTGCTATCATCGCCAATCTGATGATTATGAGGTGGAACCTCAGAGTTGCTTTAATTTACATTTATTTAATTATTAGAGTTTCTGAAAATTTTTTTCATATGTCTATTGATAGCTTGAACTTCTTCGCTTGAAAACTGCTTGTTATGTCCTTTGTCTATTTATCTCCTGGGAATAGCTCTTGTTATTATATATTTGTCACAGTTCCTTATATAACTGTATAAGAGACTCTATCTGAAGAACTTGTAAAGATTTTCACCCAGTTAACCATTTCCTTTCTAGTTTCAACTGGTCGCTTTTGCTTGTGTTTAAAAAAAATCTGTAATCAAAACCATTCATTTATCTTCTGTAATCCTTTTTATCCCTTGTTTAGTCATGAACTCTTCCTTTATCCCTAGTTATGAGTGGCATTTTCTGCTTTGAACTTCTCATTTGTTTGTGATGTGGCCTTTTATAGCTAAGTCCTGTATCTGTTTGAAGTTTATTATGGTATATAACATGAAATGTTGGTCTCAACCTAATTTCTGCTAGACTGCCTTCCAGCTTTGTCAGCGGTTTTTATTGAATAGGGAGTCCTTACCCCAGGAGCTGCCATGTTTGGGTTTAACACCGTGCTACTGTGTTTATTTGTTCCTGGGCACTGTGTACCTCATTTCTTCAGCTGATTCATTTTTTTCTATTTTTATGCTAGTTTTAAGTAGTTTGATGATCACTGCTTTGCTGTGACTATTTCAGATCTGGTAGTGCTAGGCTCTCTTTTCTCACATAATTTCTTTTTCCTTTGAGATTCTTGACATTTGTTCTTCTATATGAATAATAATGGTTTTTTTCTAGCCTATAAAATAATTTTTTTGTTAGAGTCATTGGTGTAAAATTGATTTAAATAATTTTAATGACATTGTTATCTTTTTGTATTGTATTTGGCATGGTTTAAACATGACGAAAATCTACCCAATTATTTAGGTCTGTCTATTTCTGTAGAATATTTTTTGCAATTATATTCATATAGTTTCTTCATGTGCCTTGGTAGGTAAACTCCAAATAGTTTCTATATTTCATAATTATTTTTATAGAATTTCCTCTTTCTGTCTCACTGGGTTTTTTTTGGCAATAGACAGAGAGGCTGATCATTCCGTGGATTTATTTTATATATTGCTACTTTGCTCAAGTTATTATTTCTATAATATTTAGTTAACTCTCTAGTCTTTAAGTGGCCCATTATATCATCTGCAAAACCCAGTAACTTTATTTCCTCTGAGTTTATGCTATTTCCCTTAATTTCTTTTTTTAAATTATCTTCTTGCTATGATGAATAGCATTTCTAGAACTAGATCAAACAATAGTGTTGAGAATGTACATTCTTGCTTTATTCCTTATGTTATTGGAAGGGCTTCTAGTTTGCATCCATTATGTGTAATGCTGACTCTTGCTTTTAAATAGGTATGATTTACCATGATAAGGAAAAATCCATTTATCCTTATATATTCTAGTGTTTTCTAATAGGAATGAGTGCTATGTTTTATCAAAAGCTCTTTCTGTACCTGTTGATATAATCCTGTAATTTTAATAGTTTTTGTTATTGTGTCTACAGCTTTCCTAATATTGAACCAAGACTATATTCTTATTATAAATTTACCCTAGTCACGATGCATAATCTTTTCTGGCATATTGTTGTAGCTTCTTTGCTAATAGTTTATCTTATGGAATTGTGCTGATATTCATTTAGGCTACTGCTCAAAATTTTTCTACCTCTGTTTTATCTTTCCCTTTGTTTAGATATCAAGACCATATCATAGAAGGAATATGGTAGGATTCTCACTTTTCCCATTTTTGTAAATTGTTTATGTATTATGGATTTAGTCTTTTAATAGTTCGTTCATTCATTCATTTATCTCTCCACCTTGTCTCTTTTTGTTGTTGTTCCCTTTAGGATTCATTTGTTGCTTATTGTATTTTTCTTTTCTTGAGATTGGGTTATTTTATTCTCTGCATCTTCTATTTTTTCAGTGATTTTCAGTCATGTCCAGCTCTTGTGACCCCATTTCGGGTTCCTTGGCAAAGATTCTGGAGTGGTTTACCATTACCTTCTCCAGCTCATTTTATAGATGAGGAAACTGAGGCATACAGGGTCAAATGGTCACACAGCTAGTGTCTGAGGCCAGATGCGATCACAGGAAGATGAGTCTTCCTGATTGTAGGCCCAGCACTCTATCTACAGTGCCACCAAGCTGCCCTGAATATGTTAATCTAAGTATTTTATATTTCTAGAAAACTGTTCATTCTTTTTAATTTGTTAGTTTTATTCACATGAATTTTAGCAAAGTAATTGATTTTTTCCTTTATTTCATCTTTATTTGTTGCAAGTTCTTCTTTTTCATTTGTGATGCTATTTTTTCTCTCACTTAAAAAAATCAAACTACCTAATAGTTTATCTATTTTGCTATTTTTTAAAACCAGCTCCTTCTTTGCCTGATGAATTTTTCTTTCAATTTTTTAACATCTTCTTCATTTTTCAGAATTACTATTTTGGTTTTTAATTAGGGTTTTAATATAGTTATCTAGCTTCTGTAAGTTTTTGCTTTGTTTTGTTTTTTAATTTTGTGCCCAATTCACTGATTTGGGTTCCCCCCTTCTCTTTTGTTGATGAAAGCATTACAAATAATAATTTCCCCCTAAGAACTGGTTAGGCTGCTTTCCAAAAGTTGTGATTTGTTGTATAATTGCTGTCATTTTTTTTGGTGAAATTAATTGGTTCTAGGGTTTTTTAATCTACCAGTTCTTTAGGAATAAGCTATTTAATGCCCAATTAATTTTAATCCTTTTAAAAAAAGCTTTTTTAAAAAAATAAAAAACTATCATAATTTTTATTTATTTGTGATAACAAAATACGTATTTAATATCCTTGCTTTTCTTTATTTGTTCATGATGCTTTTATACCCTAATGCATGTTCATTTTTTTCATAAAGTTGCCATGAACAGCTGAGAAATTTGTATTTTAATTTCTATATCCACTTAGTAAAGGAGATCTATTGTATTTAACATTTTTCAAATTCTCTTTAGGTCCTTAACTTCTCTTGTGCTTATTTGTTTGTTAGATTTGTCTAGTTTTGAAAGGTGACAAACTGAGGTCTCCAAAAATTACAGTTTTGCTGTTCATTCCTCCTCATAAATTGATTACCTTTAAATAATCGAATTCTGTGCCATTCAGTGCATGTGTATTAACCATTTATATTAATTCATTTTCCATAGTACTTTTAGAAATAGTATAGTTTTTTCTATCTCTTTTAATCAAATTTATTTTTATGTTGCCTTGTCTAAGACCTCAATTTCTATCCCCCTTTATAAGTTCACCTGAAGCATACTTTGTGCTAATCTTTTATGTTTCAAGCATTCTTTTCGGTAAATAATATATTATTGAATTCTGCTTTCAAATCCATTCTTCTGCCCTCTTTTGTTTTATGGGTGAGTTCATCCCATTCAGGTTCCTTGCCCTTCTATTCCCCTCACACAGCCCCCATCACAATTTCTTACCCTTTGTTCTTCCTTTTTAAACCTCTCTTCATGGTCCACCCTCAGAAGTTGGAATTTGTTTTGTTTTTGACTAATCCCTCATTGAACCTATTCTCCCTCTTAATCTCCCCATACCCAATCCTTGTTCTCTGTTTCCCTGTTGGGTTTAATGTACTTCTTCACCAAACTTTGCACATATATTAAACCCTCCTTTGTCTGCTTCAGTTGAAAGCGATTTCAATTCCCCACCTCTTTCTTCAGCGTTTGTATAGGCTTCTCATGTACCCTGATTAAATGAGACAGTGTTACAACTCCTTCCTCCCCCTTTCTTTCCTAGTGTATTAATTCTCCCTTCTCTACATTTTCTTTCTTCTCTTAAGATCATCAAAATATAACAAAACCACTCACAGACATTCAGTCTTATTTATTTCCTTTTGTGACCTTTGAAGACAAAGTTTTAAGGACATGCTTGTTTCTTTCATCTATTTCATTAGAGTGTAAAAACTCTATCTGTGTATAGTCCCAATTGTCCACATATATTTCCTTTCCAGTTTCAGTTGTATGGGCAGCATAATATAGGGGACAGAGAGCTGGACTTCGAAGACCAAAATTCAAGTCCTCCTCTGAAAACTCCTGGCTAAATGATTCTGGCAAATAATTTATTTCTCAGCATCCCAGACAATGCTCTAAGAGTGTAAGCTTCAGAGAAGGGGATGATTTGAATTTGTAATGGGAATTTCCTTATCTGGGAACTCTCTATATGCATGAAATCATACATTCAAATCTTAATTGTATCTCTATGTTTTACTTGATGCCAAAGTTTGCATTTAAGTTTTCATTTAAGCTCCCATTCAGCTCTCATCCTTTATTAGTAATGTTTGAAACTCCTTTACTTCATTAAAGGTTTATTTTCCATTATTCATTTTCCTCAGTTTTGAGGGGATAAATTCTTCTTGGCTATAAGTCTTTACCTTTTACCTTTTTGGAATATTATATTCCAAGCTCTCCTCTCATTTAGAGTGGCTGTTAGCTGCCAAATCTTGTTTGATCCTAACAGTGATTCTTTGACACTTGAACTCTCCCTTTGTAGCTACTTTAGTATGTTTTTCTTTAATTCAGAAACCCTGACTTTGGGCAATTTTGATCTTAGGAGTTTTCATTTGGGGATTTCAGGATATAACTGGTGTGTTCATTTTCCCTTTTCCCTCTGGACCTAATAAATCTGATCCACTTCCATTCATAATTTGTTGAAATATATAGAAGATTATTTTTGCAGTTATTTTCAGGTAATCTGATGATTCTTAGATTATCACTCCTTAACCTTTGTTGTCTTTGATAAGCAACATCTGCACCTAATGGGGATGGGATCTAACATTTTTATACAGAAAAAGACTGTGGGAAGGTGGCAAGTACCCTGGGTGGGGCCAGGTACCTCAAGCTAACACCAGGGATCTGGGCTGCTAAAATTTGTGTGAAAGTTTAGGGGCTTTTCCATTTTGGGGTCCAGATCCCAAAGATATCGTCTTTTCCTTTTAGAGGTTCAGATTGCATGCCCATCAGCCCTCTTTTTCCTTTTTATTCAGTCTTTGGATTTTTTGACATTTCTTATTGTCTCATAGAATTATTGATTCATTCCACCATTTGATTGCTTGAGTCATTCATTCTTTAATGCTCTAGGTTTGATGGAGGTCATGGTCTGATCATGCTTCACAGGTTCCAAATCTTGTGTCAGAGCTATATAGATGCAGGCTTCAGGTGTCTCTGGCTCACTCAGGGTCTGCTTGCTGAACACTTTCCATGTATTGTGCTTCTGAATTGAATTTTCCTGGTTGGACCTCTTCCATCGTGACCATAGGTTATTGACTGCATTATGTTGCAGATGTAGGCTGAAAGCATGCATTTACTATAGTTTCTCTCTGGATTGCTTAATTATTACCCAGTCTAGTATTTTTTTCCATCTTTACTGGAGTACTTGTGTGAGTGCTAGACTGCCCTATTCCCAATCATAATCCCCTTCTTAGTTGGAAGCTTGGTGATTTGATTCTGATTAAGATCTTTTTACAGCAACAGTTTTGGGTACCTAGCTTGTGTTTACAGTGGGACTTTGTCAGGAACATACTACTTACCAATCAAAGGCAGCTGAACAAGTTCTCATCCTTTGAGAAAAGACAGGAAATAAATTCTATAACAGATGTTCTTAACCTAAGGTTCATGAACTTGTTTCTTGAATATTTTTGATAACTTTATTTTTATGTAATTGGTTTCCCTTGTAATCTATTCTACTTTATGCATTTACAAATATTATTCCATCACCCCATTTGGAGAATTGCGTTCTGTTCTGAACCCCACATTTTAGGAGGGGTGCTGTTTTTCTTTGCCTTGAAAGACACAGGTACAAGTTATAATTTAACTATCAGAGCTGTCCCAAAGTTGAACTGAATACTTCAGGAGGTAGGAAATTCCATATTCTCAGAGATCTACAAGAAAGTTCAAAATGACCACATGTCATGAAGGAGATTCCTATTCAGACCAAGGTTGAAGCAGACATAGCAGCAGACTTCGTTTTGATGTAAAGAAAAAAAATCCCTAAAATTTATCACTCTCTCAAAGTATAACGGATTTATTGGAATTATGCTTCCCTTTCCTGAATGCCTTTAAGCATTGACTGGATGCCTATATCTGGGTACAGTTTGCCACAGATAGGTTTCTTCTTTTAATAGATGTTAAATCTGTGACTTTTAAAAATCGTTGAATATCTGAGAGTTAGAACTGCAGCTGGAGCATGAGAATACTGCCCAGGGAAGGGCTCTGGATGGGACTTTGAGTAGCCAGAGGAGAGGAGATGGTCCTACTAAGCAACAGAAGAGAGACAACCAACCAATGGATACATGTTGAATACTTGCTACAATTAGGGTTCTTGGCTAGAACTATGGGGTGGAAGTGAAGGAAGGGATAGAAAGATAAATAAACACGGCCTCAACTAATACCAGAAAATGATGATGATGATGATGATGATGATGATGATGATAGGCTAACATATAACGTTTTAAGATGAACAAAGTGCTTTACAAAGATTATCTCATTTGATCCTCGTGGGTGGTAGGTTCTATTATTAGGCCCATTTTACAGGTGAGGAAACCAAGGCAGATAGAGGTTAAGTGTTTTACCCAGGGTCACACAGTTATTAAGTGTCTGAGGCTAGGTTTGAATTTAGGATTAGTCTTCACTGAAGGTCCTTTGCTCTATCCACCGAGCTACCTAGCTGCCCCTATTTTGTTCTTTTTCTTGCCTAAGATTTTGTCTTACATAGTGCAGCTTTCATTCTTTTGTATTGTTCAGTCATTGAGGTTAAGTGACTTGTCCAAGGTCATACTAGTTGGAAATATTAGAGGTGGTATTTGAATCATGGTCAGGGCTTTTCCCCATGTACTGCCCCAACTTCCAAATCTGGAACAACAATCTCTCTCTACAGCACTCTTAAAAATCTATTTGCTGCTTAGAAACTTCCACTAATAGAGACCTCACTGCATCCCATTCTATTTTATTTTGAACCTAATTGTTAATGCATTTTTCCTTATCTCTAGTTGAAGTCAGTCTCTCTAATGGCATTTTATAATGGCATTTAATTATAGCTTTTCCAATGTTTGGCACTCACTCATACTGTATGGTACAGTAGATTAAGCCAGTATGCCTGATTTCAAATCCCACCTCCGATGCTTGCTATCACATGACCTTTAGCAAATCACTGAAACTTCCTTGGCCTCCATTTCTTCATTTGTAAAATGAGAGAGTTGGACTAGTGGGGCCTCTGACATCATTTCGGACCCTAGCTCTAGAGGCCTCCTATTCTATACTCAGATACCATCCTCATGGGCTTGGCCGTCCTGCTGGTCTGAGTCTTGGCAGAGTCAGTGAAAAGGGGAAGGCACCTGGTAGGCAGCGGAGAAAAGGGTGGGAGGGGATAGGCATCCTTATAACACCTACTATGTGTGAGGTACAAAGTGTAGCTAAAGAGTCCAGCAGATAATCTTCCCCCTGATAGGTGAGTTGATTGTATGAAGAATCCTGCCTCTTTTTAGGTGTCAGTTATGTGATCTCCAGCTGTTTCCCAGCTAACAGCTGGAATCCAATATGCTTGGGGCTTATCTGGAAGCCTTCAGTCAAGGAACTCAAATACTGTACTTACTTCCAGGGCCTTGCAAAAGCAGTTAGTCTTGAAGCAAACCTCAGGGGAGGGATTTCTTTTTCTACATCCACTTACATGAGCCGAGCCTCTGATACCACGCTGCTTTTTCACTTGGGGGCCTGGGGGAGGCTTTGGTGCTAACACTAATTCACTGGGCCAGAGCCAGAGATGGGAGGAGGGGCTGGAAAGGGTGGAGAGAGATGACAGGGCAGGATTCCTGGCTTAATCTGGCTCAGCCACCAGTCCTGTGCTCCAGTCTGACACCCACCCCACTCACCGACTGAATCATTGCCAGCTACGAGAGGGAGGAAGACCCCCAGAGGCCCAAACTGTCAATAGGATTCCTGACACTTGTAGTCATTGAGGCCAGGGGAGGTGGTGGTGCATAAAGTTATTTCTGAAAATATGCTTTCTCACACGGAGGCCAGAGTCATTATTTGGGGGTGAATGGATATGGTATCCCCATCCCAACTTATGTCTGCAATCTTATTCTTGGGATCCATTTATTCCCTCCTGCCATGTAGAATGTTAGAGTGTTCTATCCATGTTTGAATGTGTCCTGCATTTAGAGAGAAAGGAACTGATGTCAAATCCCATCCTGCTGCCTACTCTCTTGGATAATGCAACTAATTGTGTAACCCTGGGCAAGTCACTTCACCTTGTTTGCCTCAGTTTCCTCATCTGTAAAGTGAGCTAGAGAAGGAAATAGCAAACCACTCCAGTGTCTCTGCCAAGAAAATGCCCAATGGGGTCATGAAGAGTTGGGTACAGCTGAAATAACAACAAAAACAACTCTGGGTCTCAGTTTTCTCATCTGTAAAATTAGGAGGTTGGACTAAATGATGTGTGAGTTCTTTTTCAGGGTTAAATCTATGATCCTACCAGTAGAATCATGGGTAAGTCATTCAATTCCTTGAGCCTCAGTTTCTTCATCTGTGAAACGAAATTATCTGGTAGAACATGAGCTCCTTAAGAGAATCCATTGTTTCATTTTTGTCTGTGTATCCCTATCACCTAGAATATTGCTTGGCACATAGTAGGTGCCTTAGAAATTCTTGTTTATTCATTTATTTAAAGTTCTCCCTACTCAAAGGACTTGATCCTAAGAGGTACCAGATTTGAAAAATGAGGAAACTCAGGTCCAGAGAAGAGGAGTCATTTTGTTCAGGGCCACCAAGGATGGATATTAGCAGATCCAGAGCTAGCATTTATGATTCCTGACTCCTAATGTAATGCTCCCTTTTCCATAGGTCTATCTCTCTCTCTCTGTTTGTCTCTGTTTCTCTCTTTTTTCTTAAAAATCATAGTCATACTAAATTTGAACCTGGTTTCCAATATAATCTCAATCATATTACACAAAATTTATGGTTTCTCTCATCAGTGGGGATGTCTGGAATCTTCTGTGTGGGCCAATGTGAGCCCAGTTCAATGGGACTAGATGCAAGGACTACAAGTGGGATTAAGTTTTTAGTTGTGGTGACTACTTGTGGCTACATAGGGTTCTGTAAGGCAGGAAGATCATGCATGCTCTAGGCCTGACTCTCAAAGCTATAAGAGCTGCCTTTCTCTCCCTCCCCCTGCCACACCATCTATGCCTTTTCATTCTATGGACAAGAATATTTTGTCCCATGATGAAGTTTCCTGGATATCCATCACCAAATATTAATTAATCTCCTACTGTTTGCCAAAAATGATTCTAGGCCCTGGGGATACAAAGACAAAAATGAAATTATCCCTGCCCTCAGAGAACTCATATTCTATCATCAAGGTGCCACCTTGGATGAAGGCATTGATGGGATGTTTACCAAATCTGTGGTATCTTGTAGTATTCTCAAGGCTTATGAGAAGGATAATGAACTTGTTAGATGGCACACTTAGGATCCAAAAAAGATCTGAACAGTCTAGATGGATCTGCTGAATTTAATAAGATGAAACTTAAAAGGAACAAATGTAAAATCATACTCTTGGTTTCAGTAAACCAACCACCCAAGTAGCAGATGAGGTTCTGAGATAAAACCCTGCTTCTAAATCTATTCAGTAGTTGAGATGGAAAAATAATAGCATTCCTATTGTCCTCTGGGTTGGTCAAACCACTTTTAGAATATAGATAGAGTGCTGGACCTGGAATCAAGAAGTCTTGAGTTCAAATCCAACTTCAGATTTACTAGCTATGTGATTCTACAAATCACTTAACCTTTGCTTACCTTTATTTCTTCATCTATAAAATGGGGATAATAATAGAATTTATCTCCCAGGGTTATTAGGAAGATAAAATGAAATATTTGTAATGTACTTTGCGAGCCTAAAAATGTTACATTCATCATTCACCATCATCATCATGTGCCACATTTTAGGAAGGACAGTGATAAACTGGGACAAATACAGAGGAGTAAAAGAATGATGAGGGAACTGGAAGTTAACCCATTAAAGAATCCATTGAAAGAATTAGGGATAATTAGTCTATGAGAAAATTGAGGCAGAGACAACAGCTGTCTTTAAACATTTGAAAGGGTAGCATATGGAAGGTGTATTATGCTTAATGTCAGGTGACAGAATTAGTCAATGCGAGAGGCAGATTTTTGGCTTGATCCAAAGAAGAATCTCCTAACAGTTAGAAGGTGAAATGACTATGTCAATGAAGGTCTTCAAACAGAATCTCTCTGGATTCCTCTGGGATATGCTAACCATCTACACAGTCTAAGGTTTTTTCCAGCTCTGATAGTGTTCATGGTTCTGTGTATCTTGTGGTTTAAGAATTCTAAGTCTTGGCTGTCCTAAGATTCCAGGACTCCCAATGAAGACTATAACACCCTCAGCCAACCCTCACACAAGAACAACTCGTAACTGTTTCCAAAACCATTTTCCAAGGCTTATGAATGAACTCATTGCTGACAACATTAGGGATATATTCCCATACCTTCTTTACAGGTTAATCTCTTACAATACATTATTACAGGATTTAGCTCAATGCCTGGTGCATAGAGCTTAATAAATGCTGATGGACTGACTGGCAGGTGTTAATATGTGAATTCTTCTTTTACATACCTCCTTCCCCCCCAACAAAAATGAGGAAAAAACCCAAAAAACCCAACCTGATCAGGGAGCAGGGAAATCAACCCAAACAAAACTTTTAGATGTTCCAAGATGTCTGCTGAAAGATTTTATTTCTTTCAACTGTTTAAAGTTTCTCGAAGGCAAGAAACAGTGGAAGCTGCCACGTTGTTGAACATCTGTCTTCTCATGTAGGCAGATATTGGGATTAAATTAAGTAGAAGTGAATAGAATGATGTATGACAGGGTACAGATGTCCCAGGCTCAGTGTGATAATTTCATTGCAAAACTATGTGATGAATTCCATATATTACCGAAGTACAAATGCACCACTTTAGGTAATTGTGATGAAAAGGTATAATGTGCTAGGGATAAACAGATTGTGAACCCGAGGGCATTTTTTCCTCTGCAGATCCTCCTTAGTCATCTCCGAATAACTTTATTGAGTTTAATGGAAGACTGTTATTATTAGACTCGATTTGTGTTGATTCCTTTAGATGAGATGAGAAATATTCAGAACTCAAGAGTGGGAAAATGAAGGGAGGGAACCAGGAAGCTGTAAAGGGCCTTTTCAGGATTTAGAGTCATGGGACCTGGGTTCAAAATCTTTCTCTATCACTTGTTAACTGTGTGACCTTGGGTAGGTGACTTAACCTTTTCAGTTTCCTCATCTGAGGTCCCTTTCTATATTCAAAGTTATATTCTTATGATCCTGCAAGGAAGAGAGGACACCCAGGACAACATTCTCCTGATGTGACTCTAAGAGAATTCACTCAGTTTTTGTAAGAGATCCTAGGACTGAAATTCTCATATCAGGGATGGACTGCTTTTACAAACGAATAATTGAATGAGTCTTAAGGAGCCTTATGAAATTGGGCCCTTTGTGATATATTAACTGAACTGTCTTTTGCTGAAGTTTTAAAAACTGCTTCCAACCTTAAAATGATGGAATCTCAGAAATGGAAGAGGCCCTAGACATGTAATTTTACACATTTCAATTGACAGAGGAGACTGAGACCCAGAGAAAGGAAAGGGAGAGGAGTGAAATAAACCCCAAATTTGGATACTGACGACTTTATTTCAAATGGTGGGTCTGTTACTATTTGTGTGAGTCAGGCTTTGCCACTTTTTCTCTCCCTACCTCAGTGCCCTAATCTGTGTGATGGAAGGGTCATACTAAGTAATCTCTGGGCAGCTCCAGCATTGTCTCTTCCCATGAAGATCAATGCTAGAAGCCAGAGTTGGCCTCCCAGGTCGTCTCTTACCTCCTGGGAGAGACTGAACCTCAGTAGAATATGACATACAGATAAGCATTCCTGTCCCAAATTGGACAATATGGTCAGTGACTTTTTTTGAAGGCCAGTTCCAGGTGAGAATTTTGCAGAGAACTGAAATGGTTTTTTCAGAAAAACTGAAAATGGACATTTTTCAAGTGAGTGACCTATCAGTCTGGTGCAGGGGGAAGAAGCCTAGACTTAAAGAGCTGAATTCAAATCCTGCTGCTCATTCCATCTGAGACCTCTAGCAGATCATGTCATTTCTCTGGGTTTCAGTTTTTTACCTCCGAGAGGCTTAGCCTAAGGTGCAGGTTGTATCTCAGACTGGTTAGAATGATATGATTCTCATCTTAGAGGGAAAAAATGAAAATAAAATAACAGTAATAATAGAAACAAAAACCAGCTAGCATTTCTATAGCACTGTATATGTGTTTGAGTCTCACAGCAATCCTACAAGGTAAACAATATTATTTTTATCGTCATTTTTTGAGGGGAGGAGTCAATTAGGGTTAAGTGACTTGCTCAGGGTCACACAAGTAGTGTCTGAGGCCAAATTTGAATTCAGGTCTTCCTGAATACACAGATGGTACTCTATCCACTACACTATGTAGCTGCCTCGTTGTCCTCAATTTTTACAAGCAAGAAAACTGAAACTGAGAGACTTGACCAGAAACAGATAGCTAATGATATTTGGGAGGTAAGTACTATTGCTATCCCCATTTTGTGGATGAGGAAACTGAGGCAGAGAGAGGGTAAGGGACTGGCCCAGATCCATACAGGTAGCAAACAGCTGAAGCAGGAATCGTAGTTAGATCTTTTTGATTCCAGGTGCAGTGCTCTCTCCATGGGGCCCCCTAGGCAGTAGTAGAAATAGCTGCGGCCATTCTTTTAAGGAGTAGTAGTTTTAGGAGTAACCACATCACATGTAAAGCAACCTACAGTTCTTCAGCTCAAGGATCTGAGAAGTCATTGGTGTTGGTGCCCTTTCCATTGACATGGATCCTGATTCTATATAACTTTAGGCAATTGCTGGGGCCAAAACTTTATCTTCCCTTAACCATCCTCATACTTTTCTAGCCTGATCCTCAGATAACACAGACACACAGTGGGCTATGGAGTCCGTGTTCAAAGTCTTCCTAGTGAGGGAGGACCCATGAGGTCTTGTTCTCTGTTAGACTAGTCTTGGAGAGGACTATAGTCCTCTCCATTCATTGATGATGGATGCGTGGCGATTGGGGCTTTTTACCAAATTCAGTCCTAACAATGACCTCAAGCTTGACAGATGTTACTGTCCCCATTTTGCAGATGACTAAACAAAGTCATAGGAGCATAGATCTCAAGTGGGAAGGAATTTCAGAGCATGCCTAGTCCAAATTCCTGTTTTTATAGTTTAGGTAAGTATGTTGTGCTCAGTCATTTCAGTTGGGTTCTAAGTCTTTGTGTCCCCATTAGGGGTTTTCTTGGTAGAGATAGTAGAGTGGTTTGCCATTTCCTTCTCCAGCTCATTTTATGGATGAGGAAACTGAGGCAAACAGGGCTAAGTGACTTGCCCAGATCACACAGTTAGAAAGCATCTAAGCCTAGATTTGAACTCAGGAAGACAAGTCTTCCTGCCTGTGGGCCTGCCATTCTATCCACTGTGTTGCCCAGATAAGTATATGAATTCAACAAAGGTAAATTACTAGATTTGAAGTTTGAATCCCACTGCACACGCTGCCTAGAAATTGAGTAAATGAATTCACCATTTTGGGCTTTATAATCTTCATCTGTAAAATGGGGGGGTTGCAGTCCACAATCTCTAAGCCCCCTGACCACTCTAGACCTCTGATGCCCAAGGTCACACAACCACCAAATGTCAAAGGTGGACCAGGGCTATTGGCCCATCTCTGTTACACTCACCCAGAAGAGAGTGCCATGTTCCTCTGAGGGGTCAAAACTAGACTTTCCACTTTGACCTGATCTCCCAGGCTCCCTAACCCTCACAATACCTCATTAAGAGCATAGGGATCCAGGGACCTAGGTGGGAGGCACCCTTTCATGGCTCTTTACCCCATCCACATAAAAGTCAGTTGTGGGCTAATGCTGTTTTCCAAGCAAATGCCCAGTTGTTCTCTCTCACTTAGCTCAGCTCCCATTGACTGGACCCTCTCCTGGATGAATTAATTGAGCATGGCTAACACCAAAATTCTCTTCCTATTAAAGAACTGTAACAAGGTGTGTGTGTGTGGGTGGGGGGTGGGGGTGGGGGTGAGGGTGGGTACTGGCAGTTTGCTGCGAAGGCCTCCGTGACTTGTTTACTGCTCTTTTCCTAGCAGAAAGAGCATGCAGGCTCAGCCCACCGGAAATAATGGTGAATAATCTCAGTCTATTACTCGCAGGGAAATTGAGTCTGTTCAAGCTTCCCCAGTGAGGCGACATTTCAGGGACACAGGGAAGCTGATGTCTAATTCCTGCAGCAGTGTGAGCAGTTGACAGGAGACAGGAAGGAGCCTCTAAGATTTCTATCCACATCATGGGCTGCTTGTGCTCCAAGCTTGTTCACTTCCCCGAGGCTGCTCTGCAGAGAAGGAGTAAGGCCTTGGCGGGGCTCTCTTCATTAGCGTGGAGGGAACTGAGGTTGAGATAGGGCTGGCATTCTGCTATCTGATACGGAACCAAGAACCAGATTTCTAACTTAGAATCAGAGGTCATTTAGTCAGTCCCACAGCCCAAACCTCTGATTACAGGTAGGGAAACTGAGGCCTAAAAACTTACAGTGACTTCCTAAAGGCCCAAGCTGGGATAGGGAGTGTGAGACAAAGGGAGACTATTAAAAAACGGAGGGTTAGCTTAGCAGTAATATTCCAACTACCCCTGGCCCTACCTGGGGAGGTTTCCTTCCCCTCCTGAGATGCTAAGACTGAAGCAGAGGAGGGGGTCAGGTTGGGGATGGAGGGAGTGGATGGGAATAAAGCTCTGTCCTGTGGTAGGCAAGCAATCTTCAGAATTTAATATCATCTCTCATAGCAGAAGATGTAAGCAAGGTGGGTGTGACTCTATGTTTATGCAGAGCAAGAGACAGCCCAGCATAGTTTTATTTCAGTGTTCTTCTCTCCACCCCACAATCTCTTTCTCTACACATGAGCCGCACCAGCCTACCATGACTGTGTCACTATGGGAAAGAGTACTAGTTCCAGATCCAAAGGACCTGAGTTCCAATCCTGCCTGTGCTTCTCACTACCTGTGTGGCCAGAGGCCTCTGTTTCCTCATCTGAGGGAAGATGGTCTTCCAAGATCTTCCAGTTCTAGATGTGTGATCCTGTTATTAATATCCCACTTTGGATGGAGGCCCTGTTTCCAGAAGGCTCTTACCAAAATACACATTACAGTGATGGGTACCAAAGTTACATTCACTTCTAACATGGGTTACTTTTATTTTTTTTTCTTTTATTATTTCTCTTTATTTTATTTTTCTTTATTTTATAAAGTATTTCTCAACAACATGAAAATTTTTTTGATATTCATTTAAACATCTTTTTGAGCTCCAAATTCTCTCTCTCCCTCCTACTTTCCCCTCTTCCACTCCTTCAGAAGGCAAGCAAGAGGATATTGATTATACATGTGAAGTCATGCAAAACATATTTCCTTATTAGAACATGGGTAACTTTGAACCTATTAGCACTCATTAAGCTTAGAATCCTTAGAGATAAAGTAACTCAGCTCCTTCAGTTTTCAGGGAAGAGGTCCATTGGATTCTTGGTGGGTTGAGGGTTGGGATAGAAAAACAACCAACGATAGGAAAAGTCAAGAAGGTGTAGAATTCTGATGAGTCAGGAATTATTTTGCCCCTTCTGTAACCTCATCATGAGGCAGGACAGCCCAGGGCTGTCATTCCTGTAGTTGTCCTCTATCTAGCAATGAGAAGAGACTCAATGGCCCAGAAGAAATGTCCCTTTGAAAAGGCCATCCCTACTCAGTGAGGGCTTCATAGGGTCTTAAGGTTTCAGACCTTAAAATGTCAAATGGTAATACACAGCTAGAAATTTGGGACCCCCAAACAGAAGTGCTAGAAAGGGACTTCTTCCCATTCTATTAACTGGAGCTGTCCAGTCATGGTGCAGGAGGAGGCATAAGACATTCTCTGGGACAGGGATGGGGAATCTGTGGCCATAAGACCACAAGAGGTCTTCTAGGTCCTAAAGGGCCACATTTAAGAACCTAAAAGACCACATATGATTTTAAGGCCACAGGTTTCCCACCCCTGCTCTAGGAGGTCATAAGCTTTCTCAGTAGAATCTCAGAAGCACAGAGAGTTCTTCAAAGTTATTTATTCTAACCTTTCACTCTATGTAGGAACCCACATCACTGAGAGAAGGTCCTCTAGTCTCTGTTGGGACTCTTCAGCTAAGGTTGAACTAGATAACTCATAAGATCCCATCCCTAAGATTTTATGATAATGTCCTAATGAACTATCTGCACTTTGATCCACTAGAGGATCGATATTCCCTGAAAGGAAGGTGAAATTGTACCAGCCTCCATCTCATCTTTAGACACCCGGTTGGAATCCAGTCCAATTCATGCTCAGCTTTTGATGTTGGCAACGGGAGGAAAGAAAGATACTGCTAATATATCTTATCTTTTTAATCACCTCCTCCCTTTGGAAAGTTGGTTGGTAGTGGCATGGTGGATAGAGTTCTGACCCTGGAATCAGGAAGACCTGAGGTAAAATCTGACCTCAGACACTGACCAGCTGTGTGACCCTGGGCAAGTCACTTGACTTCTGTCTGCTCAGTTTCCTCAGGTGTAAAGTGAAGATAATAATAGCACCAACCTCCCGGGGTTGTTGTGAGTAATGAGAAAATATTTGTAAAGTCCAGTGCCTGGAACTTAGTAAATGCCATATAAATGCTTATTCCCTTCTTCCCTCTTTCATACCCCTTCTAATCTTTTCCTTTTTTCCACAAAAACCCTGAACTTCAGCATTTACAGAGCTTTTTCTCATTTCCTAATTGTCCTTGCCTTATCCTTTACAATAACAACTCTTACATCTACCAGTATGAGGATTAACTAAGTGTTTTCCTCATGTCAAGTTCCCCATGTCATGCAAATGTTACTTTCCAGTAAAATGTCTTTTCTTTGAATGCAGCAGCAATCTCCATTTTTGTCTTGGTGTACCCTGTAGCTTTTGCAGCTCTTGGCATATTTGAAGTGTTTCATGAATGTGTGTTGAATTGAACTGAGTGCCCCATTTTGCAGGATAGCCGAGGTCCAAAGCAGTTAAATAATGTGCTCAATATCACAGAAATAATGATAGAAATAATAGTAACAGCTAACATTTATATAGTACTTCCTATGTACTAAGCACTTTATAATTATCTAATTTGATACCCACAGCAACCCTGGGAGATAGGTGCAATTATTATCCCCATTTTTCAGATAAGGAAAATGAGGCAAACAGAGGTTAGGTGACTTGCCCAGAGTCACACACTTAATGTCTGAGGCTAGAATTGGATTCAGGTCTTCCTGACTCCCAACTCACACTCTAGTCACTGTACCACCATCATAAGTGGGAGAAGTGTGCATTTGAACCAAACTTTTCTGCTTAAGTACCTATGGTGCTCTTTCCATTGTCCCACCCTGCCTTCCCAAGGAGGATTTCAGTGACCGAAGCCGATTAATACACATTCAGCCGCTGTGACTTAACCTAAAAAGTGTGACCCTTGTCCATAGAATGTAGTCAATATTTTACCTTTCTTAAACATCCACAGCTGAAAAAGGTTTTCCTTCCTAGAAGCCATTGGCTTCTGCAAAAGGATTGTTGTGTATGGGTGTTTAAGCCTTCCTTTTGCATCTTTTAATTTATTGATGTGAGCAAGCTGTCTTTCCTGAATCTTAATTGGCACCACCTTCAAGATGTGGTTTCCAAATGGGACAGCTGTGCATGTGATCGGTGCTAAGCCCTTCTAACTACAAGCAGGCCAGGGGGAAAAGAGGCAAAGGAGGCTATTTGCTAGCTCTGCTGGGTCTGTGTGTCATCCAGGGCACTGAGGCGGAAAATACATTTCAGGTTTAGGTAGGGTTTGTGGCAGGGGTTGGGGTGGGGGGAGACTCGAGCCAAGTCTTTAGTTATTTTTAATGCAGAGGCTGAGAACCATGGGGAATATTATGAGTTCCAAGATTTCTGATAGGGATGATACTTGGCCTGCATGCCTCCGACTTCAGTAGCTGAGATACACTGCTGCCGGTCTTTATTCATTTATTTATCATGCGCCAATTCCCCCCAAAAGAAAACACTTCTCCTGGGTGGGAAAACCCAGCTTCAACGGAGAGATTGCATTTAAATAATTTAAATGCAAAATTACTTGACTGATATTTCGAAAACTGAAACAGTCGCCATCATTTAACTGGGCTGGTCAAGTTGGAGATGGGTAGGCACTAGAATAGTCTTCTGCCTGGATTTGTGGAGACATCTCTCATAGACCTGAATGTAGAAAAGAGGAATATTGCCTGTCCTTTCAGCCCTTCCACCTTTGCACCTACCAACCCAGGAGGCATCTATAGCTGTGGTTCCCCAATCTAAATGGTAATATAGATTCATTTTATTGCTCTGGTTTAGACTTGTGATTTCATTTGTATAGAGAACCCCTGTAAGGAAACTCCCTCTAGCAATGGCTGTTATTGAATATTCTGCAGTATAAAGTCTTAGAGAGCAATGAGGCACTGATAGGTCAAGAAATTTGCCCAGGGTGACTCAGTATGTGTCAGGGTCTGGGACTGAACCCAGGTCTCTTTAAAAAAAAAAAAAGAAAAAAATTTAAATAAATTTTCATTTATTTCAATCAATGAAAATCTGTCTTTTCTCCCTCCCACCTTTACCCTGATCCACCTGTCCACTAAGACGAGGACGGGGAGACCAAACTAGTTACAAATATGTAAAATTAAGCAAAACAAGTTTCCACATCAACTGTGTCCAAAAGAAAGAAAATAGTTTCAATCTACTCTCCAAGTCCTTGACCTGTCTATTAAGAGATGGTAGCATGTTTCATGATGAGTCCTCTGCAGTTATGGTTAGTTAGTACGTTAATCAGAGTTCCCAATCCTTTCAAAGTTGTTTTTCTTTACAATACCATGGTCTTGCTCACTTCACTCTGTATCAGTTTATACAAGTCTTCTCAGGTTTCTTTGATACCATCTTCTTCATACTTTCTACACTGTAATTATATTATATCACTTTCAAACAAAATTTGTTCAGCCATTCCCTAATTGATGGGTACCCCCTTAGATTCTAATTCTTTGTTACCAGGAAAACATCTATAAATATTTTTATACAAATAGGCCCTTTTCCTCTGTCTTTGATTTTTTTTTAGGTATAGATCTAATATTAATTTCACTGGGTCAAAGGGCAATGCATAATAACTTTGGGGCCCCAGGGTTTTTGAACCCTGACTGTGAGATCTAGCAATCTATGAACATGTTACTTTCAGTAGAGCTACGTTAAAAAAATTGCTACTAGTACCTCTTATTTATACTGTATATATCTTGTAGGTATATAATAATTTGCAAACTGCCTTCTACATTATTAGACTGGGAGCTTCTTGAGGGCAAGGACCTTTCTTTGTATGCTCAGTTCCTGGCACAGAATGAGTGCTTAATAAATGTGTGTTGATGGATTGACTGCCTGGATAATTCCAGTCTCAGCGACCAGGAAATGAATACTAGGAAATAAAAGGTATGAGTCACAGAGGTAGTAAGCGTAAGACATAAGGAAATAGAAGGATTTGTCTTTTATATTTATTTTGTAAATGTGCAAACTATTGATAGAAAGAGTTTTGCGTCTCCCAAAGCTTTCATTGCCAACTAACAAATAGTAACTAGCGAACACGAGACTCTCAAAGGACTGCAGGGAGCGGAGAGTTTCACCTGTATCTGAACAGAAATCCCTTTTACAGCATCTCTAAATAGTGCTTTCATTTGAAGACCTCCAGTGATGATGAGCTCACTCTCTGGACCTCTGCTTCCTTATCTGTAAAATGAAAGACCAGGGAGAGAGGACTTCTAAGGTGCCTTCCAGCCCCAACGGGATGATCCTTCTCCTTCCTGAGATAGCCCACTCTACGTTTGACCAATTCCAATTGTTAGGAAATCTTTTGGTGACCTCTCCCTTTCTACTGAGATGGAGTCTGTACCTGGTATACTTGTACTCCTAGACCCTTGTTCTGTAGTCTGGGGCCAGGTAGCACCAATTTAATTCCTTTCCCTTATGCTATCTGTAGACAGCTATCATGTTCTAAGTCTCCCCTTTCCTAAGCTGAACATTTCCAGTTTCCAGAGCTTAGCTCAGTACCTAGCACATAGTAGGCCCTTAATACATGCAGGGTTAGGGATTGATTAACTGATTTAATGGATACTTTAATGAACTCCAGGCACCCATCCATCCTGGGCACCTTCCTCTATTCACAAAATTACAGGATTTTAGCATTAGAAGAAACTGTAGTGATTGTTTGGTCCAATCTTATTCCAGGAAGAAAAAAAAAGGACCTGCTATGAAATACTTTGACAAGTGATCATCACCCCCCCCCCTTTCTTGAAGACCTCCAATGAGATGAAACCCATTTCCTCCAGAGTCTCCCCTTTTCATTTTGGGATAGCTACAATTGTTAGGGAGGGTTTTTTTTCCTCTTACATCAAATATGAATTTTTATCTTTGCAAATTTCATTAATTGCTCAGAGTTTTGCACTCAAGGGCCAAGCAGAATAAGCTTGGCCTTTTAAAAAATAGTTTATTTTTTCCATTTTTATGTAAAAAAAAAATTTCAACATTCTTTTTCATTTTGAGTTCCAAATTCTCTCCCTTTTTCCTTCCCCTGTCCCCTTATTGATAAAGCAAGCAATTTGATATAGGAGATATATGTACAGTCATGTAAAACATATTTTCATGTTAGTCATGTTATGAAGAAATCATAGACCAAAAGAACCCCAAGAAAAATTAAGAAAGTTTAAAAAACATGCTTTGATCTGCATTTAGACTCTTATCAGTTCTTTTTCTGGAGGTGGATAGCATTTTTTCATAATGAATTCCTTGGAATTGTCTTAAATTATTGTATTACTGAGAAAAACTAAGTCACTCTTAGATGATCATGGTGCAATATTACTGATACTGCATAAAATGTTCTGGTTCTACTCATATCACTTTGCATCAGTTCATCGAAGTCTTTCCACGTTTTCTGAAAGCATTCTGCTCCTCATTTTTCATAGCACAATAGTATTCCATTACAGTCATACCATAATTTGTTTAGCCTTTCCCCAAATGATGGACACTCTCTCAATTTCCATTTTTTGCCACCACAAAAAGAGCTGTCCTTTCTGCTTTTTTTTAACCCTTTGGGATACAGACCTAGTAATAGTTTTGTTGGGTCAAAGGGTATGTACAATTTTGTAGTTCAAAATTGCTCTCCAGAATGGTTGGATAAGTTTACAAGTCTACCAATAGGGCATAAGTGTCCCAATTTTCCCACATCACCTCTAACATTTGCCATTTCCCTTTTCTGACATATTAGTCAGTCTGATAGTTGTGAGATGGATGGTACCTCAGAGTTGTTTTAATTTGTATTTCTCTAATAAATAGTGATTTAGAACATTTTTTCACATGACTATAGATAAGCTTGACTGTTTTCCTCCCATGAATTAGCCCTTCAAATACTTGATGGCAATTACTATGTCAGCACTTAACCTCTCACCCTTTACTCCTCATCCCCCTCCAAGCCCCTCCCAATATATATACACAAGTCTTCCTTTCCTGAAGCTGAACATTCTGAGTTGCATCAACCAACAGATCATCATAAAACTTAAAACCAAGTCTCTTCTTCATTCTAGCTATGTTCTGGACACTCTTCAACTTATTGATGTAATTCCCAAAATATGGCTTGATTTAGGCAGGGGACAATGGGGTCTATAACTTCTTAATTCCTGTGTATTTCATCTCTTTTGATGAAGCTTAAGTTCATGGCAACCCTAACCTGTCCCCAGTTCTAAGTTAAATTAAATTTAAAATTTTAATTAAATTAAATTTTGAACCCAAGGATGGTATTTGACATTATTACAGACATCTAATGCCAATTTTACATTGTCCAGTTGGACAATATAGTGGATTCTATCTATGCCTGTGAGGGGGATTTCACTGGCACGTACACATAACTCATTTACTTAGAGCCCTCTGCAATGTGTCTACCTCTGAGCTAAGGAAATAAATCCAGCCCCTAAATGTTCCAGGTCCCTCTCCTGGTACAAAGACAGTAGGAGATTTAGCCTTGGCAGGGTGGTGGGGGGAAGGGACTGACTAGGAGGTAGAGAGCTCTCTCAACAGCCTCAGTGTTTGCTTTTGACTTGTGTGTTGTTGGCAAATATTTTGAGAAGGGAAATAATCATAGCAGGCACTGTGATTGTCACAAGACTTTTCCTGGGGCTGATAAAGCAGCTGCATGTTGGCAAAATGTATCAAAACATGTTAAAGAGTGTTTGTTGCAAACTCAACTCAATTGGACTTAACAGCATGGACAGCACAGGGGGAAAAGTACTCCTATGGGAAGCCAGGAAACATGAATTGAAGACTCTGCTTTGCCACTCACTGGTTCAGTGATCTCAAGGTCACTGTTCCACTGTGGACCGCTATTCTCTCACCTGTAAAATGAAGGCATCAGAGTGGGTGGCAAGAATAGATGACTGTGGCACCATGGACAAGATACTTGGACCTGGAGTCAGGATGACCTGGGTTCAAATCCAATCTGAGACAATAAAATGTTCCTTAGCCTCTACCTTCCTCAGTTTCCTCATCTGTAATATGGGGAAAATAATAATAATACTGACCACCTTTTAGAGTTGTGAGGATCAAATAAGATGTGTGTATTTTGCAAACCTTATAATGCTAAATAAACTTTAGCTATTAATAATAATAATAAGAAGAACAACAAATATATTTCCACTCCTCTCCACTAAAGCTTCTTCCAATACCTGAGGGAAATGTGGATTCACAGAGGTTTTATCAGTGGAACCCAAACATCATTGATTCTCACCACACTTGGAAGAATTTGAGAATGGGCTATCAGGCATCAGAAGGTCAACCTAGCTTAGTTTAGAGGGGGCAAGTCATCCCCAGATATTGGGCAAACCACAGATAGTTATTTCAAAGCATTTCAAACCACCTTTAACTTTCACCAAGGTACAGAGTATTCTGATTAGCTCCTTTGTAAAGAACACTCAAAGTTTGGAGCACAGAACTGGGAGTCATCGTCCTGCTTCTGACACAACTCTCTCATTTTGCACAGGAAGAACCAGATTTTTTAAAACCTAAGTTTAGGACTTGATATGAACTTTGGATCAATCTCACATTCTTACACTCAACAGCTCATCATTTTAGTCTACCATGTTCTTTTTTGGAACTTGTCATTCCAGCCTTTGCAGCTAGATGGCTTTGTGGATAGAGCACTGGCTCTGGAGTCAGGGAGACCCAAGTTCAAATCCAGCCTCAGACACTTACTAGCTATATGACCCTGGACAAGTCACTTAACTCTGTTTGCCTCAGTTTCCTCATCTATAAAATGAGCTGGAGAAAGAAATGTCAATCCATTCCAGTATCTTTGCCAAGAAAACCAAAAGGGTCACAAAGGGTCAGACACAACTGAAAAATGACTAAATAACAACAAAATTCCAGCCTTTGCTTTATTCACAGATTTAATACCCATGTCGTGCATGCTTCCATCCAAATCACTAATAAAAATCATAAATACAGAAGATTCAAAGCAGATTCCTGAGCTTTGTCCTGGAGATCTCTCTCTAAGTTGCTGTTCATCGATGAACTATTTCTGTATCCTCTAGTCTTGACTTCACCTTCATCTAGAGAACCATTGTAACAAATTCATATAATCAAGCAAGATGCACTCAACTTGGCTATGGTCAAAAAAATGTGGGTCTCATTCTCTATCTTGAATCTCTCATTTATTGGGCAGGAAGTGGGTAGCAGGCTTCATCAAAGTTCCTTTGAAGACGTGGCCAGCAATCACATTAATCAGAGTTCTTAGGTTTGACAAAGTTGATTTTGTTCACAATGGCAGTGTCTTTGTATAATGGTGTCCCAGTTCTGTTCACTTCTTTCTGTGTCAGTTTGGATGTGTCTTCCCAGGCTTCTTTGAAGTCATCCTTTTCATTATTTCTTAGGGCACAATAATATCACATTATATTCACACACTATGATTGGTTTAGTCTTTCCTAAGTTAATGAGCACCTTCTTCGTTTCTAGATCTTTGCTACTACAAGAAAGAACTACTCTACGTATTTTTGTACATTGGGTGCTTTCTTTGCTCTCTTTTGTGGTATGGGCACAATTTGGTGACGTATAGTTTTCAGATTGCTTTCCACAATGGCTGGATTGATTCACAGCTCCATCCACAATGTACTAGTAAAACAGTATACAAAATTTTCCTCACGTCAGGCAAGACAAAACTACTTGCCTTAAACAAGACCCGAATGCAACTAGAGTCAGGTTCATCTGGGTTTCACCTTCACTTAAATAAAATTAAAAACAAACAAACAAACAAATACTGATAACCAGGGGGCAAGCAAGGCACTCCAAGAATTTAGTCTAATAATCTCCATCCTCCTCATTTACTCTTCAATAGTAAACCTTCAATTTCAGGACCTCTACTTATCCTTCTTTACGCATTTGAAGATATAAAGATGGAAAACAACTCAGAATTTACTGTAAACACAGGAATTTAAATTCTAAGGGAAAGGATCTGATATTTACCCAGACAATAATGATTAATGGAAGAATGGGAGAAAGGAGAGAAAGACATGGGTAGGAGACAATTTGTGTGAAAAAGAACTGGAAATTTTAGTGGGCTGCAAGTTCAACATGAACTGGTGATTGTTTTGGAAGATATAAAAGTTAATGTGATTTGGGGGCTGATTAATTGAGGCAGAATGTACAGAATGTGGGAGATGATGTCAGTCCTACAGTCTCCTGTCCTGCTCTGGTCATATCTGAAACACTGTTCTCAGTCTGGGACAATAAAAAGACATGAAAAATGGGAGTACGTCCAAAGAAGGGCAGCCAGGATGGTGAGGGGACTAGAAAGAATCCCATATAAGCACTGATTGAAGGAACTAGGTGGGCACAGAAGTAGCCAACAGAATTGAAATTTGACCAGTCGGGTAGCATGATGGTAGTCTGCAAGTATTTGAAGGACTGATATGTGGAAGAGAGGAAAGACTCATTTGGTTTGTCCCCAGAGGACAGAAATAGGAGCAATGGAATGATGTAAGGAACGATAGTTTAACTCAATGTAAGGATATGTTCTTCCTTAAAGCTTCCCCCAAAGTATAATGGACTTCTATGAGAGATTGGGTGTTTTCATTCCTTGGAGGTGTAGATGGACGCTTTTTCTGGGGTGTTGGAAGGGTGAATCCACTTTAGGTAGAGGCTGGACCTGTGAGGTTGCTCCAGTTCTGAGATCCTGCCAATCTATCAACATCATTATTTCTTGTGAGGGGAGCAGCAATGTTAGATCTGGGACCAGAGAACAGTTCTGTTTTCCTTTACATGTTTTTCTTTATTCATCATGGGCCCCCAAAGTCCTGCCAGGCAGCTAGTTTTATACAAGGTGCCCAGCAGGTATCCAGGCATCCTCCATGTCTCTCCCTCCATTGTTGGGTGTTGGATATGAAAAGTCATGGACCCACCAACCCTCCCGAGAGCCAACACCCTCAGACCTGAGCTGCCATTATATCAACAGGTGTGCGCACAACACTTGTTGGAGCCGTGCTAAGTCTGGGGCTGTGCTCCACGGAGAGACGCTATCACACCTCCTAATGTGACTCTGTGGCTCTGTTACTTACAGCTAAATTACAGTATTATGACTTCATTGTTGAATCCCAATTCTCCTAATTATAGCCTGGAGATCTATTATTTGATTTGGTAACACCAAGTGCTTCTTTTCTAAATCATGTAATCTCTTGTAGCTTATTAATGTCAGGTTTGTGCGCACGCAGGGATTTGGTTCCTTGCCAGGCAGAATCAAATTTTCAAATTTTCGCTCTGTTATGTTGCCTGGCTTTGCTTGTTACAATCTAATTATATTGGCACTGAAATACCGAAAGCCAATTTATATTAGAAAGCACTTTAACTCTTTCTTCTGAGGGAATTTACATGCAGAGGAGTCTGCCATGCCATTGGCCTTTTCTTGTTTCTGCTGGGAAATACCTTCTGGGAAAAGAAGGAAGAGAAATAGTTCTCTTCTGTTAACTCTCCATACCCACAGAATGAAGCAAGCAGAGGAGAATGTTTTGAACTATTCAGTGAAGCAGAGCTATCCTTATTAATTAAGGCAGCAGTACTCCTCTCCCTATATCTGTTCATCTCCATTGGGAACTTTAGTATCCAGTGACCTTATATATACTGCCAGCTTTCTACCCAAGAATCTCTTCTTCCAACAGTATCATTCCCAGACCATTCTCCTTGACAGAGCCCTCTACTCTAAACCTGCTCAATTCCCTTTCCTCATCCAACTTCTCTGTCCAATGTCCTGCTTCCTAGCAAGTGACTAATGGCATGGCCAAAGAACAAATTGGAGCTGAGTTACATATGTCCAGATATGGCTATACATGATTCTCACTTCCTAGGGATACAGACTGATCAGTTTCTAGATTTGACAAGTTTCATGTATTATTTCCATGGAGTCAGGAAAGCAGGTATTTCAGACTTTTTGGAAGACCAGTGGCTGGGTGAGAAATATTGTGTTGATTAGTCATCAATTCCTCAGTTTTCAGAGCTCAAAGAGACCCTAGAGATTATCTGGATTAGATTCTAGTCCAACCACTTCACTTTGCAGTTGGGATCAAAGGAGGGAATTGCTTTGTCTACATTCATAAATGAGTTAGTGACAGGGATGAAATAAGAACCTAGGTCTCCTGCACCCAGTACAGCATTATTTCCCTTCAGATCATACATGTAGTTGTTTTCTTACTTATTAGGGATAGGAACTAGATCTGTGATTTCACTGATACAGAAGACTTTCAGTGAGAAAACGTCCTCTGTTGATGCAGGCTGGCCACTTCTCCGAAATTTTTAGTTTTAGATAGTTACCTAGAACAGAAGTATCAAATACTCCCACAACACTCCCGAGTAACCTAACCACATTACAATTGTGGAGTAGTTAGCAAAGTTAAAAATACAACATAGATAATGTTATTATGTGATTTTTCTAGGCCGCTCTGCAGACTACAGAGAAGCCTTATGCATAGTTTGGTGATCCCCATTTCAAACTGAGTTTGACACCACTGACCTAAAGCATTGAGAATTTAACTGATTTGCCTAGGCTTCCATGGCTAATGTGTGTCAAAGGTCGAATTTGAACCGAAGTCTTCCTTACTTCCAGACCAGCTCTCTATCCTCTTAACCTATTGAGGATCTATGGAGGGCCAAATCCATCCAACCCATGAGCTAAGAATAGTTTTTACATTTTTAAATATAATAAAACTTTACTTAAAAATGTAGAAAAAACATTCTTAGCTTGGGGCCGTATAAAAATAGCCAGCCAGCTGTTGCCCACGGGCTGTAGTTTGCCAGTTTTGACAGAAGCATCTGCAGGATGTGGAGAAATCCAGAATTTCGCTTCCACTATGACCTGTGTGACCTTAAACAGATCACTTTCCTTTTCAGTCTTAGTTTTCCATTTCTCCATAATGAATGGATCAGAGGAGTTAGACAAAATGATTGCAGTTCCCTTACAGTATAAATCTGTGATTCTATGAGTAGCTTTGTTCATGTCAAATGGGACAGCAGAAGTATTACATAATTTGCCAATTGTTTTGTATCCTAGCCCTTAGCGCAGGTACTGGCACATAGTAAGTGCCTATAAATGTTGGTTGATTGACTGAGGCAAGAATTCTAGTGTCAAAGGTAGGTGTTTGTTCAAGCTTTATGTGAATATATCTTTGGTCAATTCCAAGGACTTCCTAAATTGGAAGAGTAGAGAAATGTCAGTGTCTGTTTCCCACTGATGGTCCATTTTTCTATGTTGGAGTTACAACACCAAGGAGGTAGGCTGGAGGGAGGGAGAGAGAGAGAGAGAGAGAGAGAGAGAGAGAGAGAGAGAGAGAGAGAGAGAGAGAGAGAGAGAGAGAAAGGGAGTGTAGGAGGTCTGTTGGCAGAAGCACATCTGCAGAGAGACTTGCCTGGCAGTAGGCGGATTGACTAAGGTCAGGACTCCATTGCTTTTGGCCAGAAACCACTACAAACACTTGAGAGCCCAGAATGGGTGCAATGTGCCCTTTAGTAAAGGTCATAATGTTCCATGGTGGGGCAGGGAAAGGAGTGATCTATGGGGAGTTACAGTACATGGCTTCTCATCCTAATTCTACTGCCCCTTACTCTGGGTGACATTGAACAAATCACCAAAGGCTTCAGGACTCAATTTCTTTCATGTGAAGTGAACATGCTGGACTAGATGACTCCTCACTGCCACAAGACAAGCATTCTGCTCCTCCTTAAATGCTTCATTTGCTCACTCTCCAGAGCAGCCATTGCAAATAGTCTTGCTTTTCCAGAAGCTTCCTCTGATACTCCCTTCTCCCTGTTGGTTCTGCTATCTGTCTCACAGATCCTTAGCAGTCTATTCTGTCCTGGCTCCTCTTCTCTTTTCACCCTGTATGATCTTAACTGCTGATTTCATCAGCTTCCATGACTTCAATGATCATTTCTATGCAGATGATTCACAAATATATACATACATATATGTATACATACACACGTGCATATGCACACAAATATAGGTATTGTGTGTATGTATATAAACATATAGATATACACATACATATATGTACAGTTTATGTTTATGCATGTGTATATGTATATATATACAGCACTAAGCTTTCTCTTGAGTTTTGGTGTAGTATTACCAAATGCCTCTTAGATATCTTTAATTGTATGTTCCATAGGCATCTCAAACTCAACATGGCCAAAACAAAACTTATTTTCTTTCTACGCACCCCTCCCCTCTTCTGAATTTTGAAGACACTTCTATCCTCCCAATCATTCAGACTTGCAACCACAATGCCATCCTTGACTCCTCACTCTCACACCATGTACTCAATTTATTTCCAAATCTTGTATCAGTCTTCATGACATACCTCACATTTCTCCTGTTTTCTTCACCCAAATAGCCTCAATCCTAGTTCAAATTCTCATCACTTCTTGCCTGGACTATTTTAATAACTTCTCGATAGGTCTCCTTGCCCCAATTTTCTCCACACTTCCATCTATCCTCTACTTAGCATTCATGGAGATTTTCTTGGAGCATAGATCTGACTTTGTTACCCACCATGCATATAATAAGCACTTAATAAAAACTTATTGAGAAGTAGAATCAATATGGCAGAGTACAGAAAGCCAACAAACTGAATTCTTCCAACATTCCCCTCCAAAAAATCTTAAAATAAATCTTCACATCAAATTTTGAAAAAGCAATGTTGCTGAATAAAAGGTCGGAGTAAGATATTAGCCTAAGATAATTTAGGAAGTTGGCAGGAGAGGTCTGTGACAGTGGGTACCAACCCATAGTGGATGTGGCAACAACACCAGCACCAGCAGTGGGCTGTGGAGGCAGCTGCAGCAGCAACAGCAGCAACAGCAGCAGTTCAGGAACTTTCAGCCCAGAGATGGTAAGAAAGTCAGACAACTGGTCAGAAAAACATGACAGGGGACACTTTGCTGGTACTAGGTGCAGCTGGCACTGATTGGCAATTCTATTTTCCATATGAAGTTCTGGGTCAAAGTTTCAGGGTGGAGAGGAGCACTTATGGTTGGTCACAAGGGGGCAGAGGCCATGTAGTTGCAGTTTCAAGGCAAAGAGAAGTGCTGGCACTCGTGGCTTCAGGAGAGCAGGGACTCTTTCTGTTAAAAAACAGAGCACAGACCAGGAGAGCAATGACCAAACCTCTCCCTGGTTCACTCCAACTTGAAAGCACTGAAAACTTGGTGAACCCCAGAGCTAGGTCTGAAAATAGCAGCACAAAAAGTCAGAAGTTGGGAATAGTGCCTCCTCACTCACAGGGGAGCTTAGCCCAACTTTAACATAATGGCCAAAGTCAAGAAATAAGCTGGGAAAATGAGCAAAAAAATAATTCGACCATAAAAAGCTACTATGGGGGCAGAGAAGATCAAAACATAAATTAGAAGAATGAAATAATGTAAAAACAGCTATAAGCAAAGCCTCAAATAAAAATGCTAACTGCACCCAACAATAATTCCAGAAGAGGTAAAGAGAGAGTGGTAGAAGACAATGTTAATAAAAATTAGAGTGATGCAAGATAGTTATAAAAAATGAATTAATAGCTTGGTAAAAGAGGCACACAAATACTGAAGAAAATAACACCTTAAAAAACAAATGACCTAATGGTTTAAAAAAAGGCACAAAAATTCACTGACAAAAAGAACTTCTTCAAAAGCAGAATAGGCCAAAAGGAAAAAGATATACAAAATCTCACTGAAGAAAGTAATTTCTTAAAATTTAGAATTGGGCAAGTGAAAGCTAATGATTCCACAAGATTTCAAGAAACAATAAAAAAAAGTCAAAAGAACAAAAAAAATAGAAGAAACTAGAAAAAAATCTGATCAAAAAGAAAAAAAAAACTGACCTTAAAATAGAACAAGGTTAGATAATTTAAGAAATACCGGATAACCTGAAATCCATAATCAAATAAAATGACCTAGATATCATATTTCAAGAAATTATCAAGAAAAACTGTCCTGATATCTTAGATCCAGAGGGTAAAATAGAAATTGAAAGAATATGCAGATCATCTCCTCAAAGAGATCCCAAAATGGAAACTCCCAGGAATTTTATTGCATTTTTATTTATTTTGTCAAATAGTTCCAATTGACATTTTAATCTGATTCAGGTCACACCCAGGAGTGTTATGAACCACACTGTAAGAACGAGTTGAGACCATACCTCCCACCATTCCAACCCTTGCTCACAGGCTTAATAGTGCCTGACTTAATACCCCTAGGATGCTCTCTATACTTTTATACCCCCAATGACTTATCTACAACATCGCTGCATGAGTATAACCTCATCAGAAAGAACTCATCAGAAAATTCTGTAAACTTACCCTTTTTTACTCAAATGTTCTACAATGCAATGCTTTGCTTAGGAATTAGAATTGTAATGAAAATGGCCAATTGGTTCAGAGCTATAACTTCTGCTAGCTCATACTACTAAAAACTGGATAAAAATCTGCACACTCAACTAATACACTGGGTCAGTTCCCTTTGAAACTGGGAGTGGATCCAGAGAAGACTCCTGGAGGCAGCAGACTCTGGATCCAGCTGCAAATGTTAGACTCCAACATGGCCTGGGGCTGCATAGACCCCTGAGAGTTATAATGGGGCCTAAGGCTATAAACACCCCCTCTGTCAGCTATCCAACTGAGCTTTAGGACTTTCCCGGTGACCACTGATCCTCAAACTACATGTAGTTCTCCAGCTGGTTCAAGAATCCAGGAACCAGGTGACTTACAGCAAAATGTACCCATTCCTAGTGAGTATCCTCTCTGCCAACCAATAGCCCTAAAGCTCTCCTGGCTCCTTACATAGAGAAAGAGAGAGAAAAAGAGAAACTGAGACAATTTCTTCTGACCACCTCCTTTAAATCCTGCTCCCCCATCACCTTCTATGTCTTTCGTGAAACTTTCTCTGGTATATCCCCACTCTTTTCTCCTTTCCTTCCTTCTGTATCCCCTCAAACACACAGTACAAGCTGAAGAACATTATAGGATCAAAAGTTCAGTTGGAAGGCAACTTACAAATCATCTAGTCCAATTCTTTAATTTTAAATTTGAAGAAACTGAAACGCAGAAATGTTAAATGACTTATCCAAGGTGATGTAGCAAGTCACAGAGTCAGGATCTGAACCCTGGTTCTTTCACTTCAGCCCTCATTTCTGATATGTGTGTTCTTTATTTCACAAATGTTGATTTTGTGTGCTTAATTAGATTGGAAGACCAGGGACTCTGCCTCAGGCATCTCATATTTCTGGCAGAGACCAGAATAACGTTGGGATCATAGGAGTGGTAAGTGCTTTTTGAGATGCTAAAACAGTGGATAGATGGATGGAAAGATAGAAGGATGGAAGGATGGATGAGTGAAAATATTCACTGAAATTTACTGAGTCAAGTCTGTAGAAGGCTTTGTACTAGGCACTAAGAGAATAAATACAGAAAAGACAGGGCTTTCCTACATGAAGTTCATAAGGGATGTAGTTAATTTTCATACAAGGCATAATGTGAATGTATCATGGCAGATATAGAAGATATGCACATCACTTCCAATATTGGGGATGGGATGGGGTAGGGGGAGAGGTGACATTTGAGCTGAGAATTTTAGGATCAGTTAGATGATCCTAAATAATATGAATATAATATGAATAATATGAATAATATGAATAATAATATGAATAATATGAATAAATGAATGAATGAAATGAGTCAATGAACCCAAGAATGGTCTTGATACTGACATAGATAAATCACAATGATTTCCTCATAACTCTCCTTATGGGCCCAAAACCCTGGACACAGAAGAGGTGATTATGGCCAACCCCAGTATGGTCTGGCTAGCAAACTATAACTAGGAGTTTTTTCACCTAGGGTGAAAACATTTGGAAGAAAATATTACCACAGATCATAATTTGACTCTGGTCAGGATATTAATACCCTGGATTGAGGTCAAAGACACATTTACCCTTCATTCAGCTCAGTTAGCTAGAGGAGTGTGTATTTGTGTGTGTATGTGTGTGTGTGTGTGTGTGTGTGTGTGTGTGTGTGTGTGTGTGTGTGTGTGAGAGAGAGAGAGAGAGAGAGAGAGAGAGAGAGAGAGAGAGAGAGAGAGAGAGAGAGAGAGAGAGATCGACAGAGACAGGGACAAAGAGAGACATAGAGATAGAAAGACAGAGAAAAAGATACTGAGGCAAAGAGAGAAACAAAGATATAAAAAGACAGAGAAACACAGATAGGGAGAGAGACAGAATTAGTGACTTCATATTCTTTTATTCTCTTCATGATAGGAAATAAAAGACAGGGGTTGAGACTAATTTATCTATAAGGGTGCTCTCCATCTGTGATATTTAGTGGGTCTGATAAGGGAGGACTTCTGACTAGTCAAGATCTCAGGCCTCCATGATGGCTAAAGTTCAGGTAGGAAGCACAGAACCCTAGGTCTAATCATAATCCAAATTTTTGCATATGTGCTGGCTTTGGGCACCAGAGGTACTGTCTCTCTCCCTCTACCCCTCTCTCTCTTTCTCTATGTATACACACACACATGTGAAAAATGAGGTGCAGAGATAGAAAGTGACATATCCAACATTACACAGCTAACAAATCAGAACCAGACTTAGAACCAAGGTCTTCTGACTCAGTCTAGCCATGCTATTCATTATTCACACACCTACCATAGCTTTTCTTCATGAACAGTCCAAAGCTCGCTGGTAGAAAGAGAGTAGAGATGGATGCATAGGAGGCATTTGACTCCCTATAACCTGAGATCCCACACCTATGAATTCCCTGCCTTGGTGAGACCAGTGCTTCGGATGGCAGCCTCTCCAGTGGGACGCAGGGCTATGGGTTGAGAGGGGAGCTGACAGGCACTTTGGACAACTTAGTGTGACACTGTGGCCCATAAACATGACACAGTAGCCCATAAACCTGACAAACGACTTCCCAAACGGCTGCTGACTTTTAGAGGATTCCCTGGTCCACTAAAAGCTTGATATTTACTGTAAGTGCAGATGATGGAGACCCAGAGATAATTTCCTACCTGCACATTTTTAATGTGTTTGTGAATACTCACAAGAAGTTCATTAATTCTAAGTGTCTGTGAGCTTATTGTATTATAAACCAGGTGTGACAGCACAATAGATTACAATAAGAGGAAGTGCCCGCTTTGTACCTCTGGTGCCCAAAGCCAGCACATATGCAAATGAGCAACTGCAGAATTCTTGGGGCAGCTACAGCAAAAGCTTTCCCATTTCCTCATTTCTAAGACCTCTCCTTTACCCCACTCTGGCTCCCTTGACGTCCAACTCGGGCATACCCGAAAGAAAAAGAAAGCTCAAAGGTCTATCAACACCACATCTATCAATGGCCCTGTAATACAGCGATTCAGTATTCTTAAAGCTGAGGACCTCGAGCACCTCATAGAACAGTCCAGTGCATAAGACTTTTCCTATGGGCATAAATAATGTGGGGAAGCACGAATTCATGCATGAAGAAAGTCAACCAGGCAACAAAGCTCTGGGAAGTTTCCTGCTCTGCTATACTAAGGCCTCATCAGACTCTCTCCCTTCCTTTTCCCCTCCCCTCAATACCCCCTCCCCCCTCTTCGTTCTCATTTCTTTCTCTCTCATCAATGCACTCAGCTCTGTAATAGACAACTTGGAGAACATCACTCCAGAAGCGTGGGCTTTCCTTGTGCTTTTTTTTTTTTAATCTACTATATACAAATGACCTTAGAGTAGGAAAGTGGCTGGTGTTTTCATTGGGGAAATTGGTAGAAGGTGCTGCTTTCATGTTCCCTGGATCAGCTGCTCTGCCTCTTTGATTAACATAGCACCAACCCTTTGAGAAGCAACTGAGGGATGGGCTGTTGAATTATGTGAGACTTAAAGAAACCTTATCATGCAACCATCATCCAAGGAAGTAACTCCTGCAGAGAAAGGGACAGCCATCCCCACCAACTGCTGATCAACTGCCATCTGTGAGGCAGACAGACCAACTCAGTTGAAGTAGCAAAGTACTAAAGGGAGAGATAAGAGGCAGCATGTGCCAGGTGAGTCAAAGCACCACCTCCATCTTGACCACCACCTGCCCCCAGACTGTAATAGAAGTATTCAGCACCCCGAGCCCTAGAGCCCTGAAAATAGCACTTTCCCCTCAGAAGACCCATCTTGTTTCCAACCTTGCCCCAACAGTCATTATTGAAGTGGGCATACCACTGTGGAGAAGAACTTCACCATCCTTGCCATCTTGCTGTGTTGCTCATTATTCAATTCCAAGTCACAAAACCAGGTATGATTGAGGAGGAAACCTGAACTCAGGAGTGGTGTTATGGGCCGAAGAGTGGTCGCAGGTCTAAGCTGTGTCCTAAGAGGGAAACAAGATCAAAACCAAATGACAGTAGTGTAGCTTAGACCCCAAGAGTAGAAACAAGTCTTGGTTCTAGCTTCTAGTCCAGTCTTAAACCTACAGAGGACTAATCAGGGCAGGAATCGCAAAGCAAAGGGGAGCCTGCAGTCCCATCACTTTGCACCAGGAGAGCTTACCAGATGATTGATAGTAGATGAATTCTGCAGCAGTCCAGACTCAAATTCAGTTCAATAATATGTGGAGTTCAAACTAGGAATGGGACTGGAGGAGGCAGGGGAGAAGAAAGCAGACTTTCCCCTGGAGCAGACTAATTTGAAAGCACCGACCACTTGTAGGTCCCTAGCTTGAGCTGTCCCTGAAATCCTGGAATAACAATGTTCAATATCCCAAGAAAAAGAGTAGCCAAGACCTTCCCTCCAGGAGTGTGTAGAACCTGGCCCTGATATCAAGTCTGAAGTAAGGAAGTAGGTTGGAAGAGTGAGGAAACAATAAAAAGAATCTCACCATAAAATGTTATTGTGGTTACTAGAATTCTTAAGATACAAACCCAGAAAGAGACTGACTCTAAAACATCTACAATCAAAGCCTCAAAGTAAAACAGTTTGAACCTAAATTTAACTAGAATTTCTAGAAGAGATGAATCAATAATTTTAAAAAAGTTTAATATTTTTATGAATTAATTGCAAATCCTAGATGGAAAAAATGGAAAAGAAATGAGAACTACGGAAAAAAGAATGAAAAATTGTAGAAGAGGTACAAAACCTTGCCAAAGAAACAAATTGCCTGAAATTTAGAATGGACCAAATAGAAGCAAATAAATGCACTAAAAAAAACCCAAGAAATGTTAAAAAAAAAAAAAGATCAAAGGATTGAAAAAATAATAAGAAAAATATAAAGTATTTCATATCTTCCCTCCCCAACTAACTTAGTTGGAACTATGCCAAGAAACTATAAAATTATGTACATCCTTTGACCTAATGCCATTATCCCAAAGTGATCAAAGAAAAGGAAAAATGACCTATTCGAACAAAAATGTTTATAGCAGCTCTTCTTTTTTCTTCCCCCCATTTATTAATTTATTTGCTTTCAGTTTTCAACATTCACTTCTATAAGTTTTAAATTTTCTCCCCCTCCCTCTCCACTCCCTTTCCAAGATGGGATGCAATCTTATATGGGCTCTACAATACATTCCTATTAAACACACTTTCACATTAGTCACATTGCATTCAAGAATTATAGTGAATGGGAAAAGCCATGAGAAAAACAAGATAAAACATAACAAAAGAGTCTACTTCGTTCTGTGTTCTGACTCCATAGTTCTTTCTCTGGATAAGGATGACATTTTGCATCATGAGTCCTTTGGAAATGTTTTTAGGTCCTTGCATTGCTGTGAAGGGCTAAGTCTATCAAAAATCAGTCCTCCCACACTGTGGCTATTATTATGTATAATGTTTTCCTGGTTCTGCTTGCTTCACTAGGCATCACTTCATTTAAGTCTTTCCAGGTTTTTCGGAAGTCTGTCTGCTCATCATTTCTTATAGCACAATAGTATTATATTCATATACCATTACATTCATATACCACAACTTGTCCAGCCATTCCCCAATTGATGAGCATCCCCTTGATTTCCAGTTCTTGGCTACCACAGAAAGAGCTGCTATAAATATTTTTGTACATGTGGGTCCTTTTTCCATTTTTATGATTTCTTTGGGATACAGCCCTAGAAGCAGTATTATGGCAGCTTTTCTTCTGGTGAATTGGAAATGGAAAGCAAAGGAATACTCATCAATTGGGGAATGACCAAACAAGTTGCAGTATATAACTGTGATGGAATTTTGTTGTTGTTTAGTCATTTCAGTCTTGTTTAACTCTTCATGACCCCATTTGGGTTTTCCTGACAAAGATACTGGAGTAGTTTTCCATTTTCTTCTCCAGCTCATATACAGATTAGGATGGTCTCAGAAAAAACTGAGAAAACTTATATGAACTGATACAAATTTAATTGAGTGGAACCAAGAAAACAACCTACATAGTAACAGCAACAATATTAAGATAGTCAACTGTGAAAGACTTAGCTACTTGGAAGAACACAATGATCCAAGACAATTCCAAAAGACCCATGGTGAAAAATGCTATCTAACTTCAGAGAGATATAAGTGCAGATTGAAGCATACTTTATAAAAAACAACTTTTTTTCCTTTTTTATGTGCAATTTTCTTTTGTAACATGGCTAATATGGAAGTATGTTTTGTATGACTTCACATGTATAATTGATATCATATTGCATGCCATGCTATAAGAGATACACTTGAAAATCAGGACCCTTATTCAAGGCTCAGCTCAAGTACCATCTTCTTAATTCCTCAATTATTAATGTCTCCCTTTCCTCTGAAATTATTTTGTATTGTTAGCCAACATGCATTTATTAAACACTTACTATGTGCTAGGTTCTCATTTAGTAGTTCATATATCCTTTGGGGATTTTCAATGATGGTCCAAGGAGTTTGTGCTAAAAAAATTATTAGATGTCATATTAAACAGTAAATAATTGCCTAATTATGTTTTAAATATATTTTTCTCTACAAAATTTCTAAAATAAAGAAATTTAATATGAACTCTTATAGATGATAGTAAGCATATGAGGTCTTGCTGGATTACCTCTTTTAATATTTTCAGAATGTCTCACATAAAATATTCATGATTATTTTATAATTAAGGTTTTATAATTTTATATTTAGAGTTTTCATAATTATAGGTAGAATAAAATTTTATAATTTATAATGATATAATTTAAATGTTAATTTGGAACTTTTGAGGACCAAAGTTATCATTGTAGTTATTGGAAGCACTTAAGGAATGAATCTAAAAGAATATTATCAGTAGTATATTAAATTACCCTGGGGTAATTTAACACTTGTGGTGTTATTGAAACAGGCTCATGGAACAAAATTCATTAAGATCCACTGTGCTAAGGGGAAAGGAAGAGAAGAAGGAGAAGGAGGAGAAGGAGAAGGAAAAGGAGGAGAAGGAAGAGGACGAGGGGGAGGAAGAGGAGGAGGGAGAGGAGGGGGAGGAGAAGGAGGAGGAGGAGGAGGAGGAGGAGGAGGAGGAGGAGAAGAAGAAGAAGAAGAAGAAGAAGAAGAAGAAGAAGAAGAAGAAGAAGAAGGTCACAAAAACAGTGATGGCAACAATGACTCTAACCTCAAGGAGTTCCCATTCCACTTGTAAAAATGTTTATACAAATTACATAGCGTAGGCAGTAGGTAATCTTGCAGGAAGAGTCACTAGCAATGGGGAGTTATTCAAAAATGTTTGCTCAGAAATGTTGGATTTGAGCTGAGTATTGAAGCCAGTCAGGGAATAAGAGTTAGAGATGAAGAGGGAGAACACTCTAGGCATGGAAGTTAGCCAGTGCAAAGTCATGGAGGTGGGATAGAAGGTGTTTTGTATGCTCCTTGGGACTTAAATCATGGAATTCATAAGGACAGTAAAAGAAATTGAAAAGGTGAAGGTACTTGGCTGTGAAGAGCTTTAAATGACAAAGTTTATATTTGATCCTAGAAATAATAGGAAACCACTGGAGTGTCATGATAGTGGAGGTAACTTAAGCAGACTTATGTTTTAGGAAATAATATTATTTCTCTAGAAAAAATAAGCTTCTTGAGGAACTATTTAATTTTTGTCTTTCTTTTGTATTTCAAACATCTAATATGTTGCCTGGACGATAGTAGGTGATTAATAAATACAATTGAATAGAATTGATCTGACTTGTTTTTTGGATTTGAAGAAGGTTGGGGTGAGCTCACCTGACCTATATATGATGTCAAAAGATGCAATCTACATGCTTTCATACATCAGGACAATTTATTGTGTCTGTGAAAATTGGATTTTCCTCTTACGGATAATCGCAAAATATATTTTTGTCTCTTGTTTATCTAACACAGACGCAGCTTCTCCAAACCACTTTTTTTATTATAGCCACAATTAAGGCTGAGTATCATTCCACTTGTGATACACACATACCCCCACACCCACACATATACACATCTGCATATATATGTATGTGTGTATATATACTAAAATTATGTAAAACTATACCATCCATATTTCTATTTGTCAGTTATTTCTGAGGCATCTTCCTTCATAGGTCTTTTGTAGTTGATTTGAATATTTCTAATACTCAGAAAAGTTTAATCATTCACAGTTATCCTTCAAACAATATTATTGTTTCTACATACAATGTTCTCTTGTTTCTTCTCATTTCACTCTTCATTATTTCATGAAAATCTTTCCATGTTTTTCTAAAAATTAACTTGCTCATCATTTCTTACAGCATAGTAGCATTCTGTCTATTTGTTTTCTAGAGATGTTAGAATCCCTAAGAGATGATTTTATGTTATAGTAAAGAAATATTGCAAATATTTTTGTTCTTCTGTAACATCTCTCTCTCCCCACCCTCAGAGAGGAGGTTTGAGGACAAGGGTCACCAGAAACATGAGACTCTGCCCATCTCAGAGAGCCTTTGTGTAGACTTGTTGAGGGTCTAGAATATGAGGAGAAGGAGGAGCCAGCGGACCCTCAGAAAGAGGAATGCTGGGTTTCCAATAAAGTAGATTCTCTTGACTTTTGTGACCAGGGAATATAAACAGCTCACATATGTAAAGTTTACAAAATGCACTCCCCACAAAAATATGAGGTAGGGAGTCCAAGTAGCATTGTTATAGGAAGGGGACCCTGGCACTGTATGATCATGGAATCCTCAGAGCGTGGCTGGCACAGAGGCTGGCTTGGAAGCCAAGACCAGTGCATAGAGCTTGAAAGAAAAACCATAAAGGTCGAAAAACAATCACAGCTGTGAATAGCTTAACCTATTTCCCAGCCACTGAGCTATCAGTGGTATTGGGCTTAGAACCTTTTAATTACTACACCTTTCTAGAATTGGAAGCTTCAAGGACAGATAGACAATAATGTATGATGATAATATACATGCCATACCTTTGTTATATTCATCTTTCAACTTTCCATTTTTCTTCAGGCTATTTGTGATTCTGATTCTTCTCATATCATGGCTTAGCCACTGACCATCCCCAGAAGTATGTTGGTGTTAAAGAAATTCTTTTTCTAGCAGTTAGCATTGAAGATTCTGCATAGTTCCTCAAATTTAATCCATTTCCATTTCTTCTTTCTTAATTCCATCTCAAACCAGCAATGCCTTAGGGATGCATCGAGTTGGAATGGGGTCATGGGCTACCCATCAAACACTGGGCCATCATCTAGGCATATGTATTTTTCATCCACTTTGTTTTTCTGCTGTAGATGATTAGAGTGATCTCTTTCATGTTGCTATTTCTCATTCATTGTGAAGAATTTGTAGGTTTCTGAAGCCAGATTATCTCAGTGTCATGTTATCTGAAAACAAGCATTTGGAGAACCTCGTTAACAATTGGGATTCCTCCTTTTGTTAGGATGCTGGATAGGAAATCTTTTATGGCAATGTAGAATCATTCAAATGAGCATCTGTTTTTCCTGATTTATGCTTCATTTAATATCAACAATCAATGGGGCTTCAAACAAAACTATATCTATATTTATATCAGTCATACAATAGAAACACCATATTTGAGAAGAGCTTTCAAGTTTACATTTTGTGCTACTGAATAGGATATTTTAAATAGGGTATTTTAAAAGATAATAACTAATAGATATAACATAATCTTATATTGTCTGTACTGCTCACTCAGGCATGTGACTGGGAAGATACAATTTCCTGTAGTAAAAAATATCTGTTAAATTCTGCTTATTTCAATCTCACATTTTTCTCAAAGATGAACAATGAGTCATGGGAGTCAAAAAAACTATTATTATATTGGAAAACCCAAGCTGAAGGAATTAGCCATGATTCCTTCACTCCCAACTCAGCCCCTCTCCAGATTGCTGTACCTCCTCAGCGGTCTTGCCTCCAAGACTCCTCTCCCTCCATCTTCCAACTCTTCTTTATGTTTTGTCTTCATGTCTTCAAAATGTAAAGTCCTTGAGAGAAAGAACCATGTGGCTTTCTTGCGTTTGAATCTCCAAGACGGAGTACAGGGTCTGGCACACAGTGAGTGCTTAAATGGAATTATGCCCACCTATCTGAAGGTGATATCCTTGCTGTATTGAATCTTTGTCAAACCTTTTCTGGAGAATTGCTTTCAGATATTAGCACCACTGTTTAAAGAGGACTTTGATAAGCTGGAGAGCATCTGAAGAAGGGCAGTGAAGATGGTGAAGGGCCTTTCATTCAAGCCATATGAAAATTGATGGTCAGAACTAGAGAAGTTTAGCTTGGAGAAGAGAAGATGGGGAGTGGAGAAGATCTTCATCACTGTCTTCAAGTATTTAAACGGTGGTCATAGAGAAGAGAGATTACCCTTGTTGTACTAGACTCCTAGAAGGCAGAACAAGGAGCAAGAAATGGAAGGAGAAAGTTGGAGCTAACCAAATGGGGAAAGGGTTGCCTCTATATTGGAGGACCCCAGGAGGAGACTAGATGGCCACTTGCAGATGTGAATTGGACTTGATCATTGGTGAGGTTTCTTTCAAATCTAAACTGCTATGATTATTGGATAAGCTGCATAAAACCTTTTCATAAAGGGTTTAAAGAGATGAGAAAATCAGTGGTAGGAAAGCTGATAATCACTGACATCTTCTTGTTCTCTTTGTTTCAATAGAAACATTGTCAGCTTGGTCAGGAGCCAGAGAACATCACAGAACATCTTCTCTATCATCTGGGGGAGAAAAGGAACTGAAAAATAACCCAGTCAACTCCCTCTTTTTATAAGGGAAAAAAACACTCAAGGGCTAGACAGAAATTACTTGTTCAGAGTCACTTGGAAAGTAAAACCCATATTAGTTCAAACTCAGTTGATTCACATTTGTGGCCATTGGTGGGGTTTGGATAGATTTCCTCCTTTGCTGGCCATAGTCTCCTTTCATGCTGATACAAATAAATAACTGACATGAGACCTTAGATAGAATGATTGAAAATGCTGAGAGAAAGATTAGAAATAAAGAACCAGAATTTAAGAGACCCTAGAAATCCAGTAACAGAGCTTTTTGTTAAATACAATAAAGGATCCTAGTCCTATGACACATTATCTGAAGGAAACAAATTTCCTTCCTTCCTTCCTTCCTTCCTTCCTTCCTTCCTTCCTTCCTTCCTTCCTTCCTTCCTTCCTTCCTTCCTTCCTTCCTTCCTTCTTTCCTTCCTTCTGAAAAACTACTTCTAAGCATCATTAAAAACTTTACATGTCCCTCATGGCTTCTGCCAACTTTTTAATGATGATTATAAATCATTCTTATCTGTTCATTACAGCAGGTCCTCTTAAGTTAGTTACCACTCAACATTTGGCCATGGCTCCATGTGTCCAGCTGAAATCCTGCTATCTGGATTCTGTAGAAAGTTTGAGGCTTGAATCACCTCAGTTTGAGAGTTGCAGAGAGAACTCTCACAGGTGATTTTGTGATGAGGCTTCCTACTTACTCTCCTACCCCAGAACTGCTCTGAGGTAAGAACACCATGCGAGAATGAAGTTACCTTGATAGTCTGAAGCCAGCTCAGCAATCCTTCTACCTCCTTCCGCAACTCCCCTAATTACTCACTGCGGGAGCCTTGCTGCAAGTCTGAGCTAGGAGCTGTGTGAATTCTTCTGCTTTCTAACAACCCCTCTGCTCCCTAGGCTTCTCTCTGAATAAACTTGTGTTGCTGACAAATTAGGTGTCACCCACCTACCTAACAACTATTTTAAGCATTCAAATTTAAAGGGCCAGCCTGGGAGAATTCATTAACATAAACCATTTGGGCTGTTTGATCTACCTTTGATAAAACAGTTATGGGCTGTGATAAAACACAAGACCACAAAACAGGCTGAAATCTCTCAGATTCAGCGCCCTCTTTCTTCCTTCTTTAAATTCTTTATTTATTGAAAAGCTCTGGATGCACATTAACTGTTTTGCCCAGTATTTATGACTTTGAATCCTATGATTTGACAAGAAGAGTTCTGATAATTGGAAGTGAAAGGGAACACTCACTTTGGCTCAGCTCTGCTGGCCTCCACTCCTTGCCCAACTGGAGTTGTATAAAGGCTTAATTGGCTTCCCAACTGGAAACAGACATGATGATGACACCATCAAACTGCTGAGCCAAGCAGGAGGGGAGAATCTCCGAGCCCTCTCAGTCTGTAAATTCTTTTGAAACAAGCGTCTAGTAAGGCACTGAATGCTAAAACAACAAGACTGAGGGGAAGCATGCTGTGGTGAGTAAGAAGAAGGGCAGGCATTCAATCCTACCTCTGACACCCCTGGCTAGGCGACCCTGGACGAGCACCCTAGGCACCTTTTTAAGCCTAGAAGTTGCAGAGTAGTTGTTGATCTTCATTGGGAGGTAGGGAACTCTCTACAGCTTTCAGATTATAGATCCATATAGGTGGTGGTGGTGGAGTTGTCATGGCTCAAGGAAGGCATGGTATTGCAGTGGAAAGAACCATGGACCTATGTCCTGGACCTGGCAGTGCCATGAAATCCTTACCTGGCATGAAATCCCACCTCATTCCACCTCTGCCTCTTAAATTTCCTTTTTCCCTTCAAAATTCAGCTCAGGCATCCCCCTTTACACGAAACCTCTCCTGACCTTGCAAACTTACTTATTTTGTATATAGTTACTAGAAGTGCATGTTATCTTAAACTGGGTAAGCTTCTTGAGGGTGGAAACTGTTTGGCCTTCATAGCCTCTGCAGCTAGATGGCATCATAGTACTATAGTGTCTGAAGTTAGGAAGACTCATATTCCTGAGTTCAAATCTGGCTTTGTGTGAACCTGCACAAGTCACTCAACTTTGTTTACCTCAGTTTCTTCATCTGTAATATGAGTTGGAGAAGGAAATGGCAAACCACTCTAGTATTTTTTGCCAAGAAAACCCTAAAAAGGGATTACAAAGAATCATAGAACTGAAAATGACAGAAAAACAACAATCCTCAGCACTTAGTATCATGCCTGCCATACCATAGGTGTTTGATAAATGCTTCCTAATTGCTTGACCGCTTGATTGGGAAAATAATTTCCCAACTGGAAACTTGCCGGCCTTGATGTCTTCCTTTTAAAAATGAGTTGGAATATATGGTCTATGGTTTGACTTTTTGAAACATCAATTTCATGATTCATCAAGCATTTATTAAGTGCTTACTTTGTGTCAAGTATAGCTAGATGTCAAGTGTATAAGGACAAAATAAAAATAATTCTTACCCTCCAGGAGCTTACAACTCACTCCAGGGAAATGATTTTTCTGATCTCAGTTTTGTTTTGGTCACTCCTCCCCAAGGCTCTGGACACACAACAGTCACTTCCAAGTGACCTCCAATTTTGATACAGACACACATGAGCCCATGGCCCAATCTTGGTTCTGACTGCCTTGCAGGGGGAGTGCTGCAGGCTTTCAGCAGAGAGGCATCAAAGATTTCTTTGCTTTGTGCTGACTCTCTAGACTTGGGGCCATCTCATCAGACCCCTTAATCTTATTTTGAGCTCATTTATTTTAGCGAGTATGCATGTTTTAGGTTTGGATTGGGATACAGCTGTTCCCCTAAAAATGAGCCACATGTCTTTCTGCCTGTATGGCACTTTGAAACAATTTCCAAATGATGCATAAGGCCGACAAACAGCTTGCAGCCACTGGGTCGGGGGCTACTTGGGAAGATCACAGATTTAGAGCTTCAAGGAGCTTCTGAGTTCAGCTATTCAAACCCTGTCAGAGTCCTATACACTGAATGGGCGTTATCTCACTCAAAGTGAGAAACTGAAAAGACCTTAGCTTAAAAGGGCCAGGGTTTCCCATTGCATCCTGGGCCATCTCCAGGCATACTGATGACTATCTGACTACTGAAACCGGATGGTTCCGGAGTAGAAAGTGAGGTTGGTGACTCAGCACAACCCTGCCTCACTTAAATCCAAGTCAACTGCTAGTTATGCCATCATCTCCCTGATATCATGATCCTCTTCGAGAACAAAGGACAAACAGCAATTCAAACTCTGGTCTTTTTCAGATGGACAAAGAGAGGTCGGAGGGATTAAATGTCTTGCTCAAATCACAGAATGGCAGAGTAAGGTTTGATCCCAGGTCTTCTGACTCTATTTCTGGCCCTCTTTCCTCTGTGTCATTCTTCTACTCAAGAATTTTGGAACCCATTGGAGGACTAGGTTCTTGATACTATCACTAATAATCCCCATTTCTGTCTTCCCTTAAAGTTTATACAATACATTCCTCATAGTAACTCTGTGAGGTAGGTAGTCGAAAAATCACTATGCCCATTTTACGCTCAAGGAAACCCTGAGGTCCAATGACTTGCCCAAAGACAGAGCCCTAGCAGGGACAAAGTCAAGGTCTTTTCAATTTTGAGCCTAGAACATATACTATTCAACCTTCTTGATTCATTCCTCTTAGCCAGAAGGCTCATAGGACCATAGGATGTGATGCTGGAACAACCTGTTCTATTTCAACCTCTTCATTTTACAGAGAAAGAAACTGAGGTTCAAATGGGGAATTAACTTGCTTTTATCAGTCAGTCAACAAACACCATACAGTGCCTACTATGTGCCCACCACTGTACTTGGTGCTAAGAATACAAAAACAAAAATGAAACCATTCCTGCTCCCCAGGAGCTTACTTTACTTCTTTTATACTACCTACTAGCTGTGTGACCCTGGGAGAATCACTGACCTTCTCTCAAAATCAATTTCTCCATCTATAATAGTAGCACCTGGATCTTGTGGTTATTAATGAATGAATGATAAATAAAAGAAAGCATTTCTTAAGTGTGAATTATTTGAAAAGCACTGTCTTAAGAACAAGGGATGTGAATAGAAAAGCAAGAGAGTTTGTGCAGTCCAGGAACTTTACATTCTAATGGGGGAGATACCACACCATCGAAGGTTTCAGGGCAAGTCAGATAAAAAAATGCTGGTAGGGTCAGAGCCTTTTACAGGGCATGGTCCCACAGAAGAACTCACAAAACAAGATGATAGAGGGTGAGATATATAGCTTTAGGGAAAGAAGGTTTTGGTTCACAAAGACCTTTTCAAGAATCCTGACTACAAAAATTTAGTGAACCCCTAATATGACATAATTTACATCAGCTCAGCTGATCCCTCAAATCCCCATCACTAGAGATGTTTCTGAATTGGGAACTTGGAGATTAAGGTACCTTCAGTAGGTTGGGAACTGTGTGAGTTGAGAATAACACATGCCCAACCTATTCTTCCTCTTTTATTTTCCTTAAAAATATGATCTTTTTTCAACGAACAAAAAGCAATCTATTTTCTCTCCCTCCGCTCTCCCCAGCTGAAAAAGAAAGACAAAACCATTATACATAGTCATGCAAAGCAAATTCCTCAATTGACCATGTCCAAAAACATGAACTCCAAGTTCATCATCTCTCTCTCCTAGGAGATGGACAGCACATTTCATCACAAGACTTCTAGAATCATGGACGGTCTTTGCACCAGTCAGGGTTCTTCAGTCTTCCGATGTTGTTTGTGTTTATCATGGCATTGCTATTGAATACATAATTTTTTCCTAGTTCTGCTCACATACTCTGTAGCAGCTCATAGAATTCTTCCCAGGTTACTCTGAAACCATAATCTTCATCATTTCTTACGGCACAAAAGTATTCCATTCCATTCCATTCCATTCATATTCCATAATTTTGCTCAGGTCTGCCCTAATTGATGTGTACCTCATACTCCAATTCTTTGCCACCACAAAAAGAGTTTCTATAAATAATTTTGTACATATGGGTCCTTTTCCTTTTTATTTCATCTGGTGATGGTGTAGAGCTACTACTAGCAATGCTAGGTGAATGGGTATGTGTAGTTTAGTAACTTTGGGGGGACTTAGTTGCAAATTGCTTTCCAGAAGGGCTAGACCCATTTACAACTCTATCAACTGTATTAATGTACCCATTTCCCCACAGTCCCTCCAATATGTCATTTTCCTTTTTTTGTTAATTTTGCCAACCTGTTCTTTTTTAAATAGATTTTTCTCACCCCCCCCCCCCCCATTCATGCCATTCCTTGCTTTTTACCTAATCCCTCCATATTCAACAGCCAGGTCTTCTGGTGCCAATTGAGTGGTGGATGTGGTTTGGGTTTGGGTTGATGTGAATTTATTTACTTCCTGTTGAACATCTGTGTGCCAGAGCTTCTAAAAATGTTCACATTGTCCTCTGAGATCGGTCTGAGTTACTTATATTTAATTTGAATGAATATTTTTAATGTTCTAAGGGGAAACCTTCAATTTTCTCTCATACTAGGTGTCACAAAACCCAAGGGTCAACACACAGACTCTTAGTCACCCATTCAGCCTATTCCAGTTTGGGATAGATTGATATAAAAATGTTTTAAAAACTCAACTTGCAACTTCTCATACAGAAAACACTTATTTTTCTCTGATGAAATCCTAATGCTCAGAGCACTCTTGGGTGAACAGTCAATTCCTTTATCTCCTCTCTTCCCTTGGAGACTGAATTCTGATCCTTAAAGTTTTGTTTTTGATCTGGAAAAGAACAATATTGACCCTCTAGTAAACATAAATTATGCTTTTTAGAGTAGTGAACAATGTCTCATACACACACACCCATACATGCACATGCACTCATATACATCTTGATTTTTTTTCAGTTGAAGATAATTTCTCTTTTATTTGGAAGATTATTTATTTATTGGAGATTTATTGTAAGATAGTTTTTTCTTTCTGCTCTCAGACCTGGTGTTTCTAGCTAGCTAGGTGGTACACTGGATCTCAAGTCAGAAGACATGAGATCAAACCCAACTTCTGATGCTTACTATCTGACCCTGGGCAAGTCACTTAACCATTGGCTCCCTCATTTTCCTTATCTATAAAATGGGGTCAATAATAGCACATATTACTTGGTTGTTGTGAGGCGCAAATGAGATAATATTCATGAAGTCCTTTGTAAACCTTAAAGTATTATATGAATACTAGTCATAGAAATAATAATAATTACATAATAATAAATATTATTAATGATATAAATAACAATAATAATAATTATTATTTATGATTGGTTACTTAACTTTGCATTACAATGGCAGAAACATTTGAGGGAAGTGGAGCTATGTAACCTAGAGAAGGGAATATCTCTGGGGGAAGTGGGAAAGGACTTCGGAGAGCATTGATTCCAGTAATAACTGAAAAGAAACTTCTTTTACAACATCCCAAAAAATGTCATCTGGCCTCTTCTTGAAGACCTCTAGTGCTGGAAATTTAACTACTTCCAGAGAGCCTGTCCCATTTTTGGAGAGTCCTAATGTTTAGGAATTTTTTTCTTTATATTGAACTGAAGTGAGACTTACTGTAACTTCTACCCATTGCTCCTACTTCTACCCTCTTGGATCAAGCAAAACAAGCTTAATGCTTTCTCCACGTGACTACCCTTCATATCCTTGATGGCACTCATCACATCATGTTTCCTTTATGTATTCTCTTCCCCAGTTTCTTTACCCAATTCTCTGATGGTATGTTCCTCACTCATCTTCCTTTTGATATGCTTCAGTATGACAAGGTCTTTCTAAAATCAAATACAATACTCCAGATGTATTCTGACCAGCACAGAGGACACTGGGACCAGTCATTCTGGACACTGACTCTTTTTAACATTGTCAAAGATTACATTGAAATCTTTGCCTACTGAGTCATATGTAGATTGGTTCATACAGAGCTTGGGGTCTTCTGAAAGTCTTAGATCTCTTTTCTATGAACCAGCCATATTTTTCCCATCTTTTACTTTTGTAGTTGACTATTTGAGCCCAAATAAAGGAGTTTACATTTGAATCTATTATGTGTGTTTTGTTGTATTCCTGACAGCTTATCAACTCCTAGTCACTGGCACCCTTTTGGGTTCTCTACTCGTGCATTCTCATATCACTCTCTGACTCCTTCCTAGGAAAGGTGGAGTATGAAAAGGAGATGTCATCTCAAATATTGTTATACCTCCAGAAAAGAAATAAAGTCTATCTCCAGAGTTCACCAAGGATATTCCTTTCCTTTCCTTTTTTTTTTTTTTTAACAAACTCTCAGATTATCCATTTTCTCCCTAACTGATCAGGGAGGAGATAGGAGGTAAAAGCCATGATGCTCCCTATTCTCATATACCCAGTGTCTTCACATCATTCTCTGTGGGGTGAGGAGAACTGCCTGTTTTTGAGTTGGCTGAGGTCAGGAGCAGGCCCCAGGATTTACCTCCAGAATCATCACAAGTATTTGGGACACTGGACTTTGGTCTAACACCAGCCTCCTATAGGAGTCTAGCAACTCAAAGCCTGTGAAAATGTAAAAAGTTGCTTACATTGTCTCTTCCAGAGAAGGGGAGATCCACTCAGGCTTCACAATCTCCTTCTTTTCCCTCTCTTGACCCTGATTAATCTGTGTTGTTAGCTACTGGAAGATGAAAAATTCACTTACGGATAAAACTCAGGCTAATTTTGTGGCGTATATTCCCTAGCCCCAAGGTTCTTTTTAAAATAAGGATTCTTCTTAAGGGGCTGACTTGAAAAGACTCCCCAGTCCCCCCAAAATCTGATTTCAATAGGAAGGCTACTCACACTTAGCTGTCCATTTCTCAGTAGAACCATATATACTTTCACAGAAGCTTCTATTAACAGTGGTGCGTGTGTGTGTTTGTGTGTGTGTATGTGTGTGTGTGTGTGTGTGTGTGTGTGTGTGTGTGTGTGTGTGATCCATTTCATCTATGTGATCTGGCACTAAGCTATCCCCTCCTTGTGGGAAATTGATCCAAAATCCACAAGAAAGCCTTCCTCTCACCTCTTCATTTTGCCTCCTATTGTAATAAAACAACTTTCCTCCAGGCTGCCTTTTATAGACTCCATCATTTGAGAATTAACAGTAATCAAAGCCAAGTCCTAATCTGTTTCTAGTTAGGAGAGTCATCTTGAAACCCTTTAGTACTCTTGTCAAAAATAATAATTTTTCACTGCCAACATTAACCCCCCAGTGGCAACTGATCCATCATTTCCACTCCTCAGGGCTTCTGGAGAGAGCATGCCAATAAGTACAGAGCAGTATCAGTGATGGTATTCGATCCTGCCTTTCTTCCAGTCATCACCTTTATTCCACTGGCACTGAGTGTGTGGGACCCAGTGCTACTACTTGGTGCACTTCCTCTTCTGACATGGGCTAGATTTTTTTCATTCAAGGCATCTTTGCAGAGCCTCCAAAGGAAGATATTTTTAACATTCAGAGGCATCCAATTACAAAGAGGTTATTTCATGAGGGAAGGAACTCCCTGCCCCTGGAAGACTATGTGAGCATTGGGCTCAAAGGGGGATTCAAGCAGGTAGTGGGAAGTCCTTTTCAGTTCTGAGATTCTATATCTCCACGGTCTTCAAGAAGTCTGTTCCAACAAAGTACTACTATCACAATTATGAGAAAGGCAACAAGAACATAATTTCCAGTAATAAAATCACAGGATCACACATTTAAAGATGGAAAGGATCTTATAGTCATGGAGTCCAACTTCATAAGTTCAAAGATTGAAAAGATAAAAAAATTCAAGGAGAAAACTGAAGGCCAGAGAATTGCAATAATTTGTCCAAGGACAGTGGCACTTAGACCACTAAGAAGTGAAAGAAGCAGGATTCAAGCCTAGATCCTATGATTCCGAATTCAACCCAATTTCCAACATGTCAAGGTACTCTGAGAAGGTGACAGTTCCACTATTTTCTCTCCTAATAGATCATATCTGTAGGATTATATCTAGGAATGGATGTCACAGTTTAGGTAAGACAGTGATAGGTTGGAAAACATCCACAGAAGGGCAACAAGGTGAGTGAAGGCCCTTGAGTCAATTCCATATGATGATGAGCTGATAAAACTGAAGACGTTTGATCTGGAGAGGAGAAGACAAGTGGGGAAGGGAGAGTGGGCTAGATGGTTGTGAGTGTTTGAAGGACTGAGAGGTGGAAGAGGAATTAGGCCTGACGCTTGGTGTTAGGGCAGAAGGAGGAGCATTGAGGGGAACATGGAAAGAGGAGAATTTAGGCTCATTGGATGACAATTTCCTTGTACTTAGACCTGTCCAAAAGTAGAATAATTTGCTTCAGGAGGTGATAGTTTTCTCCTCATTGGAGGTCTTTGGGCAGAGGCTAGATAATTTTTCACATATCTTGTAACAGGGATTCATTATTTCAACATGGGCTGCACTCCATTGCCAATGGTGTCCTTCCAAATCTAAAATTCGGTGATTCTGTGAGTCATGGAATTTTAGAATAAAAGAAGTGAAAGGCATGACAAAAGACTGTCTAGATATCTTCTAGATCCCTTCAATTGACATAGGTGGAAACTGAGACCCAGAGATAGATTTGCATAGATAATATCTGTCCTAGAATGTGATGCCCCAAACTTAAGAAAATACTCTGAATTAGAATGAAGCATACTTTTTAAAAACTTTATTTTCATTGTTTGGGTTTTTTGGGGAGGGGGTCTGTGTTTTCTTTTACAACATGGCTAATACGGAAATTTGTTTTGCGTGACTGCACACGTATAATCTATATCAAAATGCTTGCCTTCTCTAGGAGAAGGGAAGTGGAAAAGAGAGGGAGGGAATTTGGAACTCAAAACTATAAAAAATGAATGTTAAAATTTTTACATGTTATTGAAAAAAATATAAAATAAAACATTCTTTATTAAAAAAAAATAAAGAAACTACTCTTAGCATGGCCCTAATAGGGCAGAAGACAACGGGATTACCCCTGCCCTAGGTTGTTTTAAACCTTATGCTTCTCAATGTAGCCTAAGGATGTATTAGAGTTTTGTTTGGTTTTCCTGCCACAACATTAGAAGGATGATTTATGGTGACCTTAACACGCACTAATAATCATAGATCTTTCTCAAATAGGTTCATGTTAGGCCTCACTTCTACCGTCACCTTGCTGTCTGTCTACATGGACTTAGATCTGTCAGAATAATCAGATTCTAGGAATGTTAATTAATAGATTAATTAATGGATCCATGCAGAACGTTATCTCTACAGAAAGACTAGGGAATTATCTCACTGACGCTAATTCAGTTAATGAGATGAATGAAGGCTTAGATGATATACTACAAAATTTATTTATGAAGGCATAACCAGGCATCTAGATGGCTTAACAGATAAAATGCTGGACCCGGAATCAAAAAAACTCCACCAAGTTTGAATCCATTTTCAGGCATTAATTAACTGTGTGACAAATCACTTAACTACCATCTATAAGTTTCCTCATTTTTAAAAGAGGGCATAATAATAACATCTACCTGTTAGGGTTGTGAGATGAAATGAAATAGTCCTTGTAAAGTACTTTGCAAACCTTAAAATGCTATATAAATATTAATTACTGCTACTACTACTACTACCACTACTACTGCTACTGCTACTACTACTACCACTACTACTACTACTACTACTACTTCTATTCTACACTGGGGGGGCTAGCTAATACTTGGCTAAGATAACATGGCAAATCCATGGAAGAACTGATATTTGAACCCACATCTTCTGCTCTATCCACAATAATCTACCACCTTTCATACCCACTGATCACCCAGGTGACTGAGCCATCCTCATCCTGAGTGTTGTACTGGACTGGGCTGGGCATGACAGCTGCATGATATGGGACCTCCTCCTGCCTTCATCTATTTCCAAAGAAAAAATGAATGAAGACAAGATAGTGACGTAAACCTGAAGTTCCTGAGCAGCAAATGTTGCAGAGTTTGTGAATGGAATAGAGAATCCACGCAGCCACTCCATTGTTAGCCACCCCTATAATTAGTGGCAATGGGAGAATCTGATGAGGTTAACAAGTGAAAGGAGGGGTCATCTTTATAATGGCAGCAGGCATGTTTATGAGGATGTAAAAAGGATTGCACCAGTCTGGCAGTTGTCTAATTGGAAAAGAGCCAGAAGGCTGTCAAGGACTATAAGACTTGACATTTATGTAGAGTTTAACAACCATTACTGTATCTGGTTCTCCCAACAGCCTTGAGAAGCTGATGTTATTATTACTACAGGTATAACGATCTATGAGGTTTAGAGAAATGAAGAGATTTGCTCATGGTCACACAGTGAGCCAACCTAGGAGGTGAGATTTGAAGTGATCCCAGGTAAATTTCTCTTTACACTATCCCATGCTTCCTTTGGGTGGGACTTGTCATGCACACCCCCATTTCATAGGCCCCTCTGGTCCCCCATGAACAAACACTGAAACTTTCAGGTGATTCAGAAATGGAGACAGGTGGGAAGTTGGGCATATGATTGGCTAGCTCAAAATATTACCTAGAGGGAGCCCAGCCCTAGGGATCAGGAAAGACTGAGGACGGAAGATGGGGAGGATTTGGGAAGGACTGAGTTAGCTGAGACTGCTTCCTTATTCTTCCTGTGTATGAGAAGAAATGGGAAGAAGAGGGTCTTGGTCAATTCAAATATGGCCAGAAAGTCAGATTACTACTACTATACTTTGTCAAGTCATTTACCAAGTAGCAGTCATCTCCCTGCCTTCTTGGCTGGGCAGTCCTTTTTCCAGAAGCAGATTCCCACTACTGTCTGGTCAACCTTAAAGTATCATGAGTAATGAGGTTGACATCTTCAATAAGGAGGAAGAAAGAACACTAGATTTAGAATCAGAGGAACTAGATCCAGGTCCCAGCTTACCATCAGTGCTTCTTATCACCAATATAATCTTAAGCAAATTAGGACCTCTTTCTGGGCCTCAGTTTCCCCCTCTGTAAAATGAGGGGTTTGACTAGATAATTATAGTAGCCATTATACAGTAGACAAGTATAGTAGCAATAAGCATTTATTAGACATTTACTGTTTAAGAGGTATTGTGCTCGGCATTTTGGATCCAGATGTGAAAATGACACTTTCTGATCTCAAAGATCATTCATGTGACTGGACGGAAACAACACATATACAGACACCTAAATATAAGCCATATTATAATACAAATTAAATACAAAATAATTCTGGGATTGGAGAGGGTAGCACTAATAACTGGGCACATCAAAAAATGCCCTTGGAGAACATGACACTTGAGCTGAACCTTGAAGGAAGCTAGGGGGTTCCAAGAGGTGGAGGAGAGGAAGGAGGGCATCCCACGCATGGGGACAACCTGTCCAAAGGCATGGAGATGGGAGATTTTATCTCATGCACAGAGAATAGCGAGTAAGTCAATTTGACTAGAAGGAAAAATGATACATGATCATTTTGGACAGACAGGTTGAGAAGGCTTTTATATATCAAACAGAAGATCCTCAATCTTAGCCTCAAGGCAATAAAGAAGCTTTTTGACCTTGTCTGCAGTAGTCAGAAGCTCCAACTCTAGGCTCTGTGATCGTAATCTTTGGAAGTCTTTGAGAAGAGGGGTTGGTATGGAGGGAAGCACCATGTGGAAGCTACAACAGACCCAGGTGACAATGAGCCTTCCCATTGGTTACCCTGTAATGGGAGCCATGAGGTTGATGGAACTGTTTAGTGGATCAACCTCACACATACCCAAGGAGAAACATGAATTAAGTTAAATCCCATTGTAGAGGCAGCTTGTCCCACTTCCTTAAGACATTATTATTATTCTGGGGGAAGAGGCAGCTTGCTCTGAAGAATCAGAAGTAAATTTCAGGTAGCATCTTTGTTCTTGTTTCTCCCTGTGGTTTTTTTAATGTATAATTTATTTATTTTCAGTTTATAACATTCACTTCCAAAAGATTTTGAATTCCAAAGTTTCTCCCCATCTCTCCCATCCCCCATCCCAGGAGAATGTGCACCCCATTCACCCCTTTCCCCGATCTGTCCTCCCTTCTATTACCCCCCTTCTCTCATCCCCCTCCCCTCTATTTTTCTATAAGACAAGGTAGATTTCTATACCCCATTGCCTATATATCTTATTTTATTTTTACATTTTCACTATAGTCATGTTGTGTAGAAGAATTAAAATGAATGGGAGAAATCATATAACAAACCAAAAAGTAAAACAAAAGAAAATTATCTGCTACATTCTGTGATTGAATTCCAAAGTTCTTTCTCTGGGTATGGAAGACATTTTGCCTTAAAAGACCATTAGGATTTTTTTTAAGTCTTTGCATTTCAAAGAAGTTCCAAGTCTACCAGAAGAAACTCTCACATACTGTGGTTGTTGCTGCACACCAAGTTCTCCTGGTTCTGCTCCTTTCACTCAGAATCAGATCATATAAGTCTTTCCAGGCCTCTCTGAAGTCTTTCTGCTCATCATTTCTTACAGCATAATAGTATTCCATTACATTCATATACCAACCACAATTTATTCAGCCTTTCCCCAATTGATAGGCGTCCTCTTGATTTCTAGTTTTTGGCCATTACAAAGAGGGCTGCTATAAATATTTTTGTACATGTGGGACCCTTTCCCATTTTTATGATCTCTTGGGGATACAGTCCTAAAAGATATTGCTAGGTCAAAGGGTATGCATATTTTTGTAGCCCTTTGGTCATAGTTCCAAATTGGTCTCCAGAATGGTTGGATCAGCTCATGGCTCCACCAACAATGCATTAGTGTTCCACCTCTCCCACATCTTCTCCAACATTTGTCATCTAACTGTTCTGTCATGTTAGCCAATATGTTAGGCATAATGTGGTATCTCAGAGTTGTTTTGATTTGCATCTCTCTAATCAATAGTGATTCAGAGAATTTTTTCATATGATTATAGATAGCTTTAATTTCTTCCTCTGAAAACTGCATGCCTGTACATCTTATTTCCCAGTTGCATGCAAAAACGATTTTTAATATTCATTTTTAAAACTTTGAGTTCAACATTCTCTTCCTTCCTCCTCACTCCCCTTCATTGAGAAAGCAAGCAATTTGATATAGGTCATGTAAGTGTAGCCATGCAAAACACTTCCATAACAGTCATGTTGTGAAATACTAGTCACATTTCCTCTATCCTGTCCCACCCTCCATTTGTTCCACTTCTCCCTTGACCTGTCCCTCCACAATAGTGTTTGCTTCTGATTATCCCTTCCCCCAATCTGCCAGCCCTTCTATCCTGCAGGGTAAGATAGATTTCCATATCCAATGGAGTACGTGTTATTTCCTCCTTAAGCCAAATCCGATGAGAGTAAGGCTCACTTATTCCCTTTCACCTTCCCACTCTTCCCCTCAATTGTTAAAAACTCTTTCTTGCCTCTTTTATGTGAGATGATTTGCTACATTCTACCTCTCCCTTTCTCTCTCTCCCAGGACATTTCTCTAAATAGTGAATTTGTATTCTTCCTTCATATTCAGCTCACCTTGTGCCCTCCCCCCCCGTTTCTCTTTCTCCCCCCCCCACATACATATACACATGTATATATTTATATACATACACACATATATATGTACTTATACATAACTACACATATATAATATACACACACTGTATATATATTTATACATACCCTCTAACTACCCCAATACTGAGAAAGGTCTCATGAGTTACAAATATCAATTCATGTAGGAATGTAAACAGTTCATCTTTAATTAGTCCCTTATAACTTCTCTTTCCTGTTAACCTTTTCATGTTCCTCTTGATTCCTGTATTTGAAAGTCAGATTTTCTATTTAGCTCCAGTCTTTTCAACAAGAATGCTTGGAAGTCCTCTATGTCATTGAAATTCCATTTTTCCCCCTGAAGTATTATATTTAGTTTTGTTGGGTAGGTGATTCTTGGTTTTTCTCTTAGCTCCTTTGACCTTTGGAATATCATAATATAAGCCCTCCAGTCCCTTAGTGTAGAAGCTGCTAAATCCTGTGTTATGCTGATTGTATTTCTACAATACTTGAATTGTTTCTTTCTGGCTGCCCATAATAATTTCTCCTTGGCCAGGAACTCTGGAATTTGGCTACAATATTTCTATGAGTTTTCCTTTTGGGGTCTCTTTCAGGAGGTGATTGGTGAATTCTTTCCATTTCCATAGCATCAGGGCAGTTTTCCTTGTTAATTGCTTGAAAGATGATGTCTAGGCTCTTTTTTTGATTATGGTTTTCAGGTAGACCAATAATTTTTAAATTATTTAAATTATCTCTCCCGGATCTACTTTCTAGGTCAATTGTTTTTCCAATGAGATATTTCACATTGTCTTCTATTTTTTTTCATTATTTTGGTTTGGTTTTATAATTTCTTGATTTCTCTTTAGCTTACATTTGATCCATTCTAATTTTGAAGGTATTATTTCCTTTAGTGAGCTTTTGGACCTCCTTTTCCATTTGGCCAGTTGTGATTTTTAAGGCATGCTTCTCCTCATTGGCTTTTTTGGACCTCTTCTGCTATTTGGGTTAGTCTATTTTTAAAGGTGTTACTTTCTTCAGCATTTTTTTTTTATCTCCTTTAGCAAGCTGTTGACTTGTTTTTCATGATTTTCTTGCATTGGTCACATTTCTCTGCCCAATTTTTCCTCAACTTCTCTCCTTGCTGTCTTCCTCCAATTGTATGCTTTCATCTTCCTCCTTCGAAAGGACAGAAGAAAATACCTTTTCACCAAGAAATAACCTTATATAATCTTATTTTCTCCCCCTTTTGGACATTTTCCCAGTCAATTACTTGACTTTTGAGGTCTTTGTTAAATGGAGGGTGTACTATCCCTAGTTTTAGAGGTTTTTTGCAGCTGTTTTCAGAGATATCTCTAGGGCTCCATAAGTTCTCAGTTCCTCCCAAGTGGTATAATCAAAGGAGAGGTGTTTACTCCTCTCCTGACCTGTGCTCTGGTCTGTGAGCAACAGGGCTTTGTGACCCTGAAAGTGTGAGTAGGATTCCCTCTCCACAGCTGCCACCAGCTCTGCCATGGCAGCACTCTTCCTCACCCACCACTGCCACTCTGGCTTGTGACCCCACTGTCTGTTGGCCATGAGCTGCAGAAACAGATGCTTCTGTGGCAGTGGTTGCCACAGCCTTGGGTCTGGAACTGAAGCTGGGGCTGGACCAAACTCCCCTCTCACCCAAGTGAGACAGCTTTCTCAGTGACCTTTGAAGCTGAATTTAGCTTTGTGAGATAAGAGGTCTGGAATCTGCAGCAGCTACCAGTGATTCAATGCCCTGAGGCATGTTCCAGTCCCATGTGTGCTGGCACAATGTGGCCATGCTCTGTTCTGAGCCCAGTGCAATAGACCCTTCCTGTTGGCCTTCCAGATTATCTTGGGCTGGAAATCTGTTTCACTTTGTCATTTTGTGACTTTTACTGCTCTAGAATTTGTTTAGAGTCATTTTTATAGACATTTTGAGAGCTCAAACAAGTTTCTGCTTCTATTCCACCATCTTGACTCTCCCTCTCCCTCCGTGTTTTTACATAAATTTGTCCTCTTCCCTTTTCAGACCATTTATGGAATATCACACTCACTTCTGGTCACCACTATCTTCCTAAAGAACATCACTAATAAACTGGAAAGAGCCCAGAGGAGGGTGACCACATTGGCTAAGGGTTGTGAGATAAGGATAAATAGAAATTCTCACAGTTGGGATAAAAACTCAAGAGAATGCCTTATTAGTACTGATTAAAAGAGGCAGGAGTATTTGGGAATATTTAGCCTAGGGAAGAGAAGACATGGTATGGGAGTGTTGTAGGGAAAGTGGAGGTGAGGTAAGGGTGATGTGACATGATTGCCAACTTCAAGTCTTTGAAGAGCTGTCACCAGGAAGAGAAATTAGACTTGTTCCTTTTGATTCTAAAAGTCAGAATTAAGAGCCATGGATAGAAGTTGCAAAAAGTTGTATTTAAACATGATGTAAAGACAACTTTCTCAACAATGAGAGCTTTCCAAATGGGAAATGGGATGCCACAGACGATAGTAATTTCTTCTTCACTGAAGTCTTTAAGCAAAGGCTGGATGACTAGACATCAATTGTGGATAGAACATCGTACCTGGACTTGTGAAGATCTGTGTTCCAATTTCTCCTGGGATACTTATTACCTCTAAGAACAAGTCACTTGATCTCCCTTGGCTTTAGTTTTCTCAACTATAAAATTAAGAGGTTTTTCTAAATGACTTCCAAGTTCCTTTCTAGCTCCTCCTCTCCTGTCTGTCTCCCTCTCCCCTTCCTTCTTCTCTTCAAAGGAAGGTAAATTTGAGATGGCCAGAAGATGCCCAGTTAACTTGGGCTTTACTGGCTAGATTCCCTTTCCTTTCCTTTCCTTTCCTCCCCTTCCCTCTCCTCTCCTCTCCTCTCCTCTTCTCTCCTCTCCTCCCTTCCCCTCCCCTCCCCTCCCTTCCCGTCTCTTCTCCTCTCCTCTCCTCTCCTCTCCTCTCCTCTCCTCTCCTCTCCTCTCCTCCCTTCCCCTCTCCTCCTCTCCCCTCCCCTCCCCTCCCCTCCCCTCCCCTCTACTCTCCTCTCCTCTCCACTCCTCTCTTCTCCTCTCGTCTCTTCCCCTCTCCTCTCCTCTCTTCCTCTCTCCTCTCCTCTCTTCTTCTCTCCTCTCCTCCCTTTCCCACCCTCCTCTCCTCTCCTTTCTTCCTCTCTCCTTTCCTTTGCTTTTCTTTCCCAAAACCTTAAACCTACTGCACTCTGAAGCTCATACATTGGATGACTCTAGGCACCTGCCTAAAGGCTCTCTTCTGGACCCTCCTGGCTTCAGAGTGATTATCAGTAGTAAGTGTTGCTGTTTCCCTCCCAGCCTGATGTCTTCATTTTTTCTTTGTCTCATTAAAGGGGCCACCCCCTGGCTACTTCTGAAACAGGCCTATTCAATGAATGAGCATTACCTCACCCTGAGTCCTGAATAGACCTTGGCCTAAAGGGGCCTAAAGGACCCAGTGCATCTCGGGTCATCTCCAGTCATCCTGATGAATATCTGATCATTGGATTCAGATGACTCTGGAGGAGAAGTGAGGCTGGTGACTGCACAGCCCTCCCTCATTGAAAACAAAGTCAAGTGCGAGTCATGTCAACATTTCTCTGATGGCATGGTCTTCTTTGGCAACAAAGGACAAACACAACAACAACAGCTATAAATATAAAATTCTATGACCATCTGATCTATCAGTCATGTTTTCGTGAAATTCTTGTTCACTTATGGGTTAGTCTAAAGGTCCCCTGAGGTCAATTTCAACACAGACAGTGTTTGATTCTGTGATTCTGAATGTCTTTCTCAAGCCTGGTGTTGAACAGTGGCTAAAAAATTCCTCATAGTCATTGGCTAAAAGAGATTACTGGAAAGAGCAAGAGACCTCCTCTGCAAAGAACAGTCATACTTACCATAGCATCTCTTACTGGATGGTTAATAAGCTCTTAGGTGATCTAGAAGGTAACTGGATAAATAAGGGCCAGCTAAAGTGAAAATACAATGTCCAGCGGTAAACAGCAGAGACAAGCTACCTGGAAGAGAGCAAACCCATCAGGGAAAATGTAACATGTCCAAAGGCATTGGCAGCTCTGTGGCATCTGACATATGAGTTCTCCCTATGTGAGGGTGTTCTGGTCATGTGTGTTCCTGTGTGCACCCCTTTATATGTGTTCCAGCTACATGTGGTTCTCCAGTGTATTTATCTCACTCATAACCATTATTCATGTCTATTCTTCCCATTGAGGGCATATCTACTTGTGAGAATGTTAGTTTAAGGTTTATGGACAGAGCATTCTGTTGCCTTTTTATCATTTTGTTATTTCATTAATTGCCTTTGCTCTGAGCTAAGTAGATTCTTTTTTTTTTTTTTTTGCCTGAATAGAAAAGTAAAAATATTGGTGGATGCTTGAAAGCTAAGCTTTAGAGAAGATTGAGATCCACAAAGCACTTTAGGAGGGGGCATGGGTGAGGACCCTGAAGCTAAAATGGAATAATGATAATCATAATAAAAGCTCACATCTCCAAAGTACTTGAAGGTTTACAAAACATTTTCCTTCTAAATACCCTAAGAGACAGGAAGTCTCAGAATTATTTTCTATAGGAGGAGGTCATTTAGCTAAGTATCAGAACAAAGAGTTGAATTCAGCTTTCCTCAATCCATTTCCTCAATCCAGTGAAAAAGAGGACTGTGAACCTAGAACCTAGGTTCAAGGTCTGACTATCCCACTGGGTGACCTTTGACAGTTGCCCCCCCTCCCTGAACTTTAGTTTCTTCCTCTGTAAAACAGTAATAATAGTCCCTGATGGAGCCAATATAATAATTACACAACCAAATGGACAGGAATGCATGTTATAAACTCTAAAGTACTTTGTAAATTTTCTAATCCCTTCACATACACATGATTTGTGCGACTTATTTCCCCAGCTGGAACCAATTGTATTATGACAATTAAGTGCTGAAACCTGTGGTTTTACTTACTATTAGAGATTAGTGTAGACTAAAATGTTCTGGGAAAGCTTTGTTTGGGGGTGGGTTTTACATAATCCTTGATGGTTGGAAAGAGCTTGGACAGAAAACATAGGCAAATGTTCCCCAGTCTAGGGAATGTGTGTTTAAATACAATTCAATTTGATAATCATTTATTAAGTTCCTATTATGTGCAAGGCACTGGGCTAAGTATTAGAGGTACAAAGACAAAAAGGGAAAATGAACCTGGTCCTCAAGAAGCTTCCATTCCATGGGAGCAGAAATAGAGAGGAGAGGATGGGCATAAGCATTGGGATGGGAAGAGGGAAAATAGTAAGGAGATCTGTCTGACAGGAGGGAGAATGAATGTTATGTAGTAGTGGAAAATAAGCCATTTGGAATTATGCCCCCAAAGTTCCTAAACTGTCGTATCCTTTGACTCACTGACACCATTACCAGGCATATTCCCCAAAGACATTAATGAAAGCGAAAAAAATCCATACGTACAAAAATGTTTATAGCATCTCTTCTCATAGTAGCAAAAACCAAAACCTGGAAACTAAGGGGATGTCCACGTGTTGGGGAATAGCATGGAAAGGAATGTATTATTAAGGCATCGTAAGAAATGATAAAATGGACAGTTTCAGAGCAAACTGAAGAATTCTAACAACTGATGCAGGGTGGCAAGTAGAATTAAGACAGAAACTGATACAATCACAACATTACAAAAAGAAACAATTTTGAAAGCTTTAAGAACTTGGATCAATGCAGTGTCAAATCATGTCTCAGGAGAACCAAAGATGAAACATGTTTACTACTTTCCTCCTGCCAGAAAGATGATGAATGAAAAAAGCAGAATTAGACCTTTTTTTTAAAACATGGTCAAACATGGATTTCTTTTTTAATTGAATTTATTGTTCCCAGGATATAAATGCAGCAGCCATTCACAGATCCAAAACCACTGCAGATCAATGGGTGCCAAAGATTTGACCTCCTTTTCCAGTCTGGTCCAGTTTTCCTCTTCTGGGCCAGCCTGACAGTCTACCCACCCCTACAAGCTTACTCTATTGGTGCTAGGCTTGCTGTGGACACCTAATTGACTTTAGCTCTCCTGGAGTTCAGAATTTCTGAATTCAGGCAATCTGTCAGCCTCAGCCTTGCAGCAGTGAGAACTATAAGGATGAGCTGAATTTTCTTTTGTTTTATTATACACAGACTGTATAATATTAATAATAGGGTATTTTTATCTTTTAAAAATGTTTCCGTTGGAGGGAGAGTGGGAAATGAAAGAGAAAATAAATGTGTGTTTTTGATTGTGGCAATATTGGATTACAAGGGAGAAAACTATCTATTTCTGTGATCAAGAAGGCAGGCCAGTTTTTGAAATGGGAAAGCAAAATCACAGTGAATGCTGCCAATATCCCTAACAAAGGCACCCATGCTCCTCTGCTCTGAGGGTGTCTATAGACATCAGAAAGAAACAAAGGAAGGAATCCCTCCTGCCTGATGATTTAAGCTGGTCCAATAGAGTGAGGTTGTTGTTCAATTGTTTCAGACTCTTCATGACCCCATTTGGGGTTTTCTTGACGAAGGTACTGGAGTGATTTGTCATTTCCTTCTACAGTTAATCTCACAGGTGAGGAAACTAAGTCAAACAGGGTTAAGTGACTTGTACAGGGTCACGTAGCTAGTAAGTGACTTGCATGTTGACCTATGAAACTATAAATTAACATGATTTGTGTTGTATTGAATTTTTCAGTTTTGTTAAACATTTCCTAGCTACATTTTCATTTGTTTCTGGTATGCTTGGGAGTTTTGAGGGTTATGTTATACACTTCTGCTCTAAGATATTTTTGTTCAGGGAAAGGGTTGAATTATATGACTTCTGTGATTCTCTGAAGTGCTAGAGCCAATATTCTTCTGAATACTGGGCTTCTGAATCCAAGTCCAGTGAAGGACTGGAACTTGGGGAAGGGATCAGGATTGGAAATACGTTGGAATCTTTCCCATGAAAGTGATATTAACACAACACTGCATACAGTAGGTCTTAATAAATATTTGTTTGACTAGAATTATTTTCCTTTGTTTTTAGAGATGACCTTAGTTGTTGTTTGTCTTTTATTTTGAAAAAAGGACCAACCAATGACATTGTGGAGTGATGTCTTGACTTGCAGTTCAATTGGATTTAAGTGAGTACGAGTTGCACAAAGTCATCAGCTCATTCTCTCTTCCAGTCATTAAAGTCCAGCGGCCGTACAAAAGTCAAGACATCTGGAAATGACTCAGGATGCAGTGGATGACCTTGGTGTTGATGTCTGAGCAAGCTCTGAGCATTCCACAGGATCTGCTTTAGCTGACCATTGCAATAAATTGTTCTCATCTGTCCATTCAGCCAGGGGAAGTGTTCACATGCTGCAGGTAGACATCCCCCTAATTCACTGTGGGGATTTGAGGGTTTGAGGCCTATTATTACCCTCAACCTGGTTTAGCCCATCTGCCAAGATGGTTTACCAAGGTGTGCCACCATGCATGCTACAGCTTCTTGGAGTCACATTTGAGAGCAGATGCCACAAGAGTCGATGAATTGTAGGAGATGGCATTGCTGAGTGCAGTGAACTGATTTAGGAAAATATTCAATATTTGAATTCATCATGTGTTATTCCAAATGAGAGGAGAATAGTTAGCAACAGTTTATGCTAGTTTAGAAACAATGGTTGCAAAGCCCCAGGGACTGATCGTTAGAGCTCTACAGATTTAGGCAAACAGTTTCTACCATTTTCTTCCTGAGCTAGTCCTCATGACTTTCTACTGGATCATTCCTCATACTTGACTTTTACATTGGTATCACACAGTATCTCTAAGAGGCCCGTCTATATTTCCTGTGTAACCAGAACCAAAGACTCATGGCTTACACATACGCAGTTAAAATTAGGGGATTTCTCAATAATCATTCTTTGGATCATGTACCTACTGGGATTTCCCATGAACTAGAATTTATCTGTGTCTGTGTCTCAATGATAAAAAAGAAATTGCCCTCTAGTTCTGTTTAATTATGAGTCAAACATGACAAAATATAATACTAGCTTTTTTTTAAGGCATAGGGACCTCTAGACCTTCAATTCTTTTGATATAGGGATCTCCTTGAGCGGGTGAATTTCCCTACCAAGGCAGGTCTCTGCCACTTACAGATTAGAGAGCTGTCTGGTAGCCTGAGAGGTACTGTAACTTTCCAAGAGTCACAAAGCCAAGATGTGTCCGAGGAGGGGCTTGAAAGTAGGTTGTCTTAGCTACAAAGTCAGTACAGTTTCAGAAAATATAAAGGACTTGGATCCAAACCTATAAACTGTCAAAGCAATTCTACTTCCTTCTCCAATGAGCCTGTATCTCCCTAGGGGATCTATCTATCTCTATCTATATCTATATCTATATCTATATCTATATCTATATCTATCTATCTATATATATATGTAGAAATCCAGACTTACAGTACTATTATTAGGTCAAGCATCCCCTCTTACCCCTCAGCACTCAAGGTATCTAGAGAGTCAACCTACCCTTTAGTTCTAGTTAAATCTACCTCCTCTTTTCCAGGAATGCCCTGTTTGTAATATTACCCTAGCATAGGGCTATGAGTTTTATCCCTGGGTTGAGCCTTCCCCAAAAGAGAAGACAATCAGGTTTGCCATTGACGGAATGGGCAACTAGGTGATGTTATAGTGCATAGAGCACCAGATCTGGAGTAAGGAAGACTCCTCTTCCTGAGTTCAAATCTGGCCTCAGACACTTAGTAACTGTGTGACACTAGGCAAGACACTTAAGTCTGTTTGCCTCAGTTTCTCATCTGTAAAATGAACTAAAGAAGGAAATGGCAAAACACTCTGGTATCTTTGCCAAGAAAACCCCAAATGGGGTCACAAAGAATCAGACATGACTGAACAAGAACAAAGCAATAGAACTTCCTGATGTCCTAGACATGCACAGTCCATATAACTCACCTGATGAAAGACCAAGTCTAGGTTTGCTCCTCCACGTTGTGGCTCTATCCTTTCCTGCCCCTTATTCCCTGCTTTTTTGCTTATTCTGGAAACCCAGGATTGTCAAGGAATTCCTCCATAACATTACTTCTACCATCCTATTGCTTTTAGGATTTATTCCCACTGCTCCCAGTTTGACTCAGTGATTCTGTATCATCTTTGCCTTCATCTTCTGTCATTTCTTTGACTTCATGGTTCCCTGGAGGGACAAGGGTATTGCTGAGCCACACAAGTTTCTTACTATGGAAACAGAAGCTAACCAACTTCTCTCTGGCTGTTTCCTGGCCATTTAGTTTTGATTATCTCTGTTTCTCCTTATCTATCTTTTTGTTGTCCCTTTTAAAGACCAATTTCAAAGGTACATCACAGGTGTATGACTAGCCAAGACTCATTCAACCTCAAATGTGGTGATAATGGGAATGTTTGCACCTTGTTTTAGGAAGACATGTTCAGTGCCAGAACAAGGCACTGATATCATTTAGCCTTGTTAATCTTCTTAACAAGGAGTTAACCATAAAACTGAGTACCTCCTTGGCACAGAATTATCTCCATTTAAAATTCTGCTCCAAATATCTGGACTCATGAGAGAGGTTTCTTGAGATTCGTTTTAGCTGGTACCCATCCTAGAATATCCAATACTGTAAAAAATTACGTGCTTGTTGCTATCTGGCTTGAACCTAATATTCTTTCTCTCCTTATCTCTGCCTCCTAGCTTCCTGCAAGATTTAACTCAAATTTAACTCAAATCTCAACCATCCAGTAGTTAATGGCTTCCCTCTGACATCACCTCTAATTTATTCTGTATATATCCTTGTATGTACCTAGTTGTTTGTGTGCTTTCTCTTGCATTAAGCCTGAGCTTCTTGACGTTGGGAACGGTATTTTTGCTTTGCTTTCTGTTCCCAGAGCTGAATACAGTGACTGGCATGGAGTGAGTCCTTGATCAATGCCTACTGATTAATGGACTTTTAAAGCTTCTCTATACCGCTTCAAATACCAGAGTTAAAATTGTTTTAGACAAGCTGATTAAAATAACCTTCGGATACACTGTTCTGGCTCCTTTGGAATAAATGTCAAAGGGGTATTTACAGGCCAATGAATATTATGGAATCATAGCATTTGGACAGTCCCTCCTTGTGATGTGTTTTCACTAAACTATCACCATCTACCCCCCCCCCCATGTGGAGACACACATGACAACATGATTATGCACCCAAATTCACCCAAATTCACACTCCCCTTTTGACCAAGTTTCCGAAGACCCGAGTTTCATGCTTTTCGTTTTCAAGCTTTCCTGCTACTGCCTCACTTCATACACAGGTGGCCAGACTTGCTGACATTCAGCTGTTGATTACAAATGTAGTCCAGCTGCTTCCCCGCCCCCTAGGGAGATAGATGGCATTTTGCTATTATTAACTGGAATCTACATCCAGATTGAGGACAGTTAGGACCTGGTGACTAGACAGACATATACGCTAAGGTAGGGCAGATGATCTTGGGACAGGACAGGGAGGGTGTCACAGAATCATTGACTCTCAGAGTTAGAAGGAATTCCTGAGAGTATCTTGTGTAATACATCACAACAGGGTTCATAAGATTACAGATTCAGAGCTGAGGACCTTGGAGGTCTTTTAATCTAATTGCTTCATTTTATTGATGAGGAAATAGGTTGGGAGAGGTGAAATGACTAACATCATACAAATAGAAAGAATCAGAACCAGGATCCTTCTGTGACATAATAATAGCAATAAAAGCTTACATTTCTATTGCACTTTATTGTGGATATAAATGTGAATTTGCAGATCTTTGAGATAGGTAGGAAAGATAAGATTATATCCATTTTGTTGATGACAAAACTGAGGCTCAGGGCAGATGTGGCTAAATACCTAGGAGGTAGGATTTAGACATGTCTTTTGGTTCCATCTTACCTCTCAGTCTGTACTCTGAGACTATCTCTCTGCAAGGAAATAAGTAGCATGTTTCATCATGAGTTATCTGGGTTTGTGGCTGGTCATTATGCCATCCTAAACCCTGCAAAATTGTTTCTCTTTACAATACGTTGTCTTTATATGAATTGGACTCTTGGTTCTGCTTACTTTTCTCTGCATAAGTTCATATAAGTTTTTCCAAGATTCTCTGAATCATTTCTTCCAGCACAACAGTATTCTGTCACTCTTACCTTCCATAGCTTGTTCACCCAAGCATTTCTTTCTAGCCCACTGTGTTGTCTGACTACTACAGGCCTGTTAAACATTCTTTGGGTCTCTATTTTAAGACTTGGGGAGAGAGGAACTTGCTGCCTGCTGAGTCCACCTCTAATCGTTAGGAAGTTTTTCCTCATATTGAACCAAATATTGTTGCATGGTGACTTCCAATTATTGATTTAATTTCTACTCTCTGGGACCAAGAAGATCTAAATATCTGACTATATCCTTCCCCTGCCATCCAATCATCTTTTCTTCAACTTAAAAAATCCTCAGTTCCTTCACTCAATATCGATATGTCATAATTTCAAATCTACTCTCTTTCTTTGGTTACCTTCCTCTTGGAGTGGTTTGTATTGTTAGCATCTTCCTTAAAATATGGTACCCAGAACTGAACACAATAATCCATATTTGCAAGGACCTAGGAAGCAAACAGTAGAGTTGTTACTTCTCTTGTTCTAGATACTGTGTTTCTATTTATATACCCTAAGATCACTTTAGACTTTTGGACTAGACTCAATGGAGTCACACTGACTCGATTGAGTTTGCAATTCACTAAAATCCACAGGTCTTTTCCACAGAAACTGCTCTCTAGGTACACCTCACCAGTTTTGTACTTCTGACACTGAATTGTTTAACCCAGATTTAAGATTCCAGATTTAACCCTGTTTTCTCTCTTCTTATGTTAGATTTGGCTCATCACTTCAGCCTGGGAAAATCTTTTGAGATCCTAATTTTGTCATCTAATGACTCATCTACTTTGTGTCATCTCTCAATTTGATTATTTTTTATCTATGCCTTTATTTGAATTATTGACAAAATGATGAAAAACACAAGGTTGAGAAGAGATCATAGTGAAATTCTACCTAGGACATTGGGCAATTAATGACAATTCTCTGGATCTGATATTCCAACCTGTTGTGAATCCACATAATGCTACTTCTATTTGGTTCATATCTCTTCATCTTGTCCACAAGTACATCATGAGAAGACTCTGCCAGATGCTTTGCTGAAACTAAGATATACTATGCCTCCATCCCTACCCTATCTTTCATGGAATTAGAATGTTTGAGTTGACATGGACCCCAGAGATCCTGGGGTCTAACCTCTACATGAATGAGAATCCATTTTTATCAGGGATACAATCTATATCCCTTGTAGATTATGTCCATATAAAATCTATATAATCCTATATGATTTTAGATATAAGGGATATAATTCTATAATCCCACCCATTCCCTCAAAAAGCACTAATTAAGTGCCTCATATATAGCAAACATTTTGCCAGTGATACAAAAATAAAAACAAAACATTCCCTGCCTTCACAGAGCTTAAATTCAGCTGGAGTGAGGTGAAACAAAACTCACCAAGAAACTAAATACAAAATACACACACACATACGTATGAGTATGTACATATGTATGCATGTATGTATGCATAGTAATCTCTAGATGAGCAAAGCAAGCAATTGGAGGGGAAGCATATTTAGTATGGGCTTCCAGTAGAAGATGTCTTTTGGGCTGATCTCTGAAGGAAGATGAGACTCCGGCAGCAAAGTAGAGGAAGAAACACATTTACAATATTCCCAAACAAAAGGCCATTCAGCCTCTGCTTGAAGACCCCTGAGTGAAGGTAAAACTGCCCCTTTTTGAGGCAGCCTGTTCTAAGAATGAATAGTTCTAATTGTCAGGGAGTTTGTACATCAGATCAAAATCCACCACACTGAAGCCTACTCCTCATTTTGCCCACCAAGGCCAAGTAAAACAAGACTAATTCCCCTTCTACATCCCATCTCCTCAAGTAGTTGAAGAGGTTTTCTCTTATCTCCTAAGCACCCCCAGTTTCACCGACTGATACTTATTCATCGTGTTGTGCAAATGTTTTGTGGTTGTTCCCTTTGGTATAAAATCCAGTTTGCCTATTTGGTATTGGTGGTGTTTTGGGGAGAGGATGACTTTTTTCCCCTTCATGACATGAGATATTGTTCATCCTTCCTTTTTAAAAAGTCTAATGACATCACGAATGAATAATGTCTTACCTGAACTGAATTTAAGTGAGGCATGGTGGCACAGCCTCCTCATCCTCACTCTCTCTTCCAGAGAGGAAGTCCAACAGCAAGACAAAAGTCCAGATAACTGGTGATGGCCTAGGCTGCGGTGGATGAGGTTGGCATCTTTGGTATCTGAGCAAGCTCTAAGTGCTCTACTATGCCTTCTTCAGTCACCTTCATGGCCTTTGGAAGAAATTGTCTTCATCTGCCCATGCTACTGAAAGAACTCTTCACATGCTTAGGTAAACATCTCCCTAACTCACCAATGGGTTCAAACCTGTTGGCTACCCTCGAGCTATTTTAGCCTGTCTGTTGAGATGGTTTACTAGGGCGTTTCCATGCTGTGCGTGCTGTAGTTTCGTGGAGCCGTAGGTGAGAGCTGGGTGACAGGTGGACACCAACGGTGGGTAAACAGCCCTGAAAAGAGCTCATCAGCCCTTGTAGCCAATGTGTTAGTCCTCCCTGAATTCCCCATGCACCTCATGACGTAAGTGTTTTAGAGTAAGCATCCACTTCAGTGTAAATGGATAGTCCCATCCTAAGTGTACTTTTGCATTCATTTACCATAGTTCTTAAGCAAAAAAACAAAAAAACAGCCAAAAGACAGACTCTTTCAGACCTCTTTCAGACCCCCAAGGTCAGTGACACCCTAGGACCTTGGAAGTCTCTTTTCCTTCCCTAAAGGCTAGTGACCAGTTATGAACCCAGCATGACTATGTGTTTTCTGGATACTATAAATATCTATAGAAAATAGTTTGGTTAGAGGCTCACTTGCTCCATAAAGATTCCCTTCTCTGTGAACTGATTGATACTTCTCCCTGCCTTGGCTTGTAGCTATGGACTAAATAAAATCTTTTATTTACTGAATTGTACTCCAGATTGTAAACAGTGGTTTTCTTTGCACAACAGCTATAAGATGTACCTAGAGCTGAATACAACATCTCTAATGTGGCCTGATCAGAGTAGATGGCATAATGGAAAATTTCTCTCACTTTCGATATTGGGCCTTTCTACATAGAAGTAGCATTGTCAGAAAAGGTCATGAGTCTAATAGACTCTAAGACAAACTATTCTCAGGGAACTCTTGCTGGATCATAGTGATTACCGCTTCCCTTTCTAAATTTTTGCAATCCACCTCATTAATAATGTTTTAGAGGTCTTCCAAGAATTGGAGGCAAACTCAATGGCCCATAATTCCATTAAAAAAATCAGAACATTTACTCATTTCCTGTCCTGAGATATTTCTCACATTCCCCAGAGTCTTCAAGAGACAGTTACTTGGAAAATATAGTCTATTTATTATTCTTTTTCAGAGTCTAGAAGTGTGCATCACAGCATTAGATACAAGATGAAGTCTAGGTAAGGTGACTGGAGCATTGGAAGAGTCTGAATGCAGTGTAGGTGAATTGTGTAGGTATCCTGGAACATGAGCTAAGCATCATATGAGATCAATCTAACTAGGATAAGCAGGCCCATGGTTGGAGACTTAACAAGGACTCGGTTGGCATTTGCTGATTGACTGACAAATGTCCAGAATATAATTGTCTCATGGGGCTGTTGCCTTGGTGAGGCAGGCAGGAAGGACGTGACTCCTTTGCCAATTAAACAGTTTCCTTGGTTCCTCTTGTGATCAGGGGAAAGGGTTAAATAGTGACTTTTAAGTTGGGATGATGAAATGAACTTTGCCTCTAGAGAAAGCTATTTTATGAAACTTTCTCCTTTTTTACTGGGAATTTGGGAGGCTGTGCTCAGAGTTATAGATAGAGATAGAGATACAGATAGGCTGTGCTCTGTCTTGGGGGATAGAAGTAAGTCTGGCCTCTCTCAATTCTCCCATTTGCTTTGAAATTTCTTTCAAAGCAAAACCAAACAGAGAAAGCAACCAACCAACTAGGCTCACATGCCTTATCGAGGTCACTTGAGGACTGAAAACAGAATATGTACCGGGCAGAGGAATTAAAGGGTGTGGTGCTGCTGGTGCCAGCCCGGAATCTGTCTCTAGGGGCATTCCTTCCTGCTGCTTGTTTTTTGGAAATTTTCCCTTTTTCCTAAGATAAATCCCAGAAACCATTATTGGGAAGGGGGAAAGCTCCTAACAGGCTGGTCAGCAAACAGCTGCTTGGCTTTTTGGAGGATGCCAAGGACAGGATTTCTCATGGTGGGCTGTCTCAGCCAGGTTTACTTCCGCATGGAATAGAATCCCATAAACATCCTTCCAGCTGTTGCAGCCCAAGACAGATTTCCCTTTGTGTGATTGCCTGGTGCAGAGTGCAGTATAGTGGCTGGCCCTGGGCCCAGGAAGAAGGGATCTGAACAGAGGGCCTGGTCAATGATCCTTTCACTTTCCAGAATGCCAGAGAGAATGCCCAGAGATGTATGGGGACCAAAGAGCTGCCAGCTCTATCATTTAACTTTCTAACCCCAACAACACAATTTTTCTCTCAGTAATACAAAAAGACCCAGGGCTTCTCATAACAGAGCCTGAATTTCTGGGCTACTCTAGAAGAGACACTGACAAGCTGAAGCTGGACCATAGAAAGCTGACCAGGATGGAGCAAGGGACTGGAAAGAAGGAAACAGTTGAAGAAACTGATTGCTAAAAATATATACGCATTGACTTGACTCTATTTCATTTTACTATCTTCCTTTACCGTTCTAGTCACACTCTTCTGGACGTGTCCCACCTTGCCAATGTCCTCCCTAAAATATGGTACTCAGAATTGAACATAATACTCCACATGCAGTTCCACAAGGGCAGAGGACAGCAGAATTTTGGATTCCATGTTTTTGTGAATGCCCCCAAAGGCTATGTTAGCTTTTTTGGAAACTGGCAGACACTCTGCTAAAAGCCCCAGATTTTTTCTGTAGAAATTGTTGTCTCTCCATACCTCCTCTATCTTGTAGTTACGCAGAAGAATGTGTTAAGTGTTGAATGAAATTGGTGTCGTGAAAGTAATTTCAGGTCTTTACGACAAAGAAAGAGAGGGATTTGTTGGGCAAGACGGCCTAGATAGCTGAAATCATACCACCTAAGTACTACTACTCAAGGTAAACAAAGATGTAATGGAACAGAACATAGTAGACACCCCATCCCCATTCTTTACACACACACACACACACACACGCATACACACACACACACACGTAATTACACCCTCCTACCTCTACACTTTCCAAACTTGTAGTGGTGCGAGGTGTGTAGTAAGGAGTTAATAGAAATCATCCCCAGGTTTTGTCACTTATTGATGATCCAGGTAGTAAGGAGTTAATAGAAATCATCCCCAGGTTTTGTCACTTATTGATGATACAAACTTGAATGGCATGTTGATTCTTGAGCCTTGGTTTTCTCATCTGAAAAATGGGGATGATGGGCCTTACTCATCTCACAGAATAGTCATTAGAATCAAATGAGATAATGCTTCCAGAGTATTCTATAAGCTATAATGCTGCATGATTGTGAAAGGTTATTAAGTAGTAGGTGTAGTCGTAACATATTCTATGTAATTATGGTGGTTGCTTTGTCCCAGAATCACATGAACAAAGTGCAGAACATGCTAGGCTTCTCTGTGATGCTAACAGTAAAGACAAAGCATGTGGATACTCTTAGTAAAGTTTAAAAATTGTGGCCCCTGCAGGTTACTGCCTGTAGTCAAGTGATACACTTGTCCAAAAAATCCCTCTAGGTCATTGAGAGGTAGCTAGGTGGCACAAAGGATATATCACCTGGCCTTGAGTTGGGAAGACCTGAGTTCAAATCTGGCCTCAGACACTAGCTGTGTGACCCTGGGCAAGTCACTTCACCCTGTTTGCCTCAGTTTCCTCATCTATCAAATGAAGTGGAGAAGGAAATGGCAAACCACTTCAATATTTTTGCCAAGAAAACCCCAAATGGGGTCATGAAGAATCAGATATGAGTAAAAATGACTGAACAACCACAAAAAGGTCATTGAAAAGCAAAAGAACCATACATTTCACAAGATCCTTGACTTATGTTAGAAGGGATTGTAAAGGTCATCAAGCCTAGAGGTGTCAGACTTGTAGCTGAACCAGATTAAAATATAATTGAGAAATGTTTAATAAAAATAAATTAAAATACAATACAACATAGATAATGTTCATTTGCAGTTTTCTAAGACAATATGCAGTCCACAGGGACTTGTTTCTATTTGAATTGGACATTAATGGTCCAGTCTAGCTTCTTCATATTACTCATGAGGAAATTTAGATATGAAGGAGGCTAAGTAACATTCCCCAGATCACATAATGTGACCAAGGTCTTCTGCATTCTTTGCATTGCACTCAAATCATCATTTTTTAAAGTAACTTTCCTTACACCTTAGGCAGCTGTATGATTCAGTTTCCTTATCTGTCAGATGAACTGGAGAAGGAAATGGCAAACCACTTCAGTGTCTTTGCCAAGATAATCCCAAATGGAGTCAAGAAGAGTCAGACATGACTGAACAGCTCCAAAGTGATAGCATTTCCTTATGCCTCAGACCTGCACAGTCCATACAATTCACAGTATTGACCAAGATCTTCCTCCTTCTCTCCACTGCACTCAAGTCATCAGGTTTTAAAAAGCCACCTTCCTTGCACCTTAAGCAGTTGAGTGCTTTCCCTACCCCAAGCCCAGTTCTGTCAGGACATTTGTTTGAATGGGGGCTGAGGTGCAATATGTGATCCAGGACATATCCCACCTTGGGTCGTGCAGGATGGTGCCAGGAGAGACTGATATTTGTTGTCAAATAAGACCTTAACCTGCGCTAGTCTAGTAACAGGTCTGTATATTTATCCGCACAAACTAAACCAGTGATTCTCAATATGTTTGAGTTCCAGGCACATCTCATTTTATCCTCACAAGATCTATGAGAAAGTAGGTGCCATTAATATTCCAACTTTTCAGGTGAGAAGACTGGTCTCCAGAGATTTGAAGTCACTTTTCCTCAGGTCGCACAGGTAGTTAGCGTCTGGGGTAGATTTTGATCCCAGTTTTTCTGACTTCATCCATCATTCTCTCTGCTATGACTTTCTGGGAGTAGTTCAACAAGGCTTCCCACTCAGGGCTGAATCCTTCAACAAAGGTAGTGGAGGAAAGTTATGATTCCATGAGCCCATGGGATTTGTGGCTGGTGGGTAGGATATTTGACAGTGTTGCCCACAGGAAGTCACCCATCCCTTCCATAAATTCTGTAAGGCTTCTTAATGACTTCAAAAGCCTTGATGAGAAGGGAGTCAACAAGTCTTTTTCTTCTGTTGAGATGGAAGACCACCAGGCCTTGCCATCTGCCCTGCCTTGACATCCTACAAAGCGCTAGCACTGCCAAATGACCTGCTGGTGCAGCCTGATGAATCCTGGGCTTTGCCGTCTGCCCTGACATGACACCCCTAAGGTTTGGGGGCCTTTCTATTTTCTCTGTAGCCACCAAATTTTTTTCAAGTATTGTCTTTCCCAGTTAGAACTTAGGGTTCTTTAGAGCAGGTACTGTCTCATTTTTTTTTTCCATTTGTATTGCCAGCATTTACCACAGTGCTTGGAACATACTAAATGCCTAATAAGTCTTCCTCTTTTCCTTCTTCCTCTCCTCTCCTCTCCTCTCCTCTCCTCTCCTCTCTTTCTCTCTCCTTCCCAGAGAAGTCTAACACAAGGCACCACACAGAGTAACGGCTCAGGGAGAACTTATTGTTGTAAATTCCTGTACATTGTTCAGTGATGATAACCCCTCAGAATATCTGCAGAATACTTTCCTATTTGCATGGCACTTGTCCATCCATTATCCCAGCTGACTCTCATGATGGCCCTATGAGCAGGGCAGACCTAAGGCAACTTCATTTTATAAATGATGAGGACTCTGAGGCTTGGAGAGCCAACTTTCTCAGATCATATGCCTATTAAGTGTTGAATCAGGGCTAGAACTCAAGGCTTTTGATCCTCAGTCCTATCCCTTCCTAGGATTCTCTAATGGGCATGGGATATACAGGGAGTCTATTTATTAGAGCAGGAAGGAATCGTGGGGATCATCTAGTCCAAACCCCACATTTTACAGAGGAGTAAAGTGAGACTCAGAGAGATCAAGTGATTTGCCTAAGGTCCTACAGGTATTAAATTGTAGAGCAGGGATTAGAAACCAAGTCTTCTGACTCAAAATCCACAACTCTTCATTATCTCACAGTGTCTTTAAATTAATAAGTGACACTAATTTGCATTTTAGTCTACAAAGTGCTTTGTGTAACTTTTCTTATGCAAGTCTTATGAGGAAAGAATTGTAGCTCTTATTACAAGAGAACCAGCATGATATGGTAAATAAAGTGTTGGGCTTGGAGTCAGGAAGACCTGAGCTTGAACAGACCTTCAGACAATACCTAGGTTACTCTAGATGACTCACTTCTCCTCTGGGCCTCAGTTTTCACATCTATTAAATGTTGTTGTTCAGTTGTGTCCAACATTTCATGACTCCATTTGGGTTTTGAGGGTTTTGGGGTTTTTTTGGGCAAAGATACTGGAATGGTTTGCCATTTCCTTCTCCAAGTCGTTTTATAGATGACAAAACTAAGGCAAACAGGGTGAAGTGACTTGCCCAGGGTCACAAGTTAGTAAGCGTCTGAGGCCAGATCTGAACTCAGGAGGATGTCTTCCTGATGCCATACCTAGCACTCAATCCACTACATCACCTAACTGCCCTAACCTATCAATTAGGGATGATAATCATAGTTCTACCCCACAGGGATGTGGTGAGAACCAAATGAGATATTGTATGTAGAGTGTTATGGAAATTTTCAAATTCCATATAAGCTTTAGCTATTATTATTATCTCTATTTTATAAATGAGGAAGTTGAGCTGATCCAGACAGTCTTCTTGATTCCCAAATCCAATACTCTTTCCATCATACTTCTATCAACCAAGTTGGGAAGATTTATGCCAGGGTACACTGGGAAGAGAGTACCCACACCTATGCTGTTATTGCCACCTAACTCTCAACAGATGAGCTAACCAGCCCTGGGTACAAAGAGCTTATGTACCCAGCTGCACTCACCTAAATGGAATGGTGGCGTTCTCTAGACCCCTTCTCTTTCTACACAGTAAGCCTTTTATTTGAAAAACAAAGAAGGCAAAAACTACTTGGCTTTCTTTGTTAAAAGGATCTTCTATGTGAAGATTTTCCTAAATATTAAAATCAGAGGGTCTCCTATAAAGGTTTCCTCCCCCATACATGCTCACACATACACATATAGGCACACATACACTCACACACACACACACACACACTCTCTACTACACCCATACACACACACACGCACACCCCTTGCTATTGCCCAGTGCCCATGGTCCAGGGGCTAAAGTAGGACATTAAGGGTTAAGCTTCAGGCTGCTGGTCCTGACCCTGCAGCGAGAGGACAGAATGCTTCAATCTTGGAGTTTGCTTTAAGACACAATAAAAGAGGCTGACATGCTGTGTAAGCATTGTTCCTAGGTCTTGTCATTCCAATTATTTTTTACGTTTTCTCCTTATATGAGAAACATCTCAGCCACTAACTCAAACACGGAAATACCTATTTATGTTTCGAAACAAGCAGTTTAACGGCATTATATACAGATGTCTAAATATTTTGAAAGTGTCTGTTTATGGGAGCAAAATGAAAAGTACCTGTTTTCATTTGAGGGATTTTATCGGGAATTTGCACGGGAAATGAAAGGGGTCTGCCAGGAGCTGCCTCGTAGTAAGGAGTGGCCCCAGTCAGTGCTGGGGAAGCAAGTCCAAGAGCAGATGGAGTTTGAGTGGGTGTGGAAGGAGCAAAGCCAGGGACTCTTCAACACAGAACTCAAACAAGCAGCTAGGGCCTGTTTGGGCTTGGGGCTGGGCCAAGGCACAGCCGGAAGATTCCAGGCCAAGTAATAAATATTTCCACATAGGACCTGACCATTACGAAGCAAATTGCACATGCATTGTCTCATGGCAGGGTTACTTACACCCATTTTACAGATGAAGAAATATATTGAATTCCAATGGAACGTAATGGGCAGAAACTATTCTTTTGGATCCCCAGCGCCCTGTCTTGCCTATGGTAGGCATGTAGTTAAGATTTGTTAAATTAAACTAAAATCAAAGAATATTAGAGATAGAAAGGAAGTAGAATCAGAGTCAGTTTAATACAACCAATATTTTATCATCTACTGTGTGCAGAAGACTGATGATGGTGCTGGGGTAGAGTCAAAGCTTAGATAAAACAGGATCCCTGATCTTGGAGAAGGGTGAACAAGACTGGGTTCAAATGTCATCTCTGATACTACTTCTCTGACCTTGGGCAAGTCACAAGCTCCCTGGGTCTCAGTTTCTTCAGCTGTAAAATGAGGAGAATAGATTACATGGCATCTGAGCTACCTTCCATTTCCATATTTAGGAACCTATTGTAATACATTAGGAGCAGTAAGAATGAGGAAGCATAACATGCTGGATAGAGACCTGGACTTTAAGTCAGAAACATTTGAGTTCAAGCCCCATCTCTGATGTGAACCATCTGGGTGACTTGGAGGGAGTGGCTAAACCTCTCTGTGCCCCAGGCAACTCTTTGGGAATAGAAGTTGCCAGTTAGATGCCTGTTTGCATTAGTACAGATTTTTCAAGCTATGATCCTACGTCTGAGAATCATTTTGGTACAAGGGTGGTGGTATCGACTTACATGATTTATCACCAACAAGCACTAAGGGGAGAGGTACCAAGGAGTTCTACTGTGTATCTGAGTCAGAAAATGCTTGGTACTGGGGGTTCACTGGGCTCACCTGTTCTTGCACATTGGTAATGACCTTATAACTCCTCCCAAGATGGTAGGTGATGAGGCCACCAAGAAAACACATGAGACAAGTTCTAAGCAACTGATTTCTGAATTCCAAGGTGTTTATTTAGACCCTTTAGTGCCTTTGGCACCCTGAGACTAGAGATCTCTGACTGTTATGAATTCCTCTGAGGGTCAGGGGCAAAGGATTCAATTTACATAACACCCTTGAATAAAGCTCTGTACTTGGTATCATCAGGACCTAAGTTCAAATTATTCTTAAGAGCAGTATATTCATGGGCAAATGACTTAACTTCTCTCAGTCTCAGTTTCCCCATCTGTAAAATGGGGATAATAATAGCACCTATTTTACATGGGTCTTGTGAAGGACAAAACTTGTATAACATACATAAATATTTTGCAGATCTTATAGTGCTATATAAATGCAATCGATGAGCTTTTCTGGAGGCCAAAGACAGCCTACATTTGCACAGGAGAAGACCCTGGATGGCCAGTGGCCATGGTTCCTCTGATTGCCTCTCTCTGCTTCTAGCTCAGGATGAAGCTGTGTGTGCTTCCCTCCTACTCACCATCATCACCACCACCCCCCAACCTGAATAATATCATAAGGAAAAGTCCTAAATTCTTTCCAACTCTGAGTGTCTGATGTCTTCCCATAACCCCGAAAGAACTTTGCATTATTCTGCGTTCAAGAGACAGAACATGCTAAAGAAGGCAGACAAGTGGTTTCATGAGCTATAGAACTGGGAAGAACTTTGGGAGTCATCTAGTCTATACCCCTTTTGTAGATGAGGAGACTGAGACCCAGAGAGGGGAAAGGATATAGTCATTCAAAACTAGGGTTAGTTTCATGGACTTTATAGCTGGATAAGGCCTTAGTGATAATGTAGGGCAAAGCCTCTATTTTATTTGTTTTTAAGGTAAGCTTTATTAATATCTTCTGTTTTTAGACCAGTCAAGTTCCAGATATAACTGCTCCCTTGAAGGGAGTTAAAACATTTAAGCAAAACCATTGGGCGGGGGGCAGGCAAGAGACACCAAAATGAGTCATAAACCATTTCATTTTTACAAATTAGAAAACTAATACCCAGAGGAAAAAAGTGACTTGCTTCACAAAGCAAGTCACAAAAATGGTAAATAGTAGCTGGGATTGAAACCAAGTCTTTTGACTCTGAATCCAAATACAATTTCCTTTCAAAATGTCCAGTGGATGAAAGACATCCATATGTGGAAAAACAAAGAATCAGAGAGGGCTGGAGTGGGGGAACCAGAAAGGGACACTTTTAATAATGGAGACCATTATCTTTCAAATAATGGAGGCAGCTAGATGGAACAGTGGACAGAGCTCTGAACTTGTAGTCAGCAAGACCCAGGTTCAAATCCTGCCTCAAACATTCACTAGCTTTGTAACAGCCTCAGTTTCCTCTTCTATGAGGATAATAGCCCCCATCACACAGGGTGATTATAAGGATCAAATGAAATAATTCATAGAAAGCATTTTGTATACCTAACAGTTCTATAATTCTTCTTATTATAATTCTTCTTATTATTATAATGGACAATTTTTGTTGCTACCAGTGATGTTGGATAACTAATAAAGGGTGAGTTCCCAAAAGATCTTCTCCCAAAGGGATTTTATTATATTTTTCAGTTTAGTCAGGGGGCCCCTTGTTTTTCCCCATTCCTTCTTATCCAGCTCTGCTGCACCAGTAAGGAAGATCTGCCAGGCACACTTAAAAGACAAAGGATCAAAGGCAAAAAATAAACAAATGCTAATACCCTGGAGCAAGGCTGACCACCTACTGGGCTCTGGCTGTTCAAAGCTCACCGACCTCCCCAGGATGCGAAGCCCCTGCCCAGTCACCTGGGCTTTCAAGGCACTTCCCCCCAGCTCAGCTTCCCAGCTCCCTATCCTTGGAGAAATCTCTCCACAATCCCCCCAGAGCTCCTCCCCAGGCCTAAATCCCTCCATCTTGGAAAGGTCTGTCCTTCCAGTCCCAGGATATTTCCATGACAGTTATTGTTTGTTCTTGTTCTTTAGAGGACCATGTCATCAGGAAGCTGATACCATGACTTACAAGTGAATTGGATTTAAGTGAGGCAGGGCTGTGCAAAGTCATCAGCCTCACTCTCTCCTCTGGAGCCCTATGAGTCCAGGGGCAAGATATGGGTCAGGATGACTGGAGATGGTCCTGGATGCAGAGGGGGACCTTGAGCTTTTTAAGCTAAGGTCTTGCTCAGGTCTCAGTTTGTTGAGGCAAAGCCCATTCAGTGATTAAGGCTAGGTAAGAAATGAGGCAGAGTACTTAAAAAAATAATAAAAAAAAAGAAATCAACCTGGGAGGGGAAGACCCTCAGGGTTTCTGGCCAGAACAAAAACAATTGCTGTTTATACTCAATCTAAGCCATCAGAGTCCAGTGACCAAACTCTAGGCTTGGACTGGGACCTATTGTTGGTCAATCAGTGAGAGCCAGAGTGATTTGGGTTTAAGGAATGATCTTTAGAAATCTATTGGGGAAGTGAGATTAGAGACCACAGTGGAAACTTTTGTACCTGGGATAAACTCCATTTGTCTGAGTCAGAGCTTGGGGCAGAGGAAAATACATGCCTCATAGGCATAGTCATATTTCCTTATGATGGGTGATGAGCAGCAGCTTACCCAGAGTCATCTCCTGTCCTTAGAACATATTGGATAATCCCTTATGCTATAACCTCCCCCTCCCCACCCCACAAAGGCAACAGGCAGGGAGCCATGGGAATAAAGAGCCCAAGAGAGGGGTACCATAGCAACAGGACCCTGGTATGGAGAACTGAGCCTGAGTCATGCAGGAAGTGGGACTCCTGTATGTTGATATACTGAGGCAAAGTACAAATTGATCTGTCCTAGGATTTTTATACCTCCACGTAGGGTCAAAGAATCATAGTATTTTAGACTTGGAAGGGACTTTTGAGACCTTTTTATTCAACTTCCTCATTTTACAGAACAAGAAACAAAGTCTCCAAGAGTAAATGACTTGGCAAGGTGCAACAGGTAGTAATGGCAAAGGGATAGGCATGATGGGAACCTAAGAACACACTCCCTCTCCTTGATATATATGGAATGTGGAGAGTGTGGAGAGGGGACATTGTTCCCTCTAGTTGTGTTATGGAATTATACCTTCTCAGAGTTGGAAGGAACCTCAGGAGTCACCTAACTCAACATATTCCTGAACAGTAATCCCCTCTACTTGATAAGGGATCATCCAGCCTTTAGTTGAACACCAGCATGGGTCACCCTCTTCCTCCTGAAGTAGCTCTTTCTACGTGGGAATTTTTGTTGCCTGGTATTTTTTTTCTCAGTTATATCCAACTCTTTGTGACTCCACTTTGGGTTCTCTTGGCAAAACTACTGAGTAGTTTTCCATTTGTGCTCTGGTTCATTTTACAGATGAGGAAATTGAGGCAAATAGGGCAAAGTGATTTGCCGAGGGTCACTCAGCCAAGTAAATGTCTGAGGCCAGATCTGAACTCAGGAAGATGAGTTTCAGCACCTTATCCTCTGCACCACCTAGCTGTCCCAATTTATTTCATAGGACTTTACAGAACCTCAAAATGACAGGAGCCCCAGTATGTATTGGCAGCCAAATTGTGCTGATCATAAGAGGGAGGGAGGAGAGGAGAGTTTGTCCATTGGAACTATACCAGTATAGATCCAGTAGGTGGGACCCTATCCAACAGGTTCAAGGCTGCTCTGCTTCAAAGCTCCAAGAAGGTGCTATTTAACCATGGACAAATTCTTTCCCTTTTCTGGGTGTCAGTCTCTTTTAGATAGAATACGAGTGAGATGGACTTGACTATCTCTTCCAAATCTAACATTCTTCCACCTATGAAAGCCAAATTATTGTAAGACAACATTTTCGTTTAGCATCTCTTGTGTATAATTGGACCCTAAAACCCATGTTATGACTTGAGCTCATTGAGATCAGACTGTTTCCTATGTGCATTTGTTTTCCCCACTTCCCAGCACATTGCTTAGTATCTTGTACTTGGTAGGTACCTAACAGAAATTTGATGAGAAGAAAATAGAGCTGATAAATCCTCGCGTGTCAGTGATGGGAGTGGCTTCACAGACCACCTAGTCCTACCATCTTGTATTTTAGCTCAGACAACTGAGGCTCATAGAGAGAGAGGAAGGTGCTAAGATCACAGAGGAAGTAGTAACAGAGCTGAGATTTGAACGCAGGTCTCCTGATTCCCAGGACAAGTCTATTTCCCTTGTACTGCCTCCTCCAATCTCTTCCATCCCTCCAATACTTTGAAGGGCCAGTTTGGCCTTGGGTAGAAAAGAGAAGACTTCCTGGGCTCATTGTTTGGATAGAGTCCTTATCATTTTTGGTCTACTATCCAAGTCCTCCCCACGCAAATGGCGGGGTGGGTCATTACCAGTCATCTTGACTTTGTCTTGCCACTGGACTCCGATGACTCTGGAGGAGCAAGTGAGGCTGATGACTTTGCATAGCTCTGCTTCAATTAAATCCAATTCACTCACAAATCAAAAGGTAATGTCATTGATCCTCCTTGAGAATGAAGGACCAACAGCAACATCCAACCAAGTTTCTTTAGAGCAACTCCTCCAGATGCCTTGATCTCAGAATTTGCAATGTGGGGAGTGGGTATTACAGCAAAGAAGGATAAGTAACCCAAAGAGTCATATTGCAAGAGGAGGTTAGGTAAGATCAATGGATACAATGGAGCCATTGAGGCAAAGTGAAATGAGAAATTAGCAATGCATTGGAAAGAGCCCTGGGCTTGGGCTTGGAGACGCAGATTTGGATCCAGGCTCTGCCACTCAATAACTGTGATTTTGGACAAAATGTTTCACCTTTCTGGATTTGAGGTCCTTCTCTTCAAGTGAAGGGTTTTTACTAGCTGAATTCTAAGGTCCTTTCTTGCATCAAAGTTTGAGGGTTCTTATGCTTGTAGTGAGGACTCCTGGAGCTGCCATAATCACATTCTCTGTCTTGCTCTCCTTACTGGGAGAGACACAAAGAACTTTATATTTCCCAGGGACCAAAACATGTAAACAGCAACTGATATCTATGTATGTATGTATGTATGTATGTATGTATGTATGTATGTATGTATGTATGTATGTATGTATCTATCTATCTATCTATCTATCTGTCTATCTATCTATCTATCTATCTGTCTATCTATCTATCTATCTATCTATCTATCTATCTATCTATCTATCTATCTATCTATCTATCTATCTATCTATCTGTCTATCTGTCTATCTATCTATCTATCTAGCCAGTTCCTCATCATATTGAGAAACCGGCTAGATTGATAGATATAGTTGCAATCAGATTAAGGAACTGGCTATACTCCCAATAAAATAAAAAGATCTTAATCCTATAACACTTTAAGGTTTATGAACATTTTCTTTACAACAGCCCTAAGAGGTCAGAAGTGCAAGGATTATCATTCCAGTATTCCTCCTACATGGCAGCTGGGTGGCACAACAGACAGAGCACTGGGCCTAAAGTCAGGAAGATCCAAGTTCAAATTTGGCCTCAGTCACTTATTGGCTGTGTGACCCTGGTGAGTCATTTAGCTCTGCTTGCTTTGGTTTCCTCATCTGTCAAATGAGATGGAAAAGGAAATGGCAAACCACTCCAGCATCTCTGCCAAGAAACCCCAAATAGGGTCATGAAGAGTTAGACTCAACTCAACAACAACAAAGAGAAGATTATGATTTTTCCTGAGATCCTCCTGTAAGGAAGTATCTGAGTTGGTGCTTGAACCTGACTGTGGATCCAAACTCTGTATTCTACCCACTTTACCTTGATGCTTATCATTTCTCCTGTTAGATGGTAAGGTTTTTGAGGTCAGGGACTATCTTTTGTCTCTTTTTGTATCCCCAGTGCTTAGCACAGAGTCTGGAACATTTATTGTTGCCATTGAGTTAGTTCAGTCACTTACAACTCGTTGTGACCCCATGGATCATACTGTTTATGGGGTTTTCTTGGCAAAGATACTGGAATGTTTTACCATTTCCTTCTCCAGTGGATAAAGACAAACAGAGGTTAAATGACTTGCCCAGGGTCATATAGATAGTAAGTGTCTGAGCTCAGATTTGAACTTCAGATCTTCCTGATACCAGGCCCAACACTCTATCCACTGAACCCCTACTTGCCTGGCACATAGCAGATACTTAGTAAATGTTAATAAATGAGTGAATTAATGAATGAGCTGGCAACTTCCTCCCCAGCTCCTCTATGTCTAAGCTTTTCCTTAGGGAGGCCACATGGAGGCTGCCAAGCTAGAAACTAAAAGCACATCTTTCAGGTAGGAAATCTGATAGAAAAATGATATGGATTGGAGTCGGAGAGCCTAGATACAGATCTCACCTCTACTACTTACTAAAGCTGTGGGTTTTCTGGAAGTTTCCTTCACCTTTTGGGCTTCATTTTCCTCAATCATATATGGAGGGGGTAGGGATAGGAAATGGGATTGAACTAGAACTCTTCCAGTTCTAAATTCTTTTAAGTCTATGATTCCTATACATAATAATTTTATGAAATACTCAAGAAAAAAAGTCTATCTATATTTCATAGTCTTGGGAGACAGCTGTTCTTGAGGCTTGGCATCTCTAAAGGGGGTAAATGTTTGCAGGGAAGGTCCCTGAAGTCACTAAATCTGAACCCTGATCCAGAACACTCCTGAGAGAGGGGTGAGTAACTCCAGCCAGCTGAGTTAGGGCTAGTGATAGGCCAAGGGTATATAGGGTAGAGTACAAAAGACACTTTGTACCCCAATTTTAAATATACACAAATGCATATGTCTAAAATCCAGGAAATCCTCTTCTCCATGTTCTATAGAGATCCAGTTTGTAATGTTAAGTTCTGTGGATGACAGGGAAGGATCAGTGTTTCTGGTCAACAGTGACACATGGGAGGCTGTAATAATCAGACCTTTCTAGGAGTCTTTGTCTTGGCCCCAATAGCTTAGTGTACTCCAGGAATATTTGGTCAAAAACCTATACGGAATCTAGCATGGCAAAGAGTGGGTACAGGCATGGCCACAAGCCACAAGCCCCTGCCTGCTGCTCTCCCCAACCTGAGTGTACCAGTATTTGCTCTGAGACATTTATAAGTGCCAGGGTCTGGAAGGGCTACTGGTATACAATTGGTTTGGTAAAGGCAGAGATCAGCCATTATTTTCTGCAGAATAGGTGAGCTGGGAGTCTGTTAGCTAGCACAAGTTGATGCTTTAGTTGTAATAAAATGAACATAGGAAGATAGGTGTTGAGGTGAGAAGACATCATTATTCACAGAATTTAATCTCAGGTCCTATTCCCTCCCCTTTTGTCATCATCGTATGTAGAAAGCATTTCTTGACATTGACGAGATTCTTGGTTGTACCTTGGGTTGCTATTTGGTTTTTTGATTAATTAATTGATTGACTTTTAGTTTTCAACATTCACTTTTGTAAGATTGTGAGTTCCGAATTTTCCTCCTCCCCAATGCAATCTGATATAGGCTACATATGTACAATCATATTAAACATATTCTGGGGTTACTATTTGGGTCATTTACATGCACACCAGGACTAGGAGCTAATTGATGACAAACTTGTACAATATTGGATTCAGTCTAGTATTGTCCAACTGAATGATACTAGCTAAAATGGCTCCCACCTCCTATTCCCCAAAGTCAGCCAGTGACAAGCTGACCACAATAACAAATTGTCATAACTTTGGCAGTTTAATACAAACCAGACAACTAAAATGAAACTGGTCAGAAGAGGGTAGGTTCTGCCCACCTTATACTTAGCCTAGAGTTTCAGGATTCAGATAAATAGCCTAGTCCTACCATCCAATTTACTGGGGCTCAGAATGAGAAGTAGGCATGCACAAAGTTACTGAATGGTAGAGAAGAGGGGTAGCCCAGGCTTTCTGTCTCCTCTCTAGAACTCTTCTTTGGGGTCATCCTCTGCTGGCATGTATTGCCTTAAGCCTCAACAGATCTCCCCCTTGCTGCCCTACTCCTGATAAGGCACTCACAGCATTCAAGACCAAGGAAGGCATATAGTGTTAGACACCAAGTCTTGTCCTATCCATTTTATAAAAAGTTTAAATTAAAACGATTTAACCTATAAAATAAAGGCCACTGTCCAACCGGCTGCCTAGAAGCCAGGGAACACAGACTGTGCTGGAGAAAGTTTCCTGGGCAGGTCAAATAACAGTCAGGACTTTGTTTAACGCATCTGAGTGGGGGGGGAGGTGTTGAGAAACAAACCCTGAAACCATTGACTAGTGGGGTCTGTTTGATCTTCTTTGAAATCAAAGGAACAAATATAATCTGAGGGATGAAAGTCAGGGAGTGGGCAGGACTCCGCCTTCCCAACCTCTACTGTGATCTAGTTATTCCTAGGTTTCTATATCCCTGTCTCTTCCTCATTTGGGAGAAAATCTACAAATCAGCAACAAAAGTTAGTGACTGGCTCTGCACTCATCGTGCTTCCCTACCCTCCCCACTCCCCAAGCCTTTCTACACAGTGATCTCAGCTGCCACCTCATACCTGCACTTTGACAAGTGGCTTATCCAACCTTTGCTTCAAGACCTTAGAGAATGGGGTGAGGGATGGAAAGAAACTCTCTCTTTTCCCTAGTTCTCACACACTTCTCCCTCACCCCATCCTTACTTTTAATAGGACAACTTTTTCCATAGCTATTCTAGTGAGCTGGTGGCCTTACCCCTTCCATTCTGGATCAGTTTACCCAAGTTATTTTATGGTGTGTTGAAATGATCAACTTTACTATTTTCAGGTTAATTGTTATCTATTCACACCTCTCTCATCTTGTCCTTATGAAGCTGACCTTCTGACCCCACATATACAATTTTACCCTTTTCCTTATTAAGCTTCACTGGTTTGGATTTGACCCAAAGTTCTAGTAGGCAAAGTTCTGCCATCTTGCCAGCATCCATTATCATCAGCCATCTTTACTGAGCTATCATCCTATCCTTTTTTGCTACTTGTCTTTTCCTCACTAAGGCACCTCCTTCCCCATTTTTGCCCTTAGCTTTCCATAGGCTGCCTCCTCTCATTCCAGCTTTAGCATTGCTGACATAATTCTTACAGGATCAGATACTATTTATATATACATAGGCTTCCCCCTGGTGAAGACGGTTCCTACATCACAGCCCTCTAGTAAGGCTTGGATTGGCCACAAAGACCTTGTGAGTTGTAGTTCTTTCTTACCAGTGGGAGGAGAGGAAGCTAGTTTGAGAACAGGAATGGAGGATGGTATTTTCCTTCTACAGTGGGAGCTTTTGGAGGAAATGAAGGAAGTTGAGGAGGAAGAGAAAGAGGAGGAAGGAAAGGGAGGAGGAGGAAATGGAGAGGGGGACCAGCCCCTTAAGCATTTGCAGCCAGGAGAGGGAGGGCTGGGGCCAATTTTATTGGCACTTGGTAAATATTGGTGATACAAGGAAAAGCAAAATAAAGCAAAAAAAAGCCAAAAAAACTATCCTCGAGGAGCATACAGTAAAATGGGATCTGGGTTCCTCACTTGCACCTCTCCTCCAACCCTTTGAGAATGATTTGTTTGTATTTTTTGATCACTTGTGTATTGGTGAACAACACAATCTTATAGATTTAATGTCAGACTTTTATTAGAAATATCCAATCTTCCCTTTTGTTAGATATTTAATACAGTTTTCCCCAGCACGTAGCTTTTCTTCTGATTCTAGGTGGCATGAATCCCCAACTTCCTTTGAAAGCTTTTAAATTGAAAATAATCAAGTTTGTTTTTTTCTAATCTCTTTTTTTGTCACATTGGATTCCAGATTCCCCCCACCCCCGAACATTGCTGTGAAAGATACAAACTTTTGTCCCTTTCCATTTTTTAAATCATGTGACTTTTTCTATTAGGATCATTTACCCATATGGAAATCTCAGCTGAGTTTTCTATTTGCCAGAGTCCTTTCTAATTTTCCCAGAAGTCCTCACAAAATAAAGAGTCCCTTTGTCAGGAGTTCCTGTTCTTGGGCTTTATTAAATATTAGAGTCTGAGTGAGTTTGTTTCTATGTTGTTTAGTCTATTCTACTGTTCTATTTTTTCCCTTCTTTCATATAATACCAGATTGTTTTGATCATTACTAATCTGCAATATAATTTGAGGTTTAATAGTGCCAAGCCTCCTTCCTTTCTCCTTTTTAAAAATCATATCAATTGATATATTTTTTACTTTTCCACTAAATGAATTTTGTTTTGATTCCATCTAACTTTAAAAAGTATTGCTCTGAAATTTGTTATAAGGCTAAATGTGTGGAAAAATGTGGGTAGGTATAGCCGCTGGACCCATGATTTCTTTGGTATTGAAAATGCCTTTTCTGTACTTCTTCCTTCCTTCTTCTCTTCTTTCCTTTCCTTTCTTCCTTCCTTCTTTACTTTTTTTCTTTCTTTCTCCCTTTTGAATAAGGGACTGATGATAAAAAATGAGAAATAGACAAGAAAAAGGAAATTAACATAATAAAAAATAATAATGTATCTAAGTTTAACCAATATAAACCATATATTTTTTAAAATTATAAAATTTTAATTGTATTTAATTATAAAATTAAAGGCCATAAAAAAAACCCAGCAGGAGTCTAGAGAGTGCCTTAGCCCTTAGTAAGCACGTGACTGGCCCAAGGTTGCAGCTAATTTATGTCAGAGACAGGACTTGAAGTCAGGTCTTCTGGTTTCAAGGTCAGGTCTCTATCCACTGAGATGACTTTAGCATCGTTTTTGCTGTTCTGTTGTGACTCTGACATGAACGCTGATGACCTCCCTAATTATTTGCTTATTTTCTTGCTGTAAACTTGTATTTATATCTGTCTTGGTAGGTTCCTTCCGCAGTATTTATCGTCACTATAAATGGAGTTTCTCCTCCTAACCTTTCCTCTTAGGCTTTGTTAGTTATACACAGGAAGAAAGATAATTTGTGTGGATCCTGCTGGTTTACCGAAGTTATTATCTTGATTTTTGGTTGCTATTAATTCTCTCAGGGAATCAAAGTAAAACAACATATTTCCTGTGAAAAAGACATACTCTTTCTTTCTCTTTTCCTATTCTTGTTTTTTAGCACATGGTCTGAGATGACTATGTCAACTTCCACTACTATTGATGACTCTGGTGCATGAAAATTAGCCATTATATCCCCTCAGGGCCCTAGAAAAATCCTGGATGTACTAAGGCAGTGTCTTTCTAATGCTCTTGACTTGAGCCCCCATTCCAGCGTGTGCTCAGACACCATCATCGGCTGTCATCACTAAGTCAGACAATCAGCTTGTAGAAATGGGGATTTACTAAGGAGGCACAGTAAGACCAGCTGATAAAAAACTCCACCCTTTTGAGTCTGTGGCCCACTCCCACCAGAACAGACAAAATCAAGAAGAAAGAGGGCTTAAGTTTAGAAAACAAATGTGCCAAAGGAGTAATCTAGGGTGCAGTGGGTATAGAACTGGGCCTGGAGTCAAGAAGACTTGAGTACAGATCTGGTCTCAGGCACTTATCAGCTGTATGACCCTGGACAAGTCACCTAACCTCCATCTGCCTCAGTTTTCTCAACTGTAAAAAATGGGGATAATAATAGCACCTACCTTCCATATCTGAGGATTAAACGAGACAATATCTTTTAAAGTTCTTAGCCCAGGGCCTGCCACCTAGTAGACAATAATTGCTTATTCGTTTATTCCTTGAAGTCTTTTATTCTGGGGATAGTCTAGCATTTTTAATGAGCTCTTTGTAGAGCCTTGAATGTATGTCCAGGATATCCTTGGTTATCTATGTAGCCATTAGTTCTTCCAAGGATGCTGCCAGAATGCCCACTAGGAATATGGGAAGCCACAAATCATCTTAAACTCTTAAATTCAGAGGATCCTCCTGTGGTCAAATTGGAAGGAGGTGAGAAGAAAGCTAAGCCTGAAGACAAGGCCCCTGCTTTTCCATCCTATAGAAGTAGCTAGATGGTGTTAGGCCTAGAGTCAGGAAGACCTGAGTTCAAATTCAGCTTCAGGAACTTACCAACGGTACCTTCTTGAGCAAGTCACTTAACCTCCGTTTGCCTCTGTTTCCTCTACTGTAAAGGGGAGATTGATTAATAACAGCATTTACCTTGCAGAGTTGTTTGTGAAGATCCAGTAAGATAATATTTGGAAAACACTTAACAATGCCTGACCAATAACAGGAACTGTATGAATGTTTATTCCCACCCTCCTCCTCTTCCTTTTCAGGTGCTGAGCTACAGTTCCCTCTTCCACACTGATAGGCATTTAAATCTCTTGGGCCCCAAACTGACTTGATAGTTCATGTATGACCCAGATTCCTCATCTAACCTCACAACACCTCCTGTTTGGTGTCATTCCAGTTGTTGAAGAACCCTGTGGTTGATGGTTGAGGAAGCTGAGATCTGGGAACAAGAATCGCCTTTCCTGACATTGCACAACTAGTCAAGGCTGCTTGCTGATTTTAAGCCCAGGTCTCCTGATGTTGAGTCTAGGACTCTTTCCATTGCATGAACTGTCTCTGCATAACCTTAGAGTGAGGCATTTGTATGTAAGTGGGAAGAGAAATTTCCTTCCTGCTTTGGTTCAGAGACCACTATCCTTGGGCCTTGGGTGAGAGTTGCAAAGAGATCAGTTTATAAAGTAGAATGACCTGTTAGAAATTAGTGGATTCTTTTTTCTCTGAGCGTCTTCAAACAGTGGCAGTGGGCAAGCACATAGAAGGAGGGACTCTTGCTCAGGGGTGGGGTGGGGTATGGATTTCCCATATACTTAAACTGGTGAATGTTGTTTCCCCAGGTTGAATATAAGCTAATTGAAGTCAGAGAGGACTTGTGTCTCTGTATTCCTAGCATCTAGCCTTGTTTCTGGAACACAGTTAAATACTTGATAAACATTTGTTAACTGGAGACCACTGAAGTCTATCCCAAGAAGCTGAAGATTCATTTACACTATGAGTTCGCCATTGACCCCATTCAGAAAATGTTTCAAATCAAAGTTCCAACCCTACTTCCAATCTGCTTTCAGTCTTGGACTACATGTCTCAGCACTCCACACCTGCCATATTGTGCTATCCACTTGAATCTTTGGCCCTCTCACTACATGAGAATCTCCTGGGAGTTACCTATCCTGACTCCTTGATCAGGCTCTGTTCTAGAAGGATCTCTGTCTCCACTGCGGAAAGCTCAAGCCATTGCCTTGGGAAGAAAGAAGATAGCACTCCATCTTGATTTTTATTTTCTCTACTAAGAGAAATGATTTTCAGACTGAGAAAGAGAGATAAATATGGTGAATGGGAAGATGAAATATATGACAAAGCACATGCCCAAATCTCTCATGGCATCCTTTTCCAGAGGATGGAGACATGTAGGCTTGGTGAGAAATATGGAGTCAGAACTGGTTAAGCCCTAGACAGTCAGATCATGCTTGTGTGATATTATTTATGTATGGTTGTGTATTCCTTGTGGTGTTTATGTGTGTATATGCTGTTTGTATATGAGTGTATCTATACACATAGGTGTGTCTAAGTGTGTCTATTTGTGCATGGGCGTACCTGTGTGGATAAATACGTGTACAGGTGTATACGGGAAGTCCCCAAAGTCTAAGCACAGCAAGGTATTAAATCTTAAACCTGCCCTAAGACTTTTGGGACATTTTGTATATTTCTGTGTTTATGTGCATATATTTGTATAAGCATGTATCTGTGCACAAAACTGTCTATATGTATAAGCATCTATGTACACATGATTCTATCTGTGCTCATAGGCATGTCTGCATGTGAATATATCTATGTATGTTTGTGTGTATCTTTGTATGGATAATTTTGTCCACATGTTTTTGTTTCTGTGTGTGTATGTGTCTGTGTTCGCATGATGGTATATACTGACAAGAGATATGTGTGTATGTGTGTGTGTGTGTGTGTGTGTGTGTGTGTGTGTGTGTGTGTAAAGGAGCCAAGTGAATAATTCCCTCAGAAGCCCATTCATCTTAGGGAAGATACTTCTACCTTGGCAAACCAAACTGTGAAGGAGGCAGAATTCTGTTTTCCTGCCTGGGAGAGTTTTGTCTCCTGCCTTTCTGTATGAAGTCTCTTCATCAGCCGGCCCCTCAGTTCTTTGCCCCCTTGACTCCCTGTTCTGCTCCACACCTCAGGAGAGAGCCCTAAAGCATTCTGCTCCAGGGGCTGCCTGAGCGTATTTCTGGGTCTCTGATGTCCCCCCTTAGGAACTCAGGCTTTGGGCTCTGTACAGTCGTTTGACCGGCAGCGGTCCCTGCCAAAGCTACAACTGATGATCAGAACAAGGGCTGCCCAAACTTCTGAGCAAGGGTCTTTTGATGTGCCTGGGGTGAAGGAGGGCGGGGGGCACAGTTGCCTTTGAAAGGAGGCTCAGCCAGTAAAGGGCCCTCCCTGAGGAGAGGCCTTTGATGGGTGCCCTGCCCTGTATAACTGGATGTTCCCAAGGAGCACAAAAGACCAGCAAGGATCCATAGAAAGTTGGAACAGAGACAAAGCAAAGCAGACACTACTTCCTGAGCTAATCTCTCAGCAAGGATTTATTGGGCCCCTACTGTGTGCAGGGGGCCTGGGCTACCTGAAAGTGGAAGGTATTCAGACTAAAACAGCTAAGGATGAGACCTAACTTTTTGACTCTTTCTATCACAGAATCTCCGAGCCGTAAGACATCTCAGTGGGCACCTACTCCAACCCATATCTGCCATTTCAACTTAGCTTGAAAGACTTCCAATGCAGGGGAACTCAAGGCCCATCCCACCCTCCTTGGAGTAGACGTTTCAGATTTTGAGCAGTTCTAACTGTTAGGAAATTTGTCATTTTTTTCTCTTAAAAAAAACTTGACTAAACCTTTGATTTCACTGGAATAATCAGCTTCTGGTGAGGATTCTCTTTTTACCCATGTAGGTTGGCACCTGTTCTTCAACTTATAAAATTAGAAAGCTGCCTTGGTCACTGAGAGTTTAAGTGACTTGTCCAGGACCACCCAGACGGCATGTTTCAGAGGTGAGATTTTAAAAACAGGTCTTTCAGACACTGAGTAGGGTTTTCTTTTCACTATATCCTCTCTGTGTGTGTCTGTCTGCCTCTGTGCCAGCTTCTCTCTCTCCCTTCCCCCTCTGTCTCTATCTTTATCTTTCTGTCTCTGTCTCTCTCTTTCTCTCTGAGTCTCTCTGTGTCCCTGTCTCTCAGTCTCTCTGTCTTTGATTTTCTTTCTGTCTCTCTGTCTCTTTCTCTGTCTCTGACTCTCTCTCTGTCTCTCTCTGTCTCTCTGTCTCTCTGTCTCTGTCTCTCTCTCTCTGTCTCTCTGTCTCTCTGTCTCTGTCTCTCTTTCTCTCTTCAGAAGCCCAAATCTTCCCCTTTTTGAACTTTCTTTCATTGTTTCCAGTTTTGTTCTTGAGGTCATTTCCATGCTTGGACTATGCTCCTTCCTACTCTCTACCTTATAAAGTCCCCGTTCCTTTATGATGCAGCTTAGACACCATCTTCTGTATTAAGATTTTCCTGATCCTCCCAATCACTAGTACCTTGCATCTGAAACTACCATGCATTTAATTATTTTGTATAGATTTGTATTTAATATATTTCATTTATACTGTCTATACATTTGTTGTTCCCCCCCCCCATTAGAATGTAAGATAACAAGCAAGGATTATTATATTTGCCAGCATCTAACACAGTACCTGACAAGTGGTAGTTGGTGTTTAGTTGTTTAATTGTGTCCAACTTTCCCTGACCCTGTTGGCCATACTGTCCATGGGGTTTTCTTGGCACAGATACTGGAGTGGATTTTCCATTTCCATCTCCAGTGAATTAAGGCTGTAACTGTAAGGGTAACACAACTAGTAAGTGCTTGAAATTGGATTTGAACTCATGTCTTCCTGATGCCAGGCCCAGGGCTCTATCTAGTGGTTTGTTCACCTGACCTATCACTGTGGCTGTTCAGTTGTTTTTCAGTCATGTCCAACTCTTCATGACCCCATTTGGGGTTTTCTTGGCAAAAATACTAGAATGGTTTGACATTTCCTTCTCTACCACCCGATATATAGAAGGTGCTTAATAAATACTTATTGATTGATTAGGCAAAAAAAATAGTTGTAGCACATTCCAAACACCTGAAGGCAACTATTATACTCCTAGGTCTATTCTTTAGACCAAAAAATCCCAATTCCTTTAATCACTCCTGACATAACACTGTGATATCCTCGAGACCAGGAACTGGCTTGTCTTTCTTTATATCCCTCAGTGCTTAGCATGGTTCCTGGTACATAGTAGGTGCTTAATAAATCCTTACTGACTGACTGATAGTCTCTCATTTCCCTGAGATTGTGCACCCTGCACTGTTCTCCTCTCCTACGTACTCTGGTATACTAATGTCCCTCCTGTGACACATTTCCAGAATTGAACATAATCCTTGAGCTGTCTGACCACTGGGACCAAAACCTCCCTTTTTTGGGACATCATGCCTCTCTTAATGCAAATAAGAGTTTATTAATCTTTCTGGATGCCCACCATACTGCTGATTCACAGTGAGCTTACACTCAAATAAGACTCCCCAGACCACTGGCATAGGAAGTTTATCTTCCCTGTCTTATATTTATGTACTCAATAATTAATTTTTTAAGCGCAAGTTTGCCATATATTCATAATAAGTTTAATTTTTTAAAAAAAATCATACCATCTGACAGCTAGATAATGTAGTGGATAGAGAGCTTAACCAGATATGTGAACTTGGACAAGGCATATCCTCTCAGCTTCAGCTTTCTTATGTATACAGTGGGAATCAACAACAGCACCTACCTCTCAGAGTTGTTGTGAGATAATATTTGTAAAGCATTTTTTAAACCTTAAAATGATGTATAAATGCTAGGTAGTAGTAGTAATAGTAGCAGCAGCAGTAGCAGTAGTATTCTAGGCCACTGAAAAGTCTTTTTAAAAATTTTAAATCTATCGTACCAATGGTTTATCCTTTCCAGAATCATGTCATCTGAAAATGCAGTTGCCTAGAAATAAGAAATGAGCATGAAAAGAAGTGAAGACTTTTCAAAAATTTTTTTAAAATTTATTTATTTATTTTTAGTTTTCAACATTCATTTCCACAAGATGTTAAGTTCCAAATTTTCTCCCCATCTCTCCCCTCCCCCACCCCAAGACACCATGCATTCTGATTACCTCTTCCCCCAATCTTCCCTCCCTTCTATCACACCCTTCCCTTCCCTTATCCCCATCTCCTCTCTTTTCTTGTAGGGCAAGATAGATCTCTATACCCCATTACCTATATTTCTTATTTCCTGGTTGCATGCAAAAACAAGTCTCAATCTTCGTTCCTAAAACTTTGAGTTCCAACTTCTCTCCCTTTCTCTCTCCCCACCCATCCCCTGGCAGCTAGGTGGTGCAGTGGATACAGCACCAGTGCAGGAGTCAGGAGGACCTAAGTTCAAATCTCACCTCAGACATTTGACACTCACTAGCTGTGTGACCTTGGGCAAGTCACTTAACCCCAGTTGCCTCATCCTGGTCATCTCCAGTCATTCTGATGAATATTTGGTCACTGGATTCAGATGGCCCTGGAGGAGAAGTGAGGTTGGTGACCTGCACAGCCCTTCCTCACTCAAAACAAAGTCAATTGCAAGTCATGTCATAATTTGTCTGATGGCATGGTCTTCTATGGCAATGAAGGATGAACACACACAACACCCTTCCCCATTAAGAAGGCAAGCAATTCAATATAGGCTATACATGTGTAGTTGTGAAAGACTAACTATATTTCCCTCCATCCTATCATGCCCCACATTTATTCTATTCTCTATGCTCCCCAAAAGTATTTATTTGTAATTACTCCCTCCTCCCATTTCCCCTCCCTTCTATCATCTCCCTCACAACCCACTTATCCCCTTCATCTCTACTTTCCTGTAGTGTAAGATAGATTTTCATAACAAATTGAGTGTGCATGTTATTCCCTCCTTAAGCCAAATGTGATGAGAGTAACTTCACTTTTTCCCTCTCACCTTCCCCTTTTCCCCCTCCATTGAAAAAGCTTTTTCTTGCCTCTTTTGTGAGAGATAATTTGTCCCATTCCATTTCTTCCTTTATCATCCCAGTATATTCCTCTCTCTCCCCTTAATTTTATTTCTTTAGATATCACCCCTTCCTATACCTATTCAATTGAATATTCCTATTCAATTCACCGTGTGTCCTCTGTCCATAGGTATGTATATAATCCCTCTAACTACCCAAATACTGAGAAAAGTTTCAAGAGGTACAAATATTATCTTTCCATGTAGGAATGTAGACAGTTCAATTTTAGTAAGTCCCTTATGATTTCTCTTTCCTTTTGACCTTTTCATACTTCTCTTGATTCTTGTGTTTGAAAGTCAAATTTTCTATTCAGCTCTGGTCTTTTCATCAAGAATGCTTGAATGTCCTCTATTTCAATGAATAGTCATTTGTTCCCCTGAAATATTATACTCAGTTTTGCTGGGTAGGTGATTCTTGGTTTTAGTCCTAGTTCCTTTGATTTCTGGAATATCGTATTCCAAGCCCTTCGATCCCTTAATGTAGAAGCTGTTAGATCTTGTGTTATCCTGATTGTATTTCCACAATACTCAAATTGTTTCTTTCTGGCTGCTTGCAATATTTTCTCATTGATCCAGGAACTCTGGAATTTGGCTACAATATTCCTAGGAGTTTCTCTTTTCAGATCTTTTTCAGGAGGTGATCTGTGGATTCTTTCAATATTTATTTTACCCTCTGGTTCTAGAATATCAGAGCAGTTTTCCTTGATAATTTCATGAAAGATGATATCTAAGTTCTTTTTTTGATCATGGCTTTCAGGTAGTCTCATAATTTTTAAATGATGTCTCCTGGATCTATTTTCCAGGTCAGTTTTTTCCATTGAGATATTTCACATTGTCTTCTATTTTTTCATTGTTTTGGTTTTGTTTTGTAATTTCTTGTTTTCTCATAAAGTTATTCGTTTCCAACTGCTCCATTCTAATTTTTAAAGAATTATTTTCTTCAGTGAGTTTTTGAACCTCCTTTTCCATTTGGCTAATTCTTCTGTTTAAAGCATTTTTCTCCTCATTGGCTTTTTGGACCTCTTTTGTCATTTGGATTAATCTATTTTTAAAGGTGTTATTGTCTTCAGCATTTTTTTGGGTCTCCTTTAGCAAACCGGTTGACTTGCTTTTCATGAGTTTCTTGCAGTGCTCTCATTTCTCTTCTCAATTTTTCCTCCACCTCTCTTACTTGATTTTCAAAATCCATTTGGAGCTCTGAGACCATTGCATATTTTTATGGAGGTTTTGGATGCAGAAGCCTTGACTTTTACATCTTCTTCTGATGGTATGCTTAGTTCTTCTTCAACTGAAAGGATGGAAGAAAATACCTTTTCACCAAGAAAGGAATCTTCTATAGTCTTATTTTTTCTCACTTTTTTGGCATTTCCCCAGTCTATTAAGTGACTTTTGAGTCCTTTGTTAAGTGGAGAGTATACTTTAGGGACCTGTAAGTTCTCAGTTCCTCCAAGGTGACACAATCAAGGGAGAGGAGTTTACTTCTCTCCCGGCCTGTGCTCTAGTCTGGAAGCAACCATAAGCTTTTCTGCCCAGGATCTGTGAGTAGAATTCCCTCTCCAGAGCCTCCATCAGTTCCCTCACACAAGAAGTTTTCCTTACCCGAGGGTTGCCACTCAGGGCTGAGATCCAAATCAGCTATGCTATTCCCCAGGGTCTTTTGGCCAGGGTTCCAAAAATGTGTGCTATGCCACAGTGACTGCTGCTGCCCTGGGGTCAGGCCTGAGGCTGGACCCTGCTTCCTTCTCTTCCAGGTGAAAGAGCTTTCACACTGACCTTTGAAGCTCTCTTTGGTGTTTATGGGTTAAGAAACCTGGAAAACACAGCTGCTGCCTGTGATTCTGAACCCTGAAACCTGTTCCAGTCCTGTCCCTGCTGCTGAAGCCAAAGCTGGGCTGTGCTCCACTCTGAGCCTGATGTGATAGACCTTTTCTGTCAGCCCTCCAGGCTGCCTTGGGCTGGAAATCTTTTTCACTCTATAGTTGTGTGGCTTCTGTTGTTCTAGAATTTGTTTAGAGTCATTTTTTACAGGTATTTTATGGACTATGGGAGTAGAGCTAGAGCAGGTCAGTCCTTCTACTCCTCCATCTTGGCTCTGCCCCTCAAAAACCTTTTTTTTTAGTTTGGAGGGAGCTGACTCATTGAAAATCAGATGTGGAAGTACTCTTTGGAGTCTGTGTTTTCCGCCCCTTCATTGTATACATGGGAAAGTTGTGGCACAAAATGAGACCAATAAAATCCCTTAGCGGAGGGAGGGAGCATGGTATTCTAGAAAGATAACAAGGGACCTGGAATCTAATCCCAACTTTACTACTTACTGTACAACTTTCAACAAGTTATTTGACCTCTGATTGATTCAATTTCCAATGAGGAGACTTGTCTAGATGATATCCAAGATGGCTCCCAGCTCTACACCAATGATCCTTTTAAACCTTGTGTGGAAAGCTTAGGGTAGACAAGCCTCTGGTAAGGATTCTCCTTTCAATTGGCTTGGCTGACTTTCAGGCAACAGAGGCCAATACAATTACTATGTTTGTATTTCAAGACTTTCTATTTTGGTAGTGCAAATGTATGCTATCCTGATAAATTTGTTTTCAGTGCTGCTGCTTTATCAATGATCAATTAATTTTAATTGATTCTCTAGGATTCTCAAAAAAAACCATCAAGCCATGTGCACAAATTATAACGTTATTTCATCTTTACCTTTGTTTATTCTCTCAATTTCTATTTCTTGTCTTAATGCTGTATCTAGCATTTTTGAAATTATATCAAATAATAGTGACAATTGGCATCCTTGTTTCACCTCTGATTTTATTGGAAAGGCCTCTAGTATTTCTCTATTACAGAAAATGCTAGATTTTAATTTCAGATAGATACTATTTATCATTTTAAGAAATTAATTAAAATCCTATACTTTTATTTTTTTAAGTTGTATTTTTTTTCAAGTGCCTTTTCTATATCCATTGACATAATAATGGGATTAAAATTTTTATGCTTTATTATGTTTTATTATGTTTACAAATTTTTTAATATTGCACCAACTCTGCACTTTTGATACAAACCCAACATGTCTGTAGTATATGCTTGGTTTAATATTTTGTAACCTATTCAGTGAAATTTTATCCAATTTTCAATTGGGACATTGAATATTAGAATTTGGGGAATACTGAGTAATTTTCTTTCTCTGCTTCATCCCTCATGGCTTCCATAACAAGACCTTATTTTCTCATAGAAGGAGTTAGACAAGATCCTTCCCCTCCCTATTTCTGTGAACACTTTATTTAATATTGAAATGAATTGTTCATTGAATTCTTTGATAGGATTCGTTTATTGATCCTCCTGATCCTGGAAGTTACATTTCCTTTGGGAATTCCTTTAAGACTTGTTCAATTTAGTTTTTTTCTAAGATTAGGTTATTTAAATGCTCCATTTCTTGTTCTTTTAATCTGGGTATTTTATGTTTTTAAAATGTCCATTTAATTTATCATTTTTGCTTACATTTAATTGGACAAAATGATCTTTAACTTTCCTCTATTTCCTTTTCCTTTTTGAAATTCATAATTTATTTATTTTTCTTCATACAATTTGGATAGTATACTATTTATTTTATTAGATTTTTTTCAAAAAAGCAGCTTATATGTCAATTTTGACATTTTTATATGTCAGTTTAATGTTTCTTTTTTGTTTATCTGGTATTTGATTTTCATAATTTATCTTTTTTGTAATCGTGAATTTTTATTTGTGCTTTTCCAATGTATTTAATTGTATGCCTGACCCACTGACTTGCTCTTCTCTCTTTTGTTGATGAAAGTATTTAGAAATATAATTTTCCCCCAAAGACTGCTTTGGCTGCATCCCAATAATGTCATTTATTTTTGTCATTTTCTTTAATGAAATTATAACATGTTCTTTGATGGACCAAGTTTTTAGGATTGAATTATTTAGCTGCCATTTAAATATTAATTCTTTTTTTCAAAAGCTCTTTATTTATTTTCTGTTATTAAAGAGTATATTTAATATTTTTCCTTCTACATTTGCCTATTATGTCTCATATTACTAGATTTAGCCCTATCATTCTTTTCTTTTTTATTAATTAATTTATTTGTTTTCAGTTTTCTACTATCACTTCCATATATATATATATGTGTATATATATATATATATATATATACACATATATGTCTTTGACTTCCCCCCCCCTCACCTTCTCCCTTCATTCCCCTCTCCCTACCCAAGACAACTTGCAATCTTATATAGATTCTACACATACATTCCTATTAAATACATTTTCACCTCAGTCATGTTGCATAGAAGAATTAAAATGAATGGGAGAAACCAAGAAACAAGCCAAAACATAATACAAAAGAAAATGATCTGTTACATTCTGCGATTGAATTCCTAGTTCTTTCTCTGGATGTGGAAGGTATTTTGCCTTAAGAGATAGTTGGGAATTTTTTAAGTCCTTGATAGCTTTAATTTCTTCCTCTGAAAACTGCCTGTTTATATTCTTTGACCATTTATCAATTGGGGAATGACTTCCTCTCATTCTTTTCTGAGTCCTTTTGGGACCTTCATTCTGTTAGCCAGTGTGTTAGCTTCATGTAATCTGATGATGGCAACTAGGTGGTTCAGTGAATAAAGCATGCAACCTGGAGTCAGGAAATCTCATCTTCCTATGTTCAATTCTGGCTGCAGACATTTATTAACTGTGTGACCTTGGACAAATCACTGCACTCTGTTTGCCTCAGTTTCTTCATCTATAAAATGAGCTGGATAAGGAAATGGCAAATCATTCTAGTATCTTTGTTGAGAAAATACCAAATGGGATCACAAAGAGTTGGACACATAGATGCTATTTATCATATCAAGATAAAACAACTACTGAATTCCTCTAAGTCTTTGATACAAATAATGAACACCATTGGACTAGCACAAATCCCTATATCACTTCAGTAAAAATCTCCCTCTATGTTGAAATAAATTCATTTATCACTCCTCTTTTGATCTAGTTCAGTCTATGTCCTTCCATACTGTGCCTAATGAAATTATAAAAGACTGTAAACTACTTATCTGAAATCCATGTATACTCTGGCTAGAGCCTTTCCATGATTTGCTATGCTAATGGGTGGTACCATTTGGTAATAGATAGAGTACTGGACTTGGAGTCAGAAAGACCTGAGTTCAAATCCTGCCTCAGATGCTTATTTAACTTTTCCTTAACCTCAGTTTCCTCCTTTGTAAAAATAGGAATAATGACATCTAACTTACAGTGTTGTTGTGAAGATCAATTTACATAATATGAACAAAGCACTTTACAAAACTTTAAGTACTATTTAAATGCTACCTATAATTACTGTTCTTATTCTAATACTTTCTGCAATATTCCAAGGATCTGTGATTTCATCAGTGTTGATACTGTCTATATGGAAAGATAACAGCTTCTCATTGACTAAGCAAAGGTGGCAAAATAAACAGAGTAAGTAAGGAAGGAATGGACAAACAAACAAATACATAAAGAAGATCTATCGGTTAGCTTTCTAGTGATGGTTTTCTGCTATCCTCGGCCAATATTGATTACTGAGCACATACTCCACACCTTTCCAGTATGGAGAACCTGCCTGGATTCGTACTATGTAACCATTTCTTTGATCACAATGCGTAATTATGGGAACTAGGATCATCTTCAACCTAAGATGAAATATCAGAAATGAACAGTTCTGTAGGTCCAGTATAGGGACCCTATTTAAAAAAAACACAAGTAAATTGGGCCATTCTGGAATCCTGTGTTCTTGATGAACCTATGCTACTTTGCACTAATCACTACTCTCCTTCCCATGTGATTCCTTTAACACGTCACTAATAAGTATGTGAGGAGCAGTATAAGTGAAAGGGAGATATTGCTTGGAATAGAGTTGAAAATGTAAAGAGAAAGTTATGGACAAGCAGAAAATAGGCAGTACTTAGAAGCAAGTAGCTTGGGAGAATTAATAGACATTGTACTTACTTGTTAGTTGTTTCAGTAGCTTGAGAAGCAGATGTGATTGAGCAATCATTTGGGATGTCCATGATGTTTCTAGATTGGTTGAAGGAACAAGGGAAGGAAAGGAAGGGAAGAGAATGAAAGAAAAAGAGAAGGGAAGGGGAAAGGAAAGGAGAGGAGAAGAAAGGAGAGGAGAGGAAAAGAGAGAAGGGGAGGGGAGAGGAAAGGGGAAGGCAGGGGAGGGAAGGAGAGGAGGTAGAGAAGGAGGAAGGCAAGTAGCTCACTTAGACTCCTTGCTTATATAAATATGAATCATTATTTCAGCAAATTAATGATTGCTTGATGATGAGCATGATGTTTATGACTACATGTTGCAAGGCGTTTTCTTGCCCTGGCATTCTCCAATTTAACTCTAACTCTGATATGCTATTTAGTTCATTTTCAAAGGTCTCTTCCAGTTCAGACAGGGCATATGTCATAAGATACCTCTCTGCTCAGCCGTCCTGTGTTCTAAGTGGTGATAATGTTGGCTCCAGTAGAGAACAGGCAAAACCCCTGGCCTGGCCTTTGTGAAGCCCTGCTGGAAGTTCTTTCTTGGTAAAACCCTGGCTGGGAAGAAGTAAATGAAGTAGCCAATCCCATCCCTGAATGGGGATGCTGCCTGGTGAATTCTGAGACATAATCTCCATGTATTTCTCCAATGAACTGGCCCTTAGCAAAGGATTGTGTCTGTGCTAGAAAGATGCTTTATAAATAAATGATTAGTATTATAATGTAGTTATTCAAAGATGCATGTCCTTGAACAGATGGAAGTCTATAGGCTGAAAGCAAACTGAAGAGATGTTTCTAAACATCTCAGAGAGGGGTCATTTATCCTGTCTTCTGTGGCCAGTGACTTGTGTTCCATTGTGTGCTTGGTGACAAGCCAGGTATGATGTGACCTCTCAGAAGGATAGATGACTTGCTGCTGTAAAAACCAGAATGTTTAGAGCTGTACAGATCTTCGAATGTCAGAGCTTCAGGGACCTTAGAATGCAGAACATAGAAACTATAAGATTAGTGTTTATTTGGTTCCCTCCCCTTCTTTTCACAAGTGAGTAAACAGGACCAGAAAAAGGAAGGAATTTGCTAAGTTTGCAAGACTAACTAAGACTAGAGCTAGGATGAGATCCTTGAGATTCCAGATTCTGTGCCTTTATTACAGGCAATAGAGAGGCAAAGTGGAAGAGTGGGTAGAGAGCTGACCTAAGGTCAGGAAGACCTGGCTTGAAGTCCCACTTTGACACATAGAGCTGTGTGACCTTGGGTAGGTCACTTAACTACTCAGTACTCTAGATCTGTTTAAAACTATAGGATATGGAGCAAATGTTGACCTCTATTGATAAAAGGGAACTTCCTCATGCCTGGTATGTTTTATATAAATGAAATTGTAGCTCCAGTCCCTATGCCTATAGGAAACAACATAGTTTAGTGGAAAGAGTGCTGGATTTGGAGTCAAAGAAGTGAACTTTGAGTTCATTCCCCTCCCCTTTGTTATCTCTGAAACAATGGGAAAGCCACTTTATTCCTCTGGATGTCAGTTTCCTCATCTGAAAACTGAGGGAGTTGGACTAGATGACATTCAAAGTCTACTCTGACTCTAAGTGTATGGACCTATGATTACATACATGTTCTGATTACTAGGGAGAGTGGAGACGAGTGGAAGTGATGATGATGATGGTGGCGGCGGTGGTGGTGGTAATGATGATGATGCTGGTAGTGCTTTAAGATTGACAAACTGGTCTCTCCTCACCAATCTGGTGGTGTAACAGCTTGTAAAGAGACATATAAAGGCTTAGGGGAATTCAGTGATTTGTTCAAAGCCTCCCAGAAGGGCATTCTTTTGATTCTAAGGTCAGTAGCCCTTGTTGGTTCTTTTCATGGGCTCTCCACCCTGGGCTCCATTGAGTCACTTAGTCAGAGTCAGTGTCAACCTCCTCTGGCCCCCAGTCTACCCTTGGATGGATCACTTTGCTTAGTGCAGAAGTTCCCCCTTCCTTAAGTATGGCACCCACCTCTTAGCATAAAGCAAAAGGACAAGAGGTGCAGAATAAAATGTACATTTTCAGACATGGCTGGTGAGTTAATCTGTTCTGTTTGACTCTTTGTTAGAAGGGATAGATTCTGCTGAAGTGTGAAGGGGTGAGAGTGAGTGGGTAAGACAAAGAAAAAGAAAAAAGAAGGGGAGGAGAGAAAAAAGAAGGAAGGAACAAATGAAGAGAGAATCAATAGAACATTAAAATATACACAGCAGAAAACAAAAGCTCAGAAGGGGTCACAAATGAGTAAGGAGATTCTATTTCTACTGTGTTAAATATAATGAATACTTTAAAAATTGTTTTTAATAGAAATCCACAGTTGACATAAACAGCATTTTTCTTTTTCTTTGTGTATTGAAATGTTCATATTTGTTTATCAAGGTAGGTGGTGCAGTAGAGAGAGCCCTGGATCTAAGCTCAGGAAGAGCGGAGTTCAAATCTAGTCTTAGACACTTACTAGCTGTGTGACCCCTGGACAAGTCATTTAACCTCTGTCTATCTTAATTTTCTTAATGGTAAAAAGAGGGATAAGAACAGCACCTATCTCCTAAGATTATTGTGAAGATCTAATGAGATAATATTTATAAAATATGACCTATTTGTGCCTGACCTGTGATAGAGCCTTCCAAGCTCATACTGGTCTATTGACTGCACTAGGACACACTGTATCTTGACCTCAACATTGTGATGTCGTTTTGGTCCTCTTCAAGTACAAAGGACAGCAACCAACTATTTGTAAAACACTAAACATAATGCCTAGCACATAGTAGGCATTATATAAGTGTCAGCTATTATTGTTGATATTATATTCATAATTTAAATGTCACATTTTGAAGAACAATAACCAATTCTGGAATGGATGGAATGGTGAGGGGTCTGCCATGCCATCCAAGGACTGGTTAAAACAACTGGGGATAATTAACCTGGAGGATACTTAGAGTAGACAGGCTAGCTCTCTGTAGGGATTTGAAGGGCTATCACATGGAAGAGGAATGTCCTAGAAAGCAGCTTTATTCTCAGTAAGGGGAGATTGCAGAGAATTCACCTTCCTGTAAGAACTAACATTGAGCTGTCCAACAGTGGGCTGTCCCATCGGATCATGAGTTCTTCATCACTACAGGTATACAAATGAAGGTTCGCTGACCACATGTCAGAGAAGCTATAGAGAAGGGTTCTGGTCAGGTATGGGTTGGACTAGGTGGTCTCTGAACATTCCTTCCAGGACTCACTGAGACTACATTTCTATAAAAATCAGAGTGAAGTATATATTTGATTATTATCACTTATCAGATGGGCTCCTGAGGAGATTATAGCAGAAAAAGTGCAAGGATCCTCGGGACAAGGACTTAGAACTATATCTGTGATCTGAAGCAAGGAGTCTTTAACCTGTCTTTTCTTAGAAAACTGGACTATGCAGCATAGTAATACAGAAAAGTTCACCATGTAGGCCTTGTGTTATAGAAGAAGGAACGATGAATTAGGTTCTAGGAAATATGACTTCTAGTAGGAAGACCTTGGGTCCAGGATTGCTGGACCCTGGCTAGATCACTTCTTTATACATATACATATACATATATCAGTTTTCTCATCTATAAAATGGGTTATGGCCTTTAATCCTAGCTACTGGGGAGCCTGAGGTTGTGACCTTGAGCTTGGGACTTATGACTATCAGTGGGGATTAAAGCTCTAAGGAGTCTGGCACCAATATAGTAACATCCTTCCCCTTCCCACATCATCCCCTTACCCCCTCCTTGCTGAACAGGAGCTGCCAGGCTACTGAAGGGGAGGAGGGTGAACCAACCCAGAAAGGAAAAACATGAGGTTAAAGTTTCCATTCTGTTCAGTACTGAATGGGGATTGGACACTCAGTGACTATTATACTTCTAGCCTGAGTGAGATAAGCAGAACCAGATAAAATAGACAGGCAGATCTACAAACAGACAGACAGACAGATAGATAGACAGACAGATAGACTGAGAGAGAGATAATCTGATAGGTAGATGGACAGGCAGACAGGCAGACAAGATAGATAAATAGATGAACGGATAAATATTAAATGGATGGGTGGATAGATAAATGCATGGATAGGCAAATGGACAAACAGAAAGACAAACAGACTGGCAGATGGACAAATAAACACATAAACAAATAAATCTATAAATGAATGGATGGATGAATATATAATGATTGAATGATGTGGATTGCAATAACACTTTTCATTACCTTACAGGGCCAGTATCCAGAAAGTGCTCTATAAACTATGAAGCACTGCAGAAAAGTGGGATGTTATCATGAGAATGGAATCTGGAATTTCCTCCCCTACCCCTATGCCCAACGTGCACAGGGAAATCTCCCAAATGGAGTCAGTTACAGACTTAGTGGCCCAGAATCAGTCTCCAGACTGCAGCATATGTTACTTGGGGATAGTCCTTCTTATACGGTTTCTTTCTCTTTTACTTTTCCATCTCCAAACAGAATGAAAAAGAAAAAGAAAAAATAAAGCTCATCTGGCCCCCAGGAACCAGTGCTTTTGTTTGTTAGTTGGTTTTCCAGCTGCAACGATGTAGAGAAGACCCTAGCCCCTAATTCCAGCAGAACACATTGAAATAAGTCAATTTATTCCTCAACAAGCCAGAAGCCCGCACCTCCCTCCCCTCCCTCCCATCCCATCCCGAGTGTCCTGGGCTGTGCAGACAGAGAGAAAGGCTATTGAATACTTTTTACTTCTGTTTGATAAAAAAGCATGTTTGTTTTCGTTGGTGGATTGAAAGCCCGAGATGGGCCGGTCGTGTAAATAAAACATGCAGTTTCATTTAAAAAATTTATTACAAGGAATTTTGTTTATGATTTCATGTTCTCTACTAATAATTAATTGGAGGTCTTCTCTGGTCCCTACAGACCTACGATCATTCTAAATGTACGAAAGGAGAGCCCGCCAGCATCGAGGGTCTTCAGAGTGGTCCAAGGAGCCCCTGGAAGCTTGGTTGGTCATTTAGTATAGATTTAGACATTCAGGAATGGGACACAGTACCAGGCCTGTGTAGGCCCTGATGCCAAGGTAAGAAGCCCAAAATTCACTCTACAAATAAAATAAAAGCATCAATAACTCACGAGTCTCCAATTCTTTAAAGATTTCTAAGCTGCTTCCTCACAACAGTTATGTGGTGTATGGAGTATGAGGATCATCAGTCTGAATGGTGGCTGATCATCAGGTTTTACAGATTAGGAAACTGAGTTTCAGAAAGGTGTGTAGAAACTTGGTATGACTCACATGGCTATTAAGTTTCAGCTCTCCAGCTCCTAAAAATGTGATGTAGCATAGGTGAAAGATCACTGGGACCTGGAATCAGGTGACCTGGGTTTGAGTCTTTACTCTACCACTTGATTATTATGTGACTCTAAGCAGATTTTCTCCCCAGACTATAGTTTTTTATTCTTCAGAATGGGATGTTAATAGCCAGATCAGGAATGGAAGACCTTGGGTCAGCTCTCCCTTCTGCTACTTACTAGCTGTGTGACTTTCAACAAGTCACACTGGACCTCAGTTTCCTCATCTGTAAAATGAAGGAATTGGATCAGATGACCCTTTATTGTGTTTACATGCCTCCGTACTCTAAATCTTTGATCCTAAAGTCCTAGGATCCTGGCTCTTGTTACTTTGGAGGGCTACTGTGAGGATCTTATTAGATAATTTTTTTTTTGTCATGCCACTTTTTTTTAGTTAATTAATTTTTAGCTTTCAGCATTCACTTCCACAGGATTTTGAGTTCCAAATTTTCTCCCCATCTCTCCCTTCCACCCACCCCAAGAGAGTGTTCATTCTGATTACCCCTTCCCTCAATCTGGCTCCCTTCTCTCATACCCCTCCCTTCTCTAATCCCTATCCCCTCTATTTTCTTGTAGGGCAAGATAGATTTCTATACCCCATTGCCTTTATCTTATTTCCTAGTTACATGTAAAAACAATTTTTAACATTCATTTTAAAGCTTTGAGTTCCAACTCCTCTTCCTTCCTCGCTCCCCACCCATCCCAGTGAGAAGGAAAGCAATTCAATATAGGTTATACATGTGTACTCATGCAAAACACTTCCATAATAATCATGTTGTGAAAGACTAACTGTATTTCCCTCAATCCTATCCTGCCCCCATTTATTCTATTATTTCTTTTGACCCTGTCCTTCCTTAAATGTGTTTACTTCTAATTACCCCTCCTCCAATTTACCCTCCCTTCTATCATCCCCACCCTCCTTATCCCCTTCCCCCCTGTTTTCCTGAAGTGTAAGATAGATTTTCATACCAATTTGAGTGTGCATGTTATTTCCTCCTTTAGCCAAATGTGATGAGAATAAGGTTCACTCTTCCTCATCTCCTCCCTCTTCCCTTGCACTGAAAAAGCTTTTTCTTGCTTCTTTTATGTAATAGATATTTTACCCCATTCTATTTCTCCCTTTCTCCTTCTCCCAATATATTCTTCTCTTACCCCGTAATTTAGTTTTTAGATATCATCCTTTCATATTCAATTTACCCTGTACCTTCTGTCTATATGTATATAATCCTTTCAACTACCTTAATACTGAGAAAAGTCTCAAGAGTTACAAATATTTTCTTTCCATGCAGGAATGTAAACATTTCAACTTTAGTAAGTCCCTTATGATTTCTCTTTCCTGTTTACCTTTTCATGCTTCTCTTGATTCTTGTGTTTGAAAGTCAAGTTTTCTATTCAGCTCTGGTCTTTGCATCAAGAATGCTTGAAAGTCCTCTATTTCATTGAATGATCATTTTTCCACCTGAAGTATTATACTCAGTTTTGCTGGGTAGATGATTCTTGGTCTAATCTTAGCTCCTTTGATCTTGGGGATATCATACTCCATGCCCTCCAGTCTCTTAATGTAGAAACTCTCAGATCTTATGTTATCATGATAGTGTTTCCACTATTCTTGAATTGCTTCTTTCTGGCTGTTTGCAATATTTTCTCCTTGACCTAGGAGCTTTAGCATTTCGCTACACTATTACTAGGAGTTTTCCCTTTGGAATCTCTTTCAAGAGGCAGTTGGTAGATTCTTTACATTTCTATTTTATCCTCTGGTTCTGGAACATCAGGGCAGATTTCCTTGATAATTTCTTGAAAGATGATGTCTAGGCTCTTTTTTTTTATCATGGCTTTCAGATAGTCCCCTATTTTCCAGGTCAGTTGTTTTTCCCAATGAGATATTTCAAAATATCTGCTATTTTTTTCATTCCTTTTATTCTGTTCTATAATTTCTTGATTTTTCATAAAGTCATTAGTTTCCGTTTGCTCCATTCTAATCTTTTTTTTTAAATTTATTTATTTAACTTTTAATGTTCATTTTCACAAAATTTTGGGTTCCAAATTTTCTCCCCATTTCTTCCCTCCCCCCACCCCAAAACACTGAGCATTCCGATTGCCCCTATCGCCAATCTGCCCTCTCTTCTATCATCCCTTCCTTCCCTTGTCCCCATCTTCTCTTTTGCCCTGTAGGGCCAGATAACTTTCTATACCTCATTACCTGTATTTCTTATTTCCTAGTAGCAAGAACAGTACTCAACAGTTGTTCCTAAGACTTTGAGTTCCAACTTCTCTTCATCCCTCCCTCCCCACCCATTCCCTTTGGGAAGGCAAGCAATTCAATATAGGCCAAATCTGTGTAGTTTTGCAAATGACTTCCATAATAGTTGTGTTGTATAAGACTAACTATATTTCCCTCCATCCTATCCTGTCCCCCATTACTTCTGTTCTCTCTTTTGATCCTGTCCCTCCCCAAGAGTGTTGACTTCAAATTGCTCCCTCCTCCCATTGCCCTCCCTTCCATCATCCCCCCCACCCTGCTTATCTCCTTCTCCCCCACTTTCCTGTATTGTAAGATAGGTTTTCATACCAAAACGAGTGTGCATTTTATTCCTTCCTTTAGTGGAATGTGATGAGAGTAAACTTCATGTTTTTCTCTCACCTCCCCTCTTTTTCCCTCCACTAAAAAGTCTTTTGCTTGCCTCTTTTATGAGAGATAATTTGCCCCATTCCATTTCTCCCTTTCTCCTCCCAATATATTTCTCTCTCACCCCTTAATTTCATTTTTTTAAGATATGATCCCATCCTATTCAATTCACTCTGTACTCTGTGTGTGTGTGTGTGTGTGTGTGTGTGTGTGTGTGTAATCCTACCCACTACCCAGATACTGAAAAGTTTCAAGAGTTACAAATATTGTCTTTCCATGTAGGAATGTAAACATTTCAACTTTAGTAAGCCCCTTATGATTTCTCTTTCCTGTTTACCTTCTCATGCTTCTCTTGATTCTTGTGTTTGAAAGTCTAATTTTCTTTTCAGCTCTGGTCTTTTCATCAAGAATGCTTGAAAGTCCTCTATTTCATTGAAAGACCATTTTTTCTCCTGAAGTATTATACTCAGTTCGGCTGAGTAGGTGATTCTTGGTTTTAGTCCTAGTTCCTTTGACTTCTGGAATATCATATTCCACGCCCTTCGATCCCTTAATGTAGAAGCTGCTAGATCTTGTGTTATTCTGATCGTATTTCCACAATACTTGAATTGTTTCTTTCTAGCTGCTTGCAATATTTTCTCCTTGACCAGGGAACTCTGAAATTTGGCCACAATGTTTCTAGGAGTTTCTCTTTTTGGATCTCTTTCAGGAGGTGATCAGTGGATTCTTTAAATACTTATTTTGCCCTCTAGTTCTAGAATATCTGGGCAGTTTTCCTTGATAATTTCATGAAAGATAATGTCTAGGCTCTTTTTTTAAATCATGGCTTTCAGGTGGTCCCATAATTTTTAAATTGTCTCTCCTGGATCTATTTTCTAGGTCAGTTGTTTTTCCAATGAGATATGTCACATTCTCTTCCATTTTTTCATTCTTTTGGTTTTGTTTTGTGATTTCTTGGTTTCTCATAAAGTCATTAGCCTCCATCTGTTCCATTCTAATCTTTAAAGAACTATTTTCTTTAGTGAGCTTTTGACCCTCCTTTTCCATCTGCCTAATTCTGCTTTTGAAAGCATTCTTCTCCTGATTGGCTTTTTGAACCTCTTTTGCCAATTGAGTTAGCCTATTTTTCAAGGTGTTATTTTCTTCAGCATTTTTTTGGGTCTCCTTTAGCAAGGTGTTGACCTGCTTTTCATGCTTTTCTTTCATCTCTCTCATTTTTCTTCCCAGTTTTTCCTCCATCTCTCTAACTTGATTTTCAAAATCCTTTTTGAGCTCTTCCATGTCCTGAGCCCATTGAATATTTATTCTGGATGTTTGGGATACAGAAGCCTTGACTTCTGTGTCTTTCCCTGATGGTAAGCCTTGTTCTTCCTAGCCCGAAAGGATGGGAGTAGATATCTGTTCACCAAGAAAGTAAACTTCTATGGTCTTATTTTTTTTTTTCCTTTTCTGGGCATTTTTCCAGCCAGTGACTTGACTTCTGAGTTTCCTCTCCACACCCACCTCCAGTTCTGCCCAGCCAGTAATTGGGGTCTGAGATTCAAATTCTGCTTCCCAGACTAAGGGCTTTCAGTGGGGGCAGGGCTGCTATTCAGTGTGAGATTAAATTCAGGTGCTCAGGTGGGGACAGGGCCACCACCCAGGGCTCAGTTCCCTCAGGGGGTTTATTCAGAGACCTTCAACAATAGATCTGAGCTCCTGCCTGCTTTGGGAGCCCCTGTCTGCTGCTGCCTCCACTGCTGCCTCCTGAGGGGGCCTGAGTTATGGAGACACCCTGCTCCCCTCTCAGCAAGTTGAAAAGATCCTCTCACTGACCTTTGGCACCTGTGGGTGGAGGGACCTCTGCTGCTGCTAGAGATTCTGTCCCTGAAGCCTGCTCAGATCTGCTCCTCTTGGTGCCACATGGCCAAGGCAGGGCTGGGCTCTGCCCCGGGTCCAGTGTGTGACAGACCTTTTGTGTCAGTTTTTCGGGTCTCTCTGGAACAGAAATCTCCTCTACTCCGTTGTTCTGTGGCTTCCGCTGCTCCAGAATTTGTTGGGAGTTCTTCTCTATAGGTATTTTATGGCTGTGGGTTAGGAGTTAGCATATGTGTATCTTTCTACTCTGCCATCTTGGCTCCTTCCCCTCTAATCTTTATGGAATTATTTTCTTCAGTGAGCTTTTGGACTTCCTTTTTCATCTGACCAATTCTGCTTTTTAAAGCATTCTTTTCCTTATTGGGTTTTTGGATCTTTTTTGCCATTTGAGTTAGTCTAGTTTTAAGGTGCTATTTCTTCAGCATTGTTTTGAGTTTCCTTTAGGAAGCAATTGACTCATTTTTCATGATTTTCTTGCATCACTTTCATTTGTTTTTCCAATTTTTGCTCTACTTCTCTTACTTGATTTTCAAAATCCTATTTGAGCTCTCCCATGGCCTGAGACCAATTCATATTTTTCTTGGGGGCTTTGGATGTAGGATCTTTGACTTTGTTGCCTTTTGTTTGTATATTTCAGTCTTCCTTGTTATCAAAGTAAAATTTATAGTCTGATTCTTTTTCCAACTTATGCTCATTTCCCCAGTCATTTACTTGATGTTTGAGCTCTTTGTCAAGCTTCCAGTGGGTGGAGGGTGGTGTACTGTTAGCCACTTGGTCCTCCCACAAACTGTGGGCCTAGATCTCCAGAAACACCTGCTGCCACTATCTTTGCCCCTGCTGCTGCTGCTGCTGAGGGCTCCTCCACCTCCTTCCCTGACCTGGGAGGGACCACTCTATGTTCTCACACAGATCCAACAGATTTTTTCCACTGATCTTACAATTTGTCTTCAAGTTTTGGTGTTGTGAAGTCTGGGAACTACCACAGGTACCTCATATTCAGTCCCCCAAGGCCTGCTCAGGTCCTGTCTGTGCAGGCATGGCTCATGCTGGACTGTGCTCTGCTCCCAGCACAGAGTGATAGATGCTTTCTGATGATCTTCCAGGCTGTCTTGGGCTGAAGATTTGCTTCACTACATCATTCTGTGAGTTCTGTAGCTCCAGAATTTGCTTAGAGGAATTTGCCTGGGTTTGGGGGAAGAACTCTAGAAAGTCCTTGCTTTTATTCTGCCATTTTGTCTCTACCCCCTGATTAAATAATGTTAGTAAACTGCTTTGTGACCTGCCATTTTGATCTAGCATTATAATTTATTATTTATATTACTAGACTGAGGAGCTAGGTAGTACAGTGGATAAAGCACCAGCTCTAGCATCAGGAAGATTTCACTTTATGAGTTCAAATCTGGCCTCAGACACTTACTAACTGTGTGACCCTGGGCAAGTCACTTAACCCCATTTGCCTCACTTTCCTCATCTGTAAGATGAGCTGGAGAAGGAAATGACAAACCACTCCAGTATTTTGGTTAAGAAAACCCCAAATGGGTCACAAAAGAGTTGGACATGATTGAAAACTACTGAACAATACCATATCACTAGACACACTGCAGGATGCTACAGAGTACAACCTTCTTTCTTAAGGAGTTACCAGTTTAAATGGGGAGAAGACACAGAAAGAAGGAAGAGAAGATGGAATGGAAAAAGCTTTAGATTTGCAGGCTTTGAAAGCCAGTGTTCATGTTTGTTATTTCCAGGTAATGATTCTGAGCTGAGTTTTAGTTTCCTGTCTATCACAACCCTTACATTCTCTACCTTCAGAGATGTTCATTCCAATCCTGACCTGGATGCCCAAGGAGAATTGAGAGGCAACATGGTGTAGCAGACAGCACTGGTCTTGGGTCCAGGAAAACCTGGGTTTGAATCCCACACTTACGTGAGCTTGGGTAATTTACAGTCTCCCTAGGCTCTCAGTTCCCTTGTATGTAACATGATTAAGGTTGGTACATGGCCTCTGAAGCCCCTTCCACCTCTAGATCTATGAGGTCCTTGCCAATCCTAGTATCATCATGCGTCTTATTATATATGAGAGCCTGTGGTAGGCTGGGAAGCAGAGTTTACCGAGATGAGCAAGGTAGAGATTCCTAGATTCCAGGAACGCTGACCTTGTGAAATGTTTGATTCAAGAAGAAAGAGTGGAGATGGAAAATGATACATGTTCTATGTAAGACTAAACATTGGTTGGGAGGGAGCTTGCTATATGGCAACGGGGGAAGGGAGTTAACCAGCCCCCACCAAAAGAGGGTGGTCAGAGGCCACTCATAGGGCAAAGTTTTGTATCCCCATACCACCTCTCCCCTTCATGGGTCTCCTAGAGAAGAGGAAAAGGTTCTAGTTAGTAGGCTAGGGAATTCTAAGTGAGTGGTGGTAATAGTCAATCATTTTGCAGTCTTGTGTGGCTCTTCATGACCCCATTTGGGGTCTTCTTAGCAAAGATATTGGAGTGGTTTTCCATTTTCTTCTCCAGCTTATTTCATAGATGAGGAAACTCAGGCACAAACAGGGTTGAGTGACTTGCCCAGGGTCACACAGCTAGTAAGTGTCTGAGGCCGGATTAGAACTCAGGACGCTGAGTGTTCCCGATTCTAAGATAGGCACTCTATCTGCTGCACAACCTAACTGCCCTACGTGGTAGTATATAGTCTACCTGATGGGTGATGAATATTGGAATCTGTGTAGGAGGTATTGTTATCTTTGCTGTAATCCTGATGTGGCTCCTGGTGCTCTTCCTGCTGATAAATATCTTTTTTTTTTAAATCTTGAAAGATCCACTATAGATTACAAGGTCTTAGCATTACCTGCCATGGGGGACCTGATCATTTGGACTTGGGACTTTGTATTTTCTTTCAGATGCAGAAGAACTCAGGTAGTTTTCTTGCCCTGGTATAGGGACAGCAGCTGACCTTGGTAGAGGTATCATCAAATATCCATAATATATGTACCTACATATCACATGCACACACACAAACACATATGTACTTATGGCAAAAAGGCCCCTGGTTCTAGAGTATTTGCCTCTGTTTCTGACTATATATGCATACATACGTATACATACATACACACACATACATGTATATACATATGTGTATGTATATATACATATACACATATACAAATATATATATACCCCAGGCAAGCAATTTAAGGTCTTTCTGCCTCAGCTTCATCTTTTATCAAATGAGAGAGCTAGGCTTGATGACTTCCATGGTCTTTTCCAGATTAACGATCTCCTTCCAACTCAGAAATGCCCTTGTTCCAGGACTCAGGTCCCAAAATGGCCAAGCTACCACAACTTCCCTACCTTGGGTAGAGGGACACAGGAGGCCCCTGTTGCCTGAGTAACTCCTCTCTTTCAGTTCATGGCCCTCAGTGAGGTTCTTTGTCCTCATCATGGCTCTCTGTTGGAATGGCAGGTACCCAACCTGCCCTCTAATGTCGACTTAAAGACCCTGCCATGGAGGCCGAGAGCTACCATAAGTTATCCCCAGGCTGGTATTGTCAACGGTCGGTAACCAAGCCCCCATCTCTCTGGATTTACTGCCTCAGCAGGGCTCGATGCAATATTAATTTAGAAAGATGGCGAGAGCTTTCACTTACACTTAACATGTTAAGCACAACATCTTCCTCTAATATACAACAAGAGTCATTCCTGGGGGCATGCTTCTATTTAAAAACCAGAAAGGAGGTGGAAATGAGAGCGTGGATTCAGCTCTCTTGGTTTCTTTCATAGTGGTTGTCATCCAGTCACAAAACCATCAAATCCTTTCTTCAGGCTGGAAGCCTCATCTGAGATGGAGCTTAAAGAGTGGGATGGAAAGTGCACAGTGCAATGAGGATTGGAGATACGGCTTCTGGTGGACAATGTCATGTAGTCAGCATCTAATTAATGCTCATTGTACCGTTGCTGAAGCTCATCCATCACTCTATGTATCTTTTATCTAATTTGTCAGTTTTTTCCCATCCCTTCTTATTGTATCCTCAACAACAATGTCATCTCAGTATTACAGATGAGGAAACTGAGGCTCTAAATATTAAATAACTGGTGTAACACTATACTTACATTATACTGTTTTATACTTACAATATACTAGGGTAATACTATATCTTCTAGATAAATGGTATAACACTATACTTACATTATACTGTTTTATACTTACAATATACTAAGATAATATTATATCTTCTAGACAAGGCTTCTAGTGGCTCCTAACTTGTTGTTCTGACCTTAGTCAAGTTCCTTCCAGTCTCTGGACTTTAATTTTCTTCTCTGTAAGAGAAAGGGATTGGACTAGATGACCTCTAAATAAGGACAGCAAGGTATGGTAGCAGATAGATCACTGGGTCTGGAGTGAGGAAGACCTGAGTTCAGATTTGACCTCTGACATAGGCTAGTTGTGTGACCCTGGGCAAGTCACTTAACCCTATTTGCCTCAGTTTACTTATCTGTAAAATGAGCTGAAGGAAATGGCAAACTACTCCAGTATCTTTGACAAGAAAACCCCAGATGGGGTCACAAAGAGTCAGACAAGATTGAAATGACTGAAAAACAAGGCCTCTTCTAGTTCTGACAAATGAGGACTGAAAAACACAATTATTTTAGCAAGTGTTAATTTTCTTTCTTTACACTTAGGTTTCAAAAAAAAACTTTTAGTCTCAGGTATTAGTCTGAACTTAATTTAGATGTGTGTGAGTATGCATGCCTGTTGGACCTCTCATTTCTCATCTCTGGATCTATGTTTCCTCATCTATACATAAAATGGGGAAAATGAGTACTATCTTTGCCTGCCTACCCCAAGAATGCTTGGAAAGAAAAAAAAGCTGGTCATGCAGTGGTAGAAAGAGATCCTAGGTGACAAGTGTGTGTGCTGTCCTAGTGATCCATGAAACATTCTGAGGCCTAGGCTCATAGATTTAGTTTGGAAGGAATCTAACCCACGGTGGGGAACCTGTAACCTTGAGGCCACGTGTGGCCCTTTAGATCTTCAAGTGTGGTCCTTTGACTGAATCCAAACTCCACAGAACAAATCCCCTTCATAAAAGGATTTGTTCTGTAAAACTTGGACTCCTGTAGAACCTAGAAGACTTAACATATGGCCTTGAGGCCACAGGTTCCCCACCCCTCATCTAATCACTTCGTTTTTACAGATTAAGACTCACAGAAAGGTTCAGTCATTGGTCCAGTGTCCCAAAGCTAGTCAGTAACTGAGCTAGGATTTTAATTTAGGCATTGACAGACTGAGATGTGCACCAGTGAAAGGAGTCCCTACATTGGTGAGGTCATGGCTTTAAAGAGTTTGAGCTGTGGGACTCAGAGCAAAGTCTATGCCTGGTTCTGCCACTAACTCCCTATGTGATCCTAGGCAAGGGATGCTCCCACTCTGGGCCTCAGTTTCCCCTTTTGTACCATAAGGGACTTAGATTAGAGGGTAACAGAGCCTCTCAGTTCTAGAATTTTATACTCTGTTTAAAGGTCTAGGATGAGAGCAGTATCTGACTGTATATATCAAGTTCACAGATGCCATAGATCTTTGGGGCCTAGAAATGGATATTTTGAGAATGCCAAGGCCAGAAGCACAACTTCCTGCAAAAGCCAAGGGAATTGACATAGCAATAATGATAAAAATGAAGGCAGAAATGATTGGATGCATGTGCCTAGCTTGGATAGATACAAAACTCCCTTTCCATCCGTTCTCCTTTTATATTACTGAAATCATTGCCTATATGGTTTTCCTGGTTCTTTTTACTTCAGTTAGTATTAGTCCATGTAAGTCTTCCCATATTTCTATGAATTCTTTATACTCATAATTTCTTATGGTGCAGTGATATTCCATTGCATTTCCATACCACAGTTTGCTTAGGCATGCCCTAATGGATGGAACTCAATTGGGTTCACAATTTTTTGCTATCACACAAAAAAGGAATGCCCCAGCAGGGCTCGATGCAATAATAATTTACAAAGATGGCAAGAGCATTCATTTACACTTAAGATGTTAAATACAACATTAAGTGCAACAAATATTTTGACATATTTGGGGCTTTTTTGTCTTTGACATCTTTGGGATAGATGCCTAGCAGTGGGATCTCTGGAACAAAGGGTATGAACATATGCATTGCTTCCCTGGCATAATGCTCTTCCAAAAATGAATGATTTTGCCTCTCTCCACTTTATCCTGAATATATCTTGTTTGTACATAATTGCTTGGACATTGTTTTTTCCATCAGTATGTGAGCTTCGTAAGAGCTGTGGCGCCTCTGTGAACCCTGGGCTTAGCAGTGTTTGTCATATAGTAGACGCTTAATAAAAGCTTGTTGTGGATGGTGTCTGAATCCACCAGTGATGATTCCTATCTTATATCTTTTTGCATATTTGTTCCTGTCTATCTTCATTGTATCCTCACAACAACCTTGTATAGATTATTTCTATTTTACAGATAAGGAAACTGAGACCCAGTAGCTTTTCCTGGGCCACACAGCTAATAAGTAGTTGGTGTAGCATTTGAACCAAGACTTTCAGACATCTTCTACTACATCTGGCTACCTCTCAACCTATAGCACCATGTTACCCAATATAGAACAGGACATTCAGGGAATGAGGCATAGAACCAGAAACTTCAGCAACTGAGGAAGTCAGGAACATAGCGGTTGTAGTGGTGGGGTGGGGAGTGTGAAGTGGAGAAGGCCAGTTTCATCTTTGATCCCTCCTATACTCCCAGCAGAATGGAAAAAGTCTTGGACCCAGAGTTGGGAGACCTGGGTTCCAGCCCTGTCACCAACTTATTTTATGACCTTCCCTTCTCTGAGTTTCAATTTTCTCCCTGTAAAATAAGAAATTTGAACTATATAGGATCTGAGGTCCTCCAGCCCAGCTCTGACATTCTATGGTTATAGGGATCGAGTTTTAGTGGGCTAAATCTAGCCATCCTATTGCTCACTTTCCAATGGACTGACTGAGAATTAGCATTCTCATTCTTCAAGGGCCTGTGAAGTCAAACTCTCTCTCTATCCCTTACCCTCTGTGCCAATGATTGGGCATTTGGGCATATGTACACACATACCTCCATCCTCCCACACACACACACTACATTGGCCCTTTTGGCCCACAACATCCCTTCCCACATGACTCCTGGTACCCAGAAGATTTCCACATGCAAGAGCTATGCCAAAGGAGGACTCCTTTCTTTGGCTAGTCACACCCAGGGCAACTCTATATACCATCTTCTCTCACCAGCCTTGCTTCAGGAACTATTTAAGGAGGTGACTGGAAGACTCTGAGAGGTTCCAGAGAAGAGATTTCTACTTGATCCAGAGGCTGCCCAAAATGTCCTTGGAGTCACCATCAACTCAGACCTGAAGATTGTCTGTACAATGGGGCTGATGGAAGACCACCGAACATTTGAAGAAACGACAGCTGGTTGTAATGAAGGCATCCAAACAGCGACTTTTTCAAGGCACCCACGTATTGGTTCAATGCCTTTGAAAAGCCCTCTTTGTATGGCGGGCATGATGTGTGTCCTGGCCATTCCTTTCCTAACAAATCTCTTTAGGGCCTTTTGTCGTCGCACCGAATATAGTGAGACATTGTGCGGCCTTGCACACATTGTGGCTGGATAAAGGGGCTGGCTCCCCAGTTCCCCAGACTAGAGGGGGCCGTCCCTGTCCTGGGCTCTCAATGCTATCTCCTGGTCACAGCATACACAGAGAGCCTGCTCCCTCCCCACAAGCAGCCCGGCTCCTGGGAGGAGCCGCTCACCATTGATAGACTGGGTATTCTTTTCCACAGCTTCCCCGGAGCATGTCACTGACAATTTCCTGGGCCTTATCATCACACAAAAAAGGGGGGTGAAAAAGGCTTTGGAAAGTGGGAACAAAACATCAGATGACATTGTCAGAGCACTTTTGCCATCACAATCTGTCCCTCTATCGCTGGGCATGGCAAGACTGCTAACATTACCTACGGCAAACACTCCAGTCAACAATTTCAGGAGCGCTCTTATTGTTCTCTATCTATGATCTATCCTCTGGGCTTCTGTGGCTTTTAAATCATCCTTTTCATTTCTCTTTCACAAGTTCGAGCAAGTCAAAAGATCCCAGCTGCCCTGGTGCCACCCTGGTCCAAGATTGAAGCCACTGAGTCAATTTGTAAACTATGATCTGACACATAGACATTCCCAAGGGAAAGTGACCCCCTCTCAATCTCCCTTTTATTTTCCCTCCTTCTCTCATTTCCCCTTCCTCCTCCCCACCCTTTCACTCCTCCCTGTTTCTTCTCTTTTCCTATCTTTTGTTTCTTTATCTCCTTCCTTTCTTTTCATTCCCTCTGTTTTTCCCCCTCTCTCCTTATATTCTATATTATTCTCTTCCACCTTCCCTTATTTCCCTCTCTGCCTCTCTTTTTCTCTCTTTTCTGTTTTCTTTTTTTCCTTTTCTACTTTATAACTCTCTTGGCTTTCCCTCTTTATTCATTCTCTCATTGACTGCTTCTTTGCTACTTTCTCTCTCTCCCTGCTTTACTCACTCAATTTATGTTCTCTGGAGACAAAATTTCCGGCATGTGTAGCCTCTTTAGACCTCTTTGAGGACTGAGAGAAAGCTGTTCTCTTTCCTTGATGGAAATCACGCACTATTAATTCATCTACCTATTTAGATCTACCTACAGTTTAATTACTGTAGTTTGTCCTGTGTAAAGCAATTGTGATTTTATAAACCTCCAATGGCAGAATCCTCAAAGGTCACTTTTCTAGGGGCACCTTCTATCACCTCTATGAGAGATTTTTGAACTCTATCTGCCCCCTCCTCCAGTCCCATCACATCTTTCTACCCTTCCACTTATTATTCCTCAGTTCATTCCTCTTAAGCCTATTTTATTTTTACTCTTATTGTGACCCATGACCTTTTACTTGGTTCAACAAGGCATTATCTTCCATCCATGGATGCAATTAGTGTCTCTACTACAGCTGAATCCTAAGTCTCTCTGTCCAGTTCTGATCTGTCTCCTGAGCTCCATTCCCTTATCACCAACTTCTTGTTGGATTGCTCCATCTATATGATCATCGATATCTCAAACTTAACATGTCCAGAACCTGTTATCTTTTGATAACCCACTCTACCTCAGAACTTCTCTGATGCAGACATAACCTTACTTCTCTTTCTCTCCTCAGCTGAACTAATAACAAGAACCTCTTAGTATCTCCCTCCTCAATTCAGTTTCTTTTCTCTCCAATACATCCTCCATGAAGCTGTCAAATAGATATTTTGAAACTACAGTGTCAGAATATCACTCCTTTGCTCAGAAAGCCTCATTGACTTCCTATTGTTTCTCAGAGAAAACCCAAATTCTTCTGTTTGACACTGAAAAGTTCTTCACATTCTGCCACCAGTCAATCTTTCCATACTTCTGTCACATTATTTCACCTTCCACAATAGTCTAGATTTCCTCTGATTCTAGCCTGTAGCCAGCTTATCAAAAAAGAGGTCACCTGGACTAGTGTTTCTAGGTTGGCCATCAACTTGCAGAGCTAACTACATTGATAGGATGGAGAACAAGAGAGCTGGTGAGATGAGACCTCATTATGGCAGGGCAAGGAAGTTCTGAGGAGTCTGATTACCTGGGTCCCTTTTCCTGTGTGTCTAAGGTTTTGTCCTTTTATGTGTTCATTTCTGGACATTACCCTATGTATGACAATATACTGGGAGCTTTCAGAGACTTTCAGAAGCTTGCAGGACATTGCATAGTACCTTCACTGGTTTACTGGGAGGAAAGCACATTGTAAAATGTCATAGAGATGGGACCTGTTAATTGTGTCATTGTTTTACTACTTCCATGAAGAACACCATTCTTATTAATTACCTGTGTATCTTCTCCAGTGCCCAAAACTGTCCTCTGTACACAGTGGGCTCTGAAATGTCTATTAAATTTGTTGAATTGAACTTGAGCCAAGAAAGGCCACTGTGCTCGGGATCCATCTGTCTCATGCCTGGAATCTATGAATGAGGTGAGAGCTGGGGGCTTCCCTTCGCCAGGAACCACAAGTTGAGTGGGTTTCAAACAAGGAAGGATGCAGAGATTATTTCTGGCTAGAAAGTCAAACTGATGGAATACATCATGGGTCAGGGAAAGATGGCACCTCCCAAAGTTGGTATGGCCTCTGGAGAGACTAACCCCAAGTGTGAGCCTGGAATACACGATACTTTAAGGAACCCAGCATACAGAAAAGAACTAGCCTGAATAGTTGACTAATTAGTGAATGTGCCAGTTGGCAAGACAGAAAAACACAGACAGAATAAGATTTAGATGAAACAGGAGTCCAGAAACAAAATCCTAGAAACATAAAAACATAGGCCCTCTGGTCCAACTCCTTTAATTACAAATGAGAAAACTGGGCCCCACGGAGGTAAGTAACTTGTCCAAGATCATATGGCCAGTAAATATCCCATCTCTGACACTTCCTACCTGTGTGACTTTGGGCAAATCACTTAACTATCTTTGACCTCAGTTTCCTTATCTGTAAGGTTTAACTATCAATTCTAAATATATGGTCCTATGATCAAAAGGCAATAAACTTGTCTAGGAGAGAGGCAAAGGGGCCAGACAGAACAATTTCATCTCAATGTAAGGACCTTTGGGTCCAGATTAACCTATTGACCTTTATTCATACTCCAATGCTGTTTTTCATATTGTTTCTCCTATTTTTAAAGCCCCTTTCTCTTCTTCTCCCTCTCCACCTTCAAATCTCCCTTCCTCTTCATCTCTGCAAACTTCCTTGACCCCTACAGCCCAAGCACTAGAACATGTTGCAAAGGAAAATTTTAGTGCAGCATTTGGCAATAGGGTACATGTTACTTGTGCGGTTCCATCACTTCAGTGGTCTGACTCCTTGTGACCTCATTTGGGGTTTTCTTGGCAAAGGTATTAGAGTGGTTTTCCATTTCCTTCTCCAGCTTATTTTACAGATGAGGAAACTGAGACAAGCAAGTACTTAATAAATGTTAATTGTTTGACTCTTCAGGAATTTTTTGGCCTGCATACTCTCTGAAGTTCCTTCCAAGCTAAGATTCAGTGATCCTGGGAAGAATGCCTCTATAGAGATGTTGTCTCTTCTCTCCCATTGAATCTAACCTGCCTATATATCCCTAGTATTTCTTTGGCAGAAATCTTATCCAAACAGATTAAAAATGAAAATGGCCCTATAAAGTACAGCATTATTACTGTCGACCATATAAACCCAGTTAACCTTGCTGGCCAAGCACCAACTTGATCCAGGTGACATCTCCCTACCCTTCCATGATAGCATCATCAAAAACCAGTAATTGAAGAACAAAGATGTGATAACTATAACCGGGGATTTACTGTGAGTTTAACCGACTACCAAGGACAGAGCCTGGGCATTTCTGAGACAAAATGAGTTTTCTGGGCTACAGAATTCTGCTCTGTATTTTCTATGAGGTGCAGAGGTGGAAAGTGTGTGTGTGGGTGGGGGGGGGGGAAGGGATGGAGGGAAGACCATTGGCTCACAGATTTACTGAATGCCAGAACCTCAGAGATAATTCAACTCCATCCCTTTGCAGAGGAGGCCAAAGTGAAAGAGTGACTCAGCATCACAGAGACAGGGATAGAGCCAGGATTAGAATTCAGGTCCTGTGGTTTGCTCTGCTTTTATTCTAAGTCTAAATTTCACACACCATGGGCATTTCTCAGAGGAAGCATCAGAAAGATTCTCAGTGATTCATTCATTCATCAATGATTTCCTGATTGCCTCCTGTGTGCAAAGCCTGTGAAATCGTCTTTAATTGGTCTTTCTCTCTTGCTCTCTCTGTTTCGGTCTTTGTCACTCTCTTCATTTCTGTCTCTCTTTCTCCATCTTCTCTCTTTCTCTGCCTCTCTCATTCTCTTTCTCTATTTTGGTTGGTCTCTCTCTTTTTTTCTCCATCTCTTTCTCCATCATCTCTCTCTCTTTCTCTCTGTCTCTCTCTTTCTCTTTCTTTTTATCTGTTTCTGCCTCTCTTTTTTCTCTCTCTCTTCCTGTATCTTTCATTCTCTCTCTCTACCTCTCTGTCTCACATTTTCTTTCTCCATATCTCTCTTTGTCCACCTTAGTTTCTCTCTCTCTCTCTCTCTTTTGTCTGCCTGTCTGTCTCTCCTTCCCTCTCCCCTGCTCTCACTTTCTCATCAGGAAATGTGCAGGGAACTCCAGGTATGAAACAACTTCTACCAATACATATCATCAGCTTCTCTGTCATCTATAGCTTTAGACAGTTGCTTGGAACACTGAGAAGCAGCTTACCTATGAACACACTCTTTGTGAGAACATAGTAGTAACTAGTGCAAGACAATGATGACTTTCTCCTAAGGTGCCTGAATTTAGAGGGAAGGGACAGCCCTCCATTCTTTTAATAGGTAGTGCGACATTTAAAATTTGAAAGACATAGTTTCTGGGTAATCTAATCATTTTATTAATAAAGCCAGTAGGTTACTAATAAAATGATGGTCATATGGTCATTTCTCTTAGACCAAAGACAATCATGGCACTGACTTACAGTTTATATACCTTTCAAAACAGCAGGTAGTCCATCAAACATCAATCAGTTCTAATTGGTTAACTGATTGGAGATGGGCTATATTAAAATACAGGGCTGAGTATCTCTTAGATAGGGAAAGTATCTCTATACCAAGCCACCCGTAGCTTTAGGTTATCAATTCAAAGAATGTCTACCCTTTTCAATGGAAGACTGAGAGTGACCTCTGAACAGGAGAAATCATCCCTACTCAGACCACCTTCAGCATTAGTTATCTAGACAAAAGGATCTATCTCCACCCAGGTTTGAATAAAACACAATAGGCTTCCCTGCCCTAGGTTAAATTCCTTGCAAGGTTGAATGGGGTCTCACCAGCACCAGAAGAGTCAGTGCCATCGCATGATCAGTAATGTCCTTCAAGAAAAACTGGACTTAAAGTCAGGACTTTGGAAGAAGAGGGGGAGCTCTGAATCTCTCCAAGATAATGGTTATTAAAATAATTTCTCACGATAGAAACATTTGCTTCTAGCATCTCGTAGCATGGAGAATTAGAATAGGAAGAGTCCTCCCAGTAGTTACACTCTGTATGCTGTGAACTGTCTTAGTCCTGACTTTGCCTCATTCCATCTTCAGGTAGCAATCTTACACTGTCCCAAAGTATCTTCTATCTTAGGATCTTTTGTATAATGTTTCTTCCTAAGGTCATCCCATTCTACTCTTTGGAGGGTGTCTTTCATATTACCTGCCTAGACTGACTTTCTCATTTTTTTTTACTTCTATTTCCAGCATTGTTAGACACAGTATTGTATCAGAGGCAGGTGTGGATTCTGTGGTATGGTAGAAAGCACATTGGCTCCAGAGTCAGAGAACCTGTTTTCAAATCCTCCCTGTTAAGCTTTCTACCTGTGTGACACTGGAAAAGTTATTATACTTTAGTTTAATCATATATCTGAGGGGATTATGGGGTGGCAAACCAGATGGCCTCTGAGGCCACTTCCAATTTTAGATACATGACTCATCATGATCCTAGGTGACCCTGACCCCAAGGCTGACCCACCACTCAAATACCTCTCAGTTAAGCTCAAAACAGCAATAACCATCCACCAGCAGGGCGAGGGGCTCTGACCTCTGAAAGGCAACAAGCAAGTCAGGGCTCTTTCCATCCATTGGTGCAGGCATCAGGAAGCATGGGGAAAGATGGTTCCCAGGGACGCGGGAGCTGTAGGTCCATCAGTGAGTGTAAGTGGACAGGGGCTGCATTCCTAGTCTGACCTCCCCCACTAACCCTGGTTCCTTACACACCCCAGACAGAATAAATGTCTGCCCGCCCTGTTTTGACTGGTGAAGAGAGTTCCAAGCTGATTAATACATTTAAAGTGCTGATCAGTTTGTCTCATTCACCCCCTCTTATCCTGATTGTAATGAGCAGATCTTTTAACATAATGCAAACTACATGTTTCACTGAAACCCACAGTTTTGCTCATAGGGCTGGAAGACTGGAGGTAAGCCTTCTTACAGAAGGGGTGCATCTGGTGGGCTACAGGGGCTCTCTCTAGGATGGCCCAGACATTCTCCTGGAACACTATTCAGCTTCACATGCACCTTTAGACAGAATTTTGAAGTTTTGTTCTTAGAAATCTAGTGGTAAGGTGACTTACCCAAGGTCATAAACATATAAATACCAGAGCCAGGCCATGAACTCAGCATCCTCTGGCTCCAAATTATGTAGTTTCCTTCCCCAATGCTGAACTTTAAGAATGCTATTCTGGGAATCGGGAGACCTAGGGTGAGGCAACGCCCATTCACTGAATAGGCCTGTTTAAGAAGTAGTCAGGGCATGGCCCCTTTAATGAGGCCAAGAAAAACAAAGACAACAGGCTGGGTGGGAAACAGCAACAGTTACTATTGATAATCATTCTAAAGCTGAGGGGGTCCAGGAGCCCTTGGCAGGGGCCCATTGGAGTCCCAGTTTCAGGGTGTAGTAGGTTTAAGGTTTTGGGACAGGACAGGGGATAGGACAGGGGAAAGGGAAGGAAAGGGAAGGGAAGGAAAAGACAGGACAGGACAGGACAGGACAGGAAAGGAAGTACTTGCAAAGACTTTGACCTAAAGGGCCCAAGGTCTCCCAGTGCATCCTGGGTCATCTCCAGTCATCCTGAGGAATATCAGGTTGCTGTATTCAGAAAGCTCTGGAGGAGAAGTGAGGCTGGTGACCTGCACAGCCCTCCTTCACTCAAAACAAAGTCAAGTGCAAGTCATGTCATCATTTCTCTGATGCCATGGTCTTCTTCGGCAATGAAGGGTGAACACAATCACGATTTGGTAAATCATGGTATCCCTTTCCCAACCCGCTGAACAGAAGATCTCTAAGGTGAATCCCAGCTTTAATTCCAGCTTTAAGACAGTGATGACACCAGCTGTCATTTATAAACACTTCAAGGTTTGCAAAGCACTTGACATGTATTTCCTCACTTTATCTTCATATCAACTCAGTGAGGTGGGCATGATTATTATCCCCATTTTACAGACACAGACAATGAGATCGACAGCTGTGAAATGAATCAACAAGGGTCACACAGCTTGTACCTGAAGTGGTTCAGATCTCCCTGACCCCATGCCTAGCTCAATAGTCACCAGGCCATCAGGACTCCCTGAGCACTAGACATAACATCCACAGTTCTGGGGGCAGCAACAATGGGAAGCCAGTTGCCGTAATGAGCAGGGAGAAACAAATCCTCAAAGACGTAGCCTCATCTTTACAATGTCATAAAAACAGCACAACACAATTATATTGAAATATCCCACTATTTAACTTAATAATTTAAATGCTTGCCTAATGAGCTGGACTTGATTGGATTTGTGCATTCTCAATTAATCCTGCTAGATCATCTCCCACACTGGAGGTGCATTCTTCTCAATCAGAAGGTGGGACAGAAATTCAAATTGTGGAGGTCCAAGCAAGCAGAGGGGGCTTTGCAGAGCCCATAAATCCCTCTCTGCTCAGGCGAATGGATCCACCATCACAGAAATGGTTCCGAGGCATGTTATTTAGAAATATGTCTTCCAATAAGAGTCCTGTTAATTGAGTTTGACCCTTTTTTCTTTTAGCTCAGGAAAGTTGTTTTTTATAAACACACTTAAAACATAATTTTCCCTTCGTTGGAGTCTCCTGGTGCTAATTGTAACTTGGCAAAACAGTATAAAGAGAGGCAGTTGTAAATGCTTTTAAAAATTATTATATGCACTGATTTCTAAACAGTTTCACCTTTGCGGGGAGAGAGGGGAGTTCATTCTTTCCTCAACTATGTGTTAACTAAATATTTCTATAAAGCAATTGGATTAAAGAATACAGACCCTTCTGGGGGAATAGCTCCCTCCCCTAGCCAAGGACTGTGGAATCAGAAAATGTTCCTTTTGTGAGTCAAAGAGTCAGTGGGACTCTGATCTATCCCTCAGGACAGAGACTGACAATTCTGAAAGGTTCAAGCTGACAATAATCTCTAGACATTTTTAACCTTGAACTCATCTATTTATTTTCCCTTGGTAGGTATAATGGGGGATGGGGGATTAATTTTTCCAATGGCTTCTTTGTACCTGCTGAGGTTGATAAATTACAACTGCCTTGGGAGACTGTTGTCTGCCCCAGAAGGGGGAAGATCAGAAGCTTGGAATACTTGGGGCAGGGGGAGTCAAAGAATACTGGGCTGTACAGTATTGAGTAAAGGTGGCTACAATCTTCAAGTGAAAGCTATGAATACAGGAGAAGTGGGTGGCCCCCAGGTTCCATCCTACGCTTTCTTCTTTTCTCCCTTTATACAGTTTCACGAAGCACTCTCATCAGCTCCCATGGATTCAATTGTGATGTCTATGCTGACAATTCTCATATCTGCTTATCTCGTCCCAGACTCTCTCTGGCTCTTCAGTCTAGCATCTCCAGCTGCACATTGGCCATCTTGAATTGGATGTCCTATAGACAGTGCAAATACAACATGTCCGAAAGTGAATTCATTAGACCGTCTGCCTCCTTCCCTCCTCCCCCCCAATTCTCCCATCTTCCAGACTTTCCTCCTAATGTCATAGATACCACCATCCTGCCAATTACGTGGGTTATCAACCCAGCTGTCACCTTTACTCCTCTCACTTTCACTCTTGACCATGTCCAATTTATTCCTAAATCCTATCAATTTTACTTTTATAACATCTCTTGTATTTGTCTTCTTCTCTCCTCTAACACTGCTGCCATCCTGTTTCAGGCCCTCATTACCTCTTGCTGTTGTTTTTTAGTCATTTTTCAGCCATATCCAACTCTTTATAGTACCATTTGGGGTTTTCTTGGTAGAGATACTAGAGTGGTTTGCCATTTCCTTCTCCAGCTTATTTTACAGATGAGGAAACTGAGGCAAACAGGGCTGAGTGACTTCCCCAGGGTCACATAATTATTGTCTGAGCTCATATTTGAACTCAGGTCTTCTGACTCCAGGACCAGCACTCTAATCATTATGGTGAAACCTAGCTGCCCCCTTCCCCCAATTGCCTTACGTCAACACTATCACAATAACCTGCTGACTGGTCTTCCTGTCTCAAGTCTTTCTACTCAGCTGTCCAATTGATATCCCTAAAGGTCAGATCTGACCATGTCACCCCACCAACCCTCTGCCATTAATTCAATTCCAGTGGTTCCCTATGACTATAACAAACAAATTTAAAATCTAACTATATGGCTGTGGAACAAATATATATTTCCTACTTGGGGTTTGTCTAACAGACAAAGATAAAGGAGGGTGGCTACAGGCAAGGAGACCCTACTTGAGGTAGATCATTGAACAAAAGCAGAGAACATAGAAGAAGGTGAAAGGGAGAAAGGGTATAGACACAGCAGGGAGACAGAAGTAGATGAAGACGAGAGAAGGGGAAAGAGCTGAATCCAGACCACAACCAGGACTTGAAACCTGGGCATTCTCTTTGCTTTCATGCCAGTTCAGTGGTATACTGAAGTCAGCCCAAAGGGACCCATGAAAGCCAACTGACAAATTTTCATTTACACCTGGGAAATTGGCAAACACTCTAAGTCAGGGTTTGATTTGTCATTTTGTTGATTGTCTAGACTTAAGAAAGTATTAAGAATTATCTGGATCTAGAATATCTAGATTTACAAAAGAAAGGAGCAAGTATTCATGAAGATTAAACTTCACTTTAATAATGCAGATTAAACTTTAGAGAGTTGCATTTTAAACATTTACTACCATGCCCCTATGTCAATTACAAACCTAAAATGACCACTGACTGCAAGCATTGCCCCACCCTTTTGTAAGAGGCAGTCAGATGGCTCAGTGGTTAGAGCACTGGGCCTGGAGTCTGAAAGACTTGAGTTCAAATCTAACCTCAGACTATTACTAGTTGTATGACCTTAGGCAAGTCAGTTAACCTTTATTTGCCTAGGAGACAGCTAAGTGGCTCAGTGGATAGAATAAGCACTGAGCCTGACCTCAGATACTTACTAGCTATGTAACCCTGGGATAAGTCATTTATCTTCTATTTGCCATGCCGTAATCCATAAGAGAAGGAAATGATAAAACACTCCAGCATCTTCTCCAAGAAAGCACCATGGACAGTACTATGGTCCATGGAATCACAAAGAGTTGAGCATGACTGGACTACAGCCACCAGTCTCCTTATATACTACAGAGCTGAGGGCTCTCAGTTTCCATTCTTTCCTCACACAATGAAGCATCTCTGCTAATGGCCTGCAACTGTGATTTCTTTTGCCACACTGCTGCACACACAAGTGGATTTCCAACCACCCTAAAGCTGTATACACTTGCTTCTCTGCCTGTTTCTCAACTATCCCAAATGCCTTTTATCTACCCAATGATTCAAAGTAGTGAGGAAATCATCCTGTACGGTACAGTGGTAAGAGTTAATGACTTCTTAGGATGCTGATGATTCTAGCGTCTGATCAGAGAACCTGAGTTCAAATCTCACTTCCGATGCTTGCTGTCTGTGTGACTTTGAGCACTTTCCTTCATGTATGGTCATTCCCAGCTCTAAATGTAGGCTCCTAGGGCCCTGTATCTGTCTTTCTCTCTAATCTTCACAGAACCCCAGTTTCCAGATATCGCCCTGCCAATAATCCCTCTCCATTTCAATCCATTATGTATTCAGTCAACAGGCATTTATTAAGCATCAAGGATAAAGAGAAAAATGAAAACAATGCCAGCTCTCAAGGAACTTACGGTCTACTGGTGGAAATTACATTTAAATACACTCAAGGTAAGTGCAAAATAATAGGGGTGTTCGAATAGCAAAGGGGGTAAGGGAGTAAAAAAAGACCTAGTATGGGATCTAGCATTTAAAGTGAACTTTCAAAAATAGTAGGGATAAGAAGCAGCTATGGTGACATGGGGCTGTTTGGACCAAGGCATGGAAACTCCTTTTGTACCTGAAGAAGAGGATGCAAGTCAGTTTGACTGAAATATAGAGTGTGTACAAAGGTATAACAAGGAGCTAACTTTGAACTGTAAGCTGGAATCAGATATTGAAGGGCATTAAATGACAAAACAGGGAGTTTGTATTTTGTCCTAGAGATAACAAGAAATCACTAGAACATTGGAAGCAAGGGGGTGCCATGGTCAGACCAGCACCTTGAGTCTTGCTGCTCTGAAGTACAATTGACTTTACTGGCCAATCTCTTCCTCAACAGAAAATTCATTGTGGATACTGAATGAGGGCACAGCAAAAAGGGGAATGGATGCAGAAAGAAGGAATCGAAGGAAACACATTCTTAGAACTTAAATTTTCCCCACAGTTGCCACTGATTCTTAGCCCTGCTGGGTGATTCAAGCCCCAACCCCCTAAATCCTACATGACCTCTTGCTCAGTGTTTGCTATGGAGCGATGACTTTGACACATATATTCCCCAGGGTGCTTCTGTAGGGTTCTCATAAATAGAGAAGTCCAAGTTCTAGGGGCATGGGACTGAGGTTTGGGGTTTGAGCCTCCTCTGAATTATGGCCAAGTGAACTACCCCTCAGTACTCTGTGCAGGTGCCTCCCTCAGCAGTGGTAGAGGGGTGTCTCTCCATTGGGAGGCACCCAGCTACTTCTTTCTCTAGTGATTCTGATCACGCGATCACTGCCAATTAAAGAGGGAAGGATGTCATCTCTTGAAATAACATTTTAATGAGTGATAGTTCCCGAACAAATTGTTAGCCCGAGATCCCTCATTAGAGGGCTTAATTAGATCCATCGTAAAATATATTGATAAATTCTACCGAGCTAGTCCTCAGAACAGTTTGCTGTCTCCATACTCCCTTAGAACATCTTCTGATCCTCCATTGTCTTCACTGGGCTGTAAAAGGGATCCCAGTATCCACTAAAACAGTGGGGAGAGGGACTGAGTGAGCTGTGGGAGTAAAGGGTTGGAGTGAGTGAGGTTGGAAAACCAAATAAAGACAGGGCAGAAAAACATCAAAAGGTTTCAGAGGACACCTATCCCTCAAAATACAGTCTCTGCTCTCCTCTCACTGTGACTGAACTTCTCAGTGCAATGGTTCATAAGATTTATAATTGAAACGAACACTGGAGATAATTCAGATCCATTCTTTAGATTTTATAGGTGAAGAAAATGAGGCCCTGAGATGGCAAAGGACTTGTCTAAGGAGACACAGCAAGCAATCCAACCCACTCTACTGCACCATCTCAGCTGTTTCATGATAGTGTGGTGCTGGAAACGGGTGTGTATTTATGTATGTGAACTCATGCCTACGTGTGATATGAGGGTCTGTGTGCCTGTGTTTGTATGTGAGTGTGAGATGCAGAATCATGGAATTTTTGAGCTGGTAGTGACTATGTGTGTGTGTGTGTGTGTGTGTGTGTGTGTGTGTGTGTGTGTGTGTGTGTGTGTGTGTGTGTGTCTTTGTAAGTAATCTGTGCATTCTGGTCAATCTCACTTATGGGCACTGGAAAGAGGGTTAAACCAGGGACTACTTACCTTTGCCTTGAACATTTAACCCAGCATGTCATTTTTTTCCCTGAGAAAAATGCACAAGAGTGTGTGGCTGATGCTTAGTATCCTTCCTTTTTTCTCCCTCCCTTTCCACCACCCAATCTTGTTTTCCTTCTTACCTCTTCCTCCCTGCTGCCTCTTGTCTCTGTCTCTATCTCTCTATCTCCCTCTCCGTCTCTCACCCTCACCTCTCCTCCCCTCTTTGCAGCTCTGTCTCTATCTTTTCTATTGTCTGTCCCTTGGTGTCTCTCACTTTCTCTTATTTTCTGTGTGTCTTTCCGCCTCCTCCTGTCTATGTTTTTTCTATGTATGAATTTATTTCATCATCCTTGTATCTTCCTCTGCTTCCCTGTCTGTCTTTTTCTCATTTCCCTGCCTCTCTGTCTCTGTCTTCCTCACATGGTGCACATACAGTCATAATTTATATTTTAAAATGCGTTCATACCTATGACCACAGCACATGTAATAGTGACGGGTTTTTGCTATACCAAGGAAGGATTCTAATGAGATACATATTTAATTCCCAATTGCAATCATGTTACAGGTGGGACTGATACTTTCCAATACACATACACATACACACACATGTGCACAAACAAACATGCATGTACTACTGAAAGCTAAGGGCATTTTATCCCTGAATAGGAAATATTTTCTATGTATAATAATAACAAGCATTTGTGCTTTCTCCGTCCTTCATCCCACCTCCCCATTCTAGTCTGGTCCATGTCACTTTTGCTGGAGCTAAGTGTGTGTAGATCTGATCATAAATAGGTTGAAAACGGGGAGGGGAGGTGGGTTGCAAAGGGTTGGTAGGAATCCATTGACTCCTTAATTATGGTCAGTTCCTGACACCACTCACAGTCACGAAGATGAGACAGAAAGAGAGAGAGAGAGAGAGAGAGAGAGAGAGAGAGAGAAGGAGGGAGGGAGGGAAGGAGGAAGGAAGGAAAAATAGAGCCGAAAATGCTGGTACAAGGAAATGGAAAAATTAGTGGGTGAATACTGGACAATAGCAGTTAAACTTACAGGATGAAATGGTAAGAACATTAAGTCCATCCACCTTGGAAGTTTGCACAGTTCTGTGAAAAGTATACTAGCTCTCTATCAAAAGATCTGAGTTTGAATCCCATTTTAACATTTTCTATCCATGTGACTTTGAGCAAGTTGCTTAGTCTCCCTGAGCCTCAGTTTCCCCATCTGGTGGTAGAGTTTGGATTATATGGCCACTGAGGTTCCTTCCAGTTCTATATCTATAATCCTCTAGATATAAAATAAGTTCCTTTCTCTTTCTTTCCTTCCTCTTTTTCTCTTTCTTTCCTTCTTTCTTTCTTAATAAATCCATGTTGATGGACTGATTGATTGATTGATGGTCTCTGAGCTCCTTCCAACTCTGGATCTACGATCCTACAGATAGAGAAACTGAAGCCTGAAAAATGACCATAACTTGCCTAAGATCGCAGAGCAGGTTAGACAGTGAGCTCCTTGAGGACAGGGTCTATCTTTTGCTTTTCTGTGTTTAGCACAGTACCTGGCACAAAGTAGTCACTTAATGAATAATTATTGGCTGACAGCAAGTTGGCTGCAGAGCTCAGATTCTCATGTGTGAACTTCAGGACAGATTCAGGGGTGGGGAACCTGTAGCCTCAAGGTCAAATGTGGCTTTCTAGGTCCTTGGGGGCAGCCTTTTAACTGAGTCCAAGTTTTATAGAACAAATCCTTCCATTAAGGGGATTTGTTCTGTAAGGTTTGGATTCAGGCAAAGGGCCATACTTGAGGACCTAGAGGGCCACTGGTGGCCTTGAGGAGACTACAGCACTTTCTAGAATAAGAATAACTCATGTCTGTGCACCTTGCTCATAATTTCTGTCTGTGGTCACAGGGCTAGTAAGTGGCCCCACCCCAGTAATAAACTCATCCTTGTAAGAAAGAAACACTATTTTTTTTAAAAGAGTAACCAATAACTGAGTCCGGAAAAGTGTATGGCATTCTCCCTCGCTAGTCCTCCACCTCTCTTCTAGAAGGAAGGAGATATGCTTCATGTCCTGTTCCCTAGGACTAGTACCTGTTTTCTTAAGCTACAGAAAGTTTGGATTCTTTCTAGCGTTCTTTTCATTTACGTTACCGTAATTACCAGCTATATTGTTCCTCTCTTTATTTGGTGATTTCTTTTAAGATATTTCTCTCCCTCATTCCCACCTTAATTTTTTATACTATCTTGTTCCCTACTTTCATACCCTAATCCCACCCCAGCCCTCCTACTGTATGGGAGAGAAGGTTGACTTGGAGACAAGAGATCAGCCTCTGCCACTTACTTAATGGCAAGGAATTTGACCTCAGTCTTTGAATCTGTAAAATGGAAACAATAGTACCTAGAATGCTTATCTCTGTTTTTCTGTGAGGATCAAATGAGATAGCATATTTTTCAGGGCCCTATAAACCTTAGCATGCTACATACAGCTTAGTGCTTATTGATGTTTCCTTCTGGAACACTGAATGTCCATATGGGTTAGTGAGAAATGGTCAGAGAGCTAGCCCTGAGGTCATAGGACCAAAAGTTTGCTTCTATAAGGGTCTCACCTTTCTTGTATTGCAGATAAGGAAATCTAGGTGCAGGGAGGTGACCAAGTAGGTAGTAAATAAGAAAGGTGGGATTTGAGCCCTGGTCCTCTGACTCCAGACCTTTCTCTCCAGGAAGGCGAGAAGGCTAGGATGGGGATAGGAGGAGGGCCTGGACCTCCTCTGTCCTAGGGTGAGGCCATGGACTGTCTCTTCTTGGTTTCTCTGAGTTGTCACATGCATTTTTTTTTTTTAATTTGGAAAGCTTGCTTCAGTGGAAGATCACTGTTCAAGTCTGTTGGTGTGCTGAGCTTGGGCTGGACTTGGGGCCCATATTCTGCCCCATTCTGTCAGTCATTTCTTCTTGTCTGATAAATCCCAACTCCAGGGGTTGTGGAGGCCCTGCCACATTGCTGCTGGCTCTTTTCTCCTAAAACTCTGTGGTTCAGGACCAGGAATATTCCTCACCACCCACTGCCACCTACTGCAAGATTTCTAGTAATGCACAGAGGTCTGCTTTACAGGAGAAATTTGGGGATTTAGATCTGTATACGGAAAGAGCCTTTCAGACAGAAAATGGCCAAGCATTCATGGAGGATATTATAGAGAATATTATTGCTTGAGAATAAATTGTAGTAGCTGGCCTCTAAGCAAGGTTCTTTCAAATTATGAAATTATGTAATCCATTGACTGGATTGAAGATACTGGGGATGTTGAGCCTGGAGAAGGGAAGGCAGAGAGGTATGTTAGCTGTCTTCTAGTTTTTGAAGGAGCATAGATACATAACCTTTCATATTCAATCTGTGCCCCACCACCCCAGAAAAAAACTATTACTTTGCCAATATTTTATATTTGGAAATGTTGCCTCAGTACAATAGCATTGGACTATGGACGTATCGTTTCCGCACATCCTCCACCCCAGGAATATAAGCTCTGTGAAAACAAAGATTATTTTATTTTTTCTTTGTAATATTAGAACCTAGCACAGTATCCAGGTTATAATGGGGCCTTAATCCTTTCTGTATCTGTTGAATTAAAAAGAGATGGAGAGAGTATTAGCAACATAAGAAGGAGGAAGAGAAAAAGGGAGGAGATAGGTGGATGTAAGGAAAGGAGAGGAGAAAGATGAAGGGGAGGAAGCAGAATAAAAAAAGTATGATTGAATCTTGTTGGGATTTGGGGTCCACAAATCAATACTGTCTATTCATGTTCTGAATCATGGGCTTATGGGAAACTATGGATAAGGCAGGGCATAGAAAAGAGGAAGAGAAGGGATTCTTTCTCACTCCACTTCTGGCTTACCCTCTGGCTTGCTCCAGAACCACTCTGGATTACTCCACCTTCACAAATACTCTCTTTTGCACATACCCTCTTTCCATTTCCCCCCATGTTTTGTCTTCCTCTATTAGAGTGGGTAGTTAGGTGTTGCAGTGGATAGGGTGCCTGACCTGATGTCAGGAACACCTGAGTTTAAATTTGGCCTCAGACGTTTACTATCTGTGTGACCCTGGGCAACTCATTTAACCCTGTTTCCTTCATTTTTTTTCTTACATGAAAAATGAGCTGGAGAAAGAAATTGTGAGCCACTCCTGTATCTTTGCCATGAAAACCCCATATGGGGTGATGAAGAGTCAGACATGACTGTTCAAAAAAAGCAACAGAGCATAAGCTACTTGAGAGTAGCTACCATCTTGGTTTTTTTTTTGTTTTTGTATATCCAGTGACAAAGTAAACAATAAACATTGGAGTTATCATTTATTTGTCTGTCTATCAATCATCCATCCATCCATCTATCTATCTATCTATCTGTCTATCTATCTATCTATCTATCTATCTATCTATCTATCTATCGATCTATCTATCTAAATTATTCATCCTTCCTGAAACAGGATATCATAGAACAGCTCAAAAACTGTAGGAGAAATATTATAAATGTTCAGAATGCCTAACACAACACATTCCCAAGTCTAGCAAAAATGACGAGATTTTTTGCCAAAATGGCCCTGACCCATAGGATAGTGGGTAGAGTATTCATTCTCTACTTCCTCCAAGATGATGAAATCTCTCCACAGCTCAGAAGCCTTCCCTGGCTCCCCATTGCCAGTAGAATAAAATCTAAATTCCTTGGCTTAGAATTCAAAGATCTTCGTGAGCTAGGTCAAGGTTAATATCTTGAGTTGAGATCTCTTCTGCATTATTTCCCATCACCTACCCTACACTAGAGCCAAACTGGACTCCTTACCTCCATTAAAAATGATTCATATTTTCCTGCCCTTTCAGTCATACTGTTCACGCTACTTTGGAAAGGCAACGGGCCCCCAAATCTTTTCTTCCCTGGATCATGCCTCTCCTTCAAGACCCAGCCAAGATGTTACCTTTTCCATGAAGCTTTCCTCTCCAAAGGAAGTGATCCCTCCTATGAGAAATCAGAATCTTAAAGGTTATAGCACATCTTGCCTTGTATTTTAATTCTGTATGTCTCTGATTATCTGTAATATTAGATCATGAGATTCCTCAAGACAGAGACCAGAGCTTACTTATCTTTCTTTCCTCCTCTCTCCTCCCCCACACCAAGAGCCTGATGCAGAACTGATACTCAAGAGATGCTTGCTAAATGGTTGGTATCATCATGTCAGACTGGACTAGATATCTTGCCTGACCAATTAGTAAGTGACATAAAGCTGGGAGGGATAGGTCACACAGGAAAGAATCCAAATTTTTTAGCACACATCTCAGAATGACTAGACAAATTGTGGTACAAGAATGTCATAAAATATTACTGTGCTATAATAAATGGCAAATATGATGAAAACTGAGAAATAAGGAAAGACTTACATGAACTTCTGTGAATTCAAGTAAGAAGAGCCAAGGAAATAATATACACAACTTTTACAAAAATGGAAATGGAAAGAATGGCACCTACAAAATAATAAAAATGAATGTTACAAAATAAAAATAATAAAGTTAGTCCCAAAAAAGGAGATATGATAAGACTCCTCTTCCTATTCCACAGATATGGGAAATGCATGCACTCTCAGATTTCTTTTTCTGATGTATTAATGGGTTTTGCTAATATTTTTCCTCTTTTCTCTTTAAAAAACAATTCTTTTGTTATGAGATGGTTCTTTGGGAAATCTAGGTAATGTAAAAACAAAAGACATAAATAAAATTAATTAAAATACATCTAAGGTGAGAACAATGAGACAATAACAAGATGGAAATTTATAGGGATAAACGTAAAATCTCATACCTCAGTTCAACACCAACAGAACACATAAAGAAGTCTTTGTTAGCCAACATGTAAAGATTTAGGCTTTTTTTGTGGACTAAAAGCTCAATTGAGTCAATAGTCTATCATGGTGAAAAACTAATTCAAACCATCATGACCCACATAAAGGAAATGATTGTTGTGTTGTCCTCTGCTCTGATCAGACTCTATTTGGAATATTGTGTTCAATTCTGGATGCTGAATTCTATTCAGGATATTCAAGCTGACGTGTGTCTAGAGAAGAGTCACTGCAATGGATGGTTTTATGAGGACGGACATCATGTATTGAATGATCAGTTGCAGGAACTCTAGATATTTAAATTGAATACAGGAAAAACTTGTGGAAGAGTGGGGTAGGATGTTGTGGGATGGGGTGGGCGTGATTTCCATCTTCATGTATCTGAAGGGCTATCATGTGGAAGAGGGATTAGTCTTATTCTACTTGATCCCAGAGGAGAATTAGAGGAAATTAGGTGCTACAGAGAGATGTTTCAGCCTTATGTAACAGGGCCCTTCTTGAAAATTAGAGGTATCTCTAAATGGCATGGCCTTCCTCTGCAAATCATGAGGATGTAAGATGAGAATGTATGACCACCAGTAAGGGATATTGGAAATAGAATTTTCTGTCTGGGTATGATTTAGATTAATGGGTAGGCAGTGGTATAGCATGGGAGAAATGGTCCTGAACCAGAGTTCAGAAAAGATGCATGTTTAAATCTGACTTCTGACCTTAAACAAGGAAAAAGGTTTATAAGGGAAAATAACTGAGGTTCCCTATCATTAGGACAACCTCCCCACCACCTCTCTTCTTAGGCTAATACCTACAATCTCCCATCCTTCCCAGGATAGAAAGTTCCCAAACCATGAAAATATCCCCATTCTCCAATGAATAGTTACCCCATCTTCCCACTCTCCTCAGGAAAATCCTCTACCTCTCAACACCCCTCCCCATCTCAATGAGTCAAGCCACTTTTAGTGTCTTGATTTTAGGGGATGGCACTCTCCGTATCAGCTTTAACTTTTAGAATTTTCATTTTCCACTTTCTTCTTTTATGGAAGTCTCTCTTTCCAGAAGAAATCCCACATAAACTTGACATTTGTGGCAACTTGGATTATAGACCCTAGCAAGATGCTTGTCTGAAATTCCCATTGTTTTAACAATATTCTACATATCATCAATGTATTAAACTGTGAGTGTACAAAACTGTTTGCTGATCAGACTATGGTGATATGAGAAATACTGTCATAACCTAGAACTTACATGACCTCAAACATGGAAAAATGTCTCAACAAACTTCATTAACTAAAGTCTTATTTAAATGACTGTTCCAGGGGACAAGTAGATGGTGACTCTAGATCCCTTCCTCTTATCAGAGCTGCTATTGTTGCCTTGATATTCTCTACTTCTATTTCCTCTCAGACCTTACTCTGTCGGTAAGTTGTGCATCCTCCATATGGGGATCATCAGAATTAGAATTGGAATGAATCTTTGGGACAATCTAGACTAATCATCTCACCTTTCACATAAAGAAACTGAGACTCAGAGAGGTTAATTGACGTCACTGTGAATAACAGAGAAGAAATTTGACCCCAGATTCTTTAGCTACAAATCTAGTCTCTTTTTCATTACTCTACATTGTCTCTCCTCTTCGGTCTCCATCTCTCTACCTTTCCCCTTCTCTCTCCCTTCCTCCTCCCCTCCTTCTTTCCATCTATTTACCTTCTTTCTTCCTTCTCTCTCTCCAATCAGTTGTGCATGTACAGATTTCTCTCATCATACAGTCAAGCTCTCAACATACAACCAATCCATCAGATTACCTATAGCTAATCAGTATTACCCATACACATATACTTTTTGTCTCCATTGCCTCATGATCCCTTTACTCCTTGATCTCTTGCAATCTTTTTTCCATTCTGACCACTCTATATAAACTCTAGGTTCACTAGGAAGCTCTAAATCATCAACTTCCAAGATCTTTTCTCGGAAAATCATCATTTCCCTTTATGTCTTAGAAATGTTTTATATTGTTGGCCACCAACTTCTTCTGACATGTAGATGATAAACCCTCTGAGGACAGGGACCATGTCATATTTGTGATTTGCCAGTATCTAACACTGGGACTTCCATCTTCTCTTGATTTCTAAGATACTATAACCTTTTTTAGTTCCGCACTACCCATGTATCTAAACTTTATCTGGTCTTTTCATTGCCTCATCTTCTGACTGCTGCTTTGATAGAACTTTTCCCCAACCTCTGTCTTTCCTAAAACTTCTTATCTTTTCTTATCCTTGGGGATCTCATCTTGTTCATGACTTCAATGATCACCTTTATAAAGATGATCCCCATAGCTCTATTTCTAGCCCTAATCTCTCTTCTGAGCTCCAATCCCACATCTTCAACCGCCTTCTGGATGGTTCTAGCTGGCTTGTCCCACTGGCTTGTCCCATTTCAAACTCAATGTATCTAAAATTGAATGTGTTGACTCCACCTTAAACCATGCTTCTCTTCCTAACTTCTTTATTTCTATGGATAGAAGAGCTATTCTTTCCTAGGTTTGAAACCTTGGAATCCTTGCTGATATATCCCTCTCCCCCATCTTCCACCTCTAATCAGTTGCAAAATTCTGTTTAATCTACCTCCACAGTATCTCCTGCCTCTAGCTCCTACTATAGTCTTTACTCCCATTGCCCCCATTCTACTTTACACCCCCATTACCTCTTCAGTAACAGATTCTTCACTACTCTTGCTGCCTCCAATCTTTTCTGTTTAATCCATCCTTTATGAAACTGTGCAAGTAATCTTGTTAGTGCATTGGGCTAATCTTATCATGACCTGAATGGAAACAATGTGTAGGTTCACTGTTCCCAATAGGTCACCAACATGTTGACAGGAAGATTTGTATGAAGTTGAGTGATATAAGAAGAAACATGTGTGTGTATATACATGTATATATACACACATATATACATATACACATATCTGTGTATGGAGATATAGATATAAACATGTACATCAATTATAATGATATAAATGGAAAGAAAAAATAACAAAAGAAACTGAATGCTGTGTAATTATGATGCCCAAGCTAACCACAAGAGAAAATTAAGAAAACACACCTCCATTACCTCTTCAGAAATGGGAGAATATGGCTATAGGATATTGCACGTATTATAAAACATAGTTACTATATTTGTTTTTCTGAACTATTTTATCTCTTTCTTTGTTATTCTTTATTATAAAGAATGACTCATTGGGTAGAGAAAAGAGGGTGGTATATGTACATGAAGATAATATGAAAACAAACGACAGAAATAACATTTTTACAGAACAAAATCTTGTTTCATTTTTGCCTTCATATCTCCAGCATCTAGCGCAGTGCCTGGTTCTTAATAGGTGTTTAATGAGTGCTTGTTGAATTGAATTAAATTGCCTTCCAGACAAAATACAAACTTGATCTCTCCTTAAAAGACTTCCACAATCTAGCTTCAACATCCCCTTGTGATCTTCTGTCAAACAATTCACCACCTTCACACAATCAACCAACTATACTAATCAATATTCTTTGATTCCATCCCTGAATTTTCCCACCTTCTGGCTTTTGTATATCTGCCCTTTTCCCCATCCCTTAGGCCTGGAATATGCTCTTTTCTTGCATCAAACTGTTAAAGTCCTTCTCTTCCTTTAAAGTTCAAATTAGGAATTATCCCATCTAAGTGATCCTCTCGTTTCCCTCCAGCTAAAAATCATCTCTCCCATCTCAAATCAGTCATGCCTCCTGTTTGACTTCTTCTTGTTATAGTTATCTGTGTATGTGTTGTATTTGTCCCCCTGTAAGATTAGATTTTCTCTGAGAGCATCACTTTTGCTTAGATCTTTGTGTTGCCAGCATCTGGAACAATTCCTTGTTCGTGCGTCAATAATTCAATAGACCTGTGACCTCACTGACGTGAATGCTTCCTCCATTGTTTCAGGTCACAGCTCTTCTGAACCATCTTATTCTCTGTAATTTTTGAACCATGTTCTTGTAATATGTTGAATATCTTCCTCTAGGTTGTTTAGTATTTTGTGGTTATAAGGGAAATCCCTGGACTGTTCATATGTTATTCCATACTTTTGCCACAGGTTCAGTCTACCTTCTTTTCTAAGCATCATGATATCCCACTAATGGTGTGGTGGATAGAGATGTGACCTCAGAACCAGGATGATCTGGGTCCAAGACCTGCCTAAGACACATACTTGCTTTGTGACCCAAGGCAAGTCACTTAACTTTTAAGTGTCTCCAGATAACTTTCTAAAACCATAAGTCAGAGAGAAGGTGCCGCTTGGCATTCATTAGTAGAGAAAGTACATCATCCAGATCTCCCTATAACAATGTTATTACAGGTCTGTTTAGAAAAAAATTCCTTCCACCATTTCTTGAGATCTTATATTCCACATTCATTCCTATCCCAGATCTCTCTATCTCACCCTTAATTCTGATTCTAGGGAGATCTTTGGGCTCCAAGATTCCCAGTGCTACAGAATCCTTAGAAGAATGCTGATGTCAAAATGATGGGTCTTGGCTGGCTCAGGGAGTAGTTTATGATCATTAAAATTAGACCATTTTTCAGATATGAGCCAGCCTGTTATATTTCTTCTCTTAAATTTTGGGACCAACTCATCCAGTCGTAGCACTTGTGTCAAACAGATGGACTCTTGTGATTGCTTAGTGCCTTGTATGGGCTCAGTACTCCAATGGACCTGGGAAAGACAATGAGAGAGAGAGAGAGAGAGAGAGAGAGAGAGAGAGAGAGAGAGAGAGAGACAGAGAGAGAGAGAGACAGAGACAGAGAGAGAGAGAGACAGAGAGAGAGAGAGACAGAGACAGAGACAGAGACAGAGACAGAGACAGAGACAGAGACAGAGACAGCGAAAGAAACTACTCTTTCTCTTTCCCTGTTACTAGCTGGCTGATCTGTCACTAAGCACTAGACCAGTCATGGACAATTATCATATATTCACTGTCTGGCTTACTATTAATTGATGAATTGATCAACAACAGGTTTACAAATACATACATACATATATATATACATACACACATACATCATACATACATGTAAACATATGGTGGTCTTAGTGCAATTTTAATGAGGGGTTTGGATTTGATGATTGTCACAGTCCCTTCCAAGTCCCAATATATGATCTTATGCCAATTACATTGAAATCAAACAGGAAACGATGAAGGATGAGGGGTAAAGAGAAAGGGACTTCTTCCAGATAGGAAAGCAGGGAAGACCCTATGGACAAAGTAGCGCCTGAGCTTAGTTGTGAGGAGGATTTTAATGGGCAAAGAGGAGGATGGGGGCAGGGCAGGGGGAACAGGAACAAGTGAGTCTGCTTGAGACATAGATAATGGTTTACATAAATATACATCTATTCCACCTTTAAGAGGAATCACATCTTTTCTAAAGCTACCCCCTCCTTGAACCCCATTGATTGTCTCTAGCCTCCTAGAAAGGTTAGAGTCTGTGTTATGTCAAGGTTCATCCATGTCTTAAATCTTCTACTCTTTTAATTCTACACTAAATGGTTTGAATTTGGGAACATTGCCTACCAACTTTCCGCTACTTCTTAGGGCAGTGGACTCTCCTTTTGTACTGCCAGTAGGTGACACCATGGATAGAGGCCTGGTATCAGGAAGACCTGAGTTCAAATCCAGCTTCAGATAATTACTAGCTGTGTGACCCTGAGCAAAGTCGCTTAACTTTTTTACCTCATTTCCCTCCTCTATAAAATGAGCTAGAGAAGGAAATGGCAAACTACTCCAGTATCTTTGTCAAGAAAACCCAAACGGGGTCACAAAAAGTCAGACAGGATTGAAATGACTAAACAACAACTGTCCTTTCATCAGTCTCACACCGTTCCTTAGGATAGGATTGTTGAACACACGCATGCACAAATGGATGGATGGATGAAGGGATGAAAATGAATGAATGAAAGGTGCTCTGTAAATATTATTGATTGATAGATTACTAATGTCCTTCTTGACCCAGTCATCACCTAAGGAGAAAATACTTCAAGGTTCATCCAAGAATAGTTTTGGCCACGTGCAACATGGGCAGCCCATGTTCAGCCACAAGTAACATCACTTCAGTGGCTTTTAAGCTAAGTATGGCAGCATCTGTCCTTTGGGAAAGTTGGCTATAGGACCCAATATCAAGAAAACTTTGGCAAGACAAGGCCGCCAATAGAGTCTCTAGCCCGTGAAGTCCTCCCCACACATACAAGTGACTCCTGGGGTGTGATAACTATACATACCCGCACCCATTTCCTTCAGTTTGGCTTAGCTGACTGTGTGTTTTGTTAAACAAATTTAGGTTTGGAAAAGATTATTTTTGGTACACTGCTGCATAATTAGATGAATTTTCATGAGTTTATTCTTGAAATAAACTTTGAAATTGTCCATGTTTTACTGTTTTTTAATCATCTGCAGATACTGTTTTTTGAGGCTTAGCATGGGGAAAAAAACCTTGTTACATATCAGTTTAATTTAGATTCAAATAAAATAATTTTTTGAATTTGCAGTAACAACAAGTCTGCAGAAGTGGTTGTAACTGGCGGAGAGTTGTTTGAGGATCAAGATAATTACAGTATAAAGGATAACAGAGAATATAATATACTGGCATCCAGTGCCTATTCAGCTAATCTCCAGCCCTTGACAGATGTTCAAACACAGTATTTTTAAAAGCTGACTTAAAAAAACAGGGTGATTCACTTATTAGATATAAACAACATGCTAAGAAATTCAGAGCCCAACAGCCATTAAGTTCTGGCCCTTAGGGAGAGACTTGGGGAACAAGGTATAAAGTCAAATGCACAGAGCTCGCTTCCTTCATGGGAGACAGCAGCTGTAGTCACAGCAGGAGCAGGAGTGGGGAGCAAAGAGTGGGCTGCAATCTCAGCCAGTGGGTAGCCCTGGCTTTGCCAGTCTTGTGGAAGGCATCTGTGCCCTCTCACAGGAGAAGTGGGAGATGCCATGAGATGGCTTTGATTATAGCAACTTTCTGAGAAGTGCATGTCGTTCTAGGAAGTCAGCACCCCAGGCCTCTGGTACTTATTTGGAACAATAATTGGAGATTTATCTGAAGCTAATATTTGATAATGAAGATCATAGGATAATGGATGCAGATGGAAGCTTAGAGGTCATGAAGGCCCACTCCTGCATTTTACAGATGAATAAACTGAGGCACAGAGGGGTGAAAACACAGCCAGCATGTTGGCACAGTGGATAGAGTGCTGGGTCCGCAATCAGGAAGATTCATCTTCCTGAGTTCAAATCTGTCTTTGGACACTTAACTGACCCTGTGACTCTAAGTCACTTATCCCTGTTTGCCTCAGTTTCCTCATCTGCAAAATGAGCTGGAGAAGGAAATGGCAAACTGCTCTAGGATCTTTGCCACAAAAACCCAAAAGAAGATCATGAAGAGTCAAATACAGCTGACCAACATCAGCAGTAAATGTGTCTGAGTGGGAATTTTCAGCCAGGCATCCCCACTTTAAGCCTGGGGACCTATTTCCTACCCCCTCTAAATGAGTGTCATAGGATGAAGCAGAGGATTGCAGTTGTAGAGCTCAATGATCATCTAATCCAAACCTCTCAGTTTACAGTTAATAAAACAGACTGGGGAGAAATAAGTTATATGGCGGTATACAGATATGGAGGTTGGTTGTTGTCCTTTGTCTTTGAAAAGGACCAAAATGCCATCACCATTGTAAAGTGAAATTTCACTGTGTCCAACTGTGGCTGATCAGACCAACACGAGCTTGGAATGCTCTACCACAGGTTGGGCACAGACAGTCCTTGTGAATATTTGGGGTGGATATTCCAAATTTGTGCATCCTGAGTTTATTTTGTGCTATCACAATTCTGCTTTGCTCAAAGAGTGCAGCACCTGGCACGCCTTGCTGAGCGGTCCTGTGCCAGTGTCTCCCGTGTTGCACAATCAAATTCAAAGTTCTTGAGAGAGACCTTGAGAGTGTCCTTGTATCATTTCTTCTGGCCACCAAGTGATCACCTGCCCCATGCAAGTTCTCCATAAAATAGTCTTTTTGGGAAGCATACATTTTGCATTCGAACAACATGGCCAGCCCATCAGAGTTACGCTCTCTGAAGCATAGTTTGAATTCTTGGGAATTCAGCTCAAGCAAGGCCTTCAGTGTCTGGTACCTTATCCTGCTGGGTGATCCTCAGAACCTTCCTAAGACAATTCAAATGGAAACGATTCAGTTTCCCGGCATGGCACTGGTTGACTGTCCATGTTTCACAAGCATATAACAATGAGGTCAGCACAATGGCTCTGTAGACCTTCAGTCTGGTAGTCAAATACCTTTTCTCTCCTAAACCTTTCTTCAGAGCCTCCCAAACACTGAGGTAGCTCTGGCAATGTGTACATCAACCTATATGGAGGCATACAGATATGGAGGTATATAGATATGGGGGTATACAGAAATGGAGGTATACGGATAGAATTTGAACCCACATGCCTGGGTGGCATAAGGTCTTGGAACAAGAAAGAACCAAATCCAAACCCTCCCTGAGCAAATCATTCAATCTCTCCCAGGCTCAGGTTCCTCATCTGTGAAATGAACATAATGACATCACCTACCTTACAGGGTTGTCATAAGGACTGAAATAGACATAGAAAAATAGACACATATATATGCATATATTTGTATGTATACACATATACATATACACGAATGTGTACATATGGATGCATTTGTGTACACATATGCTAAACACGGATATGCACACACATATATTTCTTTGTAAATCTTGTATATATACATGTATATTACTCATTTATTTAAAAAGTCTTTTACAAGTCTTATAGCACTACGTAAATGTTAACTGTTAGAAGTTCCAAGCAGGTGCTGATCTCCATGAGTAAAGGGAGTTTGAATATCTGGGAAGTTCCTTTGTCAGAGAAATCCCCAATCCAGTGTCTATCCTCTATCTCTTGTCCCCAGTGCCTGAAAATGTACTGAGGATACAATAGGCAGTTAATCAATGCTTCTTGTTTCTATAGAAGAGGAAACAGACCCAGAGAGGGAAATAAATGGCCAAAGTTTAAATAGCGCATGAGAGGCAATATAGAGAGGGAAAAAAATAAGTTTACTGACTCCCACTTGAACATCTCACAGGATGGCAAGGCACAGAAAATTGGGTATCTGCGTCAGTGGAGGAAGTGCCCACGCCTGTGAGCTCATGGGTCCATCCACGTATGGAAGTGATTACTAATAATCCCATACATTGGCACAGAACTTTAGAACTTGTCAAGTTCCTTCATGAGCTAATATGTGTAAAATGCTTTACACACTTTAAAGAGCTGTAAAATGGTAGCTATTATTAACATTATTATTAGTAATTGTTCTGTCATTTGATTCTTACAATCACCCAGGTGAAAGAGACAAGTCAGGAATCCTCCTCTCTACTTAGAGACGAGGGAACTGAGGCTCAAAGACCTTTGCCCAAAGTCGCTCAGTGAGTCAGAAGCAGAGCCAGGAATTGACTCTGTGTTTCCTAATTCTCAGCCCAGGTCTCTTTCCACTTCACCGTGAGCCAACTTTTTTTGTCTCTTTTAAAGTTCTGTTGATTTTGGTTCAGGTGTTTTGAATTAGCCTACCCTATAGCAGCTAGTGAGTGCCTAACAGGTCCTAGGGGCTCTTTAAAGACCTTAGAATGTAAATTCTTGCAAAATGAAAAATTCTCCTTCTTCCAAATACCCAGAGGCTTGAACCACAAGAATAATGACATATAAAAGTAAATTCCTTTGAGAGGTGAAAACAATTCAACCAGGGGAGTCTGGCACCACCTCTTGGTCCCAACTGGCTTTTAACCTTGAAAATTTGGCGGCTCCAAACTAAGCACAAGCCCCAGATTACGCCACTGGACAATGGGAGGGGAGATCAGCAACACCAGATCTTCCCTATACTCTAGGAAATGGATTTAGTCCTATGGGCTTAGGGACCACAGAATCACTAAACTTCCTTCTGTGCTCTCCCCAAAGTGCCAACATGAATGAAGTCAATCTTATTAGAGGGCATGTGGGTAATCATCAACCAATCCATCACTAGATAACCCCATCACCAGGAGACATCATCTTGGAAATTGTTTTAGCTTTGCTACTCACACTTCATCAAAACCCTTAAATTTTCCTGCCTCTATGATTTGAGTGGTGGAGGACAAAGCAAAAAACTCTTCCCGTAGCCTTTAGAGAGGGCTCAAAATGGCAGCCGTCTCTTCATTTGTCACCATCTGCTCTGCTTGGCTTTGACTGTATCATTATATTCATCTTGCCCCCTTTCTAGGTACCCTTTCATACCCTCCCTCACCACTTTTCTTATACCTTTTGTATATCATCTCCTCTCCCACCATTAGATTGTAAGCTCCTTGAAGACAGGGATTAACTTTCTTTTTCTTGTTTGCATCCCAGTGCTTAGTACAGTACCTGGCACATAGTAGGTACTTGATAAGTGTTTATCATATTATAATCATCCTTTCTCATTTACATAAACTCTCCCTTCACATCTCATGGTTGACAGGAGATTCTTGAGGTTTCTTGTATAACAGGAAATTAGCCACGGAGTTCAGTCCTTACAAACAAGTGCAGAACACCACTGATGCAATTCTCCACATGGAAAAACTGGAAAGCCTAATTCTGGGACAGTCATGATGAGATGAAATGGAAGTACCTTGGAGGAGACTTTGGAACCAATGCAGACATTCTGCAACTGCCCTCCTGTCTGGTAAGCCAGTGGGAAATTATATCAGAAGCACTCTGTTTAGGCTCATGGCATCCTGGCTTATTGTTCCTCTGTCCTTTAACCTTGAATGAGAGAATCTCCTTCTAAGTATGAGAAGGAGCACAGGAACATTGGGGGAAAGAAAGTGATGCCAAGTTGTACAATGAAGAGCTATACAAAGTGGAGTGACAAGTCCAGCCAGGGAGAGGCAGACAAATAGACCTGTGTACCTTGCCTTTGTCAGTATAGAGAGATCATTTGAAAAAGGAATGACCTGCACCATGATCTTTTTGGTCACCAGGAGGCATCTGTGATACTGTGAAAGGAAACCTGCATTGGAATTAGATGACATGAGTTCAGATATCGACTCTACTTCTCAATATGGACCTATCCCTCTACTGGTCCTATGAGTAACAGAAACAGTACTGATCCTAAGAGAAGATCAGATCCATCAGAGAAGGTTGCTTGGAACCTTATGGAAAGAGGAGAGTTTTCCTGCTAAGTGATGGGCTTAGAAGAATGGATACATAAGTTCATTCTTCACTTTTTTTATCAAGTTAAACACAACTTTTCCTATATTTAATTTCTTATCATATTAAGTTGCTACCAAACCGCTGATGTATCTTGGTGTGGTGAAGAGAGTTTTGTATTTGTAGTCAAGAACTTGGGTTACTGCCACTTACTACTTCTGTAACCTTACATAAGTCACTCAAACTCTCTAGTCTCAATATACTCATATGTAAAATGAGATAGTTGGATTAAATGACCTCTGAGGTCCCTTCCAGCTCAAAATTTATGACCCTCAGATGATATGATTCCTAAGGTGTCCTTTGAGTGGGGGCAAAGCCAAGAGAGATTTTATAGGAAAACTCCACACATTGTAGCTGGGTCTACTGAGGCAGGGTCCGAAGACTGGCACACAGGTTATGCCCACCACTACTTCTGCTGACTACTTTAACATTGCTTTAGATATTTTGATCACTAGTGGGCATTTATGATGTAGTAGAAAGACTGGATTTGTGACTAAAAAACCTGAGTTCAGATCGAAGCTCTGCTACTTAACATATGCTTATAGATTTAAAGCTAGAAAGGATCTTAGAGGTTCCCAATTCTATGGCCTTTAATTAGTCATTCTATCTCTCTGTTCCTTAATTTCCTCATCTGGAAAATTAGGACTAAATGATCTCCAAAGTCTTTTCAGTTCCAACTTCTTTTATCTTAGGATATCACACTTGACTCATATTAAATTTGAAGTCACATAAAACCTCTAGATATCTTTACACAGAAACTATTGTTCACCATACTTGCTGATTTTACTCAAATTATTTTTTGATCCAAGAATAATACTTTACTAAATGTTATCTTCTTAGATTTGGCTCATTATTTTAACCTGATGATACCTTTGTAGATCTTAATTCTATTATCTAAAATATTAACTCTCCCTTTCTAGTTTGTCATCTACATTTTCATTTACGTTATTGATAAAAAATTTTATTGGAGCAGCAGGTTCAAGAGCACAGACTCAGAGTTCTCCAAAAAAGACCCTCAATTCACTAATCACCATTCTTTTGTCCAGCTAGTTGACCAGTTCTGAATCTACCTAAAAGTACAATCATTCCATTTGGGACTTAAGAACTCTCATCTTTCCATTTTCCCATGCAAATATCCAAGAGACTTTGATAAATGTCATGCCAAAATTCGTATATGCTACACATATCTATGCCCGTTGATTCACCTATTTGGCTACTTTAAAAAGAGGGAAGGAGGAAAGACTTATATGAACTGATACTGAGCAAAAGGAGCAGAACCAGGAGAACTTTGTACACAGCAACAATCGCAGTGTGTAAGGAATGTTTCTGGTAGACTTCATTGCAATGCAAGGACTTAAAAAATTCCCAATGGTCTCTTAAGGTAAAATGCCTTCCACATCCAGAGAAAGAACTATGGAATTTGATTGCAGAATGTAGCAGATCATTTTCTTTTGTATTATGTTTTGATTTGTTTTATGATTTCTCCCATTCATTTAAATTTTTCTATGCAACATGACTAAGGTGAAAATGTATTCAATAGGAATGTATGTGTAGAACCTATATAAAATTATATGCCTTCTCAGAGAGGGAGGGGGAGGAAAAAGGGTGGAGGGAGGAGGGAAGAGGGAGGGAAGAGGAGGGAGGGGAAAAAATCTAAGTTAGATGGAAGTAATTGCAGAACACAGAAAATTTTTTTTAAAAATGCAAAAAAAAAAAAAAAGGGAAGGGGGGGCATTAACCTGGTCTTACTTCTTCTTAATAAACTTATGCTGGTTCTCAGTGACCACTACTTCCCTTTATGAATGCTTACAAGTCATTCCTCTGAAAATGTATAATTTTGCCTGGAGTCAAGCTTACTGTCTAATACGCTGAAAAATCCCCTTCCTTCTTCTTTTTGAAAATGGTGACGTTTCCCTGCCTCTAGTCCAATAGCATCTCTCCTATTCTCCTTGATTTCCCAAAGAAGACCCATAAGGCAGCTTGCAAATCCCACCCACCAGTGTTTTCAGTAACTGGGGTGCACTTCATCTAGGATAAGTCACTGGAACTCATTGAAGACAACTCACTACTTTCTTCTCCCATCTTCTCACTTATCTTAGGGTTGAATTCCCTGTTACCCACTTGCATTCTGCCTGTCCCACTTAAAGATTAGTCTTCTCAGTACTGAAAACAGAACTGGATTATTTTGGTCTTAAGAGTCATTCATGATTATGTGCCTGTCTGCTCTGAGCAACAATTGTATTCTTTCTTCTATCTTTCTCCTGCCAGGAGAAATGAAAAAACCTTGTTTTCTTCCTTACTATTCACTGCTAAGGGGAAGTAACAGAACTTGCAAATTGTAGGCCAATGACTCCTGCCCAAATTCTAGGTGATATCATTGAATGGATAGTGAGTGAATGTGTAGAAAAAGGAATGGTCATCACCAAAGGCCAACACAGCTTCATCAAGAAAAATTTAGACAAAATGCTAATGGCAGATGAAGAGAATTCTGTAAACATTTTATCGAAATTTTAGAAAAGTGTTTGATGGAGTTACTCAGGCTATTTTAATGGAAAAGATGGAGAGACGTGGGGTGGGCAAGGCAGGCTGGATCCAAAGAGCTGCCATTAACTGCTCAATGTCAGCTTAGAAGGGCTTCAATAGAGTCCCAGAGTACTGTGCTGTTTCCCATTTTTTTCAATGACTTGCCTAAAGGTGTAGATGATGTGTTCACCAAACCTCAGCATGACACAAAACTAAGATAACATGATACTACATGAATTCCCAAAAGCTCTTGACCGACTAGTACATTGTCTTAAACAAAAATAAGCTCCATAAAGACAAGTCTTGATAGAAAGACAGCAATTTGGCTGTTAAAAAAAGAAAGAAAAGAATTGGTGATTTCAGTATGGAGGGAAGGTACTAGCAGCTAGGGAATCTTCAAAGGCTTCATGTAGCTTCATAAGTTGAGTCTTGAAGGTATTAAGAGGTGAAGAAGAGGAAGGAAGGACCTCCAGGCATGCAAGTCAGCCAGGGCAAAGCCTCAGAGGTGGGAGATGGAGTATCTTGTGTGAGGAAACCCATTTGCAAGAAAGCCCATTTGACTGGATTGGAAAGTGTGGGGAAGAAAGTACTGTATAATGATACAGGGCAGGTAGGTTTGGATCCATGTTGTGAAGGATGACGCTGGAAGTCTTATCTAGCTTTTAGACTGAAAATACTTTATATATTCATATACAGAGTGTGTATATACATAGAAAGTGTCCCAAACAACTAAGACATATACGCACATACACACACACATATATATAATATGTATATATACTATTTATAAAAATTATTTATATATACACATATGCACATATATATGTGTGTATATACATACATATATGTAATACATATCATATGTATATATGTGTGTGTATGATTTCTGCAGCCTCATAACAGTCCTATCAGGTCATTCTACAGGTATCATTATACCCATTTTACAGAGAGTCAAAGGTGCTCAGTGATTGATTTGTTCTTGGAAATAAGTAAGCATTAGAAGTGGGATTTATACTCAAGTCCAGCACTCTCTGCACTATGACAGGATGACTAGCCTAAATGGAAGGTTATAGGATCATAGAACTAAAGCTAAAAGAGACCTCAGAAGCCATCTAGTCCATTTCTCCTTCATTTTACAAATGGAGAAACTGAGGCTCAGGAGTTTTCAATGACCAGCAGGTCACAGAAGTGGTATCAGAGGCAGAATTTAAACCCAGCTCCTGATCCCAAAGGCAATGATCTACCTACTCCACAAGGCTATCTCCTGGGCCATTCTAACTCTGAGTATCTTTGTGATTTCAATCTAAATCATTCTCTACTTATTTCCTCTTAAAGAAACATCATCTCCACTTAATCCCATTCAAGAATCTGTCAAACTCCTTTTACCATTTCTTACTAACTTAATGCATCTCCCATCCTGCCTATTTCTTTCCCCAAACCAGGCTGGCTCTAGTCTCTTCCTTCATCCCCAAAAGCACCAAGGAGAGTTTGGAGAAGGTGTGGGTCTTTCTAGGACAGGGAAAGCCTTATGCCCATCTGATAGATTCTAATTTAAAATAACCCTCCTAACATCTCCAAAGATGACATTGCCCTCCAATAATGAAGTGGAAGCAGCAAGCACACAATAACACAAAGTACATTGGACTGATTAGGAGTCAAGACACCCAGGTTCTCCGCACAACTCCATTATTGTCATTCTGACTATAAAATGAAAGAGCTGGACAAGACCGGTGTTTCCTAATTTATGGTCCATGGCTAATGTATGATGGGCCAGCTGTAGTGGGAAACACTGGATTAGGAGTCAGGAAAGTCGGGTTTGGAACTTGGTTCTTCCATTGGGACTCTGGGCAAACCCCTTCTATTCTCCGAGACTTAGTTTCCCCATGAGAAGGTTGGACCTGATGATCAGAAGCCTCCTTCCTGGCACTGGCAGGATCTATTTCCTTATCTCTCATTCCTTGTGCCCAGCTCAATGCCTGGTGCCCTTCACCTGCAATCATCGCGGAGTGCCTGGCCTGCCTGGGCTCCAGGATCCCCCTCAAGGCCCAAAGCTCCCAGGTTTCGCCCGTAATGATCGGATTAGCTGGGTTGTAATCACTGCCTATTGTTCCAGTGGGGAGGGGAGATGTTCACAGCTCACCGACTGGGCTGACTCCTAATCTGCTCCAAGGAAACAAAGTTGCAGCTCATCAAATGTAATCAGCTGCTAATTGAAAGGAAATGGAATTTTGCAATTATGGGCCACCTTTCATCCATGCAGGATTTCACAGCCCTCGTGTGTGTGTGTGTGTGTGTGTGTGTGTGTGTGTGTGTGTGTGTGTGTGTGTGTGCGCGTGTGTGTGTTGCAAGCTCAGCATTTATCAAAGCCACCTAACAACTGGGCGTAGCTCCTTCATTGGCTAAAGTAACTGTCTTTCCCCACCTCTTAACTCCTATTTGTCCTTCAGGGCCCAGGTTAAGTCTTTCTTCCTCCCTCTTTCAGCTCTCCCTCTTTCTGAATGCCTATCCTTCCCATTTTCCAGATAGATAATAATCATCACACTTGATTTCAGGTTTGTAAAGCCCTTTACATATATTATTATCTTGTTTAACCCTGTGAGGTAGCTACTATTAATGTCCCTATTTTACAGGTAAGGAAACTGAGACAGAGAGAGGTTGTGACTTGACCAGGGTCCTGCAATCAGTAAAATAGCTGAGGCAGGATGTGGACATTAACACACACACCCATACACACACACTTACACATGGCAGCTTCTGAACCAAAGAAGGTTGTGAAGTTCAAATTCCCTTTTGAAACTTTGTGATTTTGGGCAGATCACTCAAACTGGGCTACTCTCTAAATTGTAAATTAGAGATGAGGTGCCAAACTGTATTGGTGGAGGGAATTTTCTACGGGAGTTCTTTACAGCAATAAAATCACAGTTCCTTCCAACGTATATATATATATATACATATATATATATAACATATATATATATGTATATATATGATAGCTAGATAGACAGATAGATAGATATAGATATACACATACACACATATATACATCCATACATGGAAACTATATGACATGTGGATACATAAAATTCAGCTGTGTATATATACATGTAGATATAGATATGGATATATTTGTGTCTGCATCTCATCTGAAGACAGTCTCTGTTTCTCTGTCTTCTGTCTGTTTGTCTTTCTGTCTGTCCTCTTCTCCCTCTCCTCTCCCTTACCCACATGTTATACACACACCTATTAATTTATCACTACAAGCAACAGTAGGGAACTGATGTAGACATCCCTTCCACTGATTCAGGTTAGTAATTTGTCTGAAACTCTCAGTTCAAGGGTTCCCCAGGACAGGAGGGGTTACTTGCCTTGGCTGGGCTCACAAAGTCCTTATGGATCAGAACCAGAGTGATCTCCTTTTTTTGACTCCAAGGTCATCAAATTATCATTTCTATCTCATTATTTGCATTGATTTGTAGAGAGTCCAGAAGGTTCAGTGGGGTACAAAGGAAGGGAGGGAGGTTGGTACACAGAGCCTTATGGCAGCACCATGGCCAGGGACAATGGTGATACTGAAGTCAGGGAAGTGGGGCGATAATTTAAAAGAGTTGATGTTGAGGAATTCTCAATTCTGATGTAAAATAATTGATTCTATAATGACGGATCTGGGGGTGGGAGGATATAATGTCTAGCCAGGAATTTAAAGAAGACAAAGAACAATGCTTATTTCTAAGAGCTAATATAATTAACAGGGTATAGTATAGTGGATAGAGGACAGGTCTTGGAGTCAGAAAGACCTAGGTTCGAGTCCTAATTGTGACATGTAGATATGTGGCCCTGCTCAAGTTATCTAGCTTCTCTGAGTCCCAGGAAATCCTTTAAGTTACAGAAAAATTCTGATTCATTATTGGAGGGAGTTTTCACATGGAGGTGTAGATCTAAATCAACCAATCAATCAATCAGCAGATAATGGAATGGTTAGACTTGGGCCAATAATTATGCATGCTGTGCCTCCACAGTGAGACAAGAAAGTCAGAAAGACCAATGTAGTCCTAGATGACACTAAGAGAGGCTTACCTAGTGTTCAGGACAAGGAAGGAGGCAGTCCTGCAGAGTCCCACCTTGGACAGAGCAGACCTGAAGTATAGTGTTCAACCCTCAGAGCCATGTTTGAAGAAAGATATTGACACACAAGAAAGGGTTCACAGGAGGGTGGCCAGGTTGGAGACGGGAATGGAAGTCATATCATTCATGAATTGGTTGAAGGGTGAATGAACATTCACTTAGGAAAAAATGAAGAAGAATTGGGGGTGGGGAGAAGCATGATAAATATCTTCAAGTATCTGACTTTTGTGAATAGGGGTTAGAGTTGTAATTGTTCTATTTGGCAGAACTAGAAACAAAGGGAAGAAGTTGGAGATGACAACGACAAAGGTGTAGTGAATTCTGCCTTCAATCCAAGCTTTCAAATTGGTGCTGAATGATCATTTTCAAGGAATATTATGTAGGGGGTTCCTATTCTGGTAAAGATTAGAATAGATAAACTTAGTAAGGGTAGGGACTATCTTTTGCCTCTTTTTGTATTTCCATCACAACACAGTACCTGGCACACAGTAGGTGCTTAATAAATGTTAATTGATGTATCGCTAGCTCATGAAATTTCTTTTTTTTCCCTGATTCTGTATATGCTGGGCTTAGAGGCAAGAGACCAGGTTCTAGGCTCTACAGCTGACTTTCTGGATGACCATAGGGAAATCTCAGTGGAATCAGGAGGTAGGGATGGCTCCCAAAGGAATTCTTTCTCTTCTAGGGTTCTAAATGGTAAGGGCAGAAGCTCCAGGAAGCTTCCCAGTCATTCAGCTGTCTGCCCAGACTCTAAGTCACCCAGACACACACATTCCTGCAGTTTTTCACTTCTATGGACCAATGTTAATCAGCTTGAGCTCTGGAGAGAGTGTCAGGGATACATCTACCCGCAACATTTTCCCAGAGAGAGAGCGTCTGAGAAAAGGCATTTTGGGGAAGGAGAATGGACAGAAACCACTTGGCTCCTTTTGACCTTGTCTGAAAGGGAAGTTTCCAGAGACAGCTTATGTTCTGAGAAGGGGCCGAGAATGCCTATACACTGAGCTCTGGTCTGTGTCATCCACTGCCCTGCTCACCCAGCACAGGAACACAAGTGATCCCATACAACCCACACACCATTTCCCTCTGGTTCCCATGGTCCAGGGGCTCTGCTGTCATGCTTATCAAATGGATGTTGGAACATCACCAGCTTCCTTCAGACAGAGAAGTCATAATGCATTTCAAAAAAAGAAAGAAAGAAAAAGAACACAACCTCGAACTTCCTTTCTTTGACCAAGGCTCAAGGCAAGTTGAGTTTCTCTGTTGAGAGACCAAGTCATTTTGTAACACAAAGAATTCTAGACTGGGAGTTGAGAGATGCAGGTTCTTGTGCTAGTTCTGTAGCTTGCTTTCTGTTTAAGTGTTTTCCCCCACTTCTCACAATGTACCCATTTTGCAACCTATGGCTCAGAGTAAAGAAATGACTTGCCCAAAATCACACAAGCAGCAAATGGCAGAAGTCTATAAACCTGGATCTCCCAAATCTGCTGATCAGATCATTTCTAAGATGTATCCCAACTCTGAATTTCTTTGTTTCTCTGTTCTAAGTGCCCTTCCAATTTTGATGTCTTGCTTGATGATGTAGAGACACATTACAGCCAGATGGAAAGAGCATCACATTGTAGTCAGAAGACCTAGGTTTAGATAATGGCTCTGAAACTTAGCCATATGTGTTTCTTGGCAAATCTTCCTTTTACCCAGGTTGGGTTTGTTTATCTGCAGTATGGAGATGTTGTCATCAAAGGAGATCCCCTCTCAAAAAAATGTGAAGTACTCTTGAAAGATTGATTTTATGTTCTAAGGCAGAGGTGTCAATCAAGTCGGGGTATGACCCAAACTAGATTAAAATACATTTAGGAAATATCTGGCAAAATAAATACTAATACAATAAAACATCCTGAAAATTTGTAGTTTTCTATGTGAATATGTGATGCTTGGGGATCTTTATGAAAGGTTTAGCTCCTCTTCCCCCATTTCTACTTGAGTTTGGCACCGTTGTTCTAAGGTACTAGTCAGGAAGAGTCATCTTCAAATCCGTTCTCAAACACTGACTAGCTGCGTGACTCTGGGCAAGTCACTTAACCCTGTTTGTCTCAGTTTCCTCATCTGTAAAATGAGCTGGAGAAGGAAATGGCAAAATCATGTTGCCAAGAAAACCCCAAATGGGTTCACAGGAGTCAGACGCAACTGAAATGACTGAACAACAACCAAGTTGGAATTGTGTGCTTCAAAAGAAAAGAATTATCATCCCTTGTCCATCAACCATCACACCAATTAGGAAGAACTGGTTAAGCAGGGTGGAAGGGTGAGGATGGGAAAACCTAGCAGATGTCTGGGCTACATGCAACAGGGCAAAATGGAAAGAATTCAGGATTTAGATCCCTAAACTCAAATCCTAATTGTGATCATTGCCAAGTATATAACTCTAGGGGAGCCTGGCACCCTCTCTGGGGATCAGTTTCTTTATGTCTAAAGCCCTGAGGGTGGGACTCCATGAGCTTTAAGAGCCCTTTCAGCCAAGGGTGTGCTGGAGCCTAATCATACCACTTAAGAGAGCCAAATGTTAATTTTTCAGTATTTATTTGCTGATTCAGAAATCAGCAAATGGTACAAATTAGGGCTTTATTTATTGTTTTGTTGATTGTCTAGACTTGAGAAATTGATGAAGAAAAATGTTAATAATGCAAATTAAATTTAAAAGTGTATCCTGCTACTAGCACACCCTTACCTCCAACCCTAAATTTATGAATCTATGAGGAACAAGGGATTAAGATCTCATCACTATAAAAGATCAAGTCAGCCCATGCTATGGAACCCTGGGAATCAACCAGGAGTCTGGAGAGGTTTTGCTCACCGTCTAGGGCTGAGGGCAGATTACAGGACTACCAGGTAGCTCCAGAGCCCCAAGGTCCATTCTGTATTACCAAGTTCCCTTCAATAAAACAAAAGAAACATCACACTTTACTATTAAGGTTAATTTCTTCTTCTTCCTTCGTTTCAGAGGACTAATGTTATCCTGGGGTAATGTCTTAACTCATCCTTGAATTGGATTTAAGTAAAGCAGAGTTACACAAAGTCATCAGCCTCACTTTCTCTTTCAAAGTTATAAAAGTCCAGCAGCAGGAGGAAGGTCAAGATGACTGGTTTATGGCTCAGGATGCAGTGGATGACCTTGGTGTCTTTGATATCTGACTAAGCTCTAAGTACTCCACAGTGCCTGCTTCAGCAGCCTTCATGGTCACTGGAACAAATTGTTCTCATCTGCCCATTCAGCTGGGGGAATTCTTCACATGCTTGGAGCAGACATCTCCCTAATTCACCAGAAGGTTTGTGGCCTGTCAGTCAGTCTTCTGAGATGGTTTTACTAGGGTATGGCCTCTGCACATGCTACAGCTTCTTAGACCTGCAGGTGAGAGCTGGGTGAAAGGTGAACACCAAAGAGAGATGAGCATAAATAGATTTTGATGACTGGTTGAGTTTGGGGGAGAGTCCAGTTACATCAAAGTAGAGACCTCAGTAAAATGACCCTGAACTCTAGGGTGCGTGGAACAAAGAGTTTGTGTGCACAGCAATGCCCCTGCACTCCCTGCTGCTGTTTCAGAGATATCCTGAAGTGTGGTGAGAAGGTGTTTTGGATACACTGCTAACCTGCCATTCAGGGCTTTTTGTGATGTGTCTCCCCTGTGACTAGCTGATGCAGAGAGAGTGTGGACAACCCATGATAGTTACTGGAAAGGCAATGCAGAACGTCAGGCCTCTTGATGGGATCAGGAACACCATCCTTATATAGGAATCACTGGGTGTTGACCCCCTCATCTTTACCCAGAAATATGCATGTCCTTGTGTATATATTTGGAAATCACCGTGAAGAAAGGGAAAGGAGGAAAGATAACATTGGACAGTTTTTCTTCCTAGGCCAGGGGACTCCAGTACTGGATTGTATGGGTAGGCTGCTTGCCCAAAGAGACCCAGCAAACTGCTGGGATTCGCCCAAGCTTTCTAGAAGCACAGACTCTTAGCTCAGTGGTCTGTTTCTGATCAGCACTGTCACCATCTCTAATTACTGCCAGTCATTTAACCTGGCCAAGTGAAATGGACACCCTCCTCCTCCCCAAATAAGGGTGCAAAACCGCAACCACAAACCACAAGCCCTGGACAGACACAAATCCGGGAGGGACTTCTCAGTAAACACTAGTCGTTTGAAACGTCAACTCCTAGACTCAGAATGTTGGATCTGGTACGGGGGGGGGGGAGGGCGCAGTCCTGCCCCATCCAGTTCAACTCCTTTATTTTAAAAAAGGGAAAATTGAGGACCAGAAAGGAGTAGGCACTTGCCTACAAGAACAGATTAGTGTTGGAGCCAGGACTAGAATCCAGGTTCCCAACTCTCAAGTTAGAATTTTCTCCACTACTGCCATGTTGTTTCTCACTAAGACTACAATCCTTATTTTTCTCTGGCTTACTTTACACTGGCTTTCATTGGCAACACTGGGCAAACAGTGAAGAGATTCCACTGACTCAAATAGGCTTTAGAAGAATGGGAGTAGTTTATGAAGACTCAACTTTAGCTAGAGCATAAACTACCAAATCCAATAGGGAAAAAAAGCAAGAAAGGGGAGTTCTGGGATTGGCTGAAGATGATGTCATGGCCATGTCAATAACATCTTGTAAGTGTCTGCATCTGGCTCTTTCACTAATGCTGGCCCCACTTTGATTTATAAATGTCATTCCATACTAGCTCTCATTCATATAGTGCCTTACGGTTTTCAAAGCATTTTCTTAGTACAAAGGAGACTCTGGCTTCAAAGCCATCTCTAATATCATTCAGTTGGTCAGATCAACAAGCATTTATTAAGAATCTGTGTACAAACCCAAGGCCAAGCTCTCAGAATGCTGAGACAAAACAATTAAATAATCCCTACTCTCCAGGACTCAATAATCATCAAGAAGCAACCAGCTTGTCAGTTCAACAAATATTTATTAAACATATATTATGTACAGTATACTGTGCTCTGTAATGGGGATACAGCCAGGACACAATACACATATTCTACCCTCAAAGGGCTTCCAATCTAATGCAGCAAATCATTCTGCAAGTGAGTACAAGTACCACCCCCCCCCCCAAAAAAAACCCATAGTCATATAAGTATAAGATAGGAGTACTCGTATAGTACTTCTATGGCTAGGAGATAGTTCAGAATTTCATAAGCTCAGTGTTAGTCAGCAACGGTACATGACAGCAAAAAAAGGTTAATGTTATTTCAGGATGCATTAGTATCCAGATCAAGCATGGTGATGACTCTACTGTCCTTTTCTGGTCAGACCATATCTAGAGTGATGTGTTCAGTTCTAGGAACCATATTTTAGGTTGAGAGAAGGGAGTAGGGAGGGATGTGAAAATGCTTGTTTGTCCAGTGTCCATATAAGGGTTACAAGGGTGGTGAGGTAAATGGAGATCATTCTCTAAGAGGACTGGTAGAAGGAACTGGGTATTTTACCCTGGATGAAAGAAGATTTAGAAGATTCATCATACCTGCCTGCAGGAATTTCAAGGACTATCATAAGTAAAAAGAATCAAACTTGTTCTTGTTCCAGAGGAGAGAACTTAAAGCAATGGGTGAAAATTTCAAGGTATATTTTTGCTCAGAGTAAAAAAAAAAAAACCTTTCTAACAAATTATTAGGAAGCTGTCCAGAGTTATCCAAAACCTCTTGAAGTAGTGAGCTCCCCATCACTGGAGGTCTCTAAGCAAAAAATGGACGATCCTTTTCTGTGGATCTTGTACAGAAAAATACAATATTACAAATAATTGTGATATAGATCCCTTGTTACTCAACTGGGAGTTGGAAAAGACATTAAAGATGATCTTGCCTCACCCACTTTATAGATTTTACAAAATGAAAATTCATAGAGTGGAAGTGATTTGCCCATAGTTACTAAGCTAGTCAGGAGCAGAGTTAGGATTTGAACTCATATCTCCTGACTCTAACTCCAGTGAAACTATTCAGAATTTCAGTGTAATGTGTTTTGGATAATCAAAATTATTTAAATACAAATAATGGTTTCATTCAGATATAAAGTACCTTCTCTGGAACCATAAATCAAATTGTGAATCATTTAATGAAGACAGAATAACTAAATAAAAAGGGGATATCAGGTTGTAGAATTATTCTCAATCTCTCATTCAAAAAGGTGCATGATCTCTTATGCCAGTGGGAGAGAAGATCCTTCCTTCATGACATCTCCCCCTAGGTAAAGAAGAGTCGTCTTGTGCTGGAAATCACTTGTTTGCTCCATCTCTTGACAATTAGTTGTGCTTGACTGACACAACTCCACAGTTGTGATTCCATGCAGAGACTGCAAGAAAGCAATAAACATTTATGATATGCTGACTATGAGTGAGACCAGACATTTGCTAAGCATTGGGGTTACAAATGAAGATAAAAATGGTGCCTTTCCTCATGGAGTTGACAAGCTGACTTTTAAGCCAACATTTGCTCTTTCCCTTCCAAGTTGTTGCCATCCTTTGCTTAAGTGGTCATGAAATGCTATGGTTTATTCTTCCTCAGAAGGAATGTTATCACTCTTCTGTGAGACTTCACTAGGTCAACATGCCTGGGGATTAATCAACATTTATCAAGTCTGCTATACCCAGCTGTCACTCAAGCAGTCAAGACTTTCTCCTCTCCAAGTCACCCAGTTCTCATTCCTTAGGGTTAGGCAATTCCTTTTACATCCTACTATATCCTATGGACTAAATACCCTGAAATTTCAATGAGTCTCAAGAAGGCATTCAGCAACATAGAAAAGTGAGAAAGGAAATACTGAATTGTGCCCTGAATTCCTGCCACTGTGGTGAAGGACATTTCCCATCATACAGGTTTGTTTCCTTGTCTCCACTTCTCCCAATTTCAAAGATACCAATGCTCAAGCTCTCTCCCTGCATTCTAGGTAATGTTGAAAGTGGTGACAATGAAACATTTGGAGCTTAGAGTTTTGGGCCAGGACCTTTAGTCATAATACTTTATATTCCTTCCCTTTACGTTTCAACTTTCTCCTATTCTTTCCACCCTCTACCCCTATACTGACCACTTTCTCTGAGGTCCTCCCATATAGAGTTACTGACAAACATTACACTAAACAGATGAGGTAGAAAGATGGCTCTCTGCATATCTACGAGGCCTGACTCTGACCTAACCTTTTCTTTCAAGTCTTCCCTGACCACCACCGTCTATACTGATCCATTATTTCTCAGGATACCTATAGCACTTATTGGCAAAGAGAGCACTTAAATTCTTTTGCTGTTGTTCTGTATTTTCAATCCTATCCAATTCTTGGATTTGGGATCCCATTTGGGGTTTTCTTGGCAAAGATATTAGAGTGGTTCTCCATTTCCTTTTCCAAAACATTTCATAGGTGAGGAAATTGAGGCAAACATGGTTAAGTGACTTGCCCAGGTTCACATAGATAGTAAGTGAGGCCAGAATTGAACCCATGAAGATGAGTCCTCCTGACTTCAGATTCAGTACTCTATCCGTTGCACCACTTAGCTGCCCATGTTGAATTCTAGAACTATTATTTACTACTTTATAGCTGTAGAAATTTCCCTGATCCTCTCTGAGGGTCAGTTTCCTCATCTAAGATAGGGATAATACATACAATCTTCTTGAGAAAAACTATGCCTGTACCAGTCTTGCTGCTAATGTTTAGACCATGGCAGGAATACACCTTAAAGAATGGTCTTGAGTGTATGTTTATCACAATTTGGAATGCTCCAAAGGTCATGAAAGTGTCCATTTCCTTTGACTGTGCAGTGACACTAGAAGGTCTCTAACTCCGAAGAACAAAAAAAAATAAGAAAAGAGCCCATGTATACAAAAAATATTTATAATATCCCTTTTCATAGTAGCCCAAATTGGAAACTATGAGGGGTATCCATCTAGTATGGAATGACAAAACAAATGATGATATATTAATAATGGATTATTATTGTGCCAGAGAAAATAATGAAATGGACAATTTCACAGGAAATGGGAAGATCTCTGTGAACTGATGCAGGGTGAAGTGAGCAGAACTATTTATGTCATAACAACAACATTGTAAAGAAAAACAACTTTGAGAGACTTTAATTGTCTTATCAATGACAAACCATAATTCCAGAGCACCAATGGCTAACCATGCTATTCACCTCCTGATAGAGGTATAATGACCTTAGATTGCAAAATGAGATAATATATTTTTGAAAATGGTCAATATGGGATTTTTTTCTGGATTACATGTAATTGTTACAAGTTTTATTTTTATTTTTTAAATTGCTAATTTATCTTAATTAATTAAAATAATTAATTTATTTGTCTTTCATTGTAATTTAATTTTTAAAATTAATTTTTAATTTAATGTCCAGTAGAAGGAGATAGAGTCAGAGAGAGAGAGAGAGAAAGAAAATAAATTTTCATGAAAATAAATAAATAAAATAGAGAGAAGGGTCTGTATATCAATCATACATCTTTATTCCAGAATCATACTATGTGACCATATTCATGGTTCCCTAGTCTGACACTCATCACATTCACTGGACTTGGCTCCCAATACCTTTGGAATTTCAATACTGAAAAAGATACATGCTTTCATGTGGGTGAAGTCTCTCTCCAATGACACAGTGGGTCATAGACTCACCATACTTCAATTGATGGGTTTTATGAGCTACTGTGGCCAATAACATTCATTCTCTTGTGGTGAACCTTTGGGTAAGAAGCCTATTGGAACTCATTGAGACTGGTCCTGGCATGACATGGCCATGCTTGAAACCTCTCCAGCTCAGTCGGACCTGCCAGGGCTCAGGCTCTGCTGGCACAGCCTTCAAGAGCCCAGTGTCACCTCTACACCATGATGAGAAATCATGGGGGATTTCAGTGTATGAAATACTTTGATATTTTCCCCCAAATCAAACCCACCCTCAATGGACAGAGATATGCCACCTTTGAGGCCCTTCCAAACAATATGCCATCAGCTCTGAAGGCTGTTCCAGCAGTCCTGAAACGTTTGGAGAAAATGCCACCTGGCGGAAACAAGTCCTCAGCCTGCCAAGGGGTCTGTGCATTTGGATGGTATCTTTATCAAAAAAAAATCAGTGATCTTGCTTTAACGTCACACCTTATATTATTTCAAACCTCCCACATATTCTTCAGTCCAATGAAACCAGTCTCCTTGCAGTTTCATGAATAAGACATTCCATCTCTCAGCCCCGAGCATTTTTTCTGACTGTCCGCCATGTCTGGAATATCTCCCTCCTCATCCCTGCCTCTTGGCTTCTCTTTAAGTCCCAGCTAAAACCCTATCTTTCATAGGAAGTATTGCCCAACTCGTCTTAACTCAAGTTCTCCTTTCTCATTATTTCCCATTTGTCCTGTACAGAGCTTGTTTGTACATACATCTTTTCTTTTTGTCTCCCCCATATATTGTGATCACCTTGAGAGCAGGGACTGTCTTTGGCCTTTCTTTATACCTCTAGATGCTTAATACATGCTCATTCACTTGAGCTCTCTTCAAGCTATGCCAGACTTCTTCTGGCCAACCATTGCAGCAGTTATGAAATAGGCAAGGCCCATAGGGCACATCATCTCCGCTGTGGCTGTAGGACCATAGATCTGGTGCTGAAAGGGGCCTGAGAGAGCAGCTAGTCCAGCCTCCTCATTTCCTAGATGACTGGTGAACACTGAGACAAACCAGATAGGCATGAACTGCTATTAAACATGCCTTATTTCCTTTTTTTTCCTCATTAAAAAAAAAAAATCTGTGTTGTTAGCTCTGTGTTGTGAGTAGCCACAAGGTGAGGTCAGACAGGAAGGGTCCAGGACAGGATTTTGTCTATTGTCAGCCAAACACATTAGGTTTCTGTGATGGGAAAAAATATATGGGAACTAGCCATAGCTGAATAAGATTGAAAGGGATGTAATTAAACCCCTAAACCTAGAGTTCAAATTGTTCCATTGCTGGTGCTGTTTAGTAGACTCTCCATGATCACCTTTGGGTTTTTTTGACAAGGATACTGGAGTGATTTGCCATTATTTTCTCTAACTCATTTTACAGATGAGGAAACTGAGGCAAACAGGATTGAATGGCTTGCCCAAGTCACACAGCTAGTAAGTGTCTGTAATGTTAACAGAATAGGAAGATTTTCCCAGTCCATTAATAGGTCTAATACATAAAGCCTGTGATCAAATGGAGCCTGTGGTCACATGGAACCTGAGTTACACAGAGCTCAGTCTGGAAGCTTGTTGAAGAAAGAGAGAGAGAGAGAGAGAGAGAGAGAGAGAGAGAGAGAGAGAGAGAGAGAGAGAGAGAGAGAGAGAGAGAGAGAGAGAATGGACAAAGTAAAGATTTCCCCTAGTGCATCACTTAGGCATAGACAGCACAGTAAGTTCTCAAAAAAAAAGCATGAGCACTAAGCTGGAAAGATTTCTAGTATAAGCCTAGGGGACAGATGACATGTCTGGCTATTTTTAAAGAACTGGGCTGGCTACATACAGAAGCGTTGATCATCAGAACTATGGCCACCCAGGTATAACATTTTCTGGGATGACCGTCCACTGTGGCAAAGAAAACCTTATCCTTATTTGTGACATTGGAGGTCATTGTGACCAATGGAAGACAGTCACCATATGTCATGTGGATATGTTGTACTTTTGTTCTTAGGGTTTTTGCCCTAAGTGCTCTCCTTTGCTGCCCCTACTGGCTACATCAGGGAGTAAGGACCCCCAAGCCAGGACTGGTCCCTGGGCTGAGGTCACTTTGACCTATGCCATTCTCAAGGATAGAGTTTCTAGGATCTGTCTCAGATCAGAGGTCAGGAATGAGCATGGGCACTGGGGAAAGTTTCAACTCCTTTACTGCCATTCAATGCCCATATTATTGTCCCTCCATATGCCCAATATGCATTTACCAACCTGGATGACTCCCTAGCCTGCCCATGTTGTCCGGATAGAATCATCAATAGCTGATAGTCATGTTCTCACCACACTGTACCTTTCTTAATGCTCTTTCATAAACTTAAAATATCTACCCTCTTCACTTATTGACATGCTGTTCCTTCTTTAAAACCCAATCCAATGCTGCCTTCTAGTAGGAAGTGTTTCTAACAGGGACCCTCAAAGTATAGATAAGGACCAGTTGCTCACTCAGAGGAGCAGGGAGTTATGGCCAAGGTTTGAGTCTTTAGCCCCTTAATTCATTGTCACATGGATGGCTTCCATACCTTTTATGGAAAAGAATGAAACTAAGAGTCAATGGACCACCATGGGTGACCCAGAAGCAAGGAAGCTGTGCACAACTGAATCCAGGCTAAATATCCTCTGCCTGCTCTGAATATCTTTCTCTCCTTCAGCTTCCTTTCATTAACTGTCAGATATTCTTCTGGTGCTGTTCAAGCACTTCAGTCATGTCTAACTCTTCATGACTTCATCTGGGTTTTTGTGAGATACTGGAATGGTTTGCCATTTCCTTCTCCAGTCCATTTTATAGATGAGGAAACAGAGGGAAACAGGGTTAAGTGACTTGCCAAGGTTAACACAGCTAGTAAGTGTCTTGAGACCAGATTTGAACTCAAGAAGATGAGTCTTCCTGATTCCAAGACCAACTTTCTAGGCACTATGGTACCACCTAGAACACCACCAGATGTTCTCCAAATATTCAATTTCATTCCAGTCTCAAATCCTTGAGGTACCAGATGGAGTTAGGCATGGCTTAATAACAGCTCTTCTGAGAAGCTTCCTAAGGATGCACCCATTTGTCAATGGCCTTTCCTTTCCTCAAGTTCCATGGAGCACTCTGCACACTTCTTACACACTGGTCATATGTCATCTTGCACTATAATTGTTTATATGACATATCTACCTGGTAGGTGGTAAATTCCATAAAAGCAGGGACCGATCTTATATGACTCATGTGTCTCTTCCACTGTCCAGTCAGTACCCTCCGCACAACAGATGTTCCAATAAGTGTTTTTTGAGTTGGATTTAATGACCAACTATAACAAGGATAGTGAGCATTCGTATGCTACTTTAAGGGGCAGCTAGGTGGCACAGTGAGCACTCATCTTCCTGAATTCAAATCTGGCCTCAGACACTTAGCAGGTGTGTGATCCTGGGCAAGTCAGTTAACCCTGTTTGCCTCAGTTTCTCCATCTGTAAAATAAGCTGGAAAAGGAAATGGCAAATCACTCCAGTATCTTTGCCAAGAAAACCCCAAATGGGGTTATGAAGAGTCAGATGGGACTGAACAACAAAAATTTTAAGAGAAGACTGGAGCTATGGGGGTGATAGGGCAAGGGCACTGAATTTGTGATCACTCTGAGATTATCTCCAGTTTAACTTGAATGTATTCTTGTTTGTACGTAGTTGCTTTCATGTCATGTTCTCCATCAGACTGGGATTTCTTTAAGAGCAGAGACTGTCTTTTGCCTTTCTTTGTATCATTGACACTTAGCACAGTTCTGGGAACACAGTAGGTGTTTAATTCTTGTTGCCTTGATTAAAGCCCCCTCCCCCCAGCTCATTTTTCATATAAGCCTCTGTACGGTCACACCTTCCTTATCTAGAAATTGGGAACCCAGATGTAAGATGTTATACTTTCTCCCAAGGTATTAAATCTGACTAATTTTGGCCCAATGCTTTAGTCCCCCCACCAAGGTCCCTTCCGAATCCTGATTCTGCCATCCGGTGTGTTAGCAATCCTTCCTTCCCCACTTTACTTCATCTGCAAGTTTGATAAGCATTCCGTCCCTGCCTTCAGCCGAGTCATTAATAAAAATGTCAAATAGCACACGAATAATAGCTGACATTTCTGTAGCTCTTTATGGTTGCTTACAAAGCATTTTCGCATTACATTATCTCATTGGAGCCTTCTGAAGACCCTGGGACATGGCTTGCACAAATGTTATCCCCATCTTACAGGTGAAATTCAGAAAGGTTAAGTGAACTGCCCCAGATTGCACAGCTCCAGGGGTAACAGGGTCTTTCTCTTCAGATATTCAAAGGGCTGTCATGTGGTCCCAGAGGGCAGCAATGAGGACCAGTGGAGAAAAGGTGCTTCGGTAGATTTATGCTCGACCCAAGGAAAGCTGTCCTAACGATTCTTCTGCTAGGTTCCCACCCCCAGTGCCTCTCTGTCCTAGAGCTGCCACCAGAGAGAGAAAATGCTATTAATTACTTAATAATGTGATCATAACAACGCAGACAAGTGTGGGAAACAGGGAAGCACTTGGAATCAGCAGCATGCTCTACACTTTTCCGAGGGGCCCTCTTTCAAATGAATGGGGGCTTTGAAAGCACAGAATGATTGATAATTATTTGAAACAAGCTAAAACACTTGGCTTGCTCCAACCACTGTAAATCACTCTGCCGTATTTATACTTGACTAGTTTTCTCCAGAACAACTTCCAAATCAAAGACTTTTGAGAAATTTCAATCACTGTTTTGAAGTGATTGAGAGTGTGGGGCGTGAGCAGTGCGGGAATAAGTGACATTAACATTATTAGCACTAGAAATTTCCTGAAGTAGTTAGTTACATTAAGAAATGATCAGGGACCGAGGCACAATGAGCCAGACATCACTGAGGTTCAGAAGCCTGTTAACTCTCTCATGTCTGGCCAAAATAAATACACAGCCACTATAGATGAATATGTAGCTTGTAAATGAGGAGGTAGTCTGGTGCAGTGGGTGGGGTGTTGTGGATTTGGTGTCAGAAGACTCTGGTTTAAGGCCTGGATGGAGCTAGAAATTTGGGAAACACATGTACATAGGACATTGTGGGACAGGATATCTATGGACAAGCGGGAGAAACATTGAGAAGTATGTGACCAGAATGACTGGAGTCAAATGGAGAATGTAGAACTGGTTGGATCCTATTTCATATTGCATTTGAACTATTAGTTAAATCCAATCACATAAGATCGACTGAAAAAGCTAAGGATGTTTAACCTAAAGAAGAAAATACTTAGAGGGGTGAGATGCCTGTCTCCAAATGTAATGCAAGGGGCTAATTGATGTGTGATCCCCATCCATGAGATTAAGCTCTTTATTCATTAAAATCCATAGCTTATGTATCTTTATCACTGCTTCCTTCCTCAGACCAAACCAGATAACCATGAGCTCAAAGCAAAGTCATTTAATGAAACAGAATGAAAAGGTAATTATAGGAAGTTGAATCAGGGATCTAAAAAATCAAGTTTATCTGCTGAGAGTTTTCTCACCTCCCCTTCCTCTCACCTCCTTCCTTCTTATCGTACTTCCTCCTGACACCCCATCCCCATTTCTTCCTTTACTGCAGCATCTGAGGAAGAGATGGCCTTTCTCCTCACCAAAGTCAACCCCTCTTTATGCATCCTTGATGCCACATGTCCAAATAGAAATGGTGGATGTGATTGCTAAACTGCTGCTATTGAACTTCGAAAAATCATGGAAAATAGGAGAAGCATTTTCAAACTTGAGTTGAGCAAATATGGTTCCAATTTTCAAAGAGAAAGAGAGTAGGTGCTTTTTAAGCAGTTAGTGAACCTAACTTTAAATCTTGGCAAAGTTCTAGAATGTTTGTTTTTCAGGTTACATAGAAAGGGAAGCACTAATAACCAGCATGGATTCACATCTATGTTATTGAGGTCAAGGTCATCCCATGAAAAATCTCTAAAATCATTTTTATTCCTCTCTATTTTTTAGTATTACCACCCCCTCTCCTCCTCCCTCCCTCAGCTAACAGAAAAAAACGTATCCATATTCCTATTAAAGCCAATCCCTCTGCCTGTGTCCTTAGCTCCAATTGCTCCCATGTCCTCTAGGACTTTGTTGGATGATTGTGAATGTCTTCTCTTTATATGGTTGTTAGATAGCCAGATTAGAAGAACACCATCCATGTTTTATGGGGAGTTAGGTGGTGTAGAGGATAGAGCAATGGACTTGGAAATAGGAAGGCTCATCTTCCTGAGTTCAAATGTGGCTTTGGACATTTACTAGCTATGTGACCCTGAACAAGTCACTTAACCCTGTTTGCCTCAGTTTCCTCATCCGTAAAATGAGCTTTAGAAGGAAACCACTCCACTATCTCTACCAAGAAAAGACCCCCAAATGGGGTCACAAAGACTTGTATACAACTGAAAAATGACTGAATTATAAGGAGATAGATAGACAGATAGATAGATAGATAGACATTTTAGCAAAGCATTTGGCAAAGTCTCCCATGATACCCTTGTGGCCATGTCTGCAAGATGTAGGCTAGGGAAAAATGACGATAAATATAAAATCCTAGAGGTCCAGTAGAATGTAAACACTGTGTGGGTAGAAACTGTGACCATTTTTGTTTCTGCGTTCCCACTGCCTACCACAGTGCCTGGCACCGAGCATGATGTTAATAAATGCTTGTTAAATCGAGTAGAATTAAGGGGAAAATACTTCCTAAAAACAAAGAACTATTCTCAAGCAAGTCACTTAATATTCCTGGACCTCAGTTTCCTCATCTGTAAAATGAGGGGGTCAGATTAGGTGACAACCAAGGTAGAATGCAATGCCTCTGGAGACAATAGATTCCTAAACATTGGAAATTTTCACATGGAGATTGAATTATCACTTATCCAAAGACATGGGGAAAAGGATAATTATTTAGTAGGTCTTCCTCATCCCTCAGATGCTATACATTTATAATGACCTGAGAAGTCTGAGCAGGAGAACTAGTAGGATCTGTTTGACTATTAGGAGAGGGAAGAAACCTAGCCAGAGCTTCTCACAGACAGTCAGTGATGAACTCAGTCTGAAACTGCCAGCTAAGAGCCTGAGGCTTTGTCTCTGAGGATCCCTGTCTCTCACTGTGGAAAGATAGTGCCCAGAAGTGAGAAAAATCCTCTCCTAAGAGTGGACTGGAAGAATGAGAGGAGAAAAAACAAGCTATGAGTATGTTTATTCATCGAACTAATAATAATAAGCTTAATTTCTTTAAATTAATACCTAAAATTTAAAACTTTAAAAATGACATTAGGCTGTACCCAGGCACACATCTTATATACATAAATCAATCCAAAGATATTTTTCTAATGTATCTGTTCCCTATAAAATATGCCATTCAATACTTCCAAAGAGCCATGATTTTCTACATTTGGGTCCTAACTCCTCTCTTCTACATCCCCATCCCTCTGTGACTAAGGGAATAATGTAATTAGTTTTTGCCTCTTTCTCCACCCCTCTACCTAGAGACAACTGGGAAGTTCAGTGGATAAAATTCTGAGTCTGGAATCAGGAAGACCCAAGTTACAAATTTAGCCTTAGATACTTACTGGAAGTCACTTAATGTCTGATTGCCTCAGTTTCCTCAACTGTAAAATGGGGGTGATAATAGCATCTACTTTCCAGCGTTGTTGTGAAGATCAAATGAGATGTTTGTCAGCTGTTTAGCACAGTGCCTGGCATACAACAGAAGTTTAATAAGTGCTTGATTCCTTCCTCTCCTTCCTTTCCCCATGACAAACGCTTTGGTCACCACTAGCAGGGGACTTCTCTAGGCTGAGCTACGTGGGTTCTTGTGGGCATATCCATCACTGGTCCTACATGTTGGTTTTCCTGGTTCAGTAGGATCTCTCACTACTTTTCCTGGCATGGCATGTCACCCCTATGTCACATTGAGGCCTCAGGTATGAAGGGAGCATAATATCTATCTTTATCTTTATATTTCTTCCATTTGTCATGATTTAAGCTCTCTCCTCAGTCTCCATGTCTTCTCCTTGGCAGCCTTCCTGTTCTGACTCCTGTAGCATTCAGCTGCTTATTGAGATATTGGATTCCTATAACTCTGAACCTTTCTCAGAGCCTGCTCGGCCGTCTCTGTTTGATCTCCTGTTCAAATTTCCCAAAGAAGTTGTCTATGCTAAGGATCAAAGTTCTTTCCATTTATTTTCTGTTCTCCCCAATGACCACCCCAAGTGTTCAACCAGCCATGGAGAAGCCAATTAACTCCTGCAGATGCACACCTGAATTTCTCTCTCTTGTAGATTCCCAGCTGGTGGTAGGGGGAGGAGGTAGGCTAGGCTGACCATCCTGGCTGACATTTAGGAGAAGGAGTGAATCAGATCACATTCCTAGGCAGAGAGACATGAGATGGGGCATTCCAATGAGCCCTAACTGCTACTGTTGCATTAATACTTTTCTCTCAATAGCTTGCTTCTCCTAGGCTAGCTACCATCTCCCATGATTGCTAAGAATGTGACAATTCCCTCATAGCATCATAGAGCTGGAGATAGAAAGGACCTTAGGGAGAACCAACCTAGATCTTTTCCTAAGGTGAGTTATGTGGACTGTTCACTTCTGAAATAATTACTGGGATGGAGAGAGGGGGACACAGTTTCAAGGAAATATTCTAAGTCCATACAGGCCCCTAGGTAATGTGGACCTCATCATAGGGGTGGGCTGCCTGACTCCTTGGTAAATCTGAGTTCTTTCCCTTTGTAGGTGGGGTCTACTTAGGTTTCTCTTCATAGCTATACCCAGCACAGGCTGTGAGTCAGCAAGGGACTGTGCTTGTGGCAGTCCCAGCTCATTGGGAGGCCAAGGTTCACCATCGGGAAGGTTCCTTCCACTTGGTTAGCACAAGAATTGTTTTCCCCCTTTAGGAGGGTGGGGTATATGCATTACAAATCTATAGGATTATTTAGGTGACTGGGGACGGTAAAGATCTCATGGAGAACTCCAGTTTTGACAGATTAAGGACTCAGGTGGCCCAAGTCAGTCAGTCAATAAACATTTATTAAGCGCCTACTGTGTGCTAGGAACTATACTAAATGCTGAGGGTAAAAGAAGAAGCAAAAGACAGTCCCTCCCCTCAAGGAGCTCATAGTCTAATGGGAGAGACAATAAATAAGTACAAAAAAGCTATATACAGGAAAAATAGGAGATAATGAACTAAGAGAGATTGGGAAATGTTCCTGTAGAAGAGGGGGGATTTCAGATGAGATTCAAAGAAATCCAGGGAAGCCAGAAGGCAGAGAGAGCCTTCTAGGCACAGGAGACAGCCAGAGAAAATGCCCAGAGCAAGAGATGGAATGTCTTATCATGGTTAAATGAGGTAATGAATCAAAAAAACCCATCAGCTGTACAGTGGGGATGGAACTGTTACTTTGTCATTCAATGGTCAAGCAGACCTCCAAACTACTAAAGAAACCATTGATTTTGGCCATTTTACATCCCTGAGTCTGGGGGAGGAGGGACTGACTGATGAATCTGAACAATGATGTCACAAATTGAGAAATGCTTAGATTCACAGAAAACCAGGGCTAAGACATTCCACATAGCCTATGCCTTTCATTTTACAGATAGGGAAATTTAGTCCCAGAGAAGGAAAATGACTTGCAGATAAATCACCAATGCCAGACTTCCTAAGAACCCAGTCTACATCCATGCTGGAAGGGTCTTTAGGAATCTTTTTTTTCCAAATACTTCATGTCACAAAGGAAGAACATGACATCCAGAGAAGGGTAATGATTTGGTTCCACAGTGAATTAGTAGCAAGGTTTATTCAAACGAAGAGCTTCTTTCTTCTTTTGAAACCCAGATGCTAACTAGGAGCAAGGCCTCCAGAAGCATTTAATTTAAAAAAAAATTAAGAGTTTGTCTACATAGTTTATCTCCTTTGCTCCAATCCCCTACGAGGAAAGCAGGGTAGGGTAGATGAGACAGCCTGGTGTCATGGAAAGCCTTGAAATTAGAATACCTGAGACTCAGCTTTGCCACTCCGTGACTTTGGGCCAAATATTTCTCTTTGGGACTCAGTTTCTCCAGCTGCAAAACAAAGAGGTTTGACTCTATGAACTCTAACTTCCCTTTCCACTCTTACATTTAAGAGTATTGTCCACATTTGAAAGATTTGAAGATGTAAGTGGAGGCTCAGAGAGCTGAATTGGCTGAGTCTCCCATGGTGAGCTAAATGACAAGCCAAAAACCCAAATCAGGGCCTTTGCACTGGACTTAGTGCCAGTGCCTGCAGAGGTTCTATTCTGTGAGCCTCAGAGGATTGGTATGCAGGCCTGGTGGGCTTTAGCTAATCTTGCAAAGGGAACCCTTCAATCTGAATAACAATCAACAAGATTTTAAAGAAATTTAGGCCAATTTCCTGGAAGTCTATGATTAATCTAATTGCCGGGTTTCCCTCTGTTTTTGTCTCCCTCTGTTAATTTCATTTATTTTTCTCTCTTTTCCCCGACACAGACAGACTAGCTCATCTCTGTGCATGGGCCTGTCCTTGTTGTTATTGGTCTGTACAGGGTGTATTGTTAGCAATAGCCACATTTCAACGGGATCCAAAGATTCTGCTTTCAGGGAAGAAGGATATTGGAATGGAGATGGCACTGAGTAGGGGGCCATGCACTTGAATCAGCACTGGGCTAGAAAGGTAAAAGACTTGGGTCCTTCAACAGTGAGAACTGATAACTAGCACTCTCCAACAATGAGAGGGAGGGCCACCTTGGGAGTTAACGAGCTCCTTGTCCTAGGCTATGTTCAAGCAGAGGTCTGGTAAGGGAGGACCTGTCAGATACATCACAGTGACAATAAAAGCATCAATAATAGTAATAATATTACATCAATGATGTAATATTATAATAATTATATAATATAATAATATTAACAATATTACATCAATACCTCAAGGACCTGTGGTTATATTATCCCGATACCTCCTTTTGCCATTGCTGACCAAAGCTTCCCCTTCCAAATAGAGAAAGTATTCTATAGCAGTTGGATTCAGTCAAAGGGCCACACTTGAGGACCTAGAGGGTCACATGTGCCCTTGAGGCTGCAGGTTTCCTACCCCTGGTTTTTGATCTTCCCAAGATCCATGGAAAGAAAGGGCTCTTAAACTTTTGGGAATTTGATGAGGTCCATAGACTCCTCAGAACAATATATTTAAGTGAACAAATTAAAATATATAAGATTTCAAAGGAAACCTTTTATACTAAAATACAATTATTAAAATTTTTTAAAGAAACACAAGTTTATACACCCTAAACTGGGGAAGTTCCTGCTCCAGGATGGTTGGACTAGATGATGTTCAAGAATTCTAGAATTTGAAGATTCTATACCATGTAGTCTCTCCAACTAACTCTTTGATTTTGACCACATATTATCACCGTATTTGGAATGGGTGGTCTCCAAAGGTACTTCTATGGTCTAGCGTTGAGAGACCCTATAATTTAGAAACTATTGAGTGAATCTATTATAAAAATGACAGTAGAAAAATAGTCTGTACTCCAGGAAATATGGGAGTGAGGGATGTGGGTAACTCAATTCAAATCAACAAACACTGATTGGACACCTTCTGTGTACAGAACCCTCTACTTAGTGCTGGGTATACAAAAATGATTAGGCCATCATCCCTGCTCTGATTGAATCTAGTAAGAATCAGACAAGAGGTGGAAAGTGCAGCCTAGTTTGGAATATAGGGCAGAATTAGGAAATGTGTTCATGACCAATCAGAAAGTCCAGGAAAAATTTCAAGGAACCCAGAAGTCCTAATTTCCAGGGACTAACCTTGCACTCTGGGCTGGTTCACAATAAAATAGAAATTGTCAAAATATATATTTGTTGCCTCTTGTCTCCCTGAGGCTCTGATCACCCTTTCTTGTGAAAAAGTGAAAAGGGACCTGAAAGATCTGAAAAAGTATTCCCTCTGTCTTGGTCTCCCTTTGTTAATTGTTAGAGAAGAAAGGTGACTTGCTCAAGGTCACACAGCCAAGTAGTCACAAACCCTAAACTAGGAAGCTATGAAAAATCGTAGTAGTATCATTCTCTAAACTACCCAACCCTCCCCTCTCCCTCCACCCCAAAACAAACCATCAGCCATATCTAGAGGCCCACCAGGAGGGTGATGCTTCTAACTATAGGATGTAAGACTGTTGGGGAGAGATTTGGGGGCAGCAGCCTTCTCATTCCAACATTCTAGTGATGGCTGACTCTACCCAGAAATTGAACTAGGGCCCAGAGATACCCTTGGTGGTGGATAGGGGCATGGAGCTCACAGAGTGTATAATGCATATCTGAATGTAGTCATTGTTTTGTTTTTAAAGCTCAAAAATACACATGCAAGCAAAACATGCAGCCTCCCTGGTGGCAGCTGAAACACCTGGAATGCAGATGCAAGCCAGGCTCTCCCTTCCCTAATTGAGTGGCTTCTCCCATATGAAAGGGAGTTTGTTTCCCCACCTTCTCCAGATGAACCAGGAGACTCTGAGTGTCAGGCTGAGGTTTTCCAGAAAGCTTTTTTGAGGGGGAAGACCACAAAAGGGAGTTACTCAGATAAGAACATTTGCTCCATTAAATATCTTTAAGAAGAGAAATGGACCACTTTTGATGAAAATTCTGAAGAACCCCAGACTAGGACGGGGGAAGAGGAGCAGGGCATCAAGAAAATTGGGCTTAATTCCCATTTTGGCCATAGATGCATGGTTTAGGTCAATCCCTGTCTCTAGAGGGTTTCAGCTCCCCTATCTCTAAAATGAAGGTGATTTTCTAAGTGACCTCTGAGGTTCATTCTTGCTTGAATGTTATCTGATCTCTCACATTTCTTCCATATTAAACAACAAAAACTCTTCATTGTAATACTTCAAAATATTTCTGATTTCAGAGGGGGTAAATATTCCCTCTACCAATGGGAGCTGCAGCTCTTTGTGCTCTCTGAGATTTTGTAGCATTAAAGAATTATCCTTTGTTTTTTGTTCATTTTTCTTTTGGTCAGAATTATTCTATGTTGACAAGCCTCCTAGCAACTAAGATGGTCATTGGACAACAGAAATCTGGGCCATCACCAGACAACATGGTGCAATGGAGACAGTTCTAGCTCCAGAGACAGGAAGTCAAGTGGACTGCTGTTTATCTCACCCAGTGCTAGCTACAGAGACAAAAACAAGGTGGACCCCGCCCTCAAGAAGTTTACACTTTGTATCACTCTTATGTCCTTATCTTATTGTTTTGCATTATAGCTATTCGTTCACATACCCTATCACCTCTCCTAGACTATAAGAACATCTCCCTGACAAAAATACATGGGCTTTGTGATAGCTATTTTCCCCTCCTGTGATGCTCTTTACTCTTCATTTTGTTTTTTCTTGTGATATTTTAGTTGGAGGTCACTGCAAATTTGATCTTCAAATACTGGGGTCATCTATTTTTTTTTTTATTTAACTTTTGACATTTATTTTCACAAAGTTTTGGGTTACAAATTTTCTCCCCTTTTCTCCCCTCCCCCCCCAAACCCAAGCATTCTAATTGCCCCTGTGACCAATCTGCTCTCTCCTCTATCCTCTCTCCCTGTCCATGTCTCCGTCTTCTCTTTTGTCCTGTAGGGCTAGATAGCTTTCTTGACCCCTTAACCTGTATTTCTTATTTCCCAGTGGTAAGAACATTACATTTGATCCTAACACTTTGAGTTCCAACTTCTTTAGCTCCCTCCCTCTCCACCCCTTCCCCTTGGAAGACAAGCAATTCAATGTAGGCCAAATCTGTTTAGTTTTGCAAATGATTTCCATACTAGTTGTGTTGTATAGGACTAACTATATTTCCCTCCATCCTATCCTGTTCCCCATTACTTCTATTTTCTTATGGTCCTTTCCCTCCCCATGAGTGTCGACCTCAGATTGCATTCTCCTCCCCATGCCCTCCCCTCCATCCTCCCCCCCACCCTGCTTGTGCCCCTGTCCCCCACTCTCCTGTATTATGAGATAGGTTTTCCTATCAAAGTGAGTGTGCATTATATTCTTTCCTTTAGTGGAATGTGATGAGAGTAGACCTCATGTTTTTCTCTTGCCTCCCCTCTTTATCCCACCACTAATAAGTCTTTTGCTTGCCTCTTTTATGAGAGATAATTTGCCCCATATAACTTCTCCCTTTCTCCTCCCAATATTTCTCTCTCACTGCTTGATTTCATTTTTTTTTTAAGATATGATCCCATCCTCTTCAATTCACTCTGTGCACTCTGTCTCTGTGTATGTGTACGTGTGTGCATGTGTGTGTGTGTACTCCCACCCAGTACCCAGATACTGAAATGTTTCAAGAGTTACAAATATTGTCTTTCCATGTAGGAATGTAAACAGTTCAACTTTAGTAAGTCCCTTATGACTTCTCTTTGCTGTTCACCTTTTCATGGTTCTCTTCATTCTTGTGTTAGAAAGTCAAATTTTCTTTCTAGCTCTGGTCTTTTCATCAGGAAAATTTGAAAATCCTCTATTTCATTGAAAGACCATTTTTTCTCCTGAAGTATTATACTCAGTTTTGCTGGGTAGGTGATTCTTGGTTTTAGTCCTAGTTCCTTTGACTTCTGGAATATCCTATTCCATTCCCTTCGATCCCTTAATGTAGAGGGAGCTAGATCTTGTGCTATCCTGATTGTATTTCCACAATACTTGAATTGTTTCTTTCTAGCTGCTTGCAATATTTTCTCTTTCACCTGGGAATTCTGGAATTTGGCCACAATGCTCCTAGGAGTTTCTCTTTTTGGATCTCTTTCATGCGGTGTTCTGCGGATTCCTTGAATATTTATTTTGCCCTCTGGTTCTAGAATCTCAGGGCAGTTTTCCTTGATAATTTCATGGAAGATGATGTCTAGACTCTTCTTTTGATCGTGGTTTTCAGGTAGTCCCAGAATTTTTACATTGTCTCTCCTGATTCTATTTTCCAGGTCAGTTGTTTTTCCAATAAGATATTTCACATTATCTTCCATTTTTTGAATCTGCACGCTATGTTCTGTGATATCTGTCTTTCTCATAAAGTCCTTAGCGTCCATCTGTACCATTCCTGTTTTGAAAGATCTATTTTCTTCAGTGAGCTTTTGAATCTCCTTTTCCATTTGGTTAATTCTGCTTTTGAAAGCATTCTTCTCCTCATTGGCCCCTTGTACCTCCCTTGCCACCTGAGTTAGGCTAGTTCTCAAGGTGCCAATTTCTTCAAGATTTTTTTGGTTCTCCTTTAGTAGGCAGCTGATCTGCTTTTCATGCTTCTCCCTCATCCCTCTCATTTCTCTTCCCAGTCTTTCCTCCACCTCTCTAACTTGATTTTCAAAATTCCTCTTGAGCTCTTCCATGGCCTGAGCCCATTGGGTGGGCTGGGACACAGAATCCTCGATTTCTGTGTCTTTGCCTGATGGCAAGCATTGTTCCTCCCCATCAGAAAGGAAGGGAGGAAGTGTCTTTTCTCCGAGAAAGTACCCTTCAATAGTTTTATTTCTTTTCCCTTTTCTTGGCATTCTCCTCAGCCAGTGGCTTGACCTTTGAATATTCTCCTCACACCCACCTCGCCTCCTGGTCCTCCCAGCCAGCGTTTGGGAACTGAGATTCAAATGCTGCTTCCCGCCTTAGGATTTTTGGCAGGGGCAGGGCTGCTATTCAGTGTGAGAATTAAGTTCAGGTGGTCAGGGGCAGGGCCGCCTCTCTGGCTTAGTTCCCTCTGGGGGTTTATGCACAGACCTTCCACAATGGATCCATGCTCCTGCCCGTTTGGGGAGCCCCTGTCTGCAGCTGCCTCTCACCTTCTATCTCCTGGGGGGGCCCGAGCCATGGGGGCACCCCACTCCCCTCTCGACCCGCCAAAGACACTCTCTCACCTACCCCCGTCAGTCACCTGTTGGTGGGGGGGCTTGTGCCGCCACTGGAGATCCCGTCTCTGGAGCCTTCTCGGATCTGTACCTCTCTGAGCCGCGGCCGCCGCTGCCGCCGCAGGTCCGGGTGGGGGTCCGTGTCTGCAGCGCGACGGACCTTTTGCGAGAGGTTTGCAGGTCCCTCTGGGGGTGGAGGGACCCGCGTGGCCGCTGGAGATCCCGTCTCCGTAGCCCGCTCGGATCTTTTCCTCACGGTGTCGCTGCCGCGGCAGGGCTGCCCTCTGCTCCCCATCCCGGCGCCCAGTCCACGGCGCAAAGGACCCCCTGCGAGAGGTTTGGAGGTCTCTCTGGAACAGAAATCTCCCTCGCTCCAATATTCTGTGGTCTCTGGGTGCAGAATTCGCCCTGGGTTGGTCCCCTCTAGCCGTTCTGTGGTTTGTGGGTTCGGAGCTGTGTGTATGTGCATCTTTCTACTTTGCCATATTGGCTCCGCCCCAGTCATCTATGTTTTTTTAGGGATATACAGCCTATGCCACAGAAAGAATTCCTTTCCAGTTACCCACTGAGATTCACTCCAGCTTTGAGATTCTCGTTGTTCAGTCATTTCAGTCACGTCCTACTCTTCATGACCCCAGTTGGGATTCTCTTGGCAGAGATACTGAAGTGGTTTGCCAAGTCTTTCTCCAGCTCATTTGACACCTGAGGAGACTGAGGCAAACAGGGTTAAGTGACTCGTCTAGGGTCATACAGCTAGTAAGTGTCTGAGACCAATCTGAATTCAGGAAGATGAGTCTTCTTGACTCTAGTGCCAGCGCTCTATCCATTGTGCTACCTAGATACCCCCTTGAGATCCTATGGTACAATTAATAATTTAAAGTAGGCTAACAAACTATTACCAAGCAGTGATCTTTGAGCCTTGTCTGCTTGAATTAAAGAATAGATGAGAAACATTTGTAATTAAACACATCTATATGTAAACAAGTGCTTCTGAAGTATATAAAAACAGTTTATTCTCTGAAGTATTTCAAACATTCCTTCAATGGTCTTGTTTACATAAATCATTCATGTGCTCCATGAAAAAAAAATCTGCTGAGTAAAGGTAAATGTGAGCCAAACACCCACTTGGGATATCACAAATTCCCATTTGTAGGATCCTGTGTTTTAGCCTGGGACCTGAAGTCCTTTAGGAGAATATAAGCTCTTCGAGGGCAGGAATTGTCTCATTTAAAACTTTTTTAAAATTTTCATGGCCAGCACTTAGAGCAGAACCTGACATATAGTAGGTGCTTTGGGAATGTATTCTATGTATTCTGAATGGTGGGTTGAATGCAGAGGGACATTGACTTCAAATAAATAAAGAGCCAAAGATGATGAAATGTCAAAGGTAAGAAGAATTTCTTCTGGTTTCAGCCAGTTTCACTTATCCCAGAGAGATGTGGAGACTGGCATGAGCCAAACATCAAGAACTGAGGATGCAGAAGGCACTTGACTAAGGGTCAACATTCTGAAGATCCTCAGTAATTTTAGCATATTCTTGCTTACATGGAAATTGAGATGGATGGGATTTGGGCTAAGAATGGGGAAAGAACTCCTGGGCATAAGACATAGGCCTTAGGCTTGCCCCTGCCTCTAACCTGCTCTGTGACCAGGAACTAGTCTGTTCCTCTCTCCCTGACACTCCATTTCCACACCTGTAAAAAGGGAAGAATAAGTTTGTTTTAAAGGATTGTTCTGATAATTCTGAAGGACGCATGATGAAAAATGCTATCCACCTCCAGGAAGAGAACTAATGAACTCTGTGTGCAGATTGAAGCTTATTTATTTTCTCACTTAAATTTTTTTCTTGCTTTTCTTTTTACAACATGGCTAATGTGGAAAATGCAAATATGTTTTGCATGACTTCAGATGTATAATGGGTATCATATATTTTTTACCTTCTCAAAGAGGTAGGGGAGGAGGTGGAGAGAGGGAGAGAATTTGGAACTGAAAATAATTTTTAATTTTTTAAATAAAGGGTTGTTCTGAGAATTAAATAATGGAAAGGGATGAGTTAGGATTATATACTATTTCTTATGTATCTTGGGTCTTCAGTGACACCATCTCCAGGGCCTCTTCTCATACCACTACTCCCTAAAGCCATCCCTGGTCACCAACTTGAGGAATAGAGGGGATAGTATTATAGTGACTCATGACTATAGATCATCCATATACATCATAGCCAATTTTCAGATGTCCAGAGATCCAATCCTGCAACGAAAGGCCACCAGATCCTCCCAACCAGTAGCTGTACTATCATAGCCACTGACAAATCAGGTTATGGAGGAACTTGTTCTGCTTTCACTATCAGAGACTCTGTCCTCTTTCCTGACCCCTATACCCCCACTTCCATCCTAGGTCTCCTGGGTCTCATTTTGACCTTTTCTTGCTAAACTATTAGTTAATAACAGATGTTTCCTTCTACTAGATAGCACAGTGAACAGAGAACTGGGCTTGAAGTCAAGAAGACATGAATTAAATCAAGTCCCAAACTCTTACTGTCTGTGTGACCCTGGGCAAGTACCTAAACTCTTCTTGCTTCAGTTTCCCCAGCTATAAAATGGAGAGAATTCCTTAGAGGATCAAATGAGATAATATTTGTAAAGCACTTTGCAAGATTCCTGGCACATTGTCTGAATCTTCATGACCCGATGGACCATACTGTCCATGGGTTTTTGTTGGCAAAGATATTGGAGTACTTTGCCATTTCATTCTCCAGTGAATTAAGGCAAAAAGAGATGAAGTGACTTGCCCAGGGTTGCACAGCTAGTAAATATCTGAGACTGGATTTGAACTCAGGTCTTAGTGACTCCAGCCCCAGAGTTCTATCTACAGAGCCATCTATCTGCCCTTCTTGACACACAGTAGGTGCCTAATAAATGATTATTCCATCTCTCCCCTACTCCACTCAAAATGCTCAATGGCATCACATTACTAATAGAACAAAATCCAACCTCTTTAGTCTAGCATTCAAGGCCCTTCATGATGTCTTCCCAACCTCAAGACTGAGCATTAGCAGGAAGAGGATGAACATCCTGAGTACAAACCCTGGCTGCCATTTACGAGTTGTATGATCCAATGGATGCTTCTTCTATTACTTGGACCCCAATTTCCTCATCTGTTATGGAAAGGGGAAAATCCCAGTCTTGCCCTATTTCTGTAAAATGTCCAGACTATCCACATCTAACATACGGTTTTGTTTAGAATGCTTTGCATTGGAGCCATGCTCCTTCTACTCACATCTGTGGAGACCTAGATTAACATTCCCAGGGAAAACTGGGTGGGAGCTCAAGGAGACAAGGAGACACAATTATGAGGAGTCTTCAAGATGATGATCAATCTGTTTAATCCTACAGCACGGGCTGCTGGATTGGACTGACTGATCTTAAGAAATGCTGGATCCTCTCATACAGGAGTTCTTATCTCCTGTTGTCATAGTCTACTTTGGCAGACTGGCCAAGCCTCTGGTCCCCTTCTCAGAAGAGTGTTTTTAGACGCATAAAATAAAATACATATATTACAAAAGAAATCAATGATACTGAAATACAGTTTATATATTTACAAATAGTTATGTACACACAAATGTATACAGTTATAGATTTATACAAATATATATAGTTATCTATACAAATATATACATATACAGTTATATACACATAAATACAGTTTTATATGTATATAAAGGAAATTATATGTATTTTATAATATAGATTTTTAATACTTTTTATAATCTATAATTTTATATAGTTTTATATACAAAGGAAATCATATTGAAATATGGTTATATATGTGTGTATATATGTATATATATAGATATGTGTATATATAACTGTATTTCAGCATAATTGACTTCTTTTGTAACTCCATGCATTAAATCCTATGTATTTAATACTGTGTGTGTGTATATGGCGTGTGTGTGTGTGCGTGTGTGTATTTTTTTTTTAAGTTCACAGATCCCTGCCCTACTTGGGTATTAGCTTCTTGGTGGTGGTGATTATTTCTGTATTTGTATCCCCAGTGCTTAGCCCATTTGGTTCATCCACAGTAGATACTTAAATGTTTATTAGATGGGTTGAATTTGGAATTTGGGAAACTAAGGCTCTCAGGTACTCATAGAAGGGGTGGGTTTTAAGTCCAGGTTGAACTCAATGACCTCTGAACTTCCTTCTGACTCTAAACCTAGGACCAAATGATCCTGGAACTCCAGAGTCAGGGCTAATTTGGACGCACCCCCTAGCTCACCATCCCTGCTCTTCCCCAGAGCATCCATTCATCTGGGAAGAGATTTGATTCTTGGCTAGCACTTTGAGAAACCCCCACATTTATAGACTTCAAGGGAAATTCAGTGATGCGTCTTCCCAGGCACCAAGTTTTATAGACAGGAAAAAAATAAAACAGAGGAAGTTAAAATGGTTGCCAACTGGGACTGTTTATTTATTGGTACAGATACTGGTCCCTTGTGGCTATCAGTTCCAAACACATTTGGTTCAACATCGTTTCTTCTCCTGTAAGGTACTCTGAATTGGGAGAACCTGCCTCAGATATCTTCTGGGCTTTGGACACCAAGACTCCACCCCACAGATAGGCCAACAGACCAAGTCATCCCTTCCTGATGATCCCCAGGACATTCCCTTCCCTGGGCATCCTGGGCTCCTGCCAGACTTCGAGGTTGGCTACATCAGGAGCCTGAGTGGGGTGAGCAGCTCTGTATGGCTCTCCTTCTGCTCCTCAACTGTACCCCCAGCCCACTCTGGATACCAGAGCATTATATCCCTTGAAAGAATCCTTTATTTTTAGTGCTAGATCAACAAAGCTGTAACTGTCATTTTCCATCAGGCCGTCATCTACTGGGGATTCAAAATTACACTCAGCTGCAAACTATTGACACTCCTCTTAACAAAAAAATGGTTTTAATAAATCTTTACATTAGCCTATGAGATAAAAAAAAATCTTTACCATGAAATATACAAGTGTATAAGTGTTTTATGAAAGTTTTATTAACTTTACAAAGGAAGAATTGGCAGTGAACCATGAACATCCTGTACCCCTAACACGTGGTTATAAATTACATGTTCTTTCCAATAACATCTGAAAAAGAGACTGTAATTTAAATTTCAAAACCACTTGGCATACCTACTATATAGTGCTGACATGAAGTAAAGGGAGGAACTGGAGAGACTCAGACAAAGACTGAAAATATAAAGGCGTCCTCCGCCAGAAAGCTGCTGATGGGTACAATTCCCCCTCCAGCTGGGCAGGGATCAAGTACTTGCTTGTCATAGCATTCAATGCACTGTTCAATCTGGGATTCTTCCTTTCAACAAAAAGGAAACTTAAGTGCTGCTAATCATCCCTTGCACAACTTTATCTCTCAGATACCTTCTTTCTGTCATGGTTTCTCAATGACCACTGCCAGGCAGAGAAGGCGCAGAGTTGTTATTAAAAACAAATGTGGATGCTCCATCCCGAGGAAGGAGGGAGGGAGGGAGGAAGGACATGACAACTGGGGCAACGCTTCCTTTAGGATCTCTGTTCTCTCTCTCTCTCTCTCTCTCTCTCTCTCTCTCTCTCTCTCTCTCTCTCTCTCTCTCTCTCTCTCTTCTCTCCCCTCTCTTCCACTTCTCTCTTTCTCCTTCTGTCCTTACTCTTTTTCTCTTTCTCCCCCTCACTCCCTTCTTTCCTCGCTCTTCTCTTCTCTTCTCTTCTCTTCTCTTCTCTTCTCTTCTCTTCTCTTCTCTTCTCTTCTCTTCTCTTCTCTTCTCTTTTCTCTTCTCTCTCTCATCTTAAAAATACTTTCTGTAGGATCTGCCCAGTGTATAGATTTCTGATACAGTTGGCTGTCCTTTGCAAATGCACATTTTATAGTCTGGGATACTTTGGAAAGCAGAAGCCATTAGAATGGCTATGGAAGCTAAGAGAATGTCCATTAGATGACAGATTCAGCTTCATAGACATGTGACTTGCCCACACAGGGATACTGTGTTCAGGACAGCACCTCGTCTTCCCCTCCTCATTAAAAAAGACAACTCCCATTCCGACATTACTAGGTAACTGCCAAATCCCTCAATGGCTTGACATAAGTTCCACAAGCCATTGTGACTTTGGGCAAGTCACTCAGCCTCTTCCTTATCTGCAAAATAAGGAAGTTGGCTTAAATCTAGATCTCTCAAGCTCCTTCTAGCTGTAAAGCAAAGGCTGGATGAAATTCAGCAGTTCCTATGTGCCCAGCCCTGTGATACCAGTGGGGAGAATGTGGAGGCTTAATTAATTAATTAATGTGGACAATAAAGGATTGTCCTCAGAGAGTTCTCATGCTAGTTGGGGAGCCAGGGCTCATAGACTTGAAAGACCAAATAAGTATATATAATAGAGTATATACTGAAATCAACTCCCCATCTGAACAATGTAGATGATATGTAAATTAGGGGAATGGTGTATTTGAGACAATGGGGTATTTGTTGATGAAAAGAAATTGTATGTTTTAATACTAGCATGTTACATGTACACATGTTTTTTGATAGTTTTGTGGTGAACCCACGAATCACAAACGAGGGACAAGGTAATCATAGGATCACAGATTTAAATCTATCAACACCTGTAGAGGTCATCTAGCCTAATACAATTATTTTATTGGAGGAGGAAATGAAATCTGAAGAAGTGAATGAAGGGAGTAGCTCGTATTAGTGACCTGTAAACCTGTAATGGTAAACAAAGGCACATCCAGGAAAAGAGGTGAGGTCCCAGAAGATGTTGTCAACTATGCAGCTACTGCTGACCTGTTGAGAGAGTTATGGCTGCCCAGTTCTTTGTTAACCTCTATCTGCGGCTTCAGGCAACAGAGACAGTCTGATGCATACATAGGGAAGCACCAACCCAACGAAATAGGAAAGCCATCCAGGTAACCAGACTCCACAGAGAGGCTCTGCTTTGTCACATAGTCTCACTCAATTCTCTTACTCTGCCTCCTCTCAACACATTTATTCCTACAGTCGCATTACAAATGCCACTCTAGAGTCCTGGGTTTTCCTTGCTTTTATCTATTACAAGCAGGCAGCCTCAGAATAAGAGAAAAAAATACTCTTCTTCTGAGGCTGTATGGATGGGGATCATGGTATCTCATGATTTCTGAAGAATCTGAAATGCAGCTCAAAGGTCAAGGGGAAGATACGTGGTAGGTCCAAGCAGGCTACTCCATGTCATCATTGATGATTTGAGCATGGAGAAGTGATAGAAAAGATACCAAGGACTTCTCTAACTTTGAAAGCAGAGGGACCAGGAGTAAACTTGGAATTGTTAAATGTTCAACGCGAGCATTTACACCTCGGAAATCAACAAATACCACAAACAGGCTTGAACTGTTGTTTTGTTGATGGTCTAAACTTTAAAAAGTGATGGAGAAAATATTAAAAATGAAGATTAAACCTAAAAGTGTCAGGTGTTGTCAGAGAACTAGGTATTAAATACTACTGAGATAGACCAATTGAATAGCAAGAATGAGGGGGCAACCCAAGTGTTTTCACTGGACCCCCAAATAGGAAAAGAACCAGACAATGGCCTCTAAGCATTGGGTGGAACCTCTAGGAGCAAGTTACAGAAAGAAATTGATCCTCTTAACAAAGGACAAGATGGTACAGTTATGATCTGGGACAATGGAGCAAGGACCAAATGGGCCAATTTGATTTTTGTCATTTCCCCTTTGGCTCTCAGAATTCCCTCCTCAGGCACAGATTCCCATCAACATAAGTGAGATGTGAAACTAGTAGGCTGAATCTGATGGACCTGTAAAAAGACAGGTTCTGGTTAATTAATTATGAGGAAGTGTGTTTTGTGACAATCAGAACTAACACCAGAATTCACTAGGGGAGAGGGCAAATGTGTATTACTGAGTTTTGTGGTGGAAGGATCCAGTTTCATTGTTGGAGGATTAGGATTTGGGGGGCAGGAGGGGTAAAATATGTATCTATTGCTATAGGCTCATGTGTTTTATATTGGTCATTACAGCAACTCAAGATCCCTTGTGGTTCTGCTTCCAGGGGAAAACGCCTAAGCCTGGATCATAACAGAATAAAGACAGAAGGTGATTGAAGACAAATACTAAGGACAAGGAAAGGGGTCCAGAATATATGGGTCTTGGGATATGTTGGCCCAGTTAACAGGGGAGGCATCTTGGAACAGAGGATAAGAGTACAGACCAAAGTCCAGAAGACCTGGGTTCAAATCTAAGCTCTAATCTTTGCTGTGTTCTTGTAGGTGGTGAATGAACCTCTCTGACTGACAATTTACTCATACGAAAAATGGAGGTACATGTAGCACCTGTCTCAAAAGGCTCTTGTGAGGAGCAAATGAAATGCAAATACTTTGTAACCTTTAAAGTATCATACAAATGCCAGTTACTGATAACAATGTACATTTCAGTACATTTTATCCCCACTGGGGATACTATGGAGAAAGTTATACCACGAAGGAATAATAATAATAGTAATTATTATCATATTATCATCTTCCCATATAGGAATATAAATAGTTTAACCTTATTAATTTCTTTATGATTTCTCTTTCATGTTTCACCTTTTTTGCTTCTCTTGAGTCTTGTGTTTGAATGTCAACTATTCTATCCAGCTCTGGTCTCTTTTCATCAGGAATGCTTGAGAGCGCTCGATTTCATTAAATATCCATTTCCTCCTGTAGGATTATACTCAGGTCATTCTTGTTTATAATCCTTCCTCCTTTGCTTTCTGTAATATCATGTTCCAGATCCTCTGCTCATTTAATTGAATAGCTGAAAAATCATGTGTGATCCTGATTGTAGTTCCACATTATTTGAATAGGTTATTTTTATCTGCTCATTGAATTTTCTCCTTAATCTGGGAGCTCTGAAATTTGGTTATAATATTCCTGGGAGTTTTCTTTCTGGGATTTCTTTCAGGAGGTAATTGGTGGATTCTTTTAATTTTTACTCTGCACTCTGGTTCTAAATTATCAGGGCAGTTTTCCTTTACAATTTCTTGAAATGTCATGTTTAGGTTCTTTTTTCATTATGGTTTTCAGGTAGTCTAATAATTCTTAAATTATCTCCCCTAATCTAACTTCAAGGTCAATAGCTTTTTCAACAAGATATTTCACATTTTCTTCTATTTTTTTTATTCTTTTGATTTTTTTGTTGTTTCATTTCTTGGAGTCACTTTGTTGTAATTATCGAGTTGTGTCAATTGTGTCAAACTCTGCACAGGTTATGTGTGCTGAGGGTTTCTCAGCAAAGATACTGGAACGGCTTACCATTTCCTTCTCCAGTTCATTTTATAGATGCAAATTGAGACAAACAGGGTTAAGTGATTTGCCCAGGGTCAAACAGTTAGTAAGTATCTGAGGCTTGTTTTGTACTGAGGAAGTTCACACCCAGAGCTGTATCCATTGAGCCATCTATCTGCCCATTTGAGTCATTAGCTTCTAATTTATCGATTCTAATTTTTAAGAAGTTATTTTATTCACTTAAGTTTTGTGCCTTTTTTACTATTTGTCCAGTTCTGATTTTTTAAGTAGTTATTTTCTTCTTTATCTCTGTGCCTCTTTTGCCAGTTGGTCAAGTCTGACTTTTAAGGAGCTACTTTCTTCAGTATTTTTGTTTCTCTTTTACCAAGCTATTATTTCTCTTTTCATAATTTTCTTGAATTATATTAAATTCTTTTCCCATTTTCTTTACCACTTTTATTGGATTTTTTGAAGTCTTTTTATCCTTTTTTTAAAAAATCTTTTTCTTTAGCTCTTCTAGTGATTCTTGCTGAGTTCATGTTCAACATGCATTTTCTTTTTCAAGCTTTGCTTGTAAATATTTTTACAGCATTAACATGAGCTTGTGCCTTGAATTTCCTTGTCACCATAGTAGTTTTTATGACCAGTTTCTTATTTTATTTTTTGTTCATTGTTTCCCGTCTATTTCTTGACTTTGGAGTTTATGTTAGAGTTGAATCCTGCTAATCTCTGGGGAAGGGGGAGATATCTGGTCTTTTCTTCTGAGTGTTATGTTCTTCTGCTTTCACAATTGGGTCTGGGTGCCTGTAAGCTCTCACTGCAGATGGGGCCCCTACTCTCTTGTGACAGCAACCACTACTTTCTGGTTTGAAACTATGACCCAGAACTGGGAAATGTACAATGGAGCTGCCTAATGGCCCCAGATTCTGCACTTACTGCTAGCACAGGGGTATCCTGGAAACTTTTTCTGATCAGGTGTTCAATCCCCACCTTGGCACTGGCCACTCCCAGTGCCTTTAACACTATTGCCACAACTTCCAAGGCCCACAGCCCATGCCACTTCCACTGTGCTCCAGCCAGACCACACTGACCAGCCAATGTCTACAAATCTATTTTTCTGTCTTTCTAAACTGCCCTAGGTTGGAAAAATGACTCACTGTGACTTTTTTGTTGGTTTTCCCACTCAGAGTTTGGTTTGACATGCTTTGTAAAGTTTGTTTAGAGGGGTGTTAGGAGAGCACAGAAAAATACTTCCTTCATTCTGCAGTCTTTTGACTCTGTTGTCCCCACAGTCACATAGGTGGTAAGTATCTAAAGTAAGATTTGAACTCTGATCTTTCTGCCTCCAAATCCAATGCTTGGTCCAGTCAGCCAACTAGCCCAGACTAGACAAAAGGCTTAGGCAGAGAAAGCAATGTGATAACAAAGGACTGAGCTAGTTAAGAAAATGTGGTCTTTGGAATTTGTTTAAGTAGTAATTTTATTCTTTGGAAGGTGGAGGAGATTAGGAAGGGAAATGGCATCCTGGACTTTCTTCTGAACAAGCATTAGTTACTATAGAAATGATGGAAACCTTGGGAAGGATAAGAGGGTCACATGATTCATAGAAGTGACTAGTCATCTTCTGATTCATAAGAGAGAGAGGAAAGCTGAGGATAGTCTGACCTATCAAGAAAGGAGGTATTTGTTTCTGAATATCACAGCAGTTCATGATAATGTGGAAGTATTTTGTATCAGGGATGGGAGCACACACATATATGATCTCACACATTGTTGAAATATCAAAGTGCTGTATGGTTGGGGAAAACAGATGCAGAAAGGCTTAAGATGTAAACTTTGTAGTTCAATCTCCCACCAATAGGCTAGAGGTGAGATAATAGCAGGGTCAAACCTGACAGAAACAAGCCAAATAGGAGAGAGAAGGGGAATAAGAAGGGAAGGTCTAATCCCTGAAGTTGTGGCATAAAACTGGGGTGATAATAACCACTCTCATTTCTAGATCATTTGAAAAATGTTAAAAGCCTTCCACTCAAAATGGCCCTATGAGGGAAAGTAATATATAATTACTCTCATTTTACCGATAGGAAACTTGAAATTTAGAGAGGTCACCTAAATGTTAAATGACAGAGGCACACTACCAATTCAGCACAAATAATGACTTAGGTTTCTGTAGTGCTTTTCTTTTCGCAAAATGCCTTCCTCCTAGTAAACCTGTGGTGTTTGTAGTGAAAATACTACTGTTCCTATTTGATGGGTAAGAAGATTGGCTCTGAGAGGAGGCAGCGTGGGACAGTGAACACAATGTATCTAGAGTCCAAGCTCAGGGTCTGAAACCTGGTTTTGACATTTAACTATTTCTGTGACCTTGGCTATCTCACTTAAATGCTCTGGGACTCTTTTATCATCTGTCAAATAATGACTTTTCTCCATCCAGCTCTAAATTCTGTGACTAACAAAGGTCATGTTATTAATATCTGTCAGAGTGATGATTAGAAATTCAGAAACTCTCCCTAAATATAGTGCTTCCCCCACGGTACCCCCTTACTTCTTGCAACTGGTAAATCTTTTTATTCGTTATCTGTTACAATTTCTCTTTTGTGGTTTCCTCTGTGCAAGATCTTCGGGTCATGAGGGACCTGGCAAAGCCAAGATGGCTAAGTAATGACATCTCATACCCAGGTGAGAGCAATGAGTAGCCTTCTGGTTGCCAAAGTAGAGTGGGGTTGGGAGGCAGCATGTCACTCGGGGAGATGGGTTGGCTCCTCCATTTCCCAGCAATTCAGTTTTGATTCCTGCCGTGAGTCAGAGGTGGAATGAGCCATCCTCCAAACTCATTTTTCTCTCTGAGATTTTATTGCATACCTGGATGTTAATGTTAAACAAGCTGATAGAAATTGAAATGTTTCCTTCATCTTTCGAAACCAACTTGCACGTAATCAACCTCTCATTGGCTTGGATATATGTTGAGCCCCATCTTCCAAATCCCTCATGAAGAGAAGTATCTCACCTGAGGGAGTGCCACCATATACCGGCATATACCATGGCAGTAGGAGGGGCAACAATCTCCTTCAATTGGAAAGGGTCAGAACTGATGCTTGGAAAAGTTGCTCCTCTGAGAATACAGCATTCTTTGTATTCATCTTAAAAGTCAATACATGTTAATACCAGAGGGTTTTTTGTTTTTGTTTTTGGTTACCAGACTTTCTATGAAGAGACAAAATCCCAATGACTGAAATGGGATGCAGCAGTGGAAACGCAGTCTGTGACATCAGCCCTGGATCAGAAGGTGAGATATGGGGCATGTTAGAGGATTCTGTCTCTATTAATCACTCCAAAGTTTCTGTCATTATTAGTGGATGGTAGGTTTTTCCTGCCTTCCCCCTGTGCTGATCGCTAATGTGGTACTAGATATAGTCCACAAAAAGACCCCCAAAGCTATGCCAAGAATTTTTGGATAAGGATATCCTCACTATGCCTCAGACTTAGTTCAGATGTAGTTTCAATCCTGGTAGATGGTGGGACATCTGGCCCAGTCTTGCCCAAACCCAGATATCTAGGGCACTGAGGTGAAAGGTAACAGATGCCAACCAACCTTATTAGTCTGACTATTGTACCAGAATCTTGTTCATAGTTTTGGGGTAATCCTTTCCTCTTACTTCCAAAGGACTCACTAGTAGTTAACCCAGAAATACAGCCAGACAAAAAGCCCTCTTCTCAGAGCCCACTTTTCTTTGTAAGGGAGATTTACTTAGAAATTTCTGCCTTATGATTTGTTTTTTGCTTGTGTTTTTTTCTTCCATAGAAAGCATTTGCAGAAAGGTTTGTATGGAAAGAAAGGCCTATTTGCCATTGCAAATGGGAAATCCATGCCCTTAACTGAAAAACCTGAGAAATTTTGACCAAATAAATTACGTTTTTTCCAGCTCAAAATAAGTGATGCTCTTTACAAAGTAGAACTTGCCCTTCGACCAAATGTGTTGGAGGAAAATGACATGAGCCGTGAGTGCGTGCATCACAAGGCCATCATGTTAATGTGTTGGGATCTCACAGCTTCTCAGAGCCTTTGCGGCCAAGAGGACCAAGGCAAGGAGAGACATGCAGTCCCCCCCAGAAAGGCCATGGGAAATGGGACACAGGGATCACACTCATGTGCCTGGCAGGAGGTGGACTTGGCTAGTCTCTGCATTGTGTGCTAGCAATATTTCTTTATGAGTATAAAAAAAGCCAGTATATCAGTAGCAAGTCAGACAAATCTGCAAATGGTTGAGAAGAGCAGGCTTATCCGGGCTGACTGGGATGATTAATTGCAAATCTGGTTGGTAGATTCTGACTTCCTGACTTGTTCTGGTGCTCGGATCAGAGTTTTGAGAAACTTAGTGGAAGACACAAGAGAGGGAATGAGAGAAAAAGAAAGAAGAAGAAGAAGAAGAAGAGGAAGAAGAGGAAGAAGAGGAAGGAGGACGAGGAGGATGAGGAGGACGAGGAGAAAAGGGAAGAAAGAAAGGAAGAAAGGAAGAAAGAAAGAAAGAAAGAATGAAAGAAAGAAAGAAAGAAAGGAAGGAAGGAAGGAAGGAAGGAAGGAAGGAAGGAAGGAAGAAAAGAAAGAAGGAAGAAAGAAAGGAGAAAGAAGAGGAACAAGATGGTGCCATCCCCAATTCCTCCCTTCTGTTCTCATGCCCAAAGGGTCCCCTCATGCCAGACAATACTACTAGCTGCATGGAGTGGACTACCCTGCTACCTGCCTCGTATCTGATATGTCCTGTCTAATCCTCTACTCTCATTTGAATTCTATCAGTCCTTCAAAGTCTGTTTCAAAGTCCTACTTCCATTGTGAATCCTTCCCTACTTCCTTTCACTTACCTTTAAACTTTTATGTCTAAATTAGTACCATAAATTTGTAAAGCCACATATATATGTAGTGTTGTTCTGGTAAATATTTAGGTTAACATATTTTGGGTTTTTTGGAGGAGGGAGTTAAGACAATTGGGGTTAAGTGACTTGTCCAAGGTCACACAGTTAGTAACTGGCAAGAATCTGAGACTGGATTTGAACTCAGGTCCTCCTGACTCTAAGGCCAGTGTTCTATTCGCTGCCCCATCTAACTGCCCCTGATCTGGTAAATATTTAACAACCAGCTCTCCAAAAACACAAGATATACTTTTAGGCTTAATTGGAATTATTGAAATTTTATTCATCACTTTATTAAGTCTAGGCAATGTGCAAAGCAATAAATCCAGCCCTGATTTGAAGCAAACCTTTACTGATTTCTGAGGTACAAAAGCACATGCTGAAAATTGAACCACTAACCCTCATGAGCTGGTTCCAGTTCACCCCTAGAAGTAAGTTAAATACATTATAAATGACAACCCTGTAAGTTAAATGAAATAAATTTTTATCCCCATTTTATAGATAAGAACCCTGGGGTACACAGAATCCCAGAATCTCAGAATTGGAAGGAACTTCTAGGACCACGTGTTCCAATCATTCCCTACCTGCACAACAATCCCATCTGCAACATCTCTGACAAGTCTGTACTGGAAGATTTTGAGTGGGGAGCACTATCCAAGACAGCCTGCTCCACTTTGGGATAGCTCCATTTGATAGGACATTGGTACTTACATCAACTTCCCTCTGTCTGCTCCCCCTCCCCCCAACACCTCATAACTACAACATCCTTCCTTTGTTCTTAGTTATGCCTGGCTGGATCAAGCTGTTTAGGCTAATATCTCTTGTCACTGAGAGTCCTTCAAATACTTCATGGGGCAGCTAGGTGGTGCAATGGATGGAGCTCTGCCCTTGGAATTAGGAAGACTTATCTTCATTCAAGTTCAAATCTGGCCTCAGACACTTATTATCTATATGGCCCTGAGGAAGTTACTTAACCCTGTTTGCCTCAGTTTCTTCATCTGTAAAAATCAGCTGGAAAAGGAAATGACAAACCACTCCAGTACTTTTGCCAGGAAAACCCTAAATGGGGTCATGAAGACTCAATCAAGGGATGTGATTGAAATGACTGAATGTGGCATCGTGTTCCATCCTGAGGTCTCTTTCTTCCAGGTTAAGCAACCCCAATTCCTTCATATGATAGGCACAGGGCACAATCTCAAGGGCTTTCCTTGGATGTTCTATAGTTGGCCAGCATCTTTTCTAAAATGTGACTTCAGATGTGGCTTTCACCAATAACTAATTATCTAGTGTGGATTCAAACCCAAGTTTTTCTATTCCAAATCTCAAGGTATATTGGTGGCTTTGTTCATGTATCCAATACTCAAGTCTATGAAAATTCACTCTACATGAGATTCACCTGATCTAAGGGACACCAAGAGTGGTATAATCCTCTGGTTTCCCCAGATCATTGTCTGATTAGAAATCTCATAGAAACACAGATTCACACAATACCAGGACTAGAAGGGACCTTAATGACTATCTAGTCCCATGCCTTTCTTTAGATAAGGCAAATACCTAGAACCCAGTATTCTTCGAGGACTAGTTTCCCTAAGGTCATACAACTAGTATGTGGCAGGTCTTCTGGCTTGAGGCTCCATAAGGTACCTAAAAATCCTTTTGAATTCAGGTTTTTAGGCTGCCTTTCCTGGAAAAGTATAGCCTATGTTTCAACTGAGTTCTAAACCTTGACACAACAGATGGAGTGAAGGCTGTGGGACTCTGTCCCAACAATGATCTTTCTGGGTCATTTTGTTTCTACCAAGGATTTGTCCTGTGAGGATTAGGATTTGGTTCACGTGCCTTCCTAAACAGACCATCAGTTCCTGTGTGAGCATTAAGGCTAACAAGATATCAGATATTGGACTGCAATTTGTTTTTTAACTTGACAGAAATAAATGCATACAGAATGGGGTTATACCTGAGCTCTCTTACAGTCAGAATAACTCATCTCCATTTCCAGAGAGTATCAAGCATATCTCCATTCTGTTGCCCTCATATACCCTCTGGATCTATATGGTCAACATGGCTCATTTTAGCAGCAAAGAGTACGTTCTACATAGCAGCAATGATGAGCTTTCTTTCATTTGGGGGCCATGTAGATCATGTGACAAATGAACATTTCTCCACATTTGAATTTGCTAGATATCTCCATCTCTCCTGTCCCCTTTTGTCCTTTAAGCCCTGCTCCTCTTTAGGCTTCATCACTTCTTTTGCTTTTCCATCTGTTGCCTGCCCCTATGGGCAAGTGGTTCCTTCTGGCTGCATCAATGTCCATCTAAGCATGAATATAGCTTTTTGTTTCTTCCCCTTCCTATCTATTTGTGTCTGCCTTTGGGGTTTGGAGATAGGAATAGTTATGATATGGAGATGGGTGAATAGGTGGGTAGATGTGGCTTCATGTAGATGAAGGTGTGTGGCTCCTGAAGGGATGTTTGCATCTCTTCTTGTGGGTCCCCCTCTTCTTTTATAATAAGCATGGTATCATTTTCTCAGTTGTGCAAAGTGCTTTGTAGTTTTGGAGTGTAACCTTGTGGAACAAAGAGGGCAGGATTTTCAGACCATTTCCCAGAGGAGGAAACTAAGAACCATAGTTCTATAAATAAAAAAAGGAAAATCAACCAATGAATTGGTGACACAAGAATCTAGGATTCACTCTTCGCCTCTAGCCTTTGATTGCTCCCTCTGATAAATGAAGGAACTGAACTAGATGGTCTCTAAGACCCATTTTTATTCTTATAGTCTATCCTCTAGCAGCCAAAGACCTCAGAGTGGACAGTGACTTTTACCCCTTATCCCTGTCTGAAGGAACATCTCTTCCCCTTCTTGGCAGGCTAACATTCTAGTGGTACTTGAGGTAGGGGTTCTGTTTATCATATGTTGTTATTTGGTCTATCTTTTAGAATATCAGCTTTCATGTCTTGACTTACATGTGAATTGGATTTAATTGAGGCAGAGCTGCTTCAAAGATCGATGGCGACAAAGTCAAGGCCACTGGCAATGACCCAGATGCAATGGATGACTTTGGCTTTTCTAAACCAAGGTCATTTCCCAGGCCTCAATTTGTCTAAGTGTATGCCCATTCAATGACTAAGGGTTCAGCAAGAATTGAGACAAAGGATGGACTGATTTATCATCACAAAAATATCAATATGGGAAGTAAAGACTCTCAAAGTTTCTTACCAGAGCAGAAAAAAGTTGCTATTTACACTCACCAACTCAGAATGTGAGAGCTCAGAGGGACCTTAGGATATGAACCATAGACTAGTTAGAACTAGAGAAGATCTTAGAACACACAATGGGAAAGTTGAGAAGAACCTTGGAGATCCAGTCTACCTCCCTCATTTTGTAACTAGGAGGAGCAAGACTCACATGGTATAGTGGAGAAAGAAGTGGAGTTAGAATGCCTGGATTCAAATTCCACCTTGATTTTTATCACTTGGGCAAGTCATATCACTTCATCAGGACTCAGTTTTCTCATCTCTATAATGAAGGGCCTCAATTTTTTAATTATAATAATCCACATTATTTTTAAAATTTTTATCATTTTTCATACTTTTCAGTCTTATTCATCCCAATTACATGTAAAAACAATTTTAATATTCTTTTTTTTCAAATTTTGAGTTTCAAATTCTCTCTCTACTTCTCCCCCCCACCATTGAGAAGACAAGCAATTTGACATAGGTATTGAGCAGGCCCCATATATATATATATATATATATATATATATATATATATACGTATATACGTATATATATATATATATATATATATATACGTATATACGTATATACACTCAGATTAAGATGACCAAAACAGTGAGCTAGCTGGAAACCACATTATAAGAGGAACTGGTGTTGTTTGGCCTGGAAAAGAGGTATTTGAGTAAGGGAATGGGTAAATTACTTTATTTAAGTATTTGAAGGATTGTCACAGGTGTCACAGTGGTTAGAGTGCCTCACATCTAGCCTCAGACTCTTACTAGGTGGGTGACCCTGGGCAAGTCACTTAACCCTGTGTGCCTCAGTTTCCACATCTGTAAAATGAACTGGAGAAGAAAATGTCAGATAACTTCAGTATCTTTGCCAAGAAAACCCCAAATTGGGGCATGAAGACTTGAACACAACTGAAATAACTGAACTACAACAATAACAACATGGGGAAGAAGGATTGAACTTGTTCTGTTTGGTCTTAGAATGAAGAACTAATAGAAATGGGTGGTAGATAGAAATTTAGTCTGGATGTAGGAAGGAAAAAAACCAAACAACTTGCTAACAATTAGTGCTAACCTAAAGTGAAATGGGCTACCTGAGGAGGTAATGGTTTTCCCCTCACTGAAATGTCTTTGAGCCAAGGTTTGATGACAAATGTGCTGTAGAAGGCATTGCTGATTCCAAGCAAAACCCCAACAGAGACGTCGAGCAGAATGACATTAGAGGGAATAGCTAGTTGTACTGAAATAAAATCATGTGTGTGATGTTACAGAGGGCTTTCTTGCAATTTCCCTCTAGTGCATGGCTCTAATGTACAAACAAAATCATTCTAAAAGTAGCATGATCAGGAAACCACACAGGAAGTTTGTTTCAATTTGTGAATGTGGGAATCACTTTTGGATCTGAAACATTACTCCTTTGTTGACTACAGATGTGCGTGTGTGTGTGTGTGTGTGTGTGCATGAGTACATGTTTGTACTTGTGCATGTGGGTAAGAGGGAGGGAGAAGAAGAAGAAGGGAGAAGGGGTAGAAGTGGTATAATAGTCTCGAGTAGGGAATGGATGTCTTGAAAGCAGCACTTTGTGGAAATTACCCTGGAAGAATGGGGAGAATAAATAGAAGTCTGTGGGGCTTGAGGTCGGACAATGGGTTAGGAAGCCACTTTAGCAATATAAGTACAAATAGGTTTCCATACAAATCTAGATCACTTCCTAATTGGTGAAACTTATAATGCCTATGGAGTTAGCACAAAACCTTTAGAGAGAAATACTTTTCTCTCTTCTTTTTAGAGAGGACATGCATGATTCCAAACTCTAAGACCAACCCCAGATATGTGGGGAGAGAAAAAGACTTGGAAAGCTATGGATTAATATATACAAATATTTCTCCATCCCTCCTTCTTCCCTCCTGTAATAAGGGTTAGTTTTCCATAAAAGGAGAAAAGATGGCCCAAGGATCTAATTAGTCCCTGTTTCCATGGTGCAGCATCCTGGTTCACTTAATGGCATAGAAAGTTCTATCCAGGTACCCCTGGCTCCCCTGTTACTCAATGGATTTCTGATGATTCTAAGAGTCACTGTTTCTTTTAGTATATCTTACCCCGATGACCAGAAGGATGTTTAGGTGGAGGTGAAGGGGGACCAAGTCCAGAGAAGCTAAGGCATTGCATTCTTGTACCACAAAGTGGCAGAATATTCTATTGCATATTGTTGCTGGACTAGAGCAAAGTAAACCTCATTTTGTTAACTGTTCATTGACTTGTGAGTCATTCATTTTGATCCAACATCAAACACCAACTAAGAGATTGCTGATGTTAGAGTTCCCTTCAATAAAGTGGAAGCTGGGACCTAGAAATATTCTTTATTTTCATCTTTCCTGCCCAGAAACTTTGAGCAATTTTCCCTTGGGTGGGATCTAGACCTCTTTCTTGGTTGAGCTAAGATATCTAACTTCCAGAAGGAGAACTTCTCCACACTTGTGTGTTTTCTGATATATTCTAATCTGTAGAACTTCTCTTATTTCTGTTTGTTATCTCATTGGATAGATGAATTTACTTGATATTCACTACTTGTAATGGTCTTTTTTGTAACTATTATTTGGTGAGAGGGTGTCAAGTTAATGGGTTTAAATCTGTTATCTTCCTATTTTAAGGGATGTAAACTAGGAAAGTCAGTGACTTTTAAATGTCAGAATCATGCTCCTAAGTCAGTAATATTTAGAATGACAGATAGATATATTCTAGTCTAGTAGCCCTTCTCTCAGAGGACAACTACGTAGCCAGTATTGTAGCCACTTTTCCTGTTCCCCTTAAGACAGGAATCAGTCTCCCTTGATGGGCAAGATTCCAAAGATGTCTGTTCATGTCTCCCTGCAAGCCATAGTTAGACAACCCATATGTTGTCTAACATGTGTGTGTTCATCCTTCATTGCCAAAGAAGACCATGCCATCAGAGAAATAATGACATGTACTTGACTTTGTTTTGAGTGAGGCAGGGCTGTGCAGGTCACCAGCCTCACCTCTCCTCCAGAGCCATCTGAATCCAGTGACCAGATATTCATCAGGATGACCAAAAATGACCCAGGATGAGGCAATTAGAGTTAAGTGACTTGCCCAAGGTCACACAGCTAGTGAGTGTCAAGTGCCTGAGGTGAGATTTGAACTCAGGTCCTCCTGATTTCTGCACTGGTGCTGTATCCACTGCACCACCTAGTTGCACTATCAACATCTGTAACCTATACATGTGTGCATAACTTACACAGACATGAGGAGATTGAGGAGACAATGATCTAGACAACAGTGGTATCTCTGGGATCGGAGGGGAGAGAAATAGAGAGGGGGGAGGGAAGGAGGGAGGGAAGGAGGGAGAAAGAGACAGAGAGAAAGAGAGAGAAGGGGAAGAGACAGAGAGGGGGAGAGAGAGAGGGAGAGAGAGAGAGAGGGAGAAAGAGAGGGGGGGGAGAACGAGCAGGGATAAGTCAGAGAACTGACAATAAGAACATTGGCAGGTTTGGACAATGGATTGGGTTGGGGTGGAGAAGGATTTGTTGGAAATGACTCCAAAATTTTCAGCCTAGGGCTGTGCCCCTAAGTGCACCATCAAGAAGGAGAACTTATTATAAAAACAGAGGGGAGAAAGTGTGTCTAAGTTAAGACAGTCTCTTGTATGTTTTTAACGTTTTGGGTGTTGGGGGTGGTTGGGACCTGTAGTTTTTTGGTTTTGGGACCTACCAGGTTGGAAACTCCCATCACTGATGCAAATCAGGCAAGTTCTCTGTAACTTAGAGTCTTAAAGTGTTGTCTAAGACCCCAAGATGTTAAGAGATATGGTAACATACCTACTGGGCATTAGAACTTAAACCCTAGCCTTTCTGATTCCAAACATAACCCTCCAAATGCCATGCCTCTTCCTGTCTAAAGCTTTTAAATTGATTTCCCTGGAACCTGGATGATCCAGTTGGCCAATGCTCAATAGGTATCTATGAAATGAAATGTTTCCTTTACTCTCTGTGACCTGTCCAGCTTGCTGAAGTCTCACCTCAAGACACACACCATATGCATGCAAATGCACACACATGCACAAAGAACTCAGGCTGAATTTTATTCCATATGGTCCCTCCCACATTTTCCGCCATACTTCTGGCCCAAATACCAGATTCCTCAGCCTGAGTCAGGAGCCAGGACACATCTCAGAGATTCCAAGTCTGAACAGCTGCTACTTCTACTGTATGCAAAATACTCAGCTCTCCCAATGCCTCATTAGCTCTATGGTGTTTCTTTCATCTTCTAACTGTGACTGTAGGGCTGGCAAAAGATAGGAGCTGTGCTTTTTCCAAGGACAGAATCCATCTTCCTGGGGGGCCAAATGGTTCCCAGTAACTTTCAACAATGGCCATAAATCAAATACACTCTCAAAGGAAGAAGATTGACCCCTGTAGGGGAGATATTAAAGAACATGACCCACGGTTTGGCAGATACCACCCCCAAGAAGGTTGGAAATGGCGTGGGCAGTGACTCCCTCTCTCTGGAAAGAATCTACATATCAGTCCTCTTCCCAGAGGCCTCCCCTCAGCTGTGATGATTCCCTCATGGATGATTTTTCTCAGCAGCAGCATGCCCTGCCTCATGCCTAAGTTGTAAAGCATGGGACAGTGTACACAGTGATGCACTTAGGTAAACTCAGGAAGACCAGGGTTCAAATTCTACCTAAATGCTAATAAACTGTGAGATCCTGGGAAAATCACTGAAATTCTCTGAGCCTCAGTTTCCTTATCTGCAAAAGGTGAATAACAAACATAAAGTACCTAATTCCCCAGATTATGGAGAGCTTATAAAATATTTTGCAAACTTTAAAGCATTTTCTAAATCCTACTTGTTTTTACTCTTCAACACTCTGGAGTCATCATGGATGGCATTTGATTCCCAGGTCTAAAACTTGACTGATTGTATGACTACATTCAAATCACTTCCCTTTGCTGGTACTTTCACTAATATTTAAAATGTGGGAATTGGACAAAATAACCTCTAACATCCTTTCCAGTGCTCCCATTATAAGTAAAATGGATAATCTGATTCAGCAGCTGATAAGATGTTTCAGAAGATGAAGAGACAAGAGTTCATACTTAGTCTATGAGTCAGTAGATGACAGTGCCAACAACAGGAACAGAGGAGACAGAGAGAGGTATTGAAAATATAGGATAATGTAGACACCTGTGTGATAGGGAGCCTCTGATAAGGTAAAATATTTTTGAATGTAGTTAGGGAAGTTGTTTCCTCTTCTTGAAACCTAAGCTTTGTCATCTACAAAATGAGAATAATAATATTTGTCCTACCTACCTAGTAGAGTTTTTAGGAGAGTGCTTTGTAAACCTTTAAATGCTGTTGCAGTAATGTAAATTATTATCATTACTATTATTATTTTTAGACTTTTATTATTATTATCATCCTTGGTTCTGTCATACAGTATGAGCTCTCCTTCCCACCCTCTTGTCAGCCTTGCCCATTCTGACCCAGTATTTCCAGATGGTGAAGACATAAAGCACTTCTCAGTGAAGGTGCAGGAGTGACAGTTTCAAATACCTGTCACAGCAAAGGAATCACATTAGTCAGCAAGAAAGACAAAGTCTCACACAATTGCACCTGCAAAGACATCAATGAGAAAGAAAAGGAAACAAAAATATAACTGTGGCTGCTCTGGGACTGTCATGGAGAGAATAAGGAGAGTGGAGTGGGTGGAACAAGGGGGTGGAACAAGAAGAAGAGGAGGAGGGGGAAGAGGAAGGAAGGGAAAGAGAAGATGGTGAAAGAAAAGATCAGAGAGGGGAAAAAGAGAAGTGGAGGAAAAGAGGAGAGAGGAAAAAGGAGAAAGGGAAAGAAAAAGGAGGGGGAGGAAAAAGGAGAGATCAGAGAAAGGGCAAGGAAAAAGAAGAGAAGCTAGAGGAAGGGACAGAGAAAGAGAATGGAAGGGACAAAAATAGATAATCAGAGGAGATGATACACAGACAGACACGGAGAGACACCACAAATGGAGGGACACAGAGAGAAAGAGACAGAAACAAAAGGACAAAGAGAATGGCAGAGAGAAAACTCCATGCAGGCATAAATAATTTAGCTTTTCTAGGGAATACATCAGTCTCTCTTCACCCCTTTGCCTTCCCAAAAGTTTCAACTCACATACCTCTTATAAGACAGAAGAAGCCAATTTCCCCAAGGAAGTCACCTGAGTGGTTCATTTTGGGAGGAAAACCAGAGACAGATCTGAGGTGAGGGAGCAATGTTTGCAGTGAAAAAGAGTCAGACTAGGAGCCAGGCAACACATGTTCGAGTTCTGGCCTTGGTGCTGGAGTGGATGACCAAGAGCAAGTCCTTTCGTTTTTTTCGAACTGCAGTTTTCTTTGTGATAAAAATGAGTCAGCTGAATCAGATGACTTCTAATTTCCCTTCTGGCTGACATTTTGTGAGTCTCTCTGAGTTTTGCTGTAGGGAATCCAAGAAAAACAAATAAACAAGCAAATGAATAAACAAACTCCAAGCTATAGTTGGTGATAAACTCTAGATTTAGGAGCGGAAATGGATCTTTAAAAAAACACACATAAACAGAAAAGAGATGGCCAGACCACAAAGGCCTGGAAGATTGTTCTGCTGGCATAGAATAATAAAATAACCTCCAAGGTCATGATCCAATCCCCTTCCAAGGAGGGGACAGTCATCTGGCCTCCACTTGGACTCCTCAGATGATGGGGAACGCAAATTCCCTCTGGAGCCCATTGCATTGTGGGACAGCTCTAATAACAAACATGACTCTACATCTTCCCTCTCGAGTTCCTGTTTCTGCCTCTGATGTCAGGCTGAACAAGCCTATTTCTTCTTCTGCATGTTGGTCCTTCATGTACATTCATGAACTTTTAGAACTGAAAGAGACCTTCGTTAGGGTCATCTCTTTCATTTTCATTATACAAATGAGTCCAAGCTCAAAATAGCAAAGGTAATGTTGAGTACAGGCTCTGGTACTCTCACTGTACATTTCTACTAATAGTATCCTGCCTTCTTGAAGATAGTTATCATGTCCTGTCCACATCTTCTCTTCTCCAGGGCAAACAGCCCCAATTCCTTCAGATAACCCTTATATGGTATTAAGTCCAATACTTTCCCGATCCTGTTCATCTGGACACACTCCAGTTTGGCGATGTTTTTTTCCTACAATGTCACCACATAACTGAATATGTTTCCATCTTATCCACAAAGATATTGGGAGATACTGGTAAATATCCCTTCCACCAATGATTCTCCAAACTCCTCTCTGCCCACCAATCAATTGAGTAAAGGTCTGCTATGTTGCAGATTCTGAGTCTTATTGTGAATACTGGACACTCCAGCCTTAGAATTGAGCCTCGTGGGGCACATCTGCCTGTCAATCACATTCCACTAAGAAAGGAATGAGGCTAGGGGTAGCTAGGTGACACAATAGATAGAGCACTGACCCTTGAGTCAGGAGAACCTGAGTTCAAAACCGGCCTAAGACACTTACTAGCTTTGTGACCCCGAATCTCTTAACCCTGATAAGAAGAAGAAGAAGAAGAAGAAGAAGAAGAAGAAGAAGAAGAAGAAGAAGAAGAAAAGAATTAGAGTTTTATCCCCATGAAGGGAAGAATCCTTGTACAGTGGGGAGAGCCATGCACTAGAAGTCAGGAGACCTGAGTTCTAATCCCAGTCCTACTGCTATCACCCTGTGATATTCCCCTCTTTAGGTTTCAGTTTCTTCATCTGTGAAATGGAGACGACTTTTGCCCTTCCACCCTTACAGACATGCAGCAGAAGTCATAGCTGTAAAGAGCTTTGTAAACTATGCATTGATGTGTGCTTGTAAAGGATGGTTATTGCTTATTATCCAGCCTCTTGGTCCTCTCTTGGTTAGCTCATCTATTCCCATGGGTTCCTTTATCCTCCCAAACCATTATATTTAACCCCAATCTCCTGAACTATAGTCCCACAGCACCAGCTTCTACTGGATGTCTCCACTTGATATGCCATATACCTTTCAAAATGAACATGGCTAAAATGGAATTCAGTATTTGCCTCTCACCACCAAACACACACACAAACACACACACACACATACACACAAACACACACACACTGCTTAATCAACTTTTCGTACTCTGTTGAAGACACCATTTTCCTCCCAATATTCTAGGCTGTATTCTCTCTCCTTAATGGGAGTTTGCAAGTACCCTTGCGACTTTTGTCTCCTAAGGGGTGAGCAAACTATGGCCCTTGGGCAAAATGCTCCTGCCCTTATATTACATTTTTAAGCAAAGTTTCATTGTATCTAATTTTTTTTAGCACTGGTAACAGACATTACTTTCACTCTAGTTTTTAATTTGGGTTTTTTTTTGTTTGTTTGTTCTTATTTCCCTTTATTTAAAAAAAAAATCTTATTTCTTTATTCTGAAGTTAGCAAACCCCCAAATGAAATATTTCCATATTAGAATAAATAAATAGGACAGAAAAAAGAGGATTTATATGCAAAATCATGAATCTCTTAGGTATGGTTTGCTTTTTTTAAAAAGTACATAATAAATACTACATGTTTCAAAGCTGTCTTGTTAGTCTGGATTTCCTTCTAAACTTCTTTCTGTTGTTTTTTTTTCTGTACATTTAAAAAATGCTTCAGGAGTAAAAAACCTTTTGAATACTTATCTTGGATGAAATGGCATATCTTTGAATATCCATATCAAGATGATCTTCAGCTTTTTGTATGTGCGTGTATCATGGACTCTTTGAGCAATCTAGAGAAGCCTGTGGATCCCTTCTCAGAATGGATTTAAAATTTGGTCACTTGTTTCAATCATGTCTGATTCTTAGTGACCCCATTGTGGGGTTTTCTTTGCAAAAATACTGAAAGTAGTTTCCTATTTCCTTCTCCCACTCATTTTATAAATGAGGAAACTGAGGCAAACAGGGTTAAGTGACTTGCCCAGGCTTACAGAGCCAGGAAGTTATTGAGGTTGGATTTGAAATCAATTAAATTGAATTATATAAATTGAATATATTGAATTGTTTAAAACAAATTTTTTAAAACAAATTGAATTATATCCATCAAAGAATTTTTTAAAACAAACATGAACCCCAGATTACGAACTCCTGTTCTAAGTTGAAATGAGATCAGATGAAGATCTTTAAAAGGTAGTTCTTAAAGATTTTAAACTGGAGAGACAGCTCAGTACAATGAAAGGTATAGTGCCTATAGATTCAGAGGATGTGAATTCAAATAACATTTCTGAGGCTTACTTCTTTTTTTAAATTAATTTATTTTGAGTTTTCATTATTCATTTCCACAAGATTTTGAGTTCCAAATTTTCTCCCCATCTCTCCCCTTCCCCCAACCCAATAAACCATACATTCTGATTACCCTTTCCCCCAATCTTCCCTTCCTTCTATCACACCCCTCCTTTCCCTTATCCCCATCTCCTCCCTTTTCTTGTAGGGCAAGATAGATTTCCATACCCTATTATCTGTATTTCTTATTTCCCAGTTGCATGCACAAACAATTCTCAACATTCATTCCCAAATCTTTGAGTTCCAATTTCTCTCCCTTGCTCTCTCCCCACCCATCCCCACTGAGAAGGCAAGCAATTCAATATAGGCTATACATGTGTAGTTATGCAAAAGACTTCTATAAGAGTCATGTTGTGAAAGACTAACTATATTTCCCTCCATCCTATCCTGACCCCCATTTTTTCTATTCCCTATTTTGACCTTGTCCCTCCCCAAAAGTGTTTATTTCTAATTACTCCCTTCTCCCATTTGCCCTCCCTTCTATTATCTCCCCCACACTTCACTTCTTCCCTTCTCCCCTACTTTCCTGTAGTGTAAGATAGATTTTCATACCAAATTGAGTGTTCATGTTATTCTCTCCTTAAGCTAAATGTGATATAAATTTTACTTTTTTCCTCTCCCCACTCCCCTTTCTCCCCTCCATTGAAAAAGCTTTTTCTTGCCTCTTTTATGAGAGATAATTTACCCCATTCTATTTCTCCCTTTCTCCTCCCAATATATTCCTCTCTCATCCCTTAATTTTATTTTTTTCAGATATCATCCCTTCCTATTCAACTCACTCTGTGCTCTCTGTCAATATGTATATGATCCATCCAACTATCCAAATACTGAAAAAAGTTTCAAGAGTTACAAATATTATGTTCCCATATGTCAACTTTATTAAGTCCCTTATGATTTCTCTTTCCTGCTTACCTTTTCATGCTTCTCTTGATTCTGGTATTTGAAGGTCAAATTTTCTATTCAACTCTGGTCTTTTCATCAAGAATGCTTGAAAGTACTCTTATTTCATTGAATCATCATTTTTTTCCCCTGAAGTATTATACTCACTTTTGCTGGGTAGGTTATTCTTGGTTTTAATCCTAGTTCCTTTGACTTCTGGAATATCATTTTCCAGGCCCTTCAATCCCTTAATGTAGAAGCTGAAAGATCTTGTGTTATCCTGATTGTATTTCCACATACTATAAGTGTTTCTTTCTGGCTGCTTGCAGTATTTTCTCCTTGATCTGGGAACTCTGGAATTTGGCTACATTATTCCTAGAGTTTTTTTTTACAGATCTCTTTTCGTAGGTGATCAGTGGATTCTTTCAATATTTATTTTACCCTTCGGTTCTAGAATGTCAGGGCAGTTTTCCTTGATAATTTCATGAAAGATGATGTGTGTCCTCTTTTTTTCATCATAGCTTTCAGGTAGTCCCATAATTTTTAAATTCTCTCTCCTGGACCTATTTTCCAGGTCAGTTGTTTTTCCAATGAGGTATTTCACATTGTCTTCTATTTTTCATTCTTTTGGTTTTGTTTCGCAATTTCTTGATTTCTCATAAAGTGATGAGCTTCCATCTGCTCCATTCTAATTTTTAAAGAACTATTTCATTCAGTGAGCTTTTGAATCACCTTTTCCATTTGACTAATTGTGCTTCTTAAAGCATTCTTTTTCTCTTTTGCCTTTTGGGTTAGTCTATTTTGAAAAGTGGTATTTTTTCAGCATTTTTTTTTGGTTCTCCTTTAGCAAGCTGTTGACTTGTTTTTCATGATTTTCTTGTATTGTTCTTATTTATCTTCCCAATTTTTCCTCCACCTCTCTCATTTGATTTTGAAAATCTTTTCTGAGGTCTCCCATGGCCTTAGACCATTGCATACTTTTTTGGAGGTTTTGGATGCAGAAGCCTTGACTTTTAGGTTTTCCTCTGATGGGATGCTTTATTCTTCCTCATCTGAAAGAATGGAAGAAAAAACCTTTTCACCAAGAAAGTAACCTGCTATAGTCTTATTTTTTTCCTTCTTTGGGGGCATTTTCCCAGTCAGTTGCTTGACTTTTGAGTCCTTTGTGAAGTGGCAGGTATACCCTAGAGACCGGTAAGTTCTCAGATCCTCCAAAGTGGCACAATCAAGGGAGACAAGTTTACTCCTAGCTTGTGCTCTGGTCTGGGTGTGACCACAAGCTTCTCTGCCCAAAATCTGTGAGTAGGCTTCCCTCTCCAGAGCCTCCACCAGCTTCACCACACTAGCACTCCTCCTCAGCACTCCTCCTCACACTAGGACCACCACTCAGAAGTGAGACACGAATTGGCTGCTCAATTCCTTCAGAGTCTTTAAATCAAGGGCTCCAAAAATGAACACTGCTAGCACAGTAGCTGCCACTGTCCTGGAGCTAGGGCTTGGGCCAGACCCTTGCCCCCCCCTTTCACCCAGGTAAAAGAGCTTTCTCACTGACCTTTGATGCTGCCTTTGGCATTTGTGGGTTGAGAAAGCTGGGAACCACAGCTGCTACCCATGATTCTGCACCCTGAAGCCTGCTGTATTCCTGTCTGTGCCACTGGGCAAGGCTGGACTGCACTCTACTCTGAGCCTGGTGCAATGGACCTTTCCTGTCAGCCTTCCAGGCTGTCTTGGGCTGGAAATATCTTTCACTCTATCATTTTGTGGCTTCTGCTGCTCTAGAATTTGTTTAGAGTAGTTTTTACTGGTATTTTATGAGCTGTGGGGGGAGAGTGAGAGCAGGTCCATCCTTCTACTCCACCATCTTGGCTCTGCCCCCCCCCCCCCCACTCTACTTTGTTTAGATGATTTAGGTGGAACCTGTAGAGAAGTAAGTTTGGTCAGCTTTATGGTATCATGTTGACTGATATGGTCCTATGCAGTCATCAAAGCTGCTCAGAGAAACATCCTGGCCTGGTGGAGAGGACTCTGGACTTGGAATCAGTGGGCCTGGTTCTTCCTCTGACACTAGCATTGTGACTTTTCTGGGCTTTGGTTTCCTCATCTGTAAAATGGTGCTCCGGACCTCACAGGCTCTGCATGAGGAAAGTGTTTCCCAAACTATATTACATTGCAGTAATGTGAGCTGTTATTACTTAGACGTGTTCAACAGAATCATCAATCGGAGTTCTAAGGGGCAGTTGGCAGCTGCCACCAGGATGTAGCCTGAAAGAAGGAGAAAAAGGGGGTAAGGGAGTGGGGAGGAGCTTCACACCACTGAGGGTACTAGAAGCTTCCTCTCTTAAGCATCTTGCTCCTCAACCCCAGCCCACACCACCTCCTGCTGATGACTTCTCAGAGACACAGCTGGATGTGATCCTGTGAGCATCTGGCACCCAGATGTTCCATCCTGGCCTCAGTGCCTTGCCAGATGTTTGTAAAAGACACTAGAGGGTCCAAGCAAGAGGGAGAACCTGAGGACCCTGTGTGTTCCAGCAAGGATGGGGGTGGAGGGAGCCTTGAAGTTTCAGGCAGAGCACTGACCTATTATCCAGGTAGGATTTTCAGGGGACACATCCAAGGATCAGAAATATTGAGCTGGAAGCAATACCAGGCCCAGGAGATCAAAACTGCTGTCTCTACAAAGGTTGTAGGTAGAAAGACTTCTACTATTCTCCTCAAATCAAATCCTATCTCTCCCAAGGTGGGAGCTTGACTAAGGACCTACAATATACTTGGCAACAATGAATGAGAATAAATATTAATGAAAGCCTCCATTTCTGCAGTCCCTTATGATTTCCAAAACAGTTTTCTCACCACAACCCTATTTAGGAGGTAGCCTCACTTTATAGATAGTCATACTGAGACTCAAACAGAGCATTCCCCGCTCTGCTCTATTCCCATTTCTTCCCCCATACATACACCAGGGCCTTCCTCTCCCTCCCAGCTTTTAAATCCTACTCCCTGATCAACATTGGGTATTATTAGGCACTATTAATACTATTTCCTTAAAAGAATCAACTTTTCTGACACTGTTTTGTGGAAGTGCTTCTTAACCACAGCCAAATGAAAACTCGCCTTGGAGCTTATTTTAATCCTTGGAGTTTCCAAGAACATTTCTGAGGCATTTTTGAATAGGCATGCGAAGCTGAAGCCAACCAAAAGCCCAGCTGTTCCATCAATACCCACAGCCCTCTCAAAATGTAGAAGCAGGGTCTGAAGCATCAATCCATCCAACAGGGAAAAAATAATTCTTTGGGTGCAAAAGCAAACATTCTTCAGTGCCCTACACCTGAAGGACACTGTCAGATTCCCCCTGGGGAAAGGTGACCTGGGATCTGAGGGTCTAGAGGGAGCTGCTCCTCTTGCTTCCCCTTCCCCAACCTTCCCAGGCTCGGGGAACCTTCCCACAAGTAATCTCTGCTCTCTCTTCCCCATACAAACTTAGTTGTATCTGGGAGTATGATGTTAATAACTAATAACAGATTGATAATAACAGAGAGCTGGACTCAGAGTTAAGAGACATTTCGATCTGGATCCAACCTCTGACCTGTGCTGATTGATCATGATCAATTCATCTTTATGAGGCTCAGTTTTTTCATCTACAAAATGGGAATAAAGGATTGTCATAAGGAAAATAAATGTTGATAAAATGCTCTGGGAATTTTAAAACCCTCTGTAAATATCAGCTCTTTATATTTTTACATATTTGTTTTGCATTATATTTATTTTATTCTGAGGCCCAGAAAGGAGATTTGACATGCCCATGATTACAATAGTGAGCAGTGTCCTCTTAAACATATCTCACTATTACTTTTTCCTTGGGCTGAAATTTCTATCTAATTCACCCTTTTGAGAAAAGCCACTGGGGTCTGGTCAGACAAGTCATCAAGCATTTGTTAAGCATTTACTCTGAGTTACGTACTGCTTTAAGTAGAAATGCAAATGTTCAAATGAGGTTAAGATGCAAATGTTCTGTGAAAATGGTAATAGTAATTTGGTTAAAATGGAAATAAATATTTCTGATAATCAAAATTTGGTTAAAATGCAAATATTCCACAAGAAGTAGTCATAATAATGTAATAGGGGTTTGGCACATTCCTAGACCACCTAAGGAGTGAATTGTTATGTTAGGCAGGCTAGGCATATTCCAAATCACCATTATGCTAAAAAAATATTTACATAAAGGGCTAAGATTTTTTTTAGAGCATTTTACAGGTATGAGATCATTTAGCATCAGAGACAGAAGGGGTCATAGAGACCATGAGGATAATCCTCCCTCCAGGGCCTCACTCTCCTAATTGGTCTGTCCTGGAACACTCTCAGAAAAGCCAGGATCCCACATCAATTTACTGTCCTCTCCTACCATCTCTTCCACAATGCACTTGCTACCATCAGAAAGTCCATTCCTTGCCCTTACCCCCACTCTGAAAATCATACCCAGTTTTGGAACTATGAACCATGATCAAATTAACTGGGATGTATCAATTTACTTCCCTTCATCATTTGAGTAATTTTCTGAACTAAAGTGCTATTCCCAGACCAGTGATTGCTTTATTACTTTTAGTTGTGTCCAACTCTTCATGACCCTTTTCTGGAATTTTCTTGGCAAAGATACTGGAGTGGTTTGCCATTTCCTTCTCCAGACCATTTTGCATATGAGGAAACTGAGGCAAATAGGGTTGAGTGACTTACCTAGGATTTCCCAGCTAGTAAGTGTTTGAGTACTACATATACTTTAGTTATCTCTATTGAGATGTAGATCCTAGAAGACAAGTAACTGATTTTACTTTTATATTAGTATCTTCAATGCTTAAAATAATACTCTACACATAAGTACTTAATACATGTTTCAGTCATTCATTCATCTAGTCCAACTCCCTCATTTTACCTGGGCCAAAGAGGTAGAGATCACTTGTGACTGGACGGAGATCAGGGCTGAGGAATATGGGAGAGGATTTACAAACAGAAAGAAATCTCCCAGCGGAAATGAAGAGGTCTGATTATCTTTGCAGCACCCCTTCCCCCCCAGTAACTTCTTTTTTCTTTACATTTTCTAATTTATTTATTTATTTTTCTTTTTCAACATTCATTTCCACAAGATTTTGAGTTGGAAATTTTCTCCCCATCTCTCAGCTCTTCTCACCGCAAAACACCATACATTCTGATTACCCTTCCCCCCAATCTTTCCTCCCTTCTATCACATCCCTCCTTTCCCTTATCCCTGTCTTCTCTTTTCTTGTAGGGCAAGATGCATCTCTATACCCCATGCCTTCTATTTCTTATTTCCCAGTTGCATGCACAAACAATTCTCAACATTCGTTTCTAAAACTTTGAGTTCCAATTTCTCTCTCTTCCTCCCTCCCCACTTATCCCCACTGAGAAGGCAAGCAATTCAATATAGGCTATACATGTGTAGTTATGCAAAAGACTTCCATAATAGTCATGTTGTGAAAGACTAACTATATTTCCCTCCATCCTATCTTGTCTCCCATTTATTCTATTCTCTTTTGACCTTGTCCCTCCCCAAAAGTGTTTACTTCTAATTACTCCTTTCTCCGATGTGCCCTCCCTTCTATCATCTCCCCTACATCTCACTTTCTCCCTTCTCTCCTGTTTCCCTGTAGTGTAAGACAGATTTTCATACCAAATTGAGTGTGCATGTTATTCTCTCCTTAAGCTAAATGTGATGTAAACTTCACTTTTTCCCTCTCACCTCTCCCCTTTCCCCCCTCCATTGAAAAACCTTTTTCTTGCCTCTTTTATGAGAGATAATTTACCCCATTCTATTTCTCCTTTTCTCCTCCCAATATGTTCCTCTCTCATCCCTTAATTTTATTTTTTTAGATATCATCCTTTCTTATTCAACTCACTCTGTACCCTCTGTCTACATGTATACAATCCATCCAGCTACCCAAATACTGAGAAAAGTTTCAAGAGTTACAAATATTATCTTTCCATTAGGAATGTAAACAGTTCAACTTTAGTAAGTCCCTTATGATTTCTCTTTCCTGTTTACCTTTCTATGCTTCTCTTGATCTTGTGTTTGAAGGTCAAATTTTCTATTCAGCTCTGGTCTTTTCATTAAGAATGCTTGAAAGTCCTCTGTTTCATTGAATCACCATTTTTTCCCCTGAAATATCACACTCAGTTTTTCTGGATAGGTGATTCTTGGTTTTAATCCCAGTTGCTTTGACTTCTGGAATATCATATTCCAAGTCCTTCAATACCTTAATGTAGAAGCTGAAAGATCTTGTGTTATCCTGATTGTGTTTCCACAATACTCAAATTGTTTCTTTCTGGCTGCTTGCAATATTTTCTCCTTGACCTGGCAACTCTGGAATTTGGCTACATTATTTCTAGGAGTTTTTCTTTTCAGATCTCTTTCTGGAGGTGATCAGTGGATTCTTTCAATATTTATTATACCCTCTGGTTCTAGAATATCAGGGCAGTTTTCCTTGATAATTTCATGAAAGATGATGTGTGTCCTCTTTTTTTCATCATAGCTTTCAGGTAGTCCCATAATTTTTAAATTCTCTCTCCTGGACCTATTTTCTAGGTCAGCTGTTTTTCCAATGAGGTATTTCACATTGTCTTACATTTTCTCATTCTTTTCATTTTTTTTTGTAATATCTTAGTTTCTCATAAAGTCATTAGTTTCCATCTGCTCAATTCTAATTTTTAAAGAACTATTTTGTTCAGTGAGCTTTTGAACCTCCTTTTCTGTTTGACTAATTCTGCTTCTTAAAGCATTTTTCTCCCCATTCGCTTTTTGGACCTCTTTTACCAATTGAGTTAGGCTACTTTTAAAGATGTTATCCTGTTCAGCATTTTTTGGGTCTCCTTTAGGAAGCTGTTTACTCACTTTTTATGATTTTCTTGCATCATTCTCATTTCTCTTCCCAATTTTTCCTCCACTTCTCTTATTTGATTTTCAAAATCATTTTTTAGCTCTTCCATGGCCTGAGACCACTGTATATTTATTTTTGAGGTTTTGGATGTAGAAGCCTTGACTTTGGTGTCTTCTTCTAATGGTATCCTTTTTTCTTCCTCATCTGAAAGTATGGAGGAAAATACTCATTCACCAAAAAAGTAACCTTTTATCATCTTATTTTTTTCCCTCTTTTGTACATTTTCCCAGCCAGTTACTTCACTTTTGAGTCCTTTATCAAGTGGAGGGTATACTTTAGGCACGTATAAGTTCTCAGTTCCTCCATGGTGGCATAATCAAGGGGGAGGAGTTTACTCCTCTCCTGGCCTGCACTCTGGTCTGTGAGCAACCACAAGCATTTTTGCCCAGGACCTGCAAATAGGATTCCCTCTCTACAACCACCTCCAATTCTACCAAGCCACTGGTTCTTCTCACCCCAGGACTGTCACTCATGGCTAAGATCCAGATCAGTGGCTCAATTTCCCCCAAGGTCTTTAGGTAGAGGGCTCCTAAAATGAATGCCACTACCCCAGCAACCTCCTCTGCCCTGGCCCAGGGCCAGACTGCATTCCCTTCTCACCCAGGTGAAAGAGCTTTCTCACTGACCTTTGAAGCTGTCTCTGGCATTTGTGGGTTGAGAAATCTGAGAATGGCAGCTATTACCTGGAATTCTGTGCCCTGAAGCCTGCTCTAGTCCTGTCCATGATACATTGCATGGCCAAGACTGGACTGCCCTCCGTGGACTGCACTGTGCTTTGAGTCCAATGCAATAGACATTTCCTGTCAGCCTTTCAGGCTGTCTTGGGCTGGAAATCTCTTTCATTCTGTAGTTTTGTGGCATTTACTGCTCTAGAATTTACTTAGAGTCATTTTTACAGGTATTTTATGGGCTTTCGGGGAAGAGCTAAGGTAACTTCTTGACCTCAGTGGTGGTAAGAATGGGAAGACAGAGCAGCCAAGGAATTTCTGAAAGGGTAACTACCCAACCAACCATCCAGCCAGAATTCTTGGTCCAAGTCTAGAAAGAGAAGAAACTCTTGATCCCAGAGGAAGCATTAAGAGCCTAACACCAAGAAGCAAATGTGGACCTTTCCCTACTATAGTACTATCCCCAGACAGGTGCCATATTCTGATATTCTCAAGGGCATCCTGACTGGGGATACAAGCCAACAGAGAGACAGATGGGATGTTCCTATGGTTGAATCTAGTCCATATAAACAAAACTAGGGACCTGTACCCCAGGTTATCATCATCATTATCATCATCATCATCATCATCATCATCATCATCATCATCATCATCATCTAGTACCAGTAATAGTAGAAGCAGCAGTAATAATGGGAATAGCAGTAATATCAGTAGTAATATTAGTGGTAGCAGAACAATCTTTGCCAAGGGTTTCCTACTTCCCAAAGTTTTTCCACATCCATTATTGAGATAATAAGAAGCTCTCTAGTAGTTATTGATCTAACTTTCCTCAATTTATTTCTGCTGTACTTGTCTCTTTTAATGTAATTATTAAGAGGAAGCTAGGTGGGGCAATGGGGAAATAACAGAACGGTACCAGAGACAGTAAAACCTCAGTTCAAATTTAGCTTCAGATACTTACTAGCTGTGAGATCTTGGGCAAGCCACTTAGCCTGTTTCCTCATCTAGAAAATGGGTAAAATGACTGTGCCTCCTTCACCTCGATGCTGGGAGGATCAAATGCAATGCCATATGAACAGTGTGCTGCAAATTTTAAATAAATGGTAGCTATCATTATAATTGTTAGTCTTCCACCCATCCCTTACAATGTAAGCTCCAAGAAGTCAGGCACTCTTTTTCGTTTTCATCTAATGAGCTATTACTTTGTGTTCCCAAGTCCATGCCAAACTCCCCAGACATCTCCAAGACATGCTGCTGTACTTTGTCCTTGTCAGGACACCTCCCCTCCACTGGCTTCTTCCTTTAGATTATGAATCCTTTAAGAGCAAGGATTGTCTTGCTTGTTCATTTCCCTAGTATTTTTCACATGGTAAACCCAGATCCAGGGGTGGGGAACCTGTGGCCTAGAAGTCACATGCAGCCTTCTAGGTCCTCAAGTGCAGCCCTTAATAAAAATGCTCAAGAAATGCATTCACTAATCTATCTTTGTGACCTCAGGACATACTACAGTGTCTGGCATAAGATAGGCACTTAATACCTGTTTCATTAAAGGGGACATGTCGTGGCTACTTCTTAAATAGGCCTATTCAATGAATGGGTGTTACCTCACCCTAAGTGAGTACCTGCAAAGATCTTGGCCTAAAGGGCCTAAGTGCATCCTGGGTCATCTGTAGTCATCTTGATGAATATCTGGTCACTGGATTCAGATGGCTCTGGAGGAGAAGTGAGGCTGGTGACCTGCACAGCACTCTCTCACTTAAAACGAAACGAAATGCAAGTCATTTCTCTGATGCCATGGTCTTCAGCAAAGGAAGGACAAACACAAAAAAATGAATTGCTTTGTCAAAAAGCCAGCTAGGTGCAAAGCTGAGCATGAGGATCCAGGACTTATATTCACACCAGATGAGTTTGCTTTATCTTGAGCAAACAGGGTCCAATTAAAGTCTTTTAGGGGACCCCAAAATTAATCCTTAACTGTAATACTAACTTCTCCTCAGAATAAAGTCTGGTGACCAAATACCAGAGTAGCAGAATCATAGACTTAGAGCTGAGAGATGCACAGATGCCAAAGAAATAGCCTATTAACCAAGTCTGAACATGTCACTCCTTTGCTCAGTGAATATCAATGGCTCCCTATTGACTTTAGGATCAAATAAAACATTCTCTGTTTAGCTTTTAAAGTTCTTCACAAACTAGGTTCCAATTTAACACTTTAAATTTATTATATTTTACTCCCCTTTCTGCAACGTGTGGTGTAGTCACACTAAAATTCTTTCTATTCCTCACATATAACATTCCATCTCCTCTCTGTGCCTTTGAGCAGAGTGCTAGAATGTGTCCCCTCCTCATCCCCAATTCTTAAAATTCTTTGTTTCTTTTCAGACAGTTCAAATACTACCTTTTTCATGAAAAACCTCCAGATCCTAACAAATGGTAATACTACCCTCCCCCCATTATCTTGTATTTAATATCTAATAATCATGATAATTAGCATTTGGATAGCACTTTAAGGTTTGCAAAATACTCTACATATAGTAACTGATTTGATCCTAACAACAACCTTGAGAAATAGCAGGTAGATGTTATTATTATCTTAATTGTACAGATTGGGAAACTGAAACACAGAAAATTTAAGTCACTTGCTCTTGATGACACAGTTAGTGAGGTGGTATTCAAACTCAGGTCTTCCTGGATTCCAAGTCTGTCTCTTTCTCTATTTCTCTCTGTCTTTCTCTGTCTGTATGTGTGTCTCTCTGTCTTTCTCTCTCCACACACACATACACACAAGGTTGGTTGTCTCCCCAGGCATAATATAAGCCCCTTATGGTCAAGGACTTTGAATTTTGCCTTGAAATTCTCAGTACCTGATCCGTAGTAATAGTAGGCACCTGATCAATGCTTGTTGATTAACTCATCATAGAAGTTCACCCAACCCCCTCATTTTACAGATGAGGAGATTGAGGCACAGAAAATTCAAGTGATTTCTCTAAAGCCACACAGGTAAGAAGTGGCAAAGCCAGGATTTCACCCAGGTTCTCTGGCTTCTAGTCCCTTCCTTTTTCCATAGCAATTTCCTAGTTTTCTTCTTAGTACTTCTTTTCTTAAGAAAACAGGAAGGTTCTATGAGACACACTTGAGGCTCTGATAAACACTGCCTTGCTGCTACATATTCCTAACCTCCCATAACAGATTCTACCCTGAGAATTAGACTAGGAAGTGGATGTAGATAGAGGAACTATTCTGGGAATAGTGGGTTTCTTTCCAGAGCTGTTTGAAAGCTAATGTTTTTTGTCCAAATGTCAAATGGGTCTATCTTCTTAAATTAAAAAAAAAACCTTTACTCTCACTATCTAACTGAAATGCAATCCCTCCAATCTCTTTCCCATTCTGGTTTATTTGTTTCTAGGTATGCACCAATTGGTCAATGTCTCTCCTAAAACATGACATGCAGAACCAAAATATTCTAGGTATTGTCAGTCCAGGGCTAGAGACAACAGGATTTTCATTTCCCTCTTTCTAGAATCCATTCTGCTTCCACATAGCCCGATAGCACATTGGCTTTTCTAGCTTCCACAATGCATTGTTGATTCATCTGGAGCCTGCAACACACTAAAACATGCAGGTCATTGTTATTACTTCACTGATTGTGAGCAGTTCTCTAAACATGTCTCTGATTTCTGTAATTGTGTGGTGACTTTCTAGGAGCCAAGAGCATCATTGCATTTATCCCTCAAGATGCTGCCTGATGGGAGCCAAGATGGGGGAATAGAAAGACACCTGTACTCTACCTCTTCCCCCACAGCCCATAAAAGACACATAAAGGAAGACTCTCAACAAATTCTAGAGCATCAGGAGCCACAGAACGATGGAGTGAAGGAGATTTTTAGCCCAGGGTGACCTGAAAGGCTGACAGGAAGAATCTGTCACACAAGGAGGTGGAGCGGAGTCCAGCCCAGCCTTGGCTCCTCAGCTCCAGGAGGAGCAGAGCCAGAACAGGCCTCAGGGGCAGAATCCCCATGAGCAGAGGAGGTTCCCAGATCCCTCAAGATGCAGTCACCAAAGACACTTCAAAGGTCAGTGAGAGAACTTTTTCACCTCCATGACAAGTGACCAGGTTCCCTCCCTAGCCCTTGCCCCAGGCTATGGTGGTAACATCAGCACCAGGCAGCAGTGGCTAAGGTGGCTGGGCAGGCAGCAGTCAGCATCCATTGTTGCATAAAGCCCATGGGGGAATTGAGGAGCTGATCTGAATCTCAGACACCAGCCTGGCCAGGGAGTAAACTCCTCTCCCTTTATTGGGTCACCTTGGAGGAACCAAGAACTTACAGGTCTCCAGAGTATACCCTGCTCTTGACAAAGGACCCAAAAGTCAAGTAACTGGTTAGGGAAATGCCCAAAAAAGGGGAAAAAATAAGACTATAGAAGTTACTTTCTTGGTGAACAGGTATTCTCTCCCATTCATTCGGATGAGGAAGAACAATGTTTACCATCAGAGGAAGACATAAAAGTCAAGGTATCTACATCCAAAACCTCAAAAATAAATATGTAATGGTCCCAGGCCATGGAAGAGCTCAAAAAGGATTTTGAAAATCAAGTAAGAGAGGTAGAGGAAAATTTGGGAAGAGAAATGAGAGTGATGCAAGAAATTTATGAAAAGCAAGTCAACAACTTACTAAAGGAGACTCAAAAAAATACTGAAGAAAATAACACCTTTAAAAATAGGCTAACTCAATTGGAAAAAGAGGTCCAAAAAGCCAATTAGGAGAAGAATGCTTTAAAAGGCAGAATTAGCCAAATGGAAAAGAAAGTTCAAAAGCTCACTGAACAAAATAGTTCTTTAAAAATTAGAATTGAGCAGATGGAAACTAACGACTTTATGAGAAACTAACAAATTACAAAAAAATGAAAAGAATGAGAAAATGGAAGACAATGTAAAATATCTCATTGGAAAAACAACTGACCTGGAAAATAGATCCAGGAGAGACAATTTAAAAACTATGGGACTACCTGAAAGCCATGATCAAAAAAAGAGCCTAGACTTCATCTTTCATGAAATTATCAAGGAAAACTGCCCTGATATTCTAGAACCAGAGGGTATAATAAATATTGAAAGAATCCACTGATTACCTCTTGAAAGAGATCCAGAAAGAGAAACTCCTAGGAATATTGTAGCCAACTTGCAGAGTTCCCAGATCAAGGAGAAAATATTGCAAGCATCTAGAAAGAAACAATTTGAGTATTGTGGAAATACAATCAGGATAACACAGGATCTAGCAGCTTCTACATTAAGGGACTGAAGGGTCTGGAATATGATATTCCAGAAGTCAAAAGAACTAGGATCAAAACCAAGGATCACCTCTTCAGCAAAACTTAGTACAGTACTTCAGGGGAAAAATGGTAATTCAATGAAATAGAGGACTTTCAACCATTCTTGATGAAAAGACCAGAGATGAAAAGAAAATCTGACCTTCAAAAACAAGAATCAAGAGAAGTATGAAAAGGTAAACAGGAAAGAGAAATCACAAGGGACTTACTAAGGTTGAACTGTTCACATTCCTACATGAAAAGATAATATTTGTAACTCTTGAAACTTTTCTCAGTATCTGGGTAGTTGGAGGGAATACACACACACATATAGATGCATACATATATACATATATATATATGTATATATATATATACACGTATATATGTAGAGAGAGAGACAGAGATAGAGACAGAGAGATGGAGAATACAGGGTGAATTGAATAGGAAGGGATCATATCTAAAAAAAATAAAATTAAGGGGTGAGAGAGGAAGAGATTGAGAGGAGAAAGGGACAAATGGAATTGGGCAAATTATCTCTCATAGTAGAGGCAAGAAAAAGCTTTTCCAATTGAAGGGAAAAAGGGGGAGACAAGAGGGAAAAAGTGAAGCTTACTCTTATCACATTTGGCTCAAGGAAGGAACAGCATGCACCCTCAATTTGGTATGAAAACCTATTTTGCACTACAGGAAAGTAGAGGAGAAGGGGATAAGCAGGGTGGGGGGTATGATGGAAGAGAGGGCAAATGGGAGGAGGGAGCAATTAGAAGTAAACACTCTTGGGGAGGGACAAGGTCAAAAGGGAGAACAGAAGAAATGGGCGGCAGGACAGGATGGAGGGAAATATAGCTAGTCTTTCACAACATGACTATTATGGAAGTCATTTGCAAAACTACACATATATAGCCTATATTGAATTGCTTGCCTTCTCAGTGGGGATGGGTGGGGAGAGAGCAAGGGAAAGAAATTGGAACACAAAGATTTAGGAATGAATATTGAGAATTGTTTTTGTGTACAGCTGGGAAATAAGAAATACAGGTAAAGGAGTACAGATATTTATCTTGCCCTACAGGACAAGAGAGAAGATGGGGATAAGGGAAGGGAGGGGTGTTAGAAGGGAGGGCACATTGGTGGAAGGAGCAGTCAGAATGCAAGGTGTTTTGGGGTGGAAGAGGGGAGAGATGGGGAGAAAATTTGGAACTCAAAATTTTGTGGAAATAAATGTTGAGAACTTAAAAGAAAGAAATAAATAAAGTATGGGGTAGAGTGGGGTTAGGGGTGAAATTGATAATTTCCAAGTTCCCTTTCAGCTATAAATCTATAATCTAAACTTGGATGGCCAAAAGATGCCCAGTTGACTTGGGTTTCACTGGCTTCTTTCCTCTCCCCTCCCATCTCCTCTCTTCTCCTCTCTTCTCTCCTGTCCCCTGCCTTGTCCTCTCCTGTCCTCTTCCTAAACCTTAAACCTACTGCACTTTGAAACTGAGACTCCACTGAGGCCCTGCCTGAGGGCTCCTCTGAACCTTCCTAGCTTGAGAGTGATAATCAATAATAATTGTTGCTGTTTTCCACCCAGCCTGATGTCTTTCTTTTCTTGACCTCATTAAAGGGGCCATGCCCTGGCTACTTCTTAAACAGGCCTATTCAATGAATCGACGTTGCCTCACCCTAAGTGAATGCCGGCAAAGACCTGGCCCTAAAGGACCCAAAGTCTCCCAGTGTATCCTGGGTCATCTCCAGTCATCCTGAGGAATATCAGGTCTCTGGATTCAAATGGCTCTGGAGGAGAAGTGAGACTGGTGATCTGCACAGCTCTCCCTCACTCAAAACAAAGTCACGTGCAAGTCATATCATCATTTTCTGATGCCATGGTCTTCTTTGGCAAAGAAGAACACACTGAAATATTTATAATAAAAACACTTTGTGAGTCATAAAAAAAAAAAAAGATGTTGCCTGATGCCTCAGAAACACTGTCAGAATCAGAAGAACCCATGGAAATTATTTAATCCATCTTCCAGGCTATGACTGGAGTAAGGGATCAGGGTTGACTTCTTGCCAAGCTTTGAGCCTATCCCAGGTCTCCTGAGCTGTCTGTCCCTCTGCATAGATTCAGGTAACAACCATCACTCATTTTTATTGTTTTTTTCTCAACTTGAAAAAAACATATCCCCTCCTTTTTTTTCCCACAACAACCTTGTGAAGAGATAAGCAATTCTTATTTACTTTTACAGAAAAGGAAACTGAGGCTCATAGAAGGCTCTAGCAAAAGCATATATCTCCTAAGTGTCCATGGCAGACCTCAAATACAAGCCTTGGAAGCCACATCATGGAAGCTTTTGCATGAGCTTGGAAGCTATTTGAGGAAGGTGGGCCTGGACACAACCCTGCCCATCTTCCTATGCCTGGGTTAGTGAGCCCTGCCAGGTGGATTTCTCTTTTATAACAACAGGGTCCTATGGAAAGCATCTTGAGGGTCCAAGACATGTCAGAGTTAGAAATCATGCTAGTTCCACCTTTCAATGAAGTTCCTAGCAACCTAACATGATGTCTTTGGAAGGGCATAATAAAACCATCTTCCATCAGACTGCAAAAGCACCTAAAGCTCCCAGTGCTAGAATGCCTCCTTTGAGTCAAGTCCATCCAATTCCATTCTATTCAGTACTGTAACTCCGGTCCTAATCTATTAAGAAAATGCTCTATACAAAATACTATGCACTGGGGATACCAAGTTATTGCCTTAACTTTGTGTTCAATGCCCTCCACAATTCTTCTCTAATCTGTCTTTCTCATCTACTTCTATTCCCTTTCATGTACACTATGCACCAGTCAAACAGGACTATTCATTGCTTCCTAAAGGTATACTGCTACCCTGTCTTCCTTTGCTCATGCAATTCTCTAGATATAGAAAAGCTTCTTTCCACTTCCCCTCACCCTTTGCCTGTTGAATTAATTTCCTAAGGCTCTACAAAAATTAAAATTCCTTCATGAAGTCTTCTCTTATTACTCTGATGAGTGATGGGTCTTCTTGTCTTGAACATCAACAACTGGTTTGTATCTCTATTGTGTTTTTATTAAATATTAGTATACATCATGTTATTTGTATTTGTCATTTCCTCCATCGGATTGTCTGCTTAAACAGTAGGGATTGGGTTTTAACTTAATAGGAAGCTGTAGTCTCCCCACTTCACACCACCCCTTATTCCTCAGCACAGTGCTCTAAATAGAGACAGCTTTAAATTAAGTGTTCTTAGCGATTTTTGCACATGAATTTCTTCTCAGAAAAATGCTTTAAAATAAATGCATAAGATAACACACATAGGATGACAATTATAGTGAAATAAAGTTAGTAAGAAATATATATGTATATATGTATGTGTGTGTATATATATATATATATATATACACATATATACGCATAAGTGTGTATATGTTCACAGATCACAGGTTAAGAACTCCAACTCTTGATTTTTGGGGGAATTGAAATGAATTTGTTGAATATAAAAAATAAATTATCTACAAAGGATACCACTTTAATCCAGCTTCATTTATTATTACATGAACACAAATGGATTTCTCAAATAATAAGACAGAAGGAATAAGAAGAAATAGTGCTATAGAAAAAGTGGTGAAGAGAGAGAGGACCTACAAAGTCAAAACTAAGGTGGGGACAAGTGGACCTTTTGCCAGGGAGCCAGTATTCAGAAGAATGTTAGAACTATGTTGGAAAAGAAAGACCCGAAACATCACAAAAACAATCAAGTTAACACCCAGTCAGCAAGAATAATTTGTTCCAATAGTAAGTGACCAGATTGTGGCTTCCTCTTGTAGTTTGCTGAGTCTCCTCCCTAGCCTGGTATCCCGAGGGGAAGCCTCATGATGTCTTGGCATCTCTGCCATCTTTTTTTCCCTCTTAAATAAATGGAAGTCATGTTTCCTATAGCTTGCCCCAGGCCCCAAAATCACTAGCCATGACTGCTCAGGCCAGGCCCTGCCAGGGAAAGCCAGACAAAGGTAAGAGATAATTTACAGATGAAGAAAATGAAATCCAGAAAGGAAAGAAATGTCCTATGTTCCCTGTAGTCTCTATAAAATGAAAAACTCTGCTGTCTGGCATTTAAAGCCTTTCATAATTGGTCTCCAACTGTATTCCCAGGCTTTTTGCATCAACCTCACCCTTAGGTACTCAACATTCTAGACAAACAGGCCTAGATATACCATTTTATCCCTCTCCTGGCCTTTGCCCACAACCCCATGCTGAGAGTCACTTAGAGTCCCTAGCTTCCTTCTGAGAATACTCAGGTAAAAAGTGGCCCCCAGTGGTTAATGATGTTTCCTCCAATCCAGAAATTAAGTTGTATTTACGTTCTTTACATATTTTCTGTTTATTTATCCTTATACATCTTGTTTCTGCCTAGTACGAAATAAGCTAATTGAGGACAAGGACAATTTAAAGTGCTTGTTTTTTTTCTTGGTAGTCCCAGCACCTACCTAAGTACCTGCCTACTACATATTAAATGCTCCAGAAAAAAGAGAAAAAGAAAACTTGCTGAATTTCATTGCATTAAAAGGAGTTGAATTGAATTGAATTGAATTAACTTTCTCAAGATCACTCAGTAAGTGAGGAGCTGAATTGGGACTAAAACCTGGTCTCTTGTCTTCTAGAGCTCCTCTCTCTACTGCCTACATGCAAGGTTCGCTGATAGGGCCTTATTTCACCCAGCCAATGGACTTCCTCTTGGTTCATGAGCTCACATAGGCCTGGTCATTGGGAAGCAAGACATGAACCAGCTGGGAGAGTGAGGCCAAGCTTTTCCAAGCACTCCCCCCCTGCTCTGCTCTTGCTCTACGGAGACAGGCTGTTTTTACACCTTTGGTGCTTGACGACAAAGAAAGAAAACAGATCATCAATCATTGGATAATTATATAGCAACTGAAAGGCCATTTAGTTCCCGTGTGATAAGCAATAGAATACTTTAATAATAACCAATTACCATTCATTATACTATCTCATTTGGCATTTGATCATCCACGGGGGTCTCACCTGCTCCTTTCCAAGCTGAGCTGTTCAGGTTGTGAGCCCATGGCTGCTTACACCTTCCCCCTGCTCGGCTTGCATCACTTTTTAATTGAAGCACTATTTTTAGGAAAATGGAAAGAAAAGTTTGCAGAGGTGGTCCAAATTGTATCGTGCCAAGGAGAAGGCCTTTTGATGCCAGCAGTTAGATCTGACAGATGTATTATTACCCTTCTATCCCTGCTGCAGGACAGAGCCCAGCAGTACAGGACAGGACAATATGGTTGGGTTTTTGGGGTTTTTTTTGAGTTGGCAAGAGTTTTTTTTTTTTTTAATTAAAACTACAACAGACATAAACCCTGGAGCCTGGGCAGAGGCAGTCTCACTTAACCTTCTGAAAACTCAGTTTCCTCATTTGTTAAAATGGGACCAACATTCCATTCTGTTGCCTTTTTGTCTTCTTATAAGCATTTTTGGAGGGTCTATATATATCTGATCTCCCCAGGGACTCAATCTGATGCTGATCAGAACACAGGTCTTCTTTGTTTTCTCATTCTGTATTATTCTAATCAATCAATTAATAAACCAATCAACATTTATTAAACTCTAGATTCTGGTGCTTAATGCTTAAGTTCACTGAATGGGCATTAGCTCACTCTGAGTACTGAAAAAAGACTTAGCCTGAAAGGGTCAGGGTCTCACATTGCATTCTGGGCCATCTCCAGTCATCCTGATAAATATGAAGCTACTGGACCCAGATGGCTCAGGGGAAGAACGTGAGGTTGGACAGCCTTGCACAGCCCTCCCTCACTCAAATCAAAGTCAACTGCAAGTCCTGAGTCATGTCATCACTTCTCTGATGTCATGATCCTCTTCAAAAACAAAGAACAAAGACAACCTGTGAGTAGACCCAAGCTGCCTGAATGGGGACCCAGCTAGCTGGGTAACTCAGCTCATTCTCTCCCTCTCTCTTTCCCTTTGCTTCTCCTCTCCAAAGGAAAGTAAGTGTTGGTGGCCAAAAGCTGCCCAGTTAGCTTGGGGTTTACTAGATAGATTTTTCTTTCTTTCTTCCTTTTTCTTTCTTTCTTTCGTTCTTTCTTTCTTTCTTTCTTTCTTTCTTTCTTTCTTTCTTTCTTTCTTTCTTTCTTTCTTTCTCTCTCTCTCTCTCTCTCTCTCTCTCTCTCTCTCTCTCTCTCTCTCTCTCTCTCTTTCTTTCTGTCTTTCTGTCTTTCTTTCTTTTTCTTTCTTTCCTAAAATCTTAAACCCAGTTTACTCTGAAGCACACAGACTGGATCACAATAGGTTCCTGCCCAAGCTCCACTTAATGGTTGTTTTTTTGGGCCCTCCTGACTTACAGTGAATTTCAATGGTAACTATTTCTCTTTGGAACAGCAACCTAGAGGGTCTTGCCCTCCCACTTTGATTTTTTTCTTTTTCTAATTAAAGGAGCCATCACTTGACTATTTCTTAAAGAAGCCTATTCACTGAATACGTGTACCTAAAAAAACTATTCACTCTAAGGGAGTCCCTGAACCCCATGGCCTCCCATTGCATCCTGGGCCATCTCCAGTCATCCTGATAAATATCTGGTCACTGGATTCAGATGGCTCTGGAGGAGAAAGTGAGGCTGGTGACCTTGCACAGCCCTCCCTCACTCAAATCAAAGTCAACTGTAAGTCATGTCATCATTTCCCTGATATCATGGTCCTCTTCAAGAATGAAAGACAAAAAAACCCCCACAAGGTTCTGGTGCTACAAAGTAAAAAGTGAAGCAGCCTCTGCCCTCCTTGAGTTTATAGTCTAGGAAATTAGTTTTATCACTGTTTTTCTGCTAATCCTGCAGGATTTACCCAATATGCTGGAGACTTTTCTCTAATTCTTTTTAATATTTTGTGGCTTAACAATGCAGCAGTTGGGCTAGAGAACTATGAACACTCTCTCTCCACACATGCTGGGCACAGCTCCTTTCCAGTCATACCTATCCTAAATAATGTCTGCATTACTTCTAACTCAAAAGTCACCATCAGAAATATGCCAAAGCTACCTCATGGTCCACCATGTTTTATTCCACTGCCCTCTAGGTAATCTGCAATTCTGATTCTTCTGAAATTGTAATGTTCTGTGGTATATGGCCCTCTGGTCACTAGGATGGACCATCACTGGTGCCAAAAAAAATTAAAAATAAAAATAAAACAGAAAAAAAATGAAACCACGTAAAAAGCCAAAAGTAGCTTGGAATCATTGAAATTCCTACACAAATTTTCCCCAAATAAGACCCAGTCCAATCTAATTTAATTATTCGAACCACTATTCCAGAAATCTTTATTAAGCACCTATCATTTGGCAGGTAAGTCAAGTACTGCTAAGGGCTGGACTTGGAGTTAGGAAGCTCTGAATGTGAATCCTGCCCCAGTTAGACACAATCACTTAACCTCTCTTAGTCTCACTCTCATCATTTGCACAATGAGGAGGTTGGACTTAGTAGCCTCTAAAGTCCCTTCCAACTCAAATCTATGATCCTGAGCATGGCCAGGCATTGGAAGGCATAGTTAGCCCATGAGCATTTATTAAGCCTGCTCTGTATCAGGCACTGTGCTAAATTCTGAAGATACAAAGACAAGCTAAAAGACAGTCCCTGCTCTTGAGAAGGAGCTCACAATCCAATGAAGGAGGCGATAAGCAAACACATGTACAAACAAGCTCTGTACAAGATTAATAGAAAACAATTAACAGAGGGAAGACACTCCAATTAAGTATTAGGAGAGGCTTCCTGGAGAAGGTGGGATGTTTTTCTGGGGAACTTGGGGAAGCTAGAAGATGATGGAGAGTGTTCCAAGCAGGAAGGACAGATAGAGAAAATTCGCAGGTATGAAAGATCAAGATGCTAAGTGTGGATGACATCCTGTCCCTGACTTTGTAGAACTCCCAGCCAGAAAGAAGCAATTCAAATATCATGGAGGCCTAGTCAGGATCACATGAGATGTAGTGGCTTCCTTGTTAAAGGAGTGGAGGGCTTGACATAAAATATTATAGAAGGCAAAGGCACTACAATAACAACCAAGAATACCCTACCCATCAAAACTGAATGTAATCCTTCCAGGGGGAAATGGATTTTTAATGAAATAGGGAACTTTCAAACATTCCTGATAAAAAGACCAGAACTGAATAGAAAATCTGACATTCAAACACAAGACTCAAGAGGAGCATAAAAAGGTAAACATGAAAGAGTATTCATGAGGGATTCAAAGTTAAACTGTTTACTTTCCTATGTGAGAAGATGATATATGTAACTCTGAAGAACTACATCATTTTTGAGAGGAAATAGGTGTAAGTCGATTATGTTCATTGGTATAACCTGAAAAAAATGAAGACATGAGAAAGAGGGAAAAGGGAGGAGGGAGAGGTAGAGTGGGGGGAATTTTTTTCACATAAAAAAGGCATACAAGGGAGAGCTTTTATAGTGGAGGCAGCAGGCAGGAACTGCTTGAACATTCCTCCCATCAGAATCTGTTCAAAGAGGGAAGAACATATATACACACTCAGTTGAGTATAGAGATTTATCTTATCCAGCAGGGAAATAGGATAAAGGCTTCATTTCTCAAATATATAGGGAATTGAGTCAAATTTATGAAAATAAGAGCCATTCCCCAATTGATAGATGATCAAAGAATATGAACAGGCATCTTCATAGGAAGACATTAAAGCTATTTATAATCATATAAAATGCTCTAAATCATTATTGATTAGAGAAATACAAATTAAAACAACTCACATCTGTCAGAAATGACAAATGCTGGAGGGGATGATGGAAAATAGGCCATACTAATAAACTGTTGGTGGAGTTGTGAATTGGTCTAACTATTCTGGAGAAAATTTGGAACTATGTTAAAAGAGCAATAAAACTGTATACCTTTTGGCTCATACCTCTACTAGATCTGTACCTTCAAAGAGATCAAAGAAAAAGGAAAAGGATTTATAGGTACAAAATATTTAGAGGAGCTATTTCTGTGATGGAAAAGAATTGGCAATTGAGAGAATGCAATTGGGGAATGACTGAATAGTTGTGGTATAGGATTGTGATGGGATATTATTGTGCTATAAGAAATGTTAAGGGGGATGGTTTCAGAAAAAAATGGCAAGATCTATATGAACTGATGCAAAGTGAAGGGAGAAGAACTAGGAGACCATTGTGAGCAGCAACAGGGATGTCATAATTATGATCAACCATCATCCTAGACTGATGCAAAGGACTCATGATGAAAAAAATGCTATCTACTTCCAGAACTGCTGAACTCTTGAGTGCGAGTTGAAGTATGATTTTCTTGCTTTCTTTATTTTTTGTAGTATGGCTAATATGAAAATATATTTTGCATGATTTCACATGTATAATTGATGTAATTTTATTTGCCTTCTCAGTGAAGAGGGGAGGAAAGTGAGAGAAAAGGAGAGAATTTGGAATTTAAATTTTAAAAAGAAATAATGTTGAAAATAAATAACAATTTTAAAAGAACATTAAACACAAAAAAATAAAGCAGAAATGAAATAAGAATTAAATAGTTCTACCTTCTCTCTTATCAGCCATCATCATCCCAGGCAAGCAAGGGTAATTCCTTCCTTGATCCACGTGATAGTGGAAAGAGTGCTAGTCTTAGAGTGAGAAATCTGGGTTCCTAAGTTCCTAGAACTGAGTTCTACAAGGATGCTTGGAGATCATGTAATCTAGCCCTCTCTTCCTACAGAAAAGGAAATTGAGAGTCTGATAAAGTCATACAGTTATATGATATACTGTCTAGGCCATTAGGACTGGAAGACCTGAGTTCAAATCCAGCTTCAGACACTTACTAGAAGAATGATAGTAAGCAAATCACTTAACCACTGTCTGCCTCAGTTTTCCCATCTGTAAAATGGGGCTGATAACAGCACCTGCCTCCCAGGACTGTTGTGAGGATCAAATGAGATATTTGTAAAGTATGTGGCACAGTATAGGCATTATACAAATGCTTATTCTCTTCCCTTCTTGAAACATAGCTAACAAAACAGCTCTTTGTGTTTTGTCCTTAACTTCCATCATCAACTGAGTTTATCCTGAGCTTCAATATTTTAAATACTGTTTTTTTTATAGGACAAAGTCAAACATTTGTATTCATTCTGTTACTTGCCCTTGCTTCTATCTTCTTACTTTTTCTTTTCAAAAACTTAGGTTGGTTTGTATGTTCCTTGTGCATCTACATCAGTGTCTTCTGATCATGCCATTTGTGTCTTCTGAATTTCATTCTTGAGTATCCCCTGAAGTATTTAGTCCATGGGATCCAACTTGTCTTTCCTCTTAAACCTTTGAAATCTGCTTTTCCATACTCTAAGATGGAGTGGTTACTTTGCCCCGAGATGGCCACCATTCCACCTCTGCAACAAGCAAGTTCTTCCCTATTGTAGAATTAGAATCAGAATAGAATTTCTCTTTTCTGGTTCTTCTACCTATGGAAACCCTTGGCTAGGAAGTGGTACCTGACTTGTACTTTAAAAGCAGCAAGTCATGCTGGGAGAAAGGAAGATTTGAAGGAGGAGGAGGTTACCATTCTAAAAGAGACCCAACTGTTAGGAGGTAGAGGAACTTCTTGCTACATATATTTGTGTCTAGGATAAAGTACAAGAAGTCTGGAAAGAGCGTTCCCCCTTATCCTACATTTTGCAACTTAACATAATATGCTAAATATGTTATTATTATGTTATATATTATATTAACATATTATTAAGATAAATATTATTATGTTACTGTTATGTTATTTAGTATATTAACATCACAAATTGAATAAATTTGACAAAATCAATTCAACAAAATAAATAATTTAAAAAATAATAAAATTAAAAATAATTTTTCTCTGCTTTTGGGATGGGGGGAGAGGAGGCACGTATTTAGAGAAAGGCTAAGAAGGAGATGGAATCTGAGTTCAAGTCTTTTTTGTAGCTCTTGTTATATACATGACCTGGCTAAGTCCCTTCTCCCTGGGCTTCAGTCTGCTCACTGATAAATTAAAGATCACAAAACTTGTACTATCTGCCTATCACAGAGGCTTAGAAAGAATGCTGTAAACTTTCAAGTGCCAAAGACATCTGAGCTGTGGCTGTTAGAATAACCCTAGGAAGGTGTCATCATTAAGAGAAGCAGGAGGAATGTGGTGCTGGGGGTGGAAGGTTGGTTCTGAAGCAGTCTGGAGCTGGTACCAGGGAGATATCCTTCCTCTTCTCCACCCCTCCCCCAGGAGTAGGGATCTTGGCTCAGCCCAGGTTAGCAGGTGGCAGATCAGAGGCCTGGTGGCTATCAATCAGAGGAAACCTTTTGCCGAGTTCCTGAAGTCTAGGAACCCCGTAGGAGCCATTGGGAGTAATGGTGATGGGTACTTAGGCAAATGAGCTTCTAATCACCAAGCAGAGGTGAGCTGCCTCCCAGACCAGCTGGAGACTGAGTTAGTGAGGGTGAAACAGAGGGGGAAGGCAGGAAAAGGGAGGAGAAGGAAATCACAGAGCGGTGGGGTAGGGAGCTGAGCACTGGTCTGGTAGCCAGGAGATAGGGATTCTTGCCCTCAAACTTAAGTGATACCTTCCCATCACAACATGTGATAGTGGAAAGACTGCTAGTCTTAGAGTGAGAAATCTGGGTTCCTAAATTCCTAGAACTGAGTTCTACAAGGATGCTTGGAGATCATGTAATCTAGCCCTCTCCTCTTACAGAAAAAGAAATTGAGAGTCAAGAGTGGAAGGGACTGATAAAGTCATACAGGTATTAAGGGTCCAACTCTCACATTGTCATTTTAATAAATAATAATAACAATTATGAAAACAATAATAATAATAGCAGATATGGACATTTATTTTGCTTCCTTTTAGCTTGCTCAGAGCTGAACACAGAACCTAGCACACAGTAGGCTTGACTGAGTGTTTACGTTAAAAGATGAGCTATGAGGCTACTGGTGGCAGGCACAATGGATGGAGCAGTGGGTCTGGAATCAGACCTAAGTTCAAATCCAGCTTTGGACATTTATTAGCTAGGTAATCCTGAGCAAGTCATTTACCCTCCGAAATAGGATAAAAAATGAAATCTAATCTTGACTTTAAGCCCAGTATGCGTTCAATATACATATACATATAAGTATACACAGCATCTCTAGAACAAGAAGCATCCTTTGGGTTCACCTAATTTTGCTTTTAAACTCACCCGGGGTTTTTTGGTAGGAAGGTATGTGCTGGAGAAAAATGAACTACCATTAGTAGTAGTGATGGTAGTCTACCACTTGATTTTAGGACCAAGGAAAGTAATTGCCTAAGGTCATATGCGTATTCTCAATGGCAATCCCCAAATATGACTCAAGGTGTCCTTACTCCAAGTTCAATGTTCTTTCTTCCCCTTCCTCACCACCTTATGTGTCCTTGAAAAAACTCATTTAACTCAATGAGTCTCACTTTCTTCATGTGGAAAACAGGGACAGGGATAGTTATATTCTCTACTTCCTAGGGCTGTTGGGAGAAAGTGCCAGGTAAAAATCCTTAAAATGTAAAAGAAAATGGAGTTCTTGTTATTCTGATTACTTTTAACCTCAAGTCGGAGGTTCAATGAGAGAGATTAAACGACATGCCTAAGGGCACACAACTAGTGAGGTGATAGAGTCAAGATTCCATCTCAGGTCTAGTGACCCTAAACTTCATGTTCTCTCCACTTTCTAATGATATTTGGGGGGAGTGCAAAGGGAGTGATTATCTCTCTGATCTCTGTCCTAATATCTGGAAGCTGGAATATTAATTCCAATTCTGGGCGTTATATTGTAGGAAGGACACTAATAAGCCAAGTCAAATCAACAAGTATTAATTAAGGAAGGAAGAAAAGGGAATGAGCATTTACATAGTACTTACGCATTGTGTTAAGTGTTTTTTACAAATATTATCACATCTGATCCTCACAACAACCCTGAGAGGTTACGTGCTATTATTATCCTCATTTTACAGTTGGGGAAACTGAGGCAAACAGAGGTGGTTTTTGTTGTTGTTGTTGTTTTTGTTTGGTTTTTTGTTTGTTTTTTTTAAGTGACTCATCCAGGGTCACATAGTTTAGGATATGTCTCAGGCTGGATTTGAATTCAGCTCTCCCTGACTCCAGGCCCACCACCAATTGCCTCTAATTTATTAAGTGCCTACTATGTTTCAGGCACGTTGTTCAATGCTGGGGATACAACGGACAGAAGAAAAAAATAGACACTTCTCTCAAGGATCTCATGGTCTAATGCAGAGACAGCATGATGTATACAGCATAAATTGGATATTCAAACTCAATTTTTGCTGACTCCAGTTTTATCACTGTGCACACAAAATTTGGAAGTCCATGGAAAACTGGAGGACAGCTAGGTGGTTACATAAATAGAGTGCCAGGCCCGGAGTCAGGAAGACTCAATTTTCCTGAGTTCAAATCTGGCCTCAGACACTCCTTAAGTATGTGATCCTGGGCAAATCACTTAACTCTGTTTTCCTCAGCTTCCTCATCTGTAAAATTAAATGGAGAAGGAAATGGCCAAACCACTACAGAGTCTTTGTCAAGATAGCGCCAAATGGGGTCATGAAGAGTCAGATACAACTGAAAATGACTGAACAATGACAGCAAAGAATCAGATACAACTGAAAATGACTGAACAATGACAGCAAATGAAACTGAAAAGACTTGAAATCCAATCCCCTAAGAATGGCTGGTATGTAAGTCTAAGTGCACAAAGGTTCATTACCAAGGAATGGCAGAGGGACTGGGGGTACAGGAACTAGGAGGAGGACAGCAATTCAGGCAAATCATCCAATAAGGCACCGAGAAAATGAGCTGGCTAAAGGAATACCTGTATCACTGAAATCAGAGAACTTTCTATTTTTTTTTTTAATTTAAAGGATGCTTCATAGTTATTATTGAATATTTAATGTTGTTTATTATTACTCCTACTAATAATTTTTTTTTCTAAAGGATGATTCCTCTTGCTCCTCTAGGAGCTTTAGTGGTCATTATCTATCTTGTGGTAATATTATTAGAAGAACATCTTTTTGTGGATTTTGATTTAGCGTTTTCAGAGATTCTGACTGTTTCCACCAAAGGTGGATGGGGAGCTGACATCACCCACGAAATACCTCCCAGGTGATAAGCAAGTCTGCAAAAGGAGAGAGTTTATAAAAATTGACAAGGAATTTGTCTTTTAGAGGAAATTCTTAATGCAGAAAAATTCTTCTGGTGAGGATCACGTTCGTTTTTGCAGAGCAAACATAGTTAAAGTCATACATTTTCTCAGTATTTTGATGGCTTCAGAGAAAACATTTCTAATTCAAAATTTATCTATTTCATATAAAAAATAATAACAAGTGATAGACAGACAATTATTTCTTTAGTGTGGGGAACTTCCAGAAAGGAAAACTCTCTCCATCAATGCAGGTCACCATCTTTTTTTTTTTTTTAATTAATTAATTTAGATTTCAATTTCGATATTCATTTCCACAAAATTTTGAGTTTGATTTTTCTCCTCATCTCTCCCCTCCCTCCACCCCATAATATCTTGCATTCTGATTACCCCTTCCCTCAATATATCCTCCCTTCTATCACACCCCACCATTCCCTTATCCCCACCTTCTCTCTTTTCTTGTAGTGCAAGATAAATTTCTATACCCCATTACCTGTATTTTTTATTTCCCAGGTATATGCAATAATAATTCTCAACATTCGTTTCTAATACTTTGAATTCCAACTTCTCTTTCTCCCTCCCTCCCTATCCATTCCCACTGAGAAGGTAAGCAATTCAGTATAGGCTATATATGTGTCATTTTGCAAAGGATTTCCATAATAGTCATGTTGTGTAAGACTAACCATATCGCCCTCCATTCTACCCTGTCCCCCCTTTTTTTCTATTCTCTCTTTTGACCTTGCTCCTACCCCAAAGTGTTTACTTCTAGTTACTCCCTTCTGGCATTTGCCCTCCCTTCTATCATCCCCCTAACCCCACTTCTCCCCTTCTCCCTTACTTTCCTGTAGTGTAAGATAGATTTTCATACCAAATTTAGTGAGCATGTTATTCCCTCCTTGTGCCTTATGTTAAGAGAGTAAGCTTCACTTTTCCCCTCTGACTTCCTCCCTTTTCTCCTCCATTGAACAAGATTTTTCTTATCTCTTTTATGAGTGATAGCCTGCCCCATTCCATTTCTCTCTTCCTCCCAATATTTTCCTCTCTCACCCTTTAACTTTATTTATTTTTTTTATGGATATCATCTCTTCTGATTCAACTCAACCTGTACTCTTTGTCTATGAGTGTGTGTGTGTATGTATGTATGTGTGTGTGTGTGTGTGTGTGTGTATAATCCCCCCACCTACCCAAATACTGAGAAAAGTCTCAAGAGTTACAAATATTATCTTTCCATGTAGGAATGTAAACAGTTCAGCTTTAGAAAGTCTTTTATGATTTCCCTTTCCTGTTTGCCTTTTCATTCTTCTCTTGATTCTTATGTTTGAAAGTCAAATTTTCTATTCAGTTCTGGTCTTTTCATCATGAATGCTTGAAAGTCCTCTATATCAATGAATGATCATTTATTCCCCTGAAGTATGATATTCAGTTTTTCTGGGTAGGTGATTCTTGGTTTTAATCCCAGTTCCTTTGACTTCTGGAATATCCTATTCCAAGCCCTTTGATCCCTTAATGTAGAAGCTGCCAGATCCTGCATTATCCTGATTGTATTTCCACAATACTAGAATTGTTTCTTCCTAGCTGCTTACAATATTTTCTCCTTAACCTGGGAACTCTGAAATTTGGCCACAATATTACTAGGAAATTTTCTTTTTGGGTCTTTTTCAGGAGGTGATAGGTGGATTCTTTCAATATTTATTTGCTTTCTGGTTCTAAAATGTCAGGGCAATTTTCCTTGATAATTTCATGAAAGATAATGTCTAAGCTCTTTTTTTGCTCATGGCTTTCAGGTAGTCCCATAATTTTTAAATTGCCTCTCCTGGATCTATTTTCCAGGTCAGTTGTTTTTCCAATGAGATGTTTATCATTATCTTCTATTTTTTCAGTCTTTTGGTTTTGTTTTTTAACTTCTTGGTTTATCTCATAGTCATTAGCTTCTATGAACTCTAGTCTCTCTTTCAAAGAACTATTTTGTTCAGTGAGCTTTTGAACCTTCTTTTCCATTTGGCTAATTCTGCTTTTTAAAGCCTCCTTATCATCATTGGCTTTTTGGACCTCTTTTTCCAATTGAGTTAGCCTATTTTTAAAGGTGTTATTTTCCTTAGCATTTTTTGGGTTCTCCTTTAGCAAGCTGCTGACTCACTTTTCAAACTCTTCTGTGGCTTGAACAAATTTCATATTCATTTTGGAGGTATTGGAGACAGAAGCCTTGACTTTCTCTGACAGTATGCCTTGTTCTTCCTCATCCAAAAAGATGGAAAGAGACAACTGTTCACCAAGAAAGTAACCTATGGTCTTATTTTTTCCCCTTTTTTGGGCATTTTCCCAGGCAGTTATTTGACTTCTGAATCCTTTGTCAAGAGGAGGGTCATAGTACTCCTCCTCCCCCCAGTACTGTGCTCAAGGCTGAGATTCAGATCAGCTGCTCACCTCCCCCAGGGGCTTTAAGCTGAGCTGTCTGGATAATGGACCCAGGCTGCTTCCATAGCCACCATAGTGGTCAGCCACCAGCTGCTGCTGCTGCTGCCGCTGCCTGGGGCCCGTGCTGGGGTGACCCCACTCCCCTCTTGCTCAGCTGGGAAAGCCCTCCCACACCGACCTTTGGAGCTTTCTTTGTTGCTTGTGGGTTGAGGGATCTGGGATCCTTCCTGCTAGGAATTCTGCCCTGGAGGTCTGTTCAGGTCCTGTTTCTCTCAGTGCTGCACAGCTAGGGCTGGGCTCTGCTCCAAGTCCCATGAGATAGATCTTATCTATTGGCCTTCCAGGTTACCTTTGGCTAGAAACCGTGGCTTCTCCTACTGTAGAATTTGTTGAGTCATTTTTACAGGTATTTTGTGGGCTGTGGGGGAAGTGCTAGAGTATCTTTCTACTCCTCCATCTTGGTTCCACCCCCCTCTCCCCCTCCCCCTGCCCCGTAAGTCAGCATCTTAATCTCAACTTAGTCTGTGAAAGGTGTCTAAATCATTGAGAGGCTAGGTCATTTGCCCAGAGTCATCAAAGCAGTATTTGTCAAAGGTGGGACTTCAACCCAGGTTTTCCTGAGTTTGAGGCAAGATCTCTATTCACTACAACAAACTGCCTTTCATTAACAAAAATAATAACTTGATTAATGCAGATCATGCAAAGAAATAGTAGAAACTCTACAACCTATCATTATGGGTTACAAAAATTTAGTAGCTACTGAATATTCAGAAAAACATGATTTGATGGCCACACAGGAGGCTCACTATCCTTCATATGCTAATGATGAATCCCAAAACTACATATATATATATATATATATCCTTCTAAAATATCCTTTAGAATTTAATAAACTATATTAGAATGAAAACTTTGTCACAGACAAAACTGTTGTTCCAATTATTGACCTCAACTGTATACATAGTAATGTAAAAACAATGTTTTTTACTTTTAATTGAACTTTTCATAGATAGCACCAACCTCAATCCCTAAGCTACATGCAATGAAGAACTTTTAAAACATAGAAACTTTTAAAACATAGAAAAAATTAAAGCCACATAGGAACAGGATAAAGTACATATCATCCCCATAATCTTTTCTGTATTGGAGCCATCTCAAAGGGGTTTTCAGGGTGCCAGGAAATGATGAGTTTACATTAGCAAAAAGGAGAGGGGGAAGGAAAATGACAAATATTGGAGAGGTTTTGGGAAAATGGCATATTAGTCCACTGTGGGTGGAACTATGTATTAATCTAGCCATTCTGGAAAGCAACTTAAAACTATTCCTCAAAGCATCACTGAAAGAAAAGAAATCAAGAGAAATACTTAAATCTTAAAAAACAAACAGGTATATGAGGGAGTACATATTCCTTGACTCAGAAATACAACTATTAAGTCTATTCCCCAATGACTATTAAGAAAGAATAAAGATAAAAAAGGAATGTCTATCAATTAGGGTATTGTTGAACACATTATAGAACATTAATATAATGGAATACTATTATGATGAAAGAAATGATGAAAGGGAATACTTGTATGAACTGATGTAGAATGAAGTGAGCAAAACCAGGAGAACAATTTGTACAATAACAACAGCTATGTAAAGAAAAACATCTTTGAAAGATTTAGGAACTTTGATCAATGTAATGATCAACCATGACTCTAGAAAATCAACCATGAAGCAAACCTTCTGACAGAGGTTATGGAATCAATATGAAAAATAATGAAAAATAAGACATGCATTTTTGTGCCCAATGAAGGAATCTGCTTCACTATGGATATTTTTAGAAATGTCTGATTTTTCTTTTTGCAGGGAGGGTAGCAGGTATAGATTCTCCCCCTCCAAAAAAATCCTGAAAAAATAACATAATTAAAATCAAAGGAATCTCAGAAAAACAGGGAAGTTTTGAAATTTGTATATTGAATTTGTTATATATTTTAAAAGAACAAATGTATGTAGATATTAGAGATTTGCAGTTTCATCTCCCTCAATCTTCCATATACATTTATGTATGAAAACATTCCTTTTATTTGGTGTTTTAGTTCATAATTTTTGAAAAGAAAAAAGGAAGAGTTTACATCTCAGTACTTTTTAATCTGATTCCAAAAAGGATTTTATCCATTTGTGCAATATTCTGCAGAAACATTAATCATTAAAAGAGTAATAAAAGCAATATAGTGACTTGTTTCAGGATTATTTTTATCTAACCTCCATTGAGAAAGATGAGAAGAATTAGACAATAACAGTAATGTAAAGGAATTGATCAGGGACATCCTTGGTTATTGTTCAATATAAATAGAGAGACAGATAGATCTAGATATCGATGACTCAGTGAATAGAGCTCTGGGTCTGGAGTCAAGAAGATCTGAATTCAATTGCCACCTCAGACACTCACTAGCTATGACACGCTGGGCAAGTCACAACTTCTCTTTGGCTAAAATACTGGAGAAGGAAATGGCAAACTACTCCAGTATCTTTGCCAAGAAAAGTCGCAAAAAGTTGGACACAAGTGAACAACAATAGATATTCAGCCTTGGTCTCTTTCTTTTGTTCTAGTCCCATATCATCAACTGCCTGTTGGCCATTATCAACTGGATTTCCAAGAAATATGTCTAATATGTCAACATGTCAAAAGCTGAAGTCATTATCTTTTCTCCAAAATAGTCCCTTCTTCCAAACTTCCCTAATCCTCTGAAGGGCACCACGATCATTTCAGACATCCGTTTCTATATCTTCATCTCTTGCTTCTGCCCTTTTTTTCCATACAACATCCCCACCCTTGGACAGCCCCTCCTCTCCTCTTCCTTGGCTCCCATAGGGTGTCCCTTTCTCAAGTCTCTCTTCACTCTAATCTACCTTTTACAGTCACCAAAGTTATTTTCCTAAAGCATAGAACCGACCACATCATGTCTCTACTCAATAAAGATGTGTAATTTTCCATTATTTCTAGAATCTAATATCCACTTCTCTGGCATTTAAAGCTCTCTACTTCCTAAACCCTTTCTTCTTTTCCAGTCTTTTTACATATTATTCCATTCTACATATGCTGTGGTTTACCCATACTGGCCCATTTTCCATTCCTTACTCATGATGTTGTACCTTCCACCTTCATGCTTTTGCATAGGTTGTCTTTCATACCTGGAATATTCTCCCTCTACCCTTCTACCTCTTGGAACCTCTTCTTTCCTCAAGAATTGACTTAAGTATAACCTGAAGCCTTCCCTGATTGCCCCTAGATGCTAATAATCCATGCCCTCCCTAAAAGACCTTGCATTCACCTTGTATATCTATGTATATGCTTATATGCTATCTCCCCCATTTGAACTGTAAGCTCCTTGAAGGCAAGGATTGGGTATTTCTATCCCTGATGTTTAGCAGTCCCTGGTACAGAATAAGCACTTAAATGCTTATTGATTGATTCACTAATTTTTCTTCTGGGACAAGCTTGTATAGTTACCACATTCTAACTTGCATTACAATTGTCTGTGTACCCAAATTAGCCTTCCCACTTAAGTAGCTATTTTACCCTTACTCTACAAACTCTTGGAAGGCAAGGTTCAAGTCCTATTCTCCTTGGGTCTAGACTAGTGGATGCTTATATGCAACAGACCATCTAGAAATATTTCATCTTGGATTTGAATTTTATTTACTTGGTGTGGGAAATTCCTGGTGTAGAATCTCCTTCTACCAATATAGCTTACAGACCTAAGAGAAAAGTGCCTGGGATGTCAAGAGATTAAGTGACGTGTCACTGGTTATACAATTAGTATGTGTTCCAGGTAGGACTTGAGCCAAAGTCTTTCTGACTCCAGGGCCAACCCTCTATTCACATTTACTGAATGGAATTTAGCTCCTTGAAAACATCAGTCTTGCCAAGGCCAGAGAAACATACCCTTGCCTTTTGACTCTCTCTATCTATGGCCTGGAATGAGATTGAAGACCAAAGCATAGTTAGGATTTGGGGATTTTGTATTTTGCTTTTTTCCTGATCCATGACAAGATCTTAGGCTATAACATGGTTGTAGCCAACAGAACCCCTATCAAGGATACATAATATGTGGTTCAAAAGAGTATCTTAATCCTGGATTACTACCCCCCTCCCCCCATGGATTGTGAACTTTTGCTAAAATCATACATCCACCAAGGATAGTTTCAAGGTGAATGAATCATTATAAAGAGATGTATCTCCAAACATTGTACACAGTGACAGTCACATTATGTGATGACTGACTTTGATAGGCTTAGCTCTTTTCAGCAATGCAAGGATCTAAGACAACTCCAAAAGACTCATGATGGAGAATGCTGTCCATATCCAGAGAAAGAATTTTGAAGTCTGAATGCAGATTGGAATCATGCTATTTGCTCTCCTTTTCTTTTGTTTTGTTTCTTCTTTCTCGTGGGTCCTCCCATTAGTTGTAATTCTTTTTTATATCATGACTAATGTGAAAATATGTTTAATATGGATGTATGAGTAGAGTCTATAATAGATTGCACATCATCTTGGGGAAGGGGAAGAAATTTCAATTTAAAATGCAAAATCTTATGGGAGTGAAAATGAAAAATAAATTATATATTAAAAAGAAAAAGTTCAAAGATTGCCTGTCAAGGAACAGCATAGGTAAGTGATCAAATATGATATCATTGTTGCTGTTATGGTTATATGCTATATATAAATAAATAGACATATATGTGTGTCTGTGTGTATGAAAAAGAAATGTATCTCCAGACATCAGTTGCTTGTCCATCTTTGCAACCTCAAATATTATCCCACCTTTAAGCTTTACTTTCTATATAAATAAGAGTCTGGGTATGAGATTCAGCTTCCCACATGAGCCAAAGGACCCCGGGAGCCCTTACCCTCTAATACAACTCAACATTTGAGTCTCATAGGCCTGTGGCCATGGCTATAGATTCCATATACTCTTTTAGGTCATACTCTGCATGGGAAAAGTCATAGAACCTGGAGTCAGAAGGTTTAGGTTGAAAGTTTTGCTTCACTCCCTACAATCTTCATGCCCTAGGTCATCATTTCTTCTCTCTATACTTGTTGCCTCAACTACCACGCTGAACTATTACAAGATAAGGCCTTTAAATGCTGCAAAGTACTCTAGAAAGATGAGCCAATGTTATTAAATTCCTTTTGGGACTGACACATCATCCTGTATGGTCTTTGCCAATATGTCCTTCTCAGTCACATTTGCTAAGTGGATTCGGTTGTGGCTGCTGTGTTTATTTTACTAAAATAAGCCAACTTTTATCCTCTTTACAAATGACAGACCACTGGAATTCTGGGGCTTCCTGATGTAGGGATATCATCAATGTCACACTAAGGACATTGCTGTGTTCTCTGCTCACAGCTTCCATCTCCCTAAGACCCTTCTTTAGTGAGGCTGTAAGTCAAAAGAGCTCAGCAGGAAGGTAGGTGAAGCTTCATCATTAAAGTCCTCCTTTCCAAGTCCCTGAGCAGCCTCCCCTTGCTCAATTCATATCACCAGTAAATCTTTATTCCCCCATAGTCCTCTTCTTTAACTCTGTGTATTCTCTAATGTAATTGAGCAAAAAAAATCCAAACAAGTAAAAATACCCTTCTTGTAAGTTGTCCTTCAACAGTTGTTGAAAGTTAATCTTGGCTACTAAATGCAACAGTGTGATGTGACAGCCTTCAATGAGGAAACTGGTATATTTTTCAAGGTTCCCTAAAATAATGTAGGCAGAGGAGGGGAAAGAAGAAGAAGGGAGGGAAAGAAAAGAGCAGGAGAAGAAGGAGAAGGAGAAGCAGCAATGGGACAAAAGCCTAAGTAGAAGATGAAAAGGAAAAAGAGGCAGAAGATGAGGTTATAGAGGTAATAATAAGGGAAGTGAAACAGGAGATGGAAGAATAGATTGAAAAAGGGGGAGGGAAATATGAGGCATACAGAGAAATAAAGCAGATGAAAAAGATGAAGTAGAAAAGAAAAAATGGAACAGCAAGAGGGAGATGAGGAGGAAGAAGGGGGCAGAAGAAAAAGGAGAGATAAAAGATTCAGAAGAAGAATAGGAGAAGATGGCGATGAAGTAGAAGGAAAAGGGAAAGAAGTGGAAGAAAAGGAGATTGAATAAGGGGAAAAGATGAAGATGATGGAAAGGTAGAAGAAGAATATGTGCAAAGTGAGGAAGTGAAAGAAGAACTGTAAGAAGAAGGGAAAGAAGGGAGAGTGAAGAAAGAGGAAGAGGAGGCAGAAGAAAAGGAAGAATTAAAGAAGGAAAAAAAAAAAGAATCTTCCAAGTGTAAGATGTTCCAGAATTGTTCTCCCCAAGCTCTCTAGAGACCACATTGCAAAGGAAAATGCCGGAAAATGCTGGCTAATTTCAGAGGCTCCACATTGGTCTGCTAATATCCCAGGAAGAATGAGCAATTATGATTTTCATCTAAGCAACATATGCTATTTGCTGTCCTGTTCTGAACAGCTGTAGGTTAGATGCTGTTAAGATGAGTCCCCTTCTCTCCTCCATATTTCAAAATTCAAATTAAACTAAAATCACAGCACCTGCTGAACAAAAACAGGATTTTGAAATGTGTACTCGCACACAATTACGGTGGAGAGGCTGGCCACCATTGTTACCCAGCTATTCTTTCCAAATGGAAATAGCAGGGAAGTTTTCCATGCAGCTGCAGCGATTCAATTGTATAACTAGTGTTGGCCCCCAGCCAACCTGCGGAGAACTCGAGTACCACCAGAAGATCCTATATTGATTTGCAATCGAACATAATAGGCCATCAGCTTAATTATTACTGAAGTGACAGGGTTGGGGTATTTCATATTTATATTTCAGGGCCTGGGAAGGATGAATGTAAATCTTTTAAATGCACAGATTTGCATCTCTTCAGAAGAGTTGAGAGCTCTTGTTACCGTTCATAGCCTTTGAGGGACCAAAAGACCAGTTGTCTATTGAACTCGGGTAGCTGGACCCTTTGGGCACTTACTGGCAAGAAGACATGCTGAGGCTAGACTGTATAGAGGGGAGGAGGGGAAAACTGTTCAAGTAACCCAAGCCCACAGTGAGACCAAGATGTATTTTCCAAGGTTCCCTAAAATGGTCTAAGCTCAGAAGCCTTCCCACTCCATTCCTAGAGAATGTGGATGAGCCTGATGAGATTAAGGTACTTGACCATGGAGAACTGATGGGCTTAAGATCATGGTATCCTGGATATTAGAACAATAAGAGAGTTCAGAAGGAGCAGGAGAGACTTCAAACCCAGGAATCACCTCCCAAGTAAAACACCAAATAACAGAGCTGAAAGTGATCTTAGAAGATAGCATGTCCAAAATGGGAGGGACCTTAGAACACAGAATGTTGTAGCTGGAAGGAACCATATGAGAGAGAAAATAGAATGTCGGGGCCAGGGAAGAGGATCTCAGAACATAGATGATAAAATGACAGAGCTGACCAAGAAGAGCCCACTTAATCTTATTCTCTCATTCACAGGTAGGGAAACTGAGCCCTATAAGGAATTGACTTACCTAAAGTTAGCCAGCAAGTTCTTGGCAAAACTAGGATTTGAATCTTATAACTTCTGACTCAGGGGTCTTTTAACTATACACCATAGTGCCAACTTAAAGATCAGCCTAAGAATGATGTAAAAATATAAAACTACTTTGCAGGTAGTTACCCGTCCTCCTGCTGACCATTCCTCTGTTCTCAAGAGGTCATAACCTGAGTGTGCCCCGGGGCTTGCATAGAACAGGCCAAAGGTATCAAGAAGCAAAGCCCACACTTGACTGTTGAGGCAGGAAATGACAAAAGAAAGCCTTGGGGAAAACAACTTTTCAGAAGATAGTGGAGCTCAAAGTGTTGTCTGGAGACCCCAAGGAGTCCCTGAACTCTAAAAACTCTATTTTCATCATAACTGTCTTCTGCCTTCTTGTCCTTCTTCCTCACCAATATCATTGTCTTCATAAATTTTATCATCTTCAACTAAACAATGCTCTCCTACTCATCTCTTCATCATCATTTCTGTCATCATTATCACAATCTCCTTCTCTTTTATCCTCTCATTCATTTGCAAAATCATCCTGACTGCAGCCCTCATCTTCCTCACCATCATCAACTGCCAAACAAATCAAAGCAACAAGTTTTTATTGATCACCTTCTCCACAGGGGACCCTGTATCTGGTACTGAGTGAAGTAATGAATATGGGTGAGACACAGTCCCTGACTTCAAGGAGTGGTAGTCTACACTTATCCCAATTACTCATAAGGTAGGGTTGTGTGAGGGCTTGGGACCAGGGGAATGGCATAGATTAGATGTGTTGTTAAGGAAGTCAAAAACAAAGGGATAACCTTGGTGGTCTTGAGTGGTCCAGGATAACTTTCTAGGGAAGGTGGGACTTGATCTGCCTTTCAAAGATGGGTAGGAATTCACAGAATCTCAAAACTAAAAGGAATCTCAGCTGCTATCTATCTAGTCAAACCATCTAAACATTAAGCAAAGCAATCAAGAGAAAGAATTTTAGGTGAAGACAATTTCTTCATCCTCTTGTTTAATTTTTTTCTTCCATCTTTTTCTCCATTTCCTTCCCTTACTCTGCCTCCTCCTCTTCCTTTCCTTTCTTTCCCTCTATCTGTTCCTCTACTTCATTTTTTAAATACATGTAAAATTTTTAAACTTTCTTTTAAATTTCGAATTCCAAATTCTCTCTCCCTCTTCCTACTTCCCTTTTCTTAACAGGCAAAATGATATGCAAAGATTGTTGGACCTAGAGTCAGGAAGACCTGGGACTGAATTGGAATCCAAACAAAAAAAATACCCTTCTACTTACTAGGTGTGTGATCATAAGCAAATGACTCTCTGAGCTCAACTTCTTAATCTGGAGAAGAAGATAATAATACCTGTCAGCTCTCCTTCACAGGGTTGGTGAAAAGATCAAATGAGATAATGCATTTAAAGTGCTTGGTAAAACTTACAGTCCTATGTAAGTTTGAGCTGTTATAATGTTCTTTTTTCTTTTCAATCGCCTCATTTCTTTTACTCCATTCTCTTCTTGGAGTCTCTTGCTTTCCTCTTCTTTCTCATTCACTTCTGCCTTTGCCTCTTTCTCTTCCTCCTCCTGCTCTCCCGCTTTCTAGCAGAAGAGACTAGGAGGATGAGGGAGATTGTGCCTTCTCAACAAAGGAAAGATTCTTTCTCATTAACCAAACAGCCATTTCCTAGGTTGCTTGAGAAAAAGATGGATAATTGGGGGATGGGTTAGGGATTAAAAGGATCAGAGAACCATTGAATAGGAAAACATTTCCTAAACAGAACATGGAAAGCGATGGCCAGTTGATTCCTCTAGCAGAAAAGGCTGGAGCATCCTTACATTGTTTCATATGAGCCTTCCTTTTTTCCTAGCAATCCCCCCATGTCCCCAGAACCACCTTTGGGGATCTGGAAGTTATAAGGGATCATAGGTGGAAGGGAAGAAAGAGGAAAGAGATGTCTGCCCCCTTCATACTAACCAAAGCATAGCATCTCAAGCATCACAGTGAAAAAAAAGTCTGGAATTGGGTGTCAGGAGATGTGGGTTTAATGCCCAGTTCTTCCATAAGCAGACCTTGGCACCTCAAAGAAGTAATTTTTCCCCTCCCTGAACCTCAGTATCTGTCTGTCTCAGACATTCTATGATATTCACAATATTCCTATGAGGACAGAAGAATTATCCCTATTTTAAAGATGAGAAGACTGAAGGCCAGAAAGGTAAATAACTTGCTAAAGTCCCACAGTGAACTAGCAGCAGAGAAAGAACTACAGACTCTCCTATTGGACCTTTTGAACTCATCACTGTGAGCACCAAAGAATGTGTCTGAGGGATACAGGTGAAGATCCCAGGAGCTGTCCAGGATTTAAGCATCAGACCTATAACCAATGCAGCTCAGCCCAGCCAGACCCCCACCAAGCTGGTAACAATCAACGGCATTATCCTCAGGAAAGAGTGGCATCTCATGGCAACCACCTGCTCAAGCAATTTCAGAATCAAAGAAAGTGAGGAGCGCAATTGGACAATTGTTTTCCATTCTCTGAGAATTCCGCCAAGATATGATTTTTTTGGGTTCTTTGTTTTAGGCTCTCTCTCTCTCTCTCTCTCTCTCTCTCTCTCTCTCTCTCTCTCTCTCTCTCTCTCAACAAAGGAAGGAGAGGACTCACCAGAAACAAGGGGGCTCATTGGTAACCCTGAGACAATAGGAAAAAAGTCTCCAAAGAGTCCCCTTGCCAATGGAGCCCTCAAACCTGTGATCTGTCCTTTTTCATTAGGGCACAAATGTGACAGGCCAACTAATGCTTTTGTTAGTCTCTGATGAGAGACTGGTGCCTGGCTCAGGTAAAAGGCATCTCAGTGCTACTAGGCAGTGATACCCTGTTTCCCACAACAGTTGGACTAGTTCATAGATCCAATAGGTCAGAATTCAAGAGGTTCTGGGTTCAAACCCTTCCTCAACCACTTACTATATGACTCTAGGGAAAGTCACTTAATCTCTCTGTGGTTCAGGAAAATGGAGGAAGGGTAGGATTAATGAAGGAGAATAAAATGGCAAACCACTCTATCTTTGTTAAGAAAATGCCAAAAGGAGTCACAAAGAGTCATATATGACTGAAAATGAATAAACAATAAGATTTAATGACCTTTAAGTTGTTTTCCAGATCTAAGTATATGATCTTATAATCCTCTTAAAGTGCAGGTCTGAACACGTCAAACCCCCCCTCCCCCCAATAAACTCCAGTGTTTGTCTATCATCTCCAGGATCAATGTGAAATCCTCTAGTTGGTGTTCAAAGTCTTTCATAATCTTGTTCTCCTCCACCTTTCCAGTCTTCTTGTAACTTATACCCAACCACATGCTCTATGATCCACTAACACTAATCTCCATACTGTCAAAGAAGATTCTCCAGTTCCCAACTCTGGGCATTTTCACTGTCCTCCATGTAACACTCTCCCTCCTCATCTCAGCCTCTAAACTTCACTAGCTTCAAGTTCCAGCTAAAATCTTACTTTCTATAGGAAGCCTTTCCCCATCCCTCTTAACTGTAGTGCCTTACCTCTGTTAATTCCTTCCTTTTTATCTTGTATAAAGGCTGTTTGTACATATGTGTTTACTTGATGTCTTTCCCATTAAACTATGAGAGACCATGAGAGCAGGGGATTATCTTTCGTCTCTTTTTGTATCCCCAGTACCTGGCATATAGTAGACATTGAACAGATGTTTACTGACTGATTGTGATCTATTATCAGCTCTAAGTCTATGACTTTATCATCCAATGATAAGATTTTCTAACTAAAAGGGAGCACAGAGGTCTGGTTCAGACCATACAAGAGCAGGACTCCCCTCCACAACGACTCTGATAAGTAGACGTTTGACTGCCCACATTGGGAAATTCTCTGCCTATTGAGGTAGTTTATTTCATTTTTGGACAGGTCTGAAATCTAGAAAATTGTGCTTTCCTCATACTGAACTACCTCTGAAGTACCTCATACTACCCCTGTGGAGCCCCTGTTAGTGGTGTCCAGTTCTGCCTCATGGGATGGAGCAGATCTAGTCTTCCTCATGGCATTTCTTTAAGTGCTTGGAGACTACTTCTGTGTCCCCCAGAAGTTTTCTATTTTCCACATTTCACATCCCCAGCCCATCCAATTATTCCACAAAATGTCCACATTCATCTTCATTTACGGGTTCATAGACATTCATACACAGACAAACACTCATAATTAGACGCACTTTTACTCAGACATGTATGCCTGTACATGCATTCTTGCACACTTACAGGCTTACACAGTCACACAATATTTATGTACATTTATAATACTTGCACATACTTAGACACACACATTTATATATGTGTACATAGTCAAATAATGTTCATGAACATTTACCATACTTACACATGCACACACATGTTTACATACTCCCACAGGGACAAGCCCTCACATATATCAACTGTCACACACGTACACACACTTTCTGAGTTTACGCCTCCAAGTACACATACCTTCCAACATAGGCATACCCAGACACAGTTTTACACACATTCACTCATTCATCTGTGCTTACCCATGCATTCATTTAGACAGGAAAACACATGTAGACATGCATGATCAGATCTAGTCATACATGAGCACATATGCTCACAATTGCAAGCATACTCCCCTGCATACATCTGTGCTCCTCACATAGGCAAACACACAAATACAAACATAATCATACACACACACATACTGACATACAGACATGCCTACAAGCATTTGTGCAGAAATGAGTACAAAATCAGTCCCACTCGCAAAATTTTATTGCAGTGGGACATTGTTCCCTTCTATTTCCAGCCTTGCCTTGTGGGTATTTGCTCCTCTCACCCCCTTGCCTCTCTTCTCCATCCATGGATTCTCAAGTATATCTAATTCCCAGGGAAGGTGCTGATTTTCTCTGCTAATTCATTCCCCTGATAAGCATAATCTCCATTAGTGAAACAACAGGACAGTGATCTTTGTTCATTTTGCATGGGGCCTGGATGGGGTGGGTGGGCTCATAGTGGTGGAATCTGGGTGAGTACCTTGGGGAGATGGAGTTGGGGAGCGGAAGCAGACAAGAGCGGGTGTCATTACCAGACTCTCAGGCCCGATACATTTCTCACTCCTTTCTTTCTACAGATGTTACTGTTTCACACATTGTCAACAGGTCCCATGGAAATGAGGGCCCAGCGACCCAGGTGAATCATTATTGCGGCTCAAGACCCCGCCCTACCTCCCCAAATGGGCGCTTGGCAAGGAAGGTGAGGATTGTTTTTCTCTTCTATACCAACCTCGATGATTTGCCGTTGATAGATGCTAGGGATTATATTAATTAAAATACTGGCAGCTGCTCCATAGAAGCTTCATGATGTGCTCATAGAGAGAGATAGCATGGCTTAGTAAAGAATTTTCTAAACCTGGAGTTATGAAGATCTGGGTTCAAATCCAGACTCAGACACTTATTAGCTTTGTGACTATAGGCAATGCACCTAAGTCCTCTTGGCCTCAGTTTCTTCATCTATAAAAGTCTACTAATGTGACCCAGAAAATGATATTCTCTTGTACATGTCCTACAGAGAAACAAACTGAACAGTCAAGAACATCTCTGGCATATAGGAAACTTGGGAGAGAAAAGTGAGTTTGGGTACTTTAGGGACATCTATTCCATGAGTCATTTTCAGTCAATCCTCCCCCTTTTATTAGACTAAAAGGAAAAACTCAAAACTCAGTCTCAGGTCAGGTTGGCTCAGAAAGCAGTGAGTGCCATGATCAGTAGTGGTGTCAGGATTTGAACCTAGAATTTCTAACTCTAAATCTATATTACACAGCCTTTTGAACATCAACTTAATTAGGACATGGGCCAAAAAACTGAGGAAACAAGAGTCCCCTAAGTCAAACCTTCAACTCTTTTAGTTAGATTTCACTTTCAGTACATCAGAATACCAGAGGAAAAAATTGAAGGAGCCCATTCAGACCGTTATAGACTGTCAGAGCTGAAAGGGCCCCTGAAGATCATGTACTCCAGTCCCCTCGTGTTATAGATGGGGAGACGAAGGCCCAGGGAGGGAAGGGGTCAGAGCACAGTTAGTTACAGGCAGAGACAGGAGTACATTAAAATCTGGTGGTCTCATGGATCCCAGGACATGGCTCTTTCCACTGCACTGTGGGATCTGAGGTATTAGCCATGCATTCACTTTGAATCCTGGGTCTCTTGAGATGTGTGACTGGGGCAAATCACTTTCCCTCTTCTCCACTTTACAGATGGTGGACAAGATCATCTCCAAGACCCAACCCAGCTTCGGAGAGGATCCCTTCTTCTCCAAGGCTTTGCCCTGTGCCCCTGGGCTCACAGGCCCCTCTGATCTCCCTTTCTGTTCAACTGCGCTTTGGTGGAAGGTGGGGTTGAGGCAGGGAGGGCTAGTCTGAAGGTCCAGGAGTGGTTGGTTGGTATTCACCCAAGAACGCTCACCCTCCGAGGATTTGCAATGGAATAATTAGAAAGCTGCAATTCCAGTATCTTAAAAATGTCTAATCACTTCTCCACCATCTGACCTGTAAATAACAGCTACAACGAGGATTGCTGAGAACCCTTCCCCAGGGGGAGCAACGAGCTGTGATGCTGATTCAATTGCATTACAGCTGTGGGTCTGATTGTTGCAAATGTTAATAAGAAAGGTTGGGGGCAGGGAGCAGGGCTGCTGCATTAGCAAAGTGCACTATCAGAAAATGGGGGTGCATTAACAGAAATCAAGCAGAAAGACAGAGGGTCGGGGGGTGATAAATCATACCTTCACGCACTTAGAGTCAGTAGGAAGGGATCTGGTGTCTTCTGCCTGCCCCAGCTCTATCTCTGTTCCTGCAGTCCCCTGGGCCTCTGGACCCTCACAGGTTTCAAGCCACAACCTCCAGGCAGGCAAAGGTTCCGAGGGGAAACGGGGCATGAGTACCTCATTGACCCCATCCAAGCCCCTGGAGCCTGGCTCTGGATTCCTCTCTGCAAAGACCCCTTCTGGCCCCTGTGCACGTAAGGAGGGAGGGGCTTGTTACATGAACGAATGGACTACAAAGAATTTAAGTGATTCCTATGTGCCAAGAAAAGGCTTCATTGCAAAGAGGAGTTCTGTAGGCAGGAAAGAAAACAGAGGTACCAAGGGTCAGAGGATAGACTATTTCAAGAATGGGATATAGCTAGGGCAAAGGCACAGAGGTGGGAGATGAGTGCCGTGTGTGTGTGTGTGTGTGTGTGTGTGTGTGTGTGTGTGTGTGTGTGTGTGTGTGTGTGTGTGTATGTGTGTGTGTGTAGGCCAGTATAACTGGAGTGCTAGGAACTGGGTAATAAGTAATAAGAGTGGAAGGAGAAGAAGGTACTGGATTGCAAAGTCCTTCACATGTCCAATAAGGAAGATTCTATTGAGTCCTAGAGGCAATAAGGCCCCTCTGAGGATTTTTGAGCAAGGGTGAAATGTGATCAAACCTGTGCCTTAGGAAAATGTTTTTGGTGACTGTGGCAGATTAGATGGATTGGAGCTGGGGGAGGCTCGAAGTATGAAGGTCAAATAGAAAGTAATTACTATTATCCCCATTAGATTTGGGAATTCCTTGGGGGAAAGGACTGCCTCTTGCCTCTTTGTATCTATAGTGCTTAGCACAGTGCCTAGTAAATAGTAGGCACTTAATAAATGTTTATTGACTGAGTGATGAGTCAGATGAGAGGTGATGTGGGTCTGAATAGGAAGACATCTGTATGAGAGAAGAGGAACGGGGCGGATGTAAGAGATAAAGTGATCTGGAGAAGGAGATGGCAAACCCCTCCAGTGTCTTTGCCAAGAAAACACCAAATGGGGTCACAGAGAGTCATACACAGCTGAAACTCAACAAGGGATGATGCGGAGGTAAAAATGAAAGAAATGAACACCGATTGGCTATATTAGGTGAGAGACAGTAAGGAGATAAGAATGACACCAAGGTTTTGAACTTGAGTAATTAGAAAATGGTGGCACCCTCAATAGTAATGATGAAGTTCAGAAAAGAAATCGGTTGGGTCAAAGAGCTATTGAATGCCAACTGCACAGAACACTGTGTTAAGAACTAGGGAGATACTGTTTAGCTAGGACAGGATCTCCTTTCTCAGGGATCTTAGAGTCTAGTAGGGCAATGTGACAAATGTACAGTATATACATAAATATATTTGTATCTATATGTGTGTATATACACAAACATATTACACATATGTACATACACACACACACACATATATAGAGATAGATAGATAGATATAGATATAGATGTATGGAATTTTAGCCTCAAATAATGTTTGATCATCAATCAACCCAAGAAAATAAACTCCAGTAAATTCTGTATTTCTTGAGGTACACAGGTTCCTACACTCTCATGCAGTGGAATTCAGAGGACATCCAGTCCAGCCCCTTTGTCTTACAGATGGAAAAAACTGAGATCTGAAGATGACTAATTTTCCCATGTTCCTAGAGGTAACAATAGTCAGAAACAGGATTTGAACTCAGGTCCTTTGAGTCTAGAGCCAGAATTCTTCCCACTGTGTTCATTGCCCATGTCATCAATGGGGAAAAGAGGTGAACTGAACATGGTTAATAAAGAGTCTCTCTCTTGAGAAGCTCACGCTAGGACAACAAACTAGTTAAATCAACATCCATTTTTATTTTTTTTTTTTATTATTAAATTTATTTATTTAACTTTTAACATTCATTTTCACAAAATTTTGGGTTACAAATTTTCTCCCCTTTTATCCCCTCCCCCCCCAAACACCAAGCATTCTAATTGCCCCTATGACCAATCTGCTCTCTCTTCTATCATCCCTCTCTGCCCTTGTCTCCATCTTCTCTTTTGTCCTGTAGGGGCAGATAGCTTTCTATACCCCTTTACCTGTTTTTCTTATTTCCTAGTGGCAAGAACATTACTCGACAGTTGATCCTAACACTTTGAGTTCCAACTTCTCTTCCTCCCTCCCTCCCCACCCCTTCCCTTTGGAAGGCAAGCAATTCAATATAGGCCATATCTGTGTAGTTTTGCAAATGACTTCCATAATAGTTGTGTTGTATAGGACTAACTATATTTCCCTCCATCCTATCCTGTCCCCCATTACTTCTATTCTCTTTTGATCCTATCCCTCCCCATGAGTGTCGACCTTGAATTGCACTCTCCTCCTCATGCCCTGCCTTCTATCATCCCCCCCACCCTGCTTGTCCCCTTATCCCCCACTTTCCTGTATTGTGAGATAGGTTTTCCTACCAAAATGAGTGTGCACTTTATTCTTTTCTTTAGTGGAATGTGATGAGAGTAGACTTCATGTTTTTCTCTCACCTCCCCTCTTTATCCCTCCACTAATGAGTCTTTTGATTGCCTCTTTTATGAGAGATAATTTGCCCCATTCAATTTCTCCCTTTCTCTTCCCAATATATTTCTCTCTCACTGCTTGATTTCATTATGTTTTAAAGATATGATCCCAACCTATTCAATTCACTCTGTGCACTCTGTCTCTATGTATGTGAGTGTGTGTGCATGTGTAATCCCACCCAGTACCCAGATACTGAAATGTTTCAAGAGTTACAAATATTGTCTTTCCATGTAGGAATGTAAACAGTTCAGCTTTAGTAAGTCCCTTATGACTTCACTTTGCTGTTCACCTTTTCATGGTTCTCTTCATTCTTGTGTTTGAAAGTCAAATTTTCTTTTCAGCTCTGGTCTTTTCATCAAGAATACTTGAAAATCCTCTATTTCATTGAAAGACCATTTTTTCCCCTGAAGTATTATAGTCAGTTTTGCTGGGTAGGTGATTCTTGGTTTTAGTCCTAGTTCCTTTGACTTCTGGAATATACTGTTCCATGCCCTTCGATCCCTTAATGTAGAGGCTGCTAGATCTTGTGTTATCCTGATTGTATTTCCACAATACTTGAATTGTTTCTTTCTAGCTGCCTGCAGTATTTTCTCCTTGACCTGGGAACTCTGGAATTTGGCCACAATGTTCCTAGGAGTTTCTCTTTTTGGATCTCTTTCAGGCGGTGTTCTGTGGATTCCTTGAATATTTATTTTGCCCTCTGGTTCTAGAATCTCAGGGCAGTTTTCCTTGATAATTTCATGAAGGATGATGTCTAGGCTCTTCTTTTGATCATGGCTTTCAGGTAGTCCCATAATTTTTAAATTGTCTCTCCTGGATCTATTTTCCAGGTCTGTTGTTTTTCCAATGAGATATTTCACATTATCTTCCATTTTTCCATTCCTCTGGCTTTGTTCTGTGATTTCTTGGTTTTGCATAAAGTCATTAGCCTCCATCTGTGCCATTCTAATTTTTAAAGAACTATTTTCTTCAGTGAGCTTTTGAATCTCCTTTTCCATTTGGCTAATTCTGCTTTTGAAAGCATTCTTCTCCTCATTGGCTTTTTGAACCTCTTTTGCCAATTGAGTTAGGCTAGTTTTTAAGGTGTTAATTTCTTCAACATTTTTTTGGGTCTCCCTTAGCAGGGAGCTGATCTGCTGTTCATGCTTTGACTTCATGTCTCTCATTTCTCTTCCCAGCTTTTCCTCCACCTCTCTAACTTGATTTTCAAAATTCTTTTTGAGCTCTTCCATGGCCTGAGCCCATTGGGTGGGCTGGGACACAGAAGCCTTGATTTCTGTGTCTTTGCCTGATGGTAAGCATTGTTCTTCCTCATCAGAAAGGAAGGGAGGAAATGCCTGTTCGCCAAGAAAGTAACCTTCTATAGTCTTATTTCTTTTCCCTTTTCTGGGCATTTTCCCAGCCAGTGACTTGACCTCTGAATATTTTCCTCACACCCACCTCACCTCCTGATCCTCCCAGCCCGTGTTTGTGGTCTGAGATTCAAATGCTGCTTCCAGCCTCAGGGCTTTTGGCGGGGGCAGGGCTGCTATTCAGTATGAGATTATGATCTGGTGCTGAGATCGGGGCAGGGCCACCTCTCAGGCTCAGTTCCCTCAGGGGGTTTATGCGCAGACCTTCCGCAATAGATTCAGGCTCCCGCCCGCTTGGGGAGCCCCTGTCTGCAGCCGCCTCTCAGCTTCTACCTCCCGGGGGGGGGGGCCTGAATTATGGGGGCACCCCACTCCCCTCTCGACCCGCCAAAGAGACTCTCTCACCCACCCCTGTCACCTGTGGGTGGAGGGACTTGTGCGGCCGCTGGAGATCCCGTCCCTGAAGCCTGCTCGGATCTGTTTCTCTCGGTGCCGCAGCCGTGGCCGCAGCAGGTCTGGGCTGGGCTTTGTGTCTGCAGCGCGACGGACCTTTTGCGAGAGGTTTGCAGATCCCTCTGTGGGTGGAGGGACCCGTGTGGCCGCTGGAGATCCCGTCCCTGAAGCCTGCTCGGATCTTTTCCTCTCGGTGCCGCGGCCGCGGCAGGGCTGCACTCAGCTCCCAGTCCCGGCGCCCAGTCCGTGGCACGAAGGACCCCCCGCGAGAGGTTTGCAGGTCTCTCTGGAACAGAAATCTCCCTCGCTCCTATGTTCCGTGGCCTCTGGGTGCGGAATTCGCCGTGAGTTACTTCCCTGTAGCCATTCTATGGGTTGTGGGTTCAGAGCTATGTGTATGTGCGTCTTTCTACTCCGCCATCTAACATCCATTTTTAAATGCTTACTATGTGTCAGGTATTGTACTAAGAGCCAGGAATACAACTACAAGTAGGAGGATAGTACCTTCCCTCTAATGAGCAAAACATAAAAGGAAATTTAAAAGGGGGAGATGAAGGTATCTAGTGCATTGTAGAGAAATTCCAGGAGATTCAGGAGAGAATCCTAGAGAGGGATGAAGACATGACTGACCTGGGTATTCTTAAAATGAAGATTGTGGGAGGAATAAATGAATGGAAAAGAGAGGAGATGAAAGGGCAGAAGGTACTTCTATTGTGTGAAATCCAAGAGTAGAGTGCATTATTAGGGTGGAGAGGTCTCTGGGGGTATGATAGAGATGAGTCCTATACTTAGAGAGTCAGGAGTAGTGCGTCCTGGAGAGGAAATTCTAGGGGGGGGAATTGGCTGTCAACTAACTTTCTTTTTCACTTCTGAATGTTTGGCCCTTTGTGGGGAAGCCCTCCCATTGTATCCCATCTTTCTCAAGGACAGTTTGGTCATAATTAGATTATTTGGCTTCTAATTTCATCTCTGCCACTGATTAGAATGGCAGCCTCTAGCCAGTCACTCAGATTTCTTGGTTTTCATTTCCCCCATCTATACAATGGAGCTACATTGGACCTGAAGACGCAAGACCTTGATGATCAATCAATTAACAAGCATTTATTAAGCTCCTATTATTTGTTAAGTATTGAGATAGGGTTTGGGTATCAGCTCTGCAAGTCATTTACCCTCTCTGACCTTTGGCTCTTTAGCAATAAGATAGAAATAATTATCAATATCTGCTCCTCAGATTTGCTATGAAGGTCAAGTGACATAACAGACATGTAAGTATTTTATAAACTAAAAGTTTTTTGCCAGCAGAAGGTGGGGCGATTCTTTCTTTAGGGAGCAAGACAGGCAACCACCCACGGCCCTGGTTTAGCACTATACTCCAGAAGCTCACAGTTAGACCTTAGGAGACATTGAGTCCCACCCTATATAAGTATGCAAACCTGTTGCATCTCTCCCAAGGATTCACTCAGACACTCCCAGTAACAAGAAACTCAGTGCTTTCCATGGCAGTTCTTTCCACTTAAAGTTCCTCCTCCTAAGAAACTGAAATTTCTCTCTCTGTAGTACACTGTTCCTTTGTCACAACACAGAACAGGTCTAATGCTTCTTCCTTTTGAACACCCTTAAATACTTGGAGACAAAGACAGTGTAATTGTGTCCACTCCTCTGAATCATCTCTGTTCCAGGATAAGTGTACCCAGTTCTTTCATGGGCTGTACTTCTACAAAGCTGTATCAGGATTAGAACTGGAGAATGGGCGTTGTCACTGCAGTGCCAGCTTTCAGATCTCTGTGGGGAGAGAGAGAGGGGGAGAAAGAGAGAGAGAGAGAGAGAGAGAGAGAGAGAGAGAGAGAGAGAGAGAAGGAAAGAGGGGGAGGCAGAGGGGGAGAGGGAGAGGGAAAGAGAGAGAGAGACACTCTCTTGGTAGGAGATGAAAACAGCCATAGTACCAGCAGCAGATGGAGGAGGCTTTCCAGGAGACTGACTCTAAGCAGTGCAATTTCTAGAGTCTTGGCCTTTCCTGACTTGTCTCTTAGCTTATTAAGAGAACTTATAGGGGAATGATGGGATAATGCCTGCCCATGGAAGTTCCTGGATCAATGGTGAATCACTTCTCTCACTTCTCCTCTTTTTATTTTATTGATGCCTACAGATAGTCATCACTGGTTACCAAATGTTTCTTTGAATTTTAAAATTGGCTTGAAAAGTGGTTTATTTGGATTTTAATAATGGTTCTAGATAAAGATAAATTTTATTATGTTCTGAATCAATGCTTTTGTTATACAGAGAGTGGATAAGGGGAGAAAGCAGTAAAAATTGGCTGCATTATTGTTAACTAGCTGGGAGACCACCCTCCTGGCTTGGCGATTAACACATTGCCTAGGGGCCCAGAGTATTTTATTAATTTTTATTTATAATCTATATTTTTAACCTTCCTATCATTACAGAGAAATGAAGCCACATGGAACAGTTGCCCTAGACCAGAGGTTCCCAAACTTTTCCAAATCATGGTACCCTTAATGTCTCCCATTGCTTTTTCATGGTGCTCCTAAGCTAAAAGAAATATCTAGCAGTTCCATTTACTGAGCAGTTAGGTCCAAACAACTTAATAAGTATTTATATTCTAACAACTTAATAGTTATTTGAAAAAATAACACACATCAATTGAAAGAAAAATAATATTTTATTCTGTTCTTAAATAACCACACTGTTGGGTCTCTTAGGCACTGCACAAATTCTCAGACCTTGGAATTAGATCAGATTCCACCAGCCTCATTTCCTGTTCCACGTTGATTTTCTCCAGGTACTTGTTTTTTTTTTTTTTTTTATCACAGCAACCAATGAAAGCCTAGCTTCACAAAGATATGAGGTCATCAACAAGAAAGTCTAAGTAGTACAACACCACTGCTTCCTTCAAAAATATAAAACATCCTAAGGTGCCCCTATGAGTTCACCATGGCATTCCTGGATGCCAGAAATCCCAGTTTGAGAACCTAGGCCCAAGAATACAACCCTCATGAGATAATCTCATTAGCTCCAAGCAGGCAGGTGGCCTTTTTCTATCTCCTTTGTTGGAGAGTAGAAGAGAGAGAGAAGAGATGAGGACTTTGAGGGAATCACACCCTGAGACAGCACCAGTGGGTGGAGAAAGGTATGGCCATGGAGAATCAATTCCATTCCTGGAGGCTGGGGGAAGGGAGTGAGAGTTCTTTCATTCACATGGTCCTCTTTTTATTTTTTCTTTCCTTTGCTTAAGAATTTAATTATGTTCTAATTATACCTTTTGTTTCTCTTAAACAGAATCACCTACATTATTGATTAAGCATTTTGTTATACCTATACTATAAGAATTTTTTTCATATTTTTTATTTTTAATGTTTTTGTCAATTTTTTCTTTTGCATCTTCTTTTAAAGGTGAATTTATTTCAATATTGGTTATTTTTAAAGAACATTATCAGACAGAATTCTACAAGTCAGGAAGACTCATCTTTGGGAGTTCAAATCCAGTCTCAGACACTTACTAGCTTTGTGACCCTGGGTACTTAACCCTATTTGCCTCAGTTCCACATCTGTAAAATGAATTTGAGAAGGATGGCAAACTACCACTCCAGGTTTTTTGCCAAGAAAACTCCAAATAGGGTCATGAAGAGTTGGACATGGCTGAAAAAACAACTCATCAGACATGGAATTTTCTTTTAATGTTTATTTTTCATTTTGATGGATTTTTTTCTTATTCTGCTTCCACTCATTTTTGATACATCATTTTCATTTGAAGTGCACTTTTATTTCTTGCTATGATGTTTTATTTTTTTTTCTCTTTCTCACTGAAATCAGTATTTGAAGTTTCTTTTGTTTGGAATTCTTTATGTGTGTTTCATTTGTTTTTTCTTTTGAGATTTCTATTATTTTTCTTTCAGAAATGTATTGGGGTTTTTTTAAAAACTGTCTTATTGAGAATGAGTTTATACTGTATGAAATTCTTCATAAGTATTAATGTCTATGCTTTGATGATGCCAAAGTGATCATTGTCATCTATTTGCCTCTTTGACATGTAGGTGAAAAATACCTGCGAATAGATCTTTCTCTGTGCATTTGCTGTATAGACAACTCTTTATTAACACTGCTGCTGACTTGCATTGTTATATTTCTGGCCAAAAAATTCAATCAATTAATTATTCTTTGGTTGTTGATTAAATATTGCCAATTCGTATCACTGTAGTGACCAGATAGAGTGTGTTTTGTTCAAAAATATCTCCTCCCCCACCCCCACCACCTTCAGGATTCTACTATGATACATACACCCAGGAGAGTTTCCCAGAGGATCTGCTCTCAAGCTCTTCTCTGGGTGTCAATACCTCCAGGCAATGTCAAGTCTACTGGTCATTCATACTTTACAGTTCATTGGTTGAATGAGAATGGTAGCACTGATGACTTGGGGGACAGAGGAAAAGAGCAGGGGAAATAGGAGGAGCAGAGTACCCCAAATTGGGAGGGGGGTTAAAGTCCTGCTATTCCCTGTCCTGCTGAGGTCACACCTAGGTATGGGGTCCAGTTCTGGGCACATATTTTTGTGGGGGGGAATAAATGGACTTTAATATGTAGAATCTTAAGAACGGAAAGGGATTTAAGATTATCTCTATGACATCCCCCAAATGAAATCATTTCAACATTTGAGTCAATTGAACATTTCCAGTGATGGACAGCTCATGACCTACTAAGGCAACTAAATCCATTTTTGGACAGTGTTTGAAGTTCCTCCCAGGTGCTCTGCTGTGGAGTGGGGTGCAGGATGCCCAACCTCATTGCTCTTCTAGCTTGCCTTTCCAGACTTCCACACCACGCCTACAATTTCCTCTTCCTTTCTCTTCCCACTCCTAGTCAGCTCCCTTCTGGGTGTTCTTCCCCATCAGAATTCAACCTCCTTGAGGACTTAGAGGGTCTTGATTGTTTGTGCTTGTAGCCCCAATGCTACAAGCACATGTCCTGGTACATAGTAGGTACTTCATAAATGCTTATTTCCAGACTGACAGTGCTTGGCACATAGTAAACATTTGATAAATGCTTGTTTCCTTGCCTTGTTGCCTTGGACAACATTTCCTCAAGCTAAGAGCTGCCTTCCTGTAGCTTCTAGCCACCATTGCTGTTAGTTGTGCCTTCGGGGCCATGCAGACCATATCTCATCACTCTTCTACAGGAAACTTTTCAACTTTGTGAAAACTGCTATCATTAACCCCACCCCAGCACCTCGAGAAAACAAAGCGTTGTTTTCTCTCAGGTAAAAATTCCTAGTTCTTTCAACCAAGCCCTAGGTGGCATTATGTTCAGTTCCATTTCTGTCTTGGTCATCTCAGTCTGAATAGGCTCCTTCATAGTCCTTAGAATGCAGAATTGGAACTATATAACTTAAAAGATGGGAATGTTGCACCTGGGAGAGATTATAGATCATCCCTCTACACTCTAAATGTAGTTGCCCTTAAGATTCTACCCTGACCATTCTCTTTTCATTTTTTCCCTTGATAATTTCATTTACTCCCATGACTTCCATTATCAGGATCATGCAAATGATTGCTGAATCTCCATATCTCACCAAATCTTTCTCCTGATCCTCAATTTTACTTCTCAACATCTTTCTTGGACATCTTCACCTAGTGCCTCAAAACACATAAAGCCCCAGTCACTCAAGTTCCAAACTTTGAATGGATCGTTGAATCTGTCCTCTCCATCCCTCAGCTACATCCATTCAGTTTCCAGGTCTTGTAGACTTTACCACCATCCTTATCCTATTCTCTCCATTCACATTGGGACAACTGTGTTGCCCCTGTCCTGTCACCAGTCCCCCACCTTTGTTCTCTCTCCCTCTCCAATCTTTCCTCCTCACAACTACTGAAATTTTATTCTTCAAGTACAGGTCTGAATGCATCAGTCGCCTATTATAAAACCTTCAGAGTCTCCCCTTTGCCTCTAGGATAAGATCCAAACTCTTTAGCTGATATTTAAGACCTTTCATAATCTGGCTAGAATCTTCTTTTCCAGCTTCATTTTCCATGGCTTCCAGGTCCTGATGAATACAAACAATGAATTTCATGAATTCAAACTCTATATTTCCATTGGGTTGGAATCAATTACAATGTTTTGTATATTTATAATTTCAAATAGTGAAAATTCAGCTATATGTGACCATTTTGAGGAATTCATTATTTACATTACTTGTGACCTGGCTATATTCCCCTTTGTGCACCCCATTGTCCAACCCAACTACACTATTAGCTTTGCTCTGATCCCTTTTATGAACATCCATCCTCTGTGGATTCTTGCAGGCTATCTATATCTGAAAGCACCCCTCCTTCTGGGCTTAGTTAAGACCTTACCTTCTTTCATATGGCCTTTTCTGATCTCCCCCTCCCCTTCTTCATCATTTCCTAGAGTTCTTTGGATCCCTCCTTTGTTCCCATCACCTGCTATCATACTTACCCACATGCAGACCCTTAAGATTTTGTAGGGCAGAGCTTGTGTTACTTTTCATCTCTATATCCCCAGTACCTAACACCACACCTCCCCCATAGGAGTCATTAAGACACCATGATGTAGTAGGTAGAATGCTGGACTTAAGAGGCAAGAAAGCATGGGCTTGAAGTCTTCTTCTGACACTTATTAACTGTGTGACCCTGGACACTTGGCTGGGCCTTAGATGCCCTCTCCTGGAAAATGCCCATAATAATACTTATGATGCCTGCTTCCCAGTGTTGTGAGGATCAATGAGATGATTTCTGCAAACTTTTGACACTCTAAAAATATTAGTTATCATTACAATAAAGCATTCTATCAAGAACTGATGAACTGAATATTAATATAGGATATCAGAGGTAAAGAAAGGACTTTGAAAATGGAATTCCAGACCTAGAAGGGACATTAGAACCCAAAGTGCCAGAGTTAGGAGGGATGGACCTGAGACCAAGATTATTACATCTGGGAAAAACCTTAGAGATCATCTTTTCCTCAGAGGTAAAGACTGAGACACAGATTTTCTGAAACTGACAATGCGTGAGTTTGCTCTACTTGGTCATATTTTTTTTTTTTGTTACAAGGGAGGGCATTTGTGGTTGTTGGGAAAGGGAATAAATGTTTATAGAGCACCTACTATGTGCTAAGCACTGTGACAAGTGCTTTATGAATATTATTATTAAGAGGCTAACTGTGATATAAAGAAAAAGAAAAGAGTCCTAATTATAATACAAAGAAAGGAGCAGAAGGAAGTTCAGTAAGTGCCACAAACAAGCTAAACAATCAGAATCACTGTGCTCAGTTCATTTTATCCTTAAACTATGCATCACTGAGATCCAAGGCTTTAGATGTAAGTCTCTTTGTATATGAAAATGATTGTGTTTGTTAACGTCTGTCAAGTTCAACATTTTAAAAATTAATACATAAGATAAATTTTATAACAGGCATTTTGAGAGAGAAGGAAAGAGAGGATAGGATATGAGAGAAAGAATGAAGGGAGGAAGGGAAGTAAGAAGGAAAGAAAGATAGGAGAGGGAGAGGGAGAGAGACAGAGACAGAGAGAGAGAGACAGAGAGACAGAGACAGAGACAGAGAGAGAAAGAAGAGAAGAAAAGAGAAAAGAAGAGAAGAGAAGAGAAGAGAAGAGAAGAGAAGAGAAGAGAAGAGAAGAGAAGAGAGATATCATCAAATCTTAGCATTCATATTATGGATGAAGAGATTGATGTCCAGAAAGGGGAAAGGTCTTGCCCAAAGTGACTCAGTGAGTTAGAACTGTAGAACTGAGGAATTCATTGGAAAAGCACCGGGGAAGTTACTGGAAAGCTTCAGAGTAAAGAAAGGCCGGCTGGCCTGGGAAGGACAGATCTGATTGTGTGGCTCTTCTCTCTCCCCAAAGGGTGCAGGGATGCTTCAGGCCCAGGGCTCTGGCACACATGCGAAGCCAATCTGCTTCAGTGACAGGGAGCGTGGAAGTTCATCGCCCCAAACTTTACACCCGATTGGAGGAAGATAATGGTGTTAAAGCAAAGCTGAGCCTGCGATCTTTTGCACATTGGAACCTAGATGTGATGCCATTTGCAAGGAAAGAAAGAATTTTGCCCTGGTTCCCATCAAGTAGCTCCTGAAATAGGCATGAGCAAGGCTTCTTGAATAAAATCAAGTCTCCCGTTTAATTGGCTGCCTGGCACTAGCGATGTCGCCGCAGACGCAAGCCCAGGCAGGCCCGCCCGGCCAGCGGCGCCCAGGGAGGGAGCATCTGGAGCGGCATCCTGAGCTGCGGGCTGCCCGCCTCCACGCGGGAGCCTCCGCGAGAAGCTGCTGGTGGAAATGGAAAGAATCCTGGGGAAATGTCAATCAAGTCCAACCCCCAGAGTGGGGATGGGAAAGCATTTCCCAGGGTAATGAGATATTTGATTGCGGGGCTCGCCCTGGGGGTCCTGGCCCGTGCCACTCTCCATAGGCTGGAACCTGCGAGGATTTCCTGCCGGTTGCTGGTCCTGATGCTGCTATAGAGGCTGGGGACCCTCTTCCCAGCATCTTCCAGGTACTGACTTGGAGTCTAGTGCCTCTTTTAAGGTTATAACATCTGGAAAAAAGGGTCAGACAGGGCATCTTGGAAGGTAGTACGGTTCTTACAGGCCCTGGGCCACAAGAGATCTACATTATCTGCCAGAAACCCACTTGGACCTGGGACATGTCACTATACCCTCACATCTTGGAATCTTAATTTCCCTATCTCTAAAATGAGACTGTTGGAAGTAAGGATCATCATTTTTAGCGTTGGGAAAGACCTTAGAGAAAATCTTGCTCAATCTCCCATTTTACAGATGAGGAAACTGAGGTCCAGAAGGAGGGGAAAAGTTAGTGGCAATACTAGGTCTCTGTATGTGTATGTATTTATGTCTCTCTGTCTCTCTCCCTCCCTCCTTCCCTTCTCTCTTCTCTGTCTCCTTCCCTTTCTCTTTCTCTCTTTGTCTCCTTCTTTTGCCCCTCTTCTCTCCACATATGTGTATGTATTACAAATACATGTACATACATATAAATTTGTATATGTATACATGTGTTACATAGAACTAGGTGTGCAAATATACACATATTATTATGTGCATATACATGTGTGTTCATGCATATTATGAGAGAGGACTTCTGGTGAAGAAAAAGGGGAAATTAGTGAGTAGTGATATAAATGAAAAAAAAGAACATCAAAAACTTTTTTTAATGCACAAGAGAAAACAGAAAGACATTCAGAAGAACAAATGAATGGGGTGACTGTTACCTTATTGTTACAATTCATGTACCCTTTGGAAGACCCTTTAGAACAGAAGGTCACCGTCCCTAACACCATTCTCTTCCTTCTTTTCCTTGGTTAAGTAAAATATTTCTATTTATTGATGATGGATATATTGATGATTATTTATATTTATTGATTGATATTTATTGATTTTGATTATTAGATTTATAATAATTTTTAAACCTCTAGCAGCACACTGAGAATAGGGCACCCAAATAAGATAGCCTTCCCCCAAAAACACACAGGATAGGTCCACATAATCCAGGTGTGAGAAACACACGCTCTGACCTAGAAACATCCTAGCCAGAGGCAGGGTTGCTGTCCTCTATCATAAATAGACCACATTGGTAATATTATGTCCACTTTAGGGCACCACATTTAGGGGGAAAATTTTAAATCTGCAACCCTTATAGAAAAGGGTATCTGTGATAGTGAAGAGATAAGAGTCTTACCACACAAGGATAGCTTGATGGGACTGAGGAGGCTTAACCTGTAGAAGCTGAGACTTAAGGAAAACATGAGTAATGTCAAGTGTTTGTGGAAAGTGATCAGACTTTCTGACTTCATTTGATGTGGCACAGCTAGGAAAAATAGGGGGAAATAGCAGAGAGGTAAAACCCCATTCCAGTATAAGGTGTCCCAAAAGTCGTAATGCAATTGTCAGCTTTAATATCCTGTATAAAGGGAAACATCTAACCAATGAGAGCTAACCTAAAGGGGAATGGGCCAATTTGATAGTCTCTCAATCTACACTGGACCTAGAGTCAGGAAGACCTGATTTCAAATCCAGCTTCTGACACTTACTAGCTGTGTGATCCTGGGCAAGTCACTTAACCCTGTTTGCCTCAGTTTTCTCATCTGTAAAACAAACTGGAGAAGGAAATGGCTAACCGTTCCAGAATCTTTGTCAAGAGAATCCCAAATGGGGTCACAAAGAGTCAGACATGACTGAAATGACTGAACAGCAGTGATAAAGTTCCCCATCACTGAAAATCTTCAACTGGAGACTGGATGATCGGTCTGTTATAAAAAGATTTTATGGAAGGTTATCCCTTTCTTGGATAGAAGTTGGACTACAGCCCTCTGAAGTCCCTGGCAATTCATGAATTTTGTGATTCTAGCATTTTGACTGCCCAAGTGATTTTCCTGAAGTCCAAATCTGACCATGTCATATCCATGCTAATCTCATTTAATAAAGTTCTGTGGTTCTGTTTTATTTCTAGGATCAAATAGTATCTCTTCTACTTGGCATTTGAATTTCTTTGTAACCTCCCTGTCTCTCTGGTCTTCTTATAAATAGCTCCCGTCGACATACTCCACATCTTGCTAGCCTGACCTACTCATCCTCTGTCGAAGACAACAAACATTCCAGCTCTCCATCTGCCCTCCCCATCTTTGCCTTGAAAAATCCCTGGCTTCCTTTAAGAATAACCTCAAGGGTTGTTTTGTATCAGGTGGGCTTTCCAATCTCTCCTCCTCTACCCCAGCTGCTAATTTCTTCTTCTATTAAGCTACCTGCAGTCTATGTGTATCCTATATATTAGTTACATACATGCTCTCTCTCCCCCAATATAATGTAAGCTCTCAGAGGGTAGGAATTGTTCATGTTCTGTCTTTGTTTCATTAGTACTTAGTTCAGTGACTGGCATATAGTAAGCACTTAATTGTATGCTGATTAATTGGTTGACTATGGGAGAGGGGCAACCAAAATCTCTATGGCTAGGTGAAAGTACCATCTTGGATTATGATTTCAAGAGTGGGCCATGCTTCCTGGGAGGCCTGAATCCAAGGCTGCCATAAGCAAAGCATCCTCCAACCCTCTACTTTCCTCTAGAAATGATGTTTCCCTTTGCCCCAACTTGCACCCAGGAGTGGTAAAAGAAGAAAAGGATGCAAAGAGAAATAGAAAAAAAGGTAAAATGAATTAATGTGTGAGGCCAACGACAGAAGAAAAAATTGCAAATGCTAATAAGTTGATTTGCTTTCTGATTTATGCAGTCCTAAAAGTACAGTCATAAAAAACATGTAAAACCAAGGAATAAAAGCCAGTGATTGATGAGAGTCTGGGAGTGCACCAGGGACTGCAGTGAAAGGCAGGGCAGTAAATCTGGCTGTGGAAGGCACCCTCACTACCACCCTCCCCTCCCAGGGCCCTAAGCTCCAGCTAGGGGCTTTTCATGTTCATCTACCAGTATATATATTAACACCAATGACTTCTAGGGGTTTAGGCTGGGCTGGGCTTGGCCATTTCATGTTGGCCTTATTGGGTTCACAATTTGGATGAAGAGAGAGACTACAACACAAGCAGCAACAAAATGATATGAAATGGTCATAAAATAGCAGAACTGGAATGGACCATGGATTTAAGAGCATAGAATGTCAGAGCTGGAAGGATGATGGAACACAGACTATGGTGGTGCAGTGGATAGAGCACTGGCCCAGGAGGATCTGAGTTCAAATACAGCCTCAGATAGTATGACCCTGGGCAAGTTACTTGACCCCATTTGCCTCAGTTTCCTTATCTGTAAAATGAGCTGGAGGGGGAAATGGCACACTACTCCATTATCTTTGCCAAGAAAACCTGACACAGTTGAAATAACTCAACAAAAGAGTTGAAAGGGACCACGTAATATAGAATATTGGAATGAGAAGGGCCTATAGAACACAGAACAGAGAATGTCAGAGTTGGAAAGGTCTGATGATTTCACTGGTATAGGAACCTCCTAGGTGCAGGAGCCCTCTCTATCAACAAAGGTCAACATTTTATAGGCACCTTACCATCTTAGAGAGTTGCCTAGAGAGCTAAAATGTTAAACTATTTGCCCAAGTTCACATAGCCACTGTAGGTCAGATGTGAAACATGACAGTAGGTCTTCTTGATTTCAAATAGCCTAGAATGCAGGAATATGGAATGTCAGAGCTGGAAGAGATAAAAGAACATAGAATGCCGGAGATAGAAGGTGCCTAGAACACAGAATGTCAGCACTGGAGGAGACCTTAACCAGTGAATGTCAGTCCTCAGGAGGACCCTAGAAGTCTTCTCATCTCTCAATTTACAGACTAGGAAACTGAGACCCAACAAAAGAAAGTCACTTTCTGGCTACAGAGGTTACAGAGCGAGGAAGTGGCAGAAGGAGCTAGGACTCAAACCCAGGTCTGCTAAATCCATGTTCTTGATTTTTCTCATCCTATCACATTTTTCCTTCAACAACATGACATTATCAAGAGGCCTTATAGGGAGGTTGCAGGAACTAAAGATGCTTTGCCTAGAAAAGTAAAATTTTCTTAAACATCTGAAGGCTGAAATGTGGAAGAAGATTGAGACTTCTTGGTCATGAAGGCAGAACAAGGAGACATGGGTGGAGGCTGCAAAGAGGGGAAAAATAGCAATAACTAATGATCTTGGTCATGATGGTGATGGCATTTCTATAGAGTTTAAAGGTTTTCAAAGCATCGTGCCTGAATTATCTCATTTGATTTTCAAAAAATCCTGTGAGTCAGGTGCCATTATACCTCACATTTTACAGATGGAGAAATTGAGTCAAATGGAGGTTAAGCGACTAACCAAAGATCAACGTCTGAAAATGGATTTGAGCTCATGTCTTTCTGGCTCCAAGTCCAGGGCTCTTCCTCACTGTAATATTACCCAATTGTGCTGCCTCTAGATTGAAGTTCAATATAAGAAATACTTTTCTAACAAATGGGGGAAAAAGTAGGTTCTCCAAGGGCTGCCTTGGGAGGTTATAAGCTCCCTCCCTCTGGAGATGTTTAGTCACTGAATGAATCCCCTTCCAGGGTCACTATGGAAGGGATTCCTATACTGGATAGGAGTTTAAACTAGACGATGTTTGAGATCTCTTCGAACTCTGCAATTCTGGGATTCTAAGTCCCAAATGAGTGGTACAGAAGATGCCTGCTGGGAGCTTTTGAAAGCAAGCAGGGCATGAATGATGTCTGAGATTTGTATCGAGAGATGCTTAAAGGAGAAAGTCCAAATTCTGGACTTCGAAGTCCCCAATCATCTTACCCCTAACCTTCGGCAACTGGGAGTAGATCAAGAGGAATGGAATTTCACTTGGGGGAAATCTTCTGAGACAGGATGGAGCAGGTTAAGAGAATCACAAATGGGCTTGAGCAAAGGAAGGTTTGAGTTAGGGAGCAAAGGGAGAGAAAACAAGGGAAATAGTATCTGGGTTGGATGTCAGACTGTGTTAGGACTTTCCTAGCTATTTGGGTGGAACTTTTATCTTCAGTCTATGTTCCTTCTCACTCCCTCTCCTTCCCAGCTTCACAATTTGGGCCATACTAAAGTTTGTGAGGCTGAGGATGTTTTAAGTGTTGTTTCTTCATTATCACTGCCAAGGGAAGTGGGTGGAAAGGTGTTATCAACATAGACTCCCATAGATCATGGAGGACAAAGAGTGGCCAATACCCACTGAAGGAACTCAAGTACATCAGCAGGGAAAGAAATACCTGTGATCAAGATGGTTCCAATTTCCCTCTGTTGTTGCAAAGAAGACAGGTCAAATTCAGGGAAGGCAAGGGATACGGAACCTTCAGATCCCAGGGATAAGAGACATGCATAGTAAAAAGTAAGCAAGGCAAGTCGGGCAGATGAAGGGACATTTTATTCAATTTAATTCAATAAATGTTTGTTAAGTGCCTTCTGTCTTCAAGGCACTGTGCTAAGTCCTGGAGATAAAAACAAATAAACAAAAATAAAACCTCATGGTCCCTGATTTAATGTTTTATGGTGGGATGTGGCATATACACAAAGAATCTTTCCAGTCTTGTATACACTGCACACACACACACACACACACACACACACACACACGCAGAATACCACCCTGCCTTATCCTCTGTGATTTAGACAAATTTATTCTTCTCTCTGTCCCTCCCACAAGATATTATATCTCCAGTCTCCAAGTCTTTGCAGTCTAGCCATTCCCCACAGCTGGAATTCCCTCACTGAATTTCTCCTTTCCTTTAAGATTTAGCTCGTCTTACCTTCTGGGCAAAGCCTTTCCTTATTCCATCACCTTATACATAATTATATTGTATATTTACATATTTATACATTAATATATTTGTATTTTATCATGTACTGTGTATATTGTATATTGATATGTTTGTAGTTCTCCTGTAGATAAGTCTACACATCCTTGTTGTTGCCCCCAACGGCTTAATGGCTCCTTTAGAGGAAGGATAGTTTGATTTGAAGTTGTTGTTTCTCTTTAGTGCCTGGCATGCAGCAGGTGCTTAATAAATGCTTGTTGATTGAAATAAGTAAATACAAACTCAAAGGACAGAGTGTTAGAAAGAGAAGGTGGTATCTGATCTGAACCTTGAAGGAGTATATTCAGAGATAGCGGTCCAATGGATAGAACATCTAAACTGACATCAGGAAGACAACTCCAAATCCAGCCTCAGACACTTGCTGACCTTGGGCAAGTCACTTACACTGCTTCGGTTTCTTCATCTGTAAAGTGCAATAATAATAGCACCTATCTTACAGGGTTGTTGTGAGGATAAAATGAAATCATGTCAGTAAAATGCCTAGATCAGCGTCTGGCACAAAGTGCACACTATGTGAATGCTAGCTATTATTAAACCTGGCGAACAAACATAGGGGAAGCCCAGGACTAAAGATAATCAGGTTCAAACTCTGGGGAGGAGCTATGTGAGCTGGCCACTGCTGAGATAAGGTGTGGAGTTTCAGGGTTTAGCCTACGGGGCATGAGGACTAAGGAGAAATGATGTTTCTCTTCAGAAAGTGGGAAGGCTGGCATGGCAAAGAGCATTTAAACTGGTTTCAGTTGGCCTGAGAAGGCAGTGCTAGATGCAATGACTAGAAGGGGCAGGAAGAGGAACAAACATCTCTTTTTAAAGCTACTCCGATGTGGGATGAGCTGATTCACAGGTAGTGAGCTCCCCATCACTGGAGGTCTTCAAGCAATGACTGGAAAACCAATCGACTGGGATGCCTTTGAGGGGATTCCTGCTTATGAGTAGTCTGTAGTTTCCTTTAGACCAAGAGAGCTGGTGGCAGTGGAGCCCTATGACATCTGTGCTTGTAGGTGGAGGAATCATGACCGAGCATCCCAGGATGCTGACAGACGCTTTTAGAGACTATCAAAGTGTCAGGCTTACTCTGTGTGTATCATGGGCATGCGTGTGAATGAATGCATAGGTATGAGCACGTATGTAACTATGTATGTGTGCTTGTATACCTTGGACACAGTTGTGGTGAGTGTATGCTGGTCGCATTTAAACATGTATAAGCTTAGGCAGATGTGCATGCCTGAATGTTGGTAAAGGTGTCTGAGGATGCATGTTGGTGTACATGTTTAAGTGCCCACCTGTGGACAACTGTGGGCACAGTTTAGACAAAGGTATGCACATCTGTATATTATGAACACTGCATCCATGTGCACAATTGTGTCTGAATGTATGAGCCTGTGTCTGTATATGCTTATGAATATTCATGGATGTATAATGGGTACATGAGCGAGGATGTTCAAGGACCTGCATGTTCATAGATGCATAGGAGTGGTGTGTCTGAATAATAATTATCGTAATTATTATTGATTAGATGTCATGCTACGTAATACATAAAATATCAATGTGATTTTATAAATAACCATATTTATAAAATATCTCTATAAATCATCAATCTTATATTTAAATTTAATTCTATCTACAATTTGTTATAATTATGAATTGTTATTAAATGATGTGTAATTATAGTTACATGTATAGTATTAATATAGTATATTATTACTACTAGTATTTATATAGTGCCTACTACATGCCAGGAGCTTTACAAACATTTCATTTGATCCTCATAACAACCTTGGAAAGTAGGAGTTGCTATTATTATCCCCATGTTACAGTTAAGAAAACCGAGACAAACCAAGGTTAAGTGATTGCCCTATGGAGGTAAATGCATCTCTGTTCATGAATACATGGGGTGTACATACACACACAGACATATAAACACACACATATATACCACAGCACACACACATATGTATGCATAGATATGTATATATCTGAATGTATAAATGTTCAAGAATTCCTGAGTCTTCACTTCTGTTTCAATGTATATGTGTGTGTGAGTGCGTGTGTGTGTGTGTGCGCGTGAGTAGGTGGCAGTGAATGTTCAGTTGTGGGTGTGAATGGATGTACAGATTTGCCTGTATGTGTTTGCATATGAGTGTATGTGTATGTGCGTATGGAAGTTCAGTCCAGCCCTGGAAGTCTCACCATGGTGACCTCTCCAAAATGGAACCCGCCAACTAAATCTGCCCCAGTTCACAAATCTCCCTTCCTGCCAGCGCCCATGTGTGGCTCCTACTGCCCCGTTGCTACTGATATTCTCCCAGGAATTTTTTTCTCTTCCGTAGCAGGGATGATGTCTGCATTGTCTCACACATGCCTTAATCGCTTTTCCAAGGAAAATATAACACATGAGCTACTGTACATGGGCATGTTACTCATCTCTGTTAATTAGATGCTAATTAATGACTCACTAGCTTTAATCATATCAATCTGGTAATACTATTTATGCCACACAGAATAATGATCTACTTTACAAGAAATCAACATGGCGCATGTTGACACAGGAAGGCATCCAGCCATAATTCACTCTGGGTAAATATTCTCCACCCAGACTTGGATTCGGCACAATTTCCCAGAAATGCAGAATGTCAGTGCCACAAGGGACCTCAGAGATCATTGTGTTCAATCCACTCATTTTACAAATGGGACAACTGAGTCCCGGAGAGTGAAGAATGACTTCCATAAGTAAAGAAATAAAACCAGGACCTCAAAATATCTCCCCTGCCTTCAAATATAGCCAAAATGATATTTAGGATAAGAGGGACCAAATTCACATTCTTGGGATGCCCAGACACAGGATGTGTGATGGAGTCATAGAGAGATTTTTGCCTCTGAGTTGGCAGGAACAGAGTCTGGTCTCTATGTCAGGAAGAATGGCACCAGGAAAGAGGAGGATTTTCTCCAGTCTCAGTCAGGGAAGTCACAAGGTTCCACTGAGTATCAGATGCTCCAAGATCTTCACCAATTTGCTTCCCTTCTTTCTGCATGGATCCATTCCTTTCCCCAGACACTGGGGAAAGTGCCCAGGGCTGGGAGTCTGTGGCCTTCACCTGGTTCTGTTGTGATTGTGATTTTTATTGGTGCACTTTGTTTTTTACTTCACAGTCAATTCCAAATATAGTCCCCTCCCCCCGCCCCACACTGTGACTGTTCCAATGTTACAAAAGTTTTAAAAGTTCAGCAAAAGCAACTAGCACACTGACTTCATCCCACAGTATAGGCAACATTCCATGCCCATGGTCTCCCAACTTTGCAGTGAAAGGAGGGAGTTGCATTTCCTCAGCTCTGCAGCCAAGTTTGGTCAATATAATTTCATAGTGCTCAGTTTCATTTTATTTTTCTGTTCATTTATATTATACTCACAATGTATATTGTTTTCCTGTCATTGATTATTTCATTCCGCATCTGTTCATATAAATGTTATATTTCTCTAAATTCTTCCTATTTGTCATTTTTGTACGGTGAATTTACACCTGTGTGTCACAGTTTGTTTTTTGTCATCGTTTAGCTGTTTTCAATTCAGTTCAGTACTGTGTCCCACTCTTTGTGACTCCTTTTGGAGTTTTCTTTGCATAGATACTAGAGTGGTTTGACATTTATTTCTCCAATTTGTTTTACAGATGAGGAAATTGAGGCAAACAGAGTTAAGTGACTTGCCCATCGTCACACAACTAATAAGAACCTGGCTTTGAACACAGATATTCCTGAGTCCAGGCACAGTGTGCTATCCACTGTGCCCCTATAGTCTGTTTAACTATTCCCCAATCCATACACCTCTACTTTGTCTCCAGTTCTTTGCTATGAGAGAGACAGAGAGAATAAGACAGAGAGACATTGAGAGAGAGACAAACAGTCAGAAGGAGAGGGAGAAGAAGAAGGAGAGAGAGTGCCTGTGTGCGTGTGCTTCTGTGAATGTTTTGGTAGAGATGGGACTTCTCTTTTTATTTTTGACCTTATTGAAGGATTTGCTTAGTAGTGGGATCTTTTGGGTCAAAGAATGAACCTGGCTTCTAATTTTTGTTTTATTAACTAAATCACCCTACGTCCTTAGGTAAGTTATTTTCCCATTCTGGACCTCAGTTTTTTCTACTGTCTAATGAAGGAATTCAAATCAGGCTTCTGACACATATAGGCTGTGTGACTTGAGGGAAGGTAGCTCCCCTTCAATGCCTTCGGCAACTAAAACCGGACATTGTGGAGAAATGTCAACCTGCTTTGGAAGAGACAGTTCCTCATTAAGAATTCTTTAAACAAATCACAGATGTGGCCCAAAAAATACACAAGGAGACAGAGAGAGAGACAGAGATAGATCAAAAGATAAATGATAGATCAATAGATAGATAGATGATATATGATAGATGTTCAGATACATAACTAGATATATAGATGGTAGATAGATAGATAGATAGATAGATAGATAGATAGATAGATAGATAGATAGATAGATAGATAGATAGATAGATAGATGGACGGATGGACGGACGGACGGACGGACGGACGGATGGATGGATGGATGGATGGATGGATGGGTGGATGGGTGGATGGATGGGTGGATGGATGGATGGATGGATGGATGGATGGATGGGTGGATGGATGGATGGATAGATAGATTTTCCCTCCTAAATTGTTTATGCCTCAGTCTTTTTCTCTTCTGCTTATTCTATGACAGGTTTTATTTAAAGCTTCATTTTTCTTGCTTACCATTTTGTAGGTACAATCTTTGCTCCTATAAATGAGCAAATATATATATTGATGGAGAAATAAAAATGATCAATATATATGAAAAATATTTTAGTAAAAAATATGAACATGTTAGACTAGATAATATGTAACTTAATCTCATCCAATAAGCATTTTAAGTAACCATTCACATGCAACAGTAGAGAGACGTTCCATATTGGGAGATGGAGTCACCTCCCCACTCTCCCGTACCAAACTTCCCTCATGTGTACAAAGCTCTGTGCTAGGTATGAGAGATACAAATCACAATGAAAATCAATCCTTCTCCTCAAGGAGCTTATAATCTCCTGGGAAGATATTCTTGACTCAGGGAGAACTAGAGTAAACTCCATTTTGGACACATTAATACTTATTCTGTGCCCTTCTTCCACCCCACTGCACCATGTCTTCTCTGTTCCAGGTTGAATATCCCCAGTTCCTTCACCTTTCCTATGGCATGAACTCAAGGCTTCATAATTCTGGACTGAGACCAGAATTTATTATTGGATCTTTTCTTGGGCGGTGTGTGTCTTGAACTTCATGGTACCAGAAATTCTATTACTCCTACGTAATACCTGATCTCTGTGGAATTTTGTTCAGTGGATGTATGTAAGGTGTTTCCTCATTCTCTTTTCTTTGATTGAAGTGGATGTCACAGGTCCTAAACTGGAATACAATCTTTACCCCCTACTGCCTGCATGAACCTATGCAGATCACTTAAGCTCTATGAATTTCATTTTCCTCACCTATAAAGTGAAGTGGATATGTGAAATGACTTCCAAGGTTCATTCTAGCTCTAGCTCTACGATTCTCACATATTATAACTTTTCATTAGATTTGTAGACTCTAGACAAACATATTCTTAAGAACCCACATTAAGTGTACTCCATGCCTGTTATTATGTTTTAAGATGTAGTCCAGAAATTCAAATCCTATTTTCAGACCTCAACTTCCCATCCTTGCTTTCCTTCACTTCCCAAAAGTACTTTTCTCATTTGAATCCCTTGCTTTGTTGGGCAACAGGGATGAAAGCACATCCTAAGTCCATAAAGCTTTAAATTTCTTTTCCAATGCTCTGTAATATTTAGCATTGTTTTCTAGTTTCCTTCTGAGAGTATCGTTTATGCCCAACTGAAGCATTTTGACAAGTTTGAGGAAGGTTTCTTTCATGTCTTGGAAAACATCATACCTTGGAACACATCATACCTGCAAATATCTGTTGCATAATCCATAATTGGGGAATCACCAATGACCACTACTCACCTCTTCTCTCTCTTCAGTGAGTATTCTCTTTCCTGATGGCACTTATGAGTTGGAGTTGGAGTAAGAAACAATTAAAACGAACAATATAGAGAAGCTTGGGAGATGAACTGATACAGAATAAAGCAAGTTGAATCAGGAAAACAATATAGAGAATGACTGTTGCTTTGTTCACTTGTGTCTGATTTCTGTGACTCATGGGCCATATTATACATGGTCATTTCTCAGCAATGATACTGGAATGGTTTGCCATTCCCTTCTCCAGCTCATCTTATAAGTGAGGAAACTGAGACAAACGTAGTTTAAGTGACTTGCCCAGTGTCACAATCTAGTTAAGTGTCTGAGGCTGGATTTGAACTCAGGTCTTCCTGGTGCCAGGCCAAACATTCTATCCACAGAACTGCCTTTCTGCCTCCTGTAATCAAAGGCAATAATTACAACACTGTAAATGAAAAGAACAAAAATACTAAACTGAATGCTGTATAAGCCAAAATCCAGAGAAGAATCAGACAATGCACCTCCCTCCTTCCTTTCTTGGCTCAGGTTGAGGATGAGTAACATATAATACTCAAGACTTGGCTGATGTGTTAATAACTTTACTCATCTTTTCTGGATTATTTGTTATAAGAGAGGATTCACTGGAGGTTAAGGAGGTGGGTAGACATATATTCAGAAATTGAGATGATTACAAAACAAAGACATTAATAAGATTTTGATTAATTCTATGGGAGAACAGAAAGCACTGGATTTATAGTCTGAAGACATGAGTTCAATTCTTTGTCCTGGAATTTATTACCTAATTAAACATAGAGAAATTTGCTCCTCCTTTCTGGGTCTCTGGTTCTTTTACCAACAAATAAGGGAATGGGTCTTGATGATCTCTGGTACTAAGTCTGTGATGCTATGATTCTTACTATGCCCCCTCCCTATTCTCTTTCCATTGTGCCATGCTATGATTTTCTCAATATCTTTTCTATGTTCTAAGATCCCTCCCAGCTCTAATATTCCAGTATACAACGAGCTAAGGCAGCAGAAATGTCAGCTAACTAGTTGCCTTGTCATAGTAGAAGAGCTTCCATAGCTCAATGAAACTGAGCTATGCCATACATGGTTATGAAAGATGGACAGGTTATAGTAGAGAGTTCTGACAAAACGTGATCCACTGGAGAAGGAAATGGCAAGTCACTCCAGTATCTTTGCAAAGAAAACCCCATGGGTGGTATTAAAAATGATTACTATGACACCAGAAGATGAGCCCCTTGGGTCAGAAGGTGTCCAACACATTACTGGAGAAGGGCAGAGAACAGCTATAAATAGTTCCAGAAAGAATGAAGCAGCTGGACCAAAGCTGAAAGGTAGCTCAGCTGTGGATGTGTCTGGTGATGAAAGGAATGTTCAGCACTGTAAAGATCAATATCATATAAGAACTTGGATTGTAAGATCTATGAACCAAGATAATAAGCCGGATGTGGATGAACAGGAGATGCAAAGATTACACATCGACATCTTGGGTGTCAATGGACTTAAATGAATGGGAATGCTAATTCACGTGGTTATTACATTTACTACTGTGGACAAGAATCCCTTAGAAGAAATAGAGTAGCTCTCATAGCCAATAAAAGAGTGAGAAAAGCAGGACTGGGGTATAATCTCACAAAGGACAGAACGATGTCTGTTCAAATCCAAGACAAACCATTCAACATCATGGTAATACAAGTCTATGCTCCAACCACTGATGCCAAAGAGCCAAAGTTGATAGGTTCTATGAAGACCTATGACATCTTCTAGAAATAGCACCATAAAAAGATGTCACATTTATCGTAGGGGATTTGAATGCTAAAGTGAGAAAATCAAAAGACAACTGGAATGAACAGGCAAGTTTGTCCTTGGAGTACAAAATGAAGCAGGGCAGAGAGAATAGAGTTTTATTATGATTAATCATTTGTTATAGCAAACACTCTTTCTGACAACCCAAAATAAAATTCTATACAAGGACATCACCTAATGGTCAATACTGAAATAAGATTGATTATATTCTTTGCAGCCAAAGGTGGAGAAGTTCTAAATAGTCAGTCACAACAAGACCCGGAACTGACTGGTTCAGACCATGAGTTTCTTATTGTAAAATTCAGACTTAAATTGAAGACAGTGGGAAAATTATCAGCCTGTATTATTATTTTTATTTTTAATCCTCCATTTTCAAACAAGACTAATGACATCAAAGTGTCATATATTGACCTGTGCATGAGTTGGACTTAAGCGTGGCAGTCTTGTGCAGAGTTGTCAGCCTGACTCTCTCTTCCAAAATCATCAAAGTCCAGTGGCAATACAAAAGTCAAGATGATTAGAGATGGCCCAAGATGCAGTGGTAGAGCTTGGTGATTCCAAGGCTCTCTTTCCGAGATATATGCCTCACTGGCTCATCTCACCTTTTATAAACTTTGCATTGACTTGTACTTTTACGTATTGTATCTCCTTCATAGAGGGTAGGTAAGTGACACAATAGATAAAGAGCTGGGCTTGGAGTTGGGAAGAAATGAGTTCAAATCCAGCCTCAGACAGTTACTATGAGAATATAGATGTGACTTAAACAATGCCCCTTTAGAACATCAAATGGAAGAGAAGAATAGATTTAAAAGATTAGATCTGGGGGTTGCTAGATGGAGCAGTGAATAGAGTACTAGCCCTGGAGTCAGGAGGACCTGAGTTCAAATCCAACCTCAGATACTTGACACTTACTAGCTACATGACCCTGGACAAGTCACTTAATTCCAATTGCCTTGCCTACTCCCTCCAAAAAAAAAATTAGATCTGGCAGATAGAGTGCCTGAAGAACTTTGGACAGGGATTCAAAATAATTGCACAGAAGGCAGTAACAAAAACATTGAAGAGCAGGGAAGCAAAATGACTGACTGATTAAGCTTTTTACAAATAGCTGTGCAAAGTAGGAAAGAGAAAGGGAAAGAAGACCACACAGCATAGAACGTCATAGAATAACAAAGAGTAGCAAAGGTTTCTTATATGAAAAATAGAAGAAAACAATAAAATGGAAAAGTCAAGAGATCTCTTGAAGAAAAGCAGAGTTATCAAAAGAAAGTCTCATGCAAAAATGGATGTGATAAAAGAAAAAAATGGTTGGGACTTAACAGAAGCAAGAAAGATTAGAACACACAGAACTATACAGGAAAGATTTTAACACCACTGATAACCATGAAGGCATGGTTACTGATCTAGAGCCAGACATACTAAAGAATTAAATCTAGTGGGCCTTAGGAAGTATTGCTAACAATAAGACTAGTGGAGGTGACAGAATTCTAGCTGAGCTATCTAAAATTCTAAAACATAATGCTGTTAAAGTACTGCACTCAATGTGCATGCAAATTTGGAAAACTCAGTAGTGGTTACTGGATCAGAAAAGAGCAGTTTATGTCCCAATCCTGAAATATGACAATGCCAAAGAACATTCAAGTTACTGAACAATTGTGCTCATTTCACATGTCAGTAAGGTTATGCTTCAAATTTTGAAAGTTAGGTTTCAATAATGTGCAAACTAAGAATTACCAGAAGAACAGGCTGGTTTTCAAAGAAGCAGAGGAACTAGAAACCAAATTGCCAACATTTGCCAGATTATGAAAAAAAAGCTAGGGAGTTTCAGAAAACACTTCTACTTCTACTACACTAAAGCCTTTGATTATGTGGATCACAGCAAAATGTGGCAAGTCCTCAAAGAGATGGGAGTACCAGATCATCTTACTAAGGAACTCCTAAGGAACTTGTATGCTAGCCAAGAAGCAACATTTAGAATTGAACATGGAACAACTGATTAGTCTAAGTTTGTATATTGTCACCTTATTCATTCAACTTATATGCAGAACACATGCCAAATGCCAGACTGGATGAATCAAAAGCTGGAATTAAGGTTGCCAGGAGAAATATTAACAATCTTACATATGCAAATGATACCACTCTGATGACAGAAACTGAAGAGGAATTAAGAAACCTCTTGATGAAGGAGAAAGAAGAGTGGGTAAAAGATAACTTAAAGCTTAACATAAAAAAAATAAGATCTTGCAACTGATCACATCTCTTCCTGGGAAGTAGAGGGAGAAGAAATGGAAGCAGTGCCAGATTTTATATTCTTGGGCTCAAGGATCACTGCAGACAGTGACTGCAATCATAAAATTATAAGATGCTTGCTCCTTAGGAGGAAAGTTATGGCAAATCTGGACAGCATACTAAAAAGTAGAGACGTTACTTTGCCAACAAAGGTTTATATCGTCCACTCTGTGATTTTTTCTAGTACAATATGACTGTGAGAACTGGACTTTAAAGAAAGTCAAATGCTCCAGAATCAGCTGTTTGAAATTGTGGTGCTGGAGAAGACTTTTGAGAATCCCTTGGATAGCAAGGAGATTCGATTTAATTGACTGATTTGTCAATACTTAAATAAATTAATTCAGGCTATTCAGTGAATGGTCAAAGACCGAAGTTGAAGCTTAAATACTTAAAAAGTGAGTAGACAGGACTTGTTGGAAAAGACTCTGACATTAGGTTAGATTGAAGGCAAAAGGAGATGGGAATGGCAGAAAATGAGATGAATAGTGTCATGAAAGCAATGAACATGAGTTTGGATAGACTTTGGGAGATAGTAGAGGATAGAAAAATTGACATGCTATGGTCCATGGAGTCATGAAGAGTCCAAATGACTCTGAATGAATGAATGAAAAGGCAAAAGAATTAAAGAAACCATGCTAGTGACCAATAATTTGCTATTTTTGCTAAGCTAGAAGATTTGGGAAAAAAGTATACCTGTCATGGTCTTATCATTCAAAAACTATGAACTCCCTGAGAGCAAAGATCTTGTCTTATCTGCAATAATCACAAAGCACATTGCTTTGAACATGGTAGGTACTTTAAAAATATTTGTGGAACTGGATTTGAAACTGGAACCCCGGAGCATTTCTTGGTCAGGGATCCCAACTAATTCATTTGGTTACATGCAATAACAAACAACATATCTCCCTCCAAGGTGCTGCAGTGGGCTTCCTGCTACTCTAGGAGTTTGAAGACTTGATTCTTAATCATAGCTAAGCCACTAATTCCACTTATGACTTTGAACAAGCCATTTCCACTCTTGGGGTCTCATTTTCCATCCCTTTGAAATCAGGAGATTGAACTAGAAATGGTCTACAGACCCTTTACATTCTAATGACATGTAATTGAATTGTAAACACAAAGCTTTATAATAATTGCTCAGGTTTCTATAAGGTCTGCAAATCACTTTCCCATCCCCCTACAAGGCAAGGAGTGAAAATACTGTTCTCATTTTGCAGGGGGGTTATTGAGGAAGGAACCGTTTTCTCCATGGTCACACATGGGGGAAGAGGCAGATCTGTGGTTTGAATTCAAGATCTAGGATCATAGATTTAGAGTTGGAGACATTAGACATGCTCCTCCAAGCATCTCGTTTTGTAGATGAGAACCTGAGATGTGGAGAAGTTGTGACTTGTCTTAAAGTCTCATAGATTGTTAGCAGAGCTGGGATTTGGACTCAGGTGCTCAAATCAAAAGCTTACATTCTTTCCACTATTCTACACTGACTCCAGGTCTCCTGACTCTAAGTCCAATCATTTTCTCTGTTAAAATGAGCTATATCTTGCATCCATTACAAATTGCAAATAGATACACAGGAGCAGAAATTTCTGACATTGGGTTCATCAAGTCATCCTGATGAATATCTGGTCACTGGATCCAGATGACTCAGGAGGAGAAAGTGAGGCTGGTGACCTTGAACAGCCCTCACTCACTCAAAACAAAGTCAAGTTCAAGTCATTCATCATTTCTCTGATGTCATGGTCTTCTTTGAAAGTGAAGGACAAACACAACAACAACAACAACCTTTCAGGTACAATTAAAAACACAACAGAAAAAAATAGTTTTATATACATATATACATACATACATATATATGTATGTTTGTCTATGTTTGTATGTGTATTAATAACCCAAAAGAGGACATGCAAAACTTGACCCAAGCACAATAGATCTTGCAATAGATGGTAAGACAAGTGAGTTATGCCAATCCAGTATCTACATTCCACACAATTTGACCATGGTTAAAGAGTATTTATATTCTGATGCAGATAAAATTGAACATGTCAACACTAATGCATTTTCCGAGGCAAATCACTACTTTCACCATCATTTCCATGGAAAATTTGTGTGTACATGCAGTAATAGACACATTTATAACATCAAGAGGATTCAATTTTCTTTTCAATCATGCTACAGTATGAATAGCTTTTCCAATTGAATTTAACAATGAGCCGCGTTACCCATCTAAAGGATGGGCCACTCTGTCTTGCTCTTAAGAAAGTGCGTCAAACAATGTCTCCTGCTTCACACAATGGTCCCACTGAAATTGAGCTCTTCTAGAAGTTTATTTCTTATTTGCTAACATTCATGAAATGTCCCTTTTTATTTAAGGTTGCTGAGTGACCCTTCTGGCTCCCAGTCCAAGTCTCTTTCTGTTCTTTCTCTCTGCTTCTCATTTATAAGCCATGCAACCAGGACCAAGCCATGCAAGGTTCCTGACTTTCAGGTAGTGACCTAAGATGAAAGATGTGGGTGGGTTGTGATTCATGTGCATGGAAGGTGCATTTTCCCAAGGCATTGATCTGCCCACATTCCTCTGCTACTCTTGGGTTTCCCTATGCCTGTAGGATTCTCTATGAATGTCTCTGTTTCACATTTAAAGGTCTTCACAACATGAACCTTACCTACTTTTCTAGCCTCATTAGACATTAATATTCTTCCCACATTCTGAGGTGAAAATTGGCTTTCTTACTGCTTTGCATATGTAAGATGCCATCTTTCATCTCCATGCTTTTGCACTGGCTGTTCCCCACGCCTGGAATGTCCTCCCTCCTCACCTCTGCCTCTTAGCTTTAGAATTCAGCTCAAGTGCTGCCTTTAATAAGGACCTTTTCTGAATCCACTAGGTACTACTGTTCCACCCCACCCCACTCCAAGTACCTTTTATGAGTTTTGTGAATATTTTGTATACATCTACATCTACCTTTCCCAACAGAAAATAGAATGTGAGCTTCTTCAAAGCCTGGACTATTTTGGATACATGGTTTCTGGTGCCTATAGTACAGTGTATGGCATAAAACAGGCACCTAAGAAATGCTTATTGAGTAATTGATTGATTTTCACACTGGATTTGCCACACTGGAAATTCAAAATAGATGGAACCAAAAGTCCCTGATGTAATGATATGTGGCTCAGATCAGTATCGATTCCAAACCCTGGCTATATATGAGAAAGTGTGTGTATGTGTGTGTGTGTGTGTGTGTGTGTGGTTGTATACACATGTATTCATGAGTAGTTGTGGGAAGACAGGAACGATCGTTAAGTTTATTTAATCCAAAAACATGGGGAAAGAGTAACTCTCATTAAAGTTGTAAATAGGATAAGGTAATCAGAGTTTTGTCCAAGGGCAAAATTTAGAAGGCACCAGTAGCACAAATTCAGAATATACTTCCTCTTCCTGATGTCTACATGTACTCAGCCTCTAGCTCAGCCCACCTTCTGCCTACCCAAGAGTGTCTAATCCATCAGTAGGCAGTGTAAAACCTTTGTGTGGAATGGAAGTTCAACAGTACAATAAGCAGTGTATCAAGCACCGTTTTTATGCAAAGAAACTTGCCAGACACTGGGGAAGTCATAAAGTTTCTCTAAGACAGAGTTTTCTCCTCATGCAGTTTACTATCTAGTAGGGACATAAGACTCCAACATAGATTGAACAGACTCCAACACTGAGTAAGTGTTTTAGGAATTTAAAAACTGGAGTTCTATGTAAGATCTAAGAGGCAAGGTTATTGCCACCTAAGGTAAGGAGGGAAGGCTTCATGGAAGAGGTGATGATTGAATTGAGTTTTAAATAGAACAGCCCCAGGAAATGCACAGAGGTATAAGAGTACAGGGCATTTTCAGAACACAGGTTGTTTTGTTTTATTTTGTTTTCTAGTTTGACTGGAGCAGAGAGAGCACAAAGAGGAAGCATGAGATAAGATGGGTAAATTAGGCATTGATCATTACTGGTCCCAGAAAATTGATGATGATCCATGCCAGCAATTCTCACACTTTTTAGTCTTAAAACTCCTCTATATTCTTCAAAAAGCATTGAGAACCCCAAAGAGTTTTTGCTTATGAGGGTTATATCTATGGTTATTTACCATGGTAAAAATAAAAATATTTTATGCTGATGGTAACTGACTTCACAGAACCCTTGAAAGGATTGCAGGGACCACCAGAGTTCCCAGGCCACTCCTTGAGAATCCCTGATCTGTATTCTCCACCTCCTGAGGGAGAGGTGATGAATTCAAGATGGAGAATGAGATGTTAGTTTTCAACAATCCTCACAGAGTGGGAAAGTCAAGGACTTGAGCCCAAGTCTTCTGGTTTCAGACTCAATGCTCTTTCCCGTGTGATGATCCAGTCCCATCCAATACTGTCTGTTTCTGTGTCCTATCTCCTAATGTCACTGCTAGTTCTAGTTCAGGCCAATTCAGTTTGGCAAACTTTTTTTTACCTCTGTACAAGGTATTGTACTTGAACTGGGGATACAAAAACAAAATAATCCCTGTCCTCAAAAAGCTCACATTCTATACTTCCTGTTTTGTATTTAAAGAATATAGGGGATAGGAAGCTATACCTATGATTTCATAGATATAGGGAACTCCCTGTAAGGAAATTCCTTTTGCTAATGCTGGTCAGTGCCTTCTTTAAGTCTTAAACAGTTGCCTGGAGCACTTGGTCAAATGGTCTTGATCAAGTGACTTGTCCAGGGTCCCATAGCCAATGACCCAACTAATTATGTTAGAGGTACAATTTGAACCCAGGTCTTTTTGGGCAACTCTATTTACTGTGTGGCTCTCTCTCTCCCTCTCTCTCTCTCCCTCTCTCTCTCTGTCTCTCTCTCTCTCTCTCTCTCTCTCTCTCTCTCTCTCTCTCTCTCTCTCTGTCTCTGTCTGTCTGTCTCTCTCTCCCTCAGACCATAGAACTAACGATATTAATAGCCATTTCCCTCCCAATAAGCATTAACATATACATAAAGCCCAGTAATGCAAGACAGCCAGAGATACACACACAAACAAGCATGTGCATAAACATGCACATACACAAACCAGGAATATTGCATGTCCACCCACAGACATGCACAGCCAGACAAAGAGAGATACACAAAAGACACATTCCCACAAAAGACACACAGACACACAGTCACATATCCGTGCTATCCCTGCTCGATCTGCCTTATTTATTCTGCTGCATTTTTTTCTATTAATTCCAGTTCATTTCTCTGCTGGAAGAACAAGTTGAGCTTTGCATGTTTAAATAATTGTATATGTGATGCCTCTTTCTGTCAGGGCCCCACTCACCACCTCTCCCAATCAACCTAGAAATCCTCAATGTCCTTTTCCTGCTTCCCAGGGGGGAGATAGATGTGAGCATGAGATGAGATGAAAAGCTTAGCAAGAGAGGGAGTTTCTGTTTCTTCATATTCCTTAGAATTACAGGATCTGCTTTCCATTTCCACTTAAACCAAAGTTTGTCTGGGGGCAATTGTCATCTCCAGACCAGACCAGGGTCTCCCATCCAGCCAGAATGTTGGACCAGACCTTATGTTTTCAGCCTCTCTAGAGGTCAGGCCCACTGAAAGCGAATGTAAGCAGGAGACTTTGGGGACATGAAGTGAGACATCAGTGATCTGGACTCCTCACTAAACCTAGTCTAAGGGGGAGTGCGATCCATCACTATCTTGAAGTATTTAAAGGTTTCTCATGGGGAAGATGGATATCTTATATCAACTCTGCTTGATTGTGGGGGGCATAACTAGGATCAATGGGTAAAAGTTACAAGGGGTAATAGTAACGGGGAAAATATGAGTTCAAATCCTGCCTCAAGGATTTACTATCAGTCTCTGGGGAAATTACAATTTTTTTCAGCCTCAGTTTCCTCACCCATAAAATAGGGATAGTAATAGCATCTACCTCACAGAAATGCAGCAAGGATCAATGAGATGTCATCAGCAAAGTGATCTGTAAAGCTTAGAGTGCCATGTCGATGTAATGATGATGGTAGAGCCATCTAAAATTAGATGAATGGAATACCTCCTTTAGGAATGAGCTCTTTACCACTGGGAGTCTTCAAGCAAAGGCTTGCTGATACCGGTATCCCTGAGGATTCCTGCTCGGGATTTGATTTTATGACCTCTGTGGTCCCTTCCAGCTGTGATCATCCCTTACCTCTGGTCCTATACTCTCTCCCATGCAAATACCCATTTGGTGGCTGGATTCTGCCTTCTTCCTAAGCCTTTTCTCACCTCCTGAAGGGGAAGGGTGGGCATGAACTTGCAGCACTGTCCTATTACTACAACATAGCTTTCTTATTCCCTGAGGGCACAGAAACTCTGCCATTTATAGAGGAAGGGGAAAGCAGGTACAGAAAAATCTCAGAATGCTGCCAGGCACAGTGACCTCCTCAATCCTACAAACCTAAAGCATATTGATTGGCCAAAGTGCCTGTTCCATACCTTCCCAACAAGGCTATCCCCCTTGTCTTCTGTGATTTCCACTATCTAGACCTCATGCTGGGAAGGACAACTCCCAGTCATGGGCCAATGAGAAAGGCAAGATTTTGTGAGTTCCCTAATACGGAGAGAATATGGGATGCATAGGGGAGACTCAAAAATTTCTATTTGGGTACAAAAACCTATCTTCACAAAATAAATTGCCAAAGCAACTTTTAAAGACAAATTTAGTTAGGGGACACAAATACAGGATTCCATGCCAGGGAAGCAGTGAGTTAGAGATCCCAGGACACTGTCGCTTGTAGCTGGCGACTCCTGGACACTGGAGGTGACTGTAGGAGTACAGCAATCAAAGGGAGGAAATGTTATTTCATCGCTTTGGATTTTTTTCTAATTATTCTTGCAAATTAGACACTAAACTCAGTTGTTTCTACTTATTAGAAGGTGAACTCCTTGAGGGCAGGAGAATGGTTTTGCCTGTCTCTTTGTAGCCCCAGAACTTAACACAGTGCCAGGAACATAGTACATACTTCATAAAAAGTGCTTCAGCTGACTGACTGATTCCCCTGCTTAATGTGTGCATGCACTGAGCTGCATTGGTATCCTGGGGCTAAGTCTAGTAACTGGGAGGGGCAAGTAGGAGGGAAGAAATATTTATAATGTACCTACTACGGACCAGGAACTATACTAAGTGTTTCACTCAGTTCTGATCCTCATAATAACCCTGGGAGGTAGCTGATATTATTATCACCACTTTACAATTGAGGAAACTGAGGAAGATAGAGGTTAAATAATATGCCCAGAGTAGGTATCTGAGGCCAGATCCCATATCTCGTGCTATATTCACTTAACTGCTAGTGGAGAAAAGAGCATTGATCAGGGTTCACGTTATGACTGTAATACTTGCTGGCTGGGAGACTTTGGGTAAGTCACAAGCATCACCCTCAAAGGTTCTGTTTTCTCTTTTGGCAAAGGAGGATAATTACAACTGTGTTACTTTCTTGAGGGGATTATTGTGAGGGAAGCCTATTAGAGTTCCAGAAGCAGAATCATATAGTCATTATCATCATGGAGACTTTGTGAACCAGAGATTGGAGGCCCTTTGATGGAGTTTAACAAAAGGAAATAGAGGGATATACAATGATCCATTGCAGCCCTGCACTGGCATCTCTCCTCCCTCTAATAGACATTTGTTCTAGTTGGAACTGTCTCTAAGGTCTGTTCTTGGCCTCCCTTGGGTGTGCTTTTCTTTATAAGCTGTGGGAGGTCAAGTAGCCAGGTCACTTGGCCATGACCACAGGCTCAACCACTAAGCCTGAAAGTTTAATCATCTCTAGTTTCTCAATTAGCATAGACATATAATATGCAAACATCTTCCCCACATATTAGCCCCCCAGGGTACAGTAATGGGGGGCACTCAATTACAACGTATCAGGCAATTTAATAGGCTAATTGGGAATTAGGGGTACTCAGGAGTTGGGTAAAGCACAAGATCTAAATTTAGATGGGTTGTAAGAACTCATTCTCTCTCCCTCTCCCTCCCTCCCTCCTTTCTTTCCTCCTTCCGTTTCCCTCCCCCTCTTTTTCTCTCTATGTCTGTCTCTCTGTGCTTCTGTCTCTGTTTTTCTGTCTCTGTCTCTCTGCTTCTGTGTCTCTGTCTCTCTCCCTGTCTCTCCTCCCCTCTGTCTGTTGCTCCCCTCTCTGTCTGTCTCTCCCCCCATCTGTTTTTCTCTGTCTCTTTGTCTCTGTCTCTCTCCTGTGTGTGTTTTTCTCTCATCTCCTCCCTCCCCACACAAACCCAGTTTTCACTGTCTCTGGCCAGACCATGCTGCACTCTATCTTCCTTCCAAACCCTTATGTGCACTCACCCCACCCTTTCCTTCTTCTTCCTCTATGAACAGTAATCAAACCAACCTTAGCATCCCTACAAGCAGTGAGTCAATTCATTAACTACCTACCCTCTAACTTGGCTGGCCCTCCCTCTGACTTCCTAGACTAAAACATCCATGTCTGGCCCACTCCCCCTCTCTGTTCTGTCTGCCTCATTAGATTGTGCTACCCTTGAAGTTGGGGACATCTTGTTTTTGTATTTCTAGCCCCAATGCTCAGCACATGGCCTGGTACATATTAAACACTAAGTAAAAGCTTTTTCATTCATTCTCTGTGTTGTCTCTCACTCTCTCCTCTTTCTTTGCATCTCGCTCTTTTCTGTCTCTATCTCTCTCTGCCCCCACCCCTCTTCTGTCCTGATCTGTCAACAGGTTCCCAAATTCAATCACCACTTCCTTGTAGTAATCATTTCTATTCCATGGCCTGGAGAAGTGGTTGGTCCCAACCATTCAGGAGATTGGCAGAGTCAAAATTACTTTTACAGAAGGACCAAGATGCATTAATTTCTAATATGGTAAATATAGCTAAATATAATCCATATATGGACCCTTCCATGTAGTCAAGGAGAAGCCCATAAACTCTTTCTCAAAATCTTTAATTGAAGGAAATACTAAATTTCTGCCGGAGGTTAGTGAAAGTAAAGATGTACTTTTTTCCCATCCAAATTCATGGACACCTTGAAGTCTATTGATGGACCCCTTGGAGGCCTATAAACTCTAGGTTAAGGATCTCTCCTCTGTGAAGAGGTGGAAGGAGACCACTCTGATCTCTTTAGACTTCAGTTCCCTCACCAATAAAGTGAGGGTGTTAGACCTGACACCTTCCAGATCTAACATTGACTGAGTCTCTTTTGCTCCCAGAGAAGCAGCCTCATGCCCTCCTTTTCTCTCCTTTACCCCAAGACCAGCACCTTCCTAATTCAGTTCCTCTGCTTTTCTCCCCAAACTTCTCAAAGACCATGGAATTCCTGAAAGAAAATGACTCCTAGATGCTGGGACCCTCAAACTCCCACTCCCCCGCTTCTTGTTCTCCATCTGTCGGCCTTTCTTGCTCCATATCTCACTGATTCCTGCACATCCTTCACGTTCAAGCTTGGAGGGTCCATTTGAAGAATGAGCGTGTGGATTGTCCATGTCCCCGATGATGCCAGCTCATTACTTTCTCTGATTTTATTAGTGTTAGCACTGGAGCTGATGTATTTCTGATTAATGAACCATTTGTTCTGCACCACAAAACAATTGAAGAATACCCTTCTCATTCCAGTGAATTGTGTCAGAAAGTTAATTACCAGGTGACCTTCCCCATGCTCCAGCTTTAGGAGACCAGGTGTCTAGAGGCCAAGAGACAATTGGCTTCCTGGCAGTTGGGCTGTTCCATCACTAAGATTCTTCCCTGCTCTGACATTCCAGGTTCAGTTTGAAAGCCCTCCAACCACCCTCCTACCACCTTCACATTCTGTATTCTATGCTTTTTAATCCCTCCAAACTCCAACAAACAATATTCTATGTCATGAGGGCCCTTCTATCTCTTCCAATCTATGTCCCAAGGTCCCTCCCAGCTCTGATCTCTTCACTGAAACAATCATTCAAACAGTAAGAATTTATTCAGTGCCAGGCACTGTGCTAGGTGGTAGAAGTATAAAGAAAAAAAGAAGGGAAAGGGAAAGGGAAGGGGTGAAAGGCAAGGCAAAGCAAGGCAAGGCCAAGGCAAGGCCAGGCAAGGCCAGGCAAGGCAAGGCAAGGCAAGGCAAGGCAAGGAAAGAAACAGTCTGTCAAAGGGTTTGTATTCTTTAGTGGAAGACTACATGTAAATAACTTAGTGTCTGCAAAAGAAATACATGTAATTTCTGAGGGACTAGCTGATGAGAGGATTAGAAAAAAAACTGATCTTATAGAAATGGTGATGCTTGAGCTGTACTTTGGAGATTCTAAGAGGCAAAAGTGAAGAACACAGAACAATAACACCTACGTTCTGCCAGCTGATGCCCTCCTAGCTTTTTCCTTCTATGTTCTAGTTGCTGAGGTCCCTTGTCTTGCTAGCATTCGGTGTCCCTTGGTCTGTTCCAGCTCTGATTCCATCTTTTCTATTCTAATGTCCCTTCCAGCTCTGACAGTCTATGTTCTGAGGTCCCTCCAAATGCTAATATTCTATCTCCTAGGGTACCTCCTAGTTTTGATAGTCTATGTTCTAAGTTCTATGATCTGAGGTCCCTCCTACCTCTGACATTCTGTGGTTAATGTTAGGAAGACCTTTCTATGGTTATAATCTATGTTCTAAGGGTACTTCCAACTGTGACATTCTTTCCTATGCTGTAAGAGGCTTCCTGGCTCTCACTCTTTGTCCTGATGTTCTATGTTCTGTTTCTCCAAGCCCTCTCACCCTTCTTCCCATCACAAACAGGACAGATTATGTGCTAAGATCTTGTCCTGTCATTCTCCATCATGCTTATCTTCTCAGGGCTAAGCTCTTATATTACATGCTGTGATTCTGTAGGACACTGTCTCATACCCTCAAGCCTGGAGTCAGGGTCTTCCTTCCTATAGAGCTCACTAATAGGATGTTTCTTTCTCCTGAGTAGGGAAAGCAAATCACAGAAGTCACTTTTGGTCAGAGTGGCAGATCTTTCCTTCATTTAATTCATTCTCTAAGGGTTTATTGATCACCTACTTTATGCCACACTTGTGTTGAATACAGGTAGGCAACTGGATGGCACAGTGGTTAGGGTTCTGCATCGCAAGTCTGGAAGACCTAAGTTCAAATCCTTCCTTCAGTTCCAATCTACCTACGTAACACAGGGTAAATCATCTAATCTCTGTATGCCTCTGTTTCCCCATCTGTACAATGGGGATAATAATAGCATTTACCATTCAGGGTTATGAGGATAAAATGAGGTACTATTTATATAGCACTCTGTGAACCTTAAAGCACCACATGCCAGCTAACTATTTAAAGTTGAGTGTACTACAGCACCTACCTTCCAGTAACTCAGTAGGTTAGTAGGGACAATAAGACACATATGTAGACAGATATAAACTAAGATAAAACTGGACTAAAAGGCCAAGAAACAGACTATGGAAAAAGGAGGACAAGGTCCTATAAGAGTATATAAAGGAGGATTAAGAAAAGCTTTGGAGAAGATGTGGCTTTTGAAAGGGGCCAGGAAAGATCAGGATAGGCAGAGATGGGGAATGTAGGATGGAAAGACATTCTAGGGGACGGGAACATTGCATGGGCTGTCCTCTTTTTCAAAATCTCTGCTCTTCCTCCTCCTCACTGGACCAACCAACACCCACCATGACAAAGGCAGAGGCAGCAAACACAATCAGGGTCCTACCCACTTTCCATTCAAATATCTAGTAACCCTAATTCTATTTCCAACTCTAATCTCCCAACCATCTGTGTTCACAATCACTTCCTTCTTCACTCGTTGTGCCTCCAGTCACCATAATAGCCAACACATCTACGACTCCCTAAGGGATAGGAACTGGACCTATGATTTTGTTGATATAGGAAACGTTCAGGTAAGAAAACTCCTTCTACCAATCCAGGTTGGCCCCTTCTCTGTAACACAGAACCTTAGAGACTTCCCCAGAGTATTGAGATGTTCAATTACTTGTCCAAGGTCATACAACAAGAAACAAGACTTAAATTCAGGTGGTCCTAGGTCCTGAGCCACTAATATTAATGATAATAATGTAGTTAGCATTCCTATGGTGTTTTAAGGTTTACAAAACACTTTACAAATAGTTCATTTTCTCCTCAATAACAATCCTAGTAGACAGATGCTATTGGTATTTCCATTTTGCAGATAAGGAACCTGAGGCAGACTTAGGTTAATAATAATAATGATAATGATAGCAATAGGTAACATTTATAAAGCACCTACTGTATACCAGGCACCGTTCTAAAATGTTTTATGAATATCTCATATGATCCTCAAAACAACCCTAGGAGGTAGGCACTAATATTATCTTCACTTTACAAATACAGAAATTGAGGCAAATAGAGCTTAAGTAACTAGGCTAGAGGAGTGTCTCAGGTTGAATATGGAACTCCTTTTCCTGACCCCAGATCCAGTGCTCTGTCTACTGTACCACATTATCTTTCATGGCTTCTTATGATTTACCAATTGTTTTCCTCAAAGCAACTGTGAGAGGTGAGGTAGAGAAAGAATTAGCATCTTCATTTTGCAAAGGAGGAAACTGAGGCTTGGAGCAGTAAACTATTTTCCCAAGGTTTCAGGGCCCGTAAATGGTAGCTCAAGCATTTGACCCCCGATTTCAACTCCACACCCACTATGTTTTTCTCCATACTCCTTGATGAGGTCTAGTATTTTGTTTTTGTTTTTTGGTGGAGGGAGGAATATTTATCCTTGTCAATCCTTCATTCCATCCTCTGAATATGTATTTGTGTTTGTTTTAGCTTCTCCCCAGAATCCAAGGTTAACTGCCATGTTAGGTCTTCTGGAGTGTTGAGAATGAGAAGGTCCTTAGAGAAATGTCAGACCATAAGTATGGCAACCACAGAGTAAGAATTTCAATCCTTCTCCACTAGGAACATGGAGATCAGTCCCAGGTGGATCTTCTATAGTCAACTTTCCAGAAGTTGATTGGTCGAGGCAGCCTGTAACATGTCAGCAATTCTCAGTACTCATTTGCCCATTGTGTGATGTTCAGAAGCCCCAGGTCACTAACAGATTGATCCACACTCACAGTGCTTGGTCAGAGATTTGGATCACTATTTCAAAACATTTCTCCCATATTCAGATCCCAGATGGGCATGGGGCTGGAATGGAACTCATCTCATTTCAGCAAACATCTGTAAAGAGATGGTCCAATTCCTGGAGTGGATATTGAGGATACCCAATAGATAAAACACAAGCTCTTTCAATTGGATGCTTGGGTGGGGTTGGGGGGAATTAGATGGGGAGAGTGGAGAATGCCATGCTATTCAGAGGAGTAAATTGAGGATAAAGGAGAGGTCTAGAAAGCAATTGAGTCAGACAAATAGAAATGGGAGTCACTAAACCATACTTAAAGATCTCTGCAGGCTGCACATTAACTTAGTTTTATCTGTTTTATTGTGTTTTTTTTATTTTGTTAAATATTTCCCAATCTTATTTTAATTTGGTTCAAGTTGTACTCAGGGCTGTGTTTGACTCCTCTGATCTAGTTTATTATTTCATTAGTGGGAGAACGAACATGACATCCAAGTTGGGTCTTGAAGCAAGGGAGGATTTGAATAGATGTTCTTCCATCTTTGTAGGGAAGTGGGATGACTTATTTGAGGAATGAAGGATAATATGGTTGTTATCACAGAAACTAAGAAAGGAGAGCATGAGAAAAGGGGATGGAGAATAATCCAGAAAGGGGAGGATCGAAGACTCAGATGAAAAGAAAACTGCCTTTGAAGTCAAAGAACCAGGATTCAAATATGACCTCTGATACTTTATACCTGTGTGACCTGGGGCAAGTCCTTTTACCTCCTAGTGGCTCAGTGTTCTCATATGTAAAATGAAACAGTTATATAAGATATATATGATAATATATACATGTATGTATATATGTATGTATGTGTGTGAATGGATAGATAGACAGATAGGTAGATAGATAGATAGATAGACAGATAGACAGACAGACAGACAGATGAGGACCTCCAAGGTTCTTTCCCCAGATCTGGATATTTGTTCCTGTGATTATTTTTTCTTTATAGAAAGCCAAAATCCATGTTCGTGATTATGAGATAAGAAAAGAAAATTGGCCAGAAATGCTTGTACCAGATTGAGGAAGACTCATCTGAATGCTAGTCACTGGGTTTTGCTTTTACTTAGGAGGCAATGGGGAGTCTAGGAAGGTTTTTGAATGAAGGAGGTGCCATGGTCCCAGCACTGTGTCATGTGTTGGCGGGATAACCCTCCAGGTACTAAATCTGTTGACGATGACAGGAGGCAACTGCAATCTCAGGTTGGGCTTTTGTGATCTGCGTATCTGAAACATCTCATTTCCTTCCTCCAAACTCCTTCCCACCCCCTGCTTCACAGGTGGGCCCTTGTTGGGGCATATCCATCACTCTGGTGGAATCGTTCCTGCTCATTTCTTATTGGATTCATAAATTTGTTTCCCCACAGCCAGCTCAGGCAGAGAGTTGACCAACTTTTCTCGAATTCATGAATTTGGGAGGAAAATGAACCAGTGGAACTAGAAAGCCCAATTTTCAGCTGAACTATGGTATGTTTATCTCTGGTGTTCATTAACAATCTCAGGAGAAAGATTACAGAACTGTGAAGGAAAAAAAAGAGCAGCCTGGTGAGAAGTGATCATCAGCTGTGTTTCCTATGACTCTCTGTTAACCCTTTCAGGAAACTTTCTACTGAACTGAGGAAACAGTGATTCAGGCACATCTGCATTGTTTCCTACCAGTTCAGCTACCCATAATGGGCCAGGGAGACAGGAAGTTTGTTTCAGTCTCCTGAGTGGGCAGGATTATTATCTCAGTGGTTCCTGGATTCATTTGGGCTGTGCCTTAATTGATCAATATACTAGAAAGTCCAGGCTTTATTCTTTCTTGCCTATGTGACACCAAAAAAAGAACTCTCTGAGCCTTTGTGAAATGAAAGAGCTAGACTAGATGTAGAAAGTGTTCTGGATATATTATCAGAGAACCTGAGTTCAAATACAACTTCTAACATCTTATAAACTTAAGCAAATCACCTAATCATTTTGAATCTCAGTTGAAAAGAGGAGGTTGCCTAAATGACTTCTGATGTCCTTCTCCACCCTAAATCTACAATTACATTCTTTCATTTCTGACACTATATGTTTCTTGACCTATTGGCCATCCAAGAACATCCAGGCTGAGCCAGGAGGATACAAGTAGGAAGATTTGAAGTGATTCCTAATTGAAACAAGCTTATGTTCTTGCAGGTCTCAGAGAAAGAGGAGACAGGTTAGGATTTGTTAACAGACAAATGCATGGTCCTAGGAATTCAAGATCTAGTGGCTTAGCTCTGCCCAGACATAGCCTCATATTTGGAAGATGGAAGGAAAAGTCCCATCAGTAGATAAGGACATTGAGACGAAGTTAGATGGGTCATAAAGCAAGTACATGTTATGGCCAAGGCTTAAATTCAGAGTCCTATACTTTTAAGGCCGTTGCTGTTTCACCCCACCACAATATCACTTCTTACTGTTTCTCTGCCTTTGACCCCACACACGTTTCTCCAGAACCTTTACTCTACCAGAAAATAAGAGAAATTAAAGAGCCAAAGTTCCTTTCTAGTCAAAGACCCCAAACCTTGAAGATCTTCCCACCCTGAGACAGCAATCTTTTCATTCCAATAATGCAAATATGAAGTATAACACTTAATATTTATGTAAGGATGAAGACTGATTGAGTTAATTAATCAAATCATCCCATTCCACTTAGAATAAATGACAAAAATATTATTCCCCAATACCTTTGTCAAATGAGAGCAACCAATCAATCAGTCAATCAGAAGGGTGACCTAGGTGTGAACAAGACCTAGACGTCAATCAATCATAGGTTTTAAATTAAATGCAAAAAGGTTTTGATGATTTTAGAAGTCTTTGAAAGCCATTGAATGAAAGATTGTAATCATGTAAGAGAAATGCATTGGTATTGGCTGGGGAAATGTGATCATGTCCTGTGAGTCATCTCTAAAATAGCAAGCCAATTCAGAACATGAGAGCTGGATCCTCTGGAAGTTTAGTGATGAAAGCTTTTCAGCAAGGTCTCTAAGAAGGAATACCTTAAGAGGGAGAAGAGCTTTGACCTCAGTGGCACTGGCAACCAATACTTTGACTGGAGGAGGTCTTTTTAGACTTTTAAAGGTCTAGTGGATTCTAGATTTTTCATTCTGAGTGGCAGTTAGAAACAAACTGGACATATGTACATGTGCCTTCTCATTTAACATTCTAGTGGTATAGATGGTATCTTATCTTTTAACATATGGTACTGTTGGCGAATTTTTAATCAGTTTCAGAACACAGCTTATCTACAGTAGGATACTTCTTTTCTATAAATACAATCTCAAGAATTCCATAATTTTTTAGTTGCTTATAATGCCACAATACAGTCGATACTCAGTGCCCCTAAACCAAGTATCTATAAGTAGCTGAGGCAAAACTAGTCACACTAAGGAAAAGTAGCTTTAAGACTTTAAAAGAAGCCTAGCAGAAATATATATATATATCTCAACATATTCAAGGAGAACCTCATGATTAACTCACAAAGAAGAGAAAAGGATTTCCAGGAACTAAGAGTTATTGCTATAGGTGCTTTTTAGTTAGGACTCATTTTTTCTGGACCCTGTGTGTACTTATGGAAGAGCCTGTTATAAACTTTGGGGGGTGATGTTTTGTGCCAACTCTTGGTATAGCCCTATTTAAAAGCTATTTAAGCCTGGCCGACTAATTAATGTCAACGGATGACCAATGAGGAGGAAGCACACTGTTGGGGGCTTGTGTACCATTGCAACAGGAAGACCTCTCCCAAAACATCAAGGTTATGTCAAGATTGTGAGAGGACAAATAGAAGCCTTGCTCTAAGAACCCAGTAGAGTTGGAGTTGGAAACCTAAGTTCAGGGTTTATATTTATTGTAGCTAGTGTCATAGAAATTAGAGAGTGAGGGGTCTTCACTCCAGACACAGGATCACAAGATTTAGAACTCGGTAGTTATTCATCTCAGCCTTCTCACTTTATAGATGAGGAAACCGAGGCACAGAGAAAAGAGTGATTTGACTAAAGGTCACCCTCATATCAAATAGCACAGCTAGAATTTAAAATCAATAAATCAAATGGAAATTATGTCTAAAGGTATCATGATGCTGCATTTCACCAGGAAAAAGGGCTGGAGGAAAGAGAGGAGTAGAGAGAAGAGAAACTGAGACAGTCTTGTCTGGAATTTGGTTCACGACCATTTAATTCAGGCCTAATTTTCCAAAGTTGTGTTTACCTTTGATTAAATTCTCCAAATTCATAATCTATGCAAAAATATGTTCAAGAAATTTTCCATCTTTTTATGTTAATGGAGAGTTAAATGTACAAAAATTGTTTGCAATCAAATAATCAACCACCTCCCTCAATGTGTTTATGGCATTCAAGAGGGTCCATTTCCCGGACAGGAATATGCCAGCTTTAGATATAAGTTAACTTAGTTATTAAGCAGATATTTTATGAGAATTTTACTTTGGTCTGTTTCAACAAAAAGCATTTTATGAGTACCTGAGCCCTGAAGAAAGAGGTGATTTTTCCATCCTCAGATTTTGACTCCTTTGAAGATTGTAGAAACATCAGACAGAAATTCACACCTGACCTCCCCAGCTTCCCTTAAGTCTCAACTGAAATCCCACCTTCTACAGGAAACCTTCCCCAACCCTTCTTAATTCCAACACTTCCCTTCTTTTAAATATTTCCTATTTATCCTGAAAATAGTTGCCATGTATATTTTTATTTGCATGTTGTCTCTCTCATTAGATTGTAAGTTCCTTGAGGACAGGGACTATCTTTTGCCTTCTTTTTTTATCTCCGGTGCTTAGCATAATGCTTAATGTCTAAAAAGCTCTTAATAAATATTTATTGAATTATTTAACTGAATTGAACCCCAAGTTCATCCTATGATACGTGATGCTTGTGAGCTTTAAGACAAGCCTTCATGGTCACCCATATTTGGGGGAAAACTAGAAGCTTCACTTTGCCTAGGAGCATGACTAGGTTGGAGGTTGCCATCCCTTTTTACAGAGGGGCAAACTGAGGGTCAAAGAGGTTAAAATGACTTGCTCAAGGTCACACAAATATTGTTTACTAAAAATGCAAATCCCCAATCCTGATATCAAAGATCCTAGCTCTGTAGTTTTATCTCATATCAACGCCCTCCACGGACATTGCAATTCAGGCATACCAGACTGCTCTCTGTCTCCTAGACTATGAATGCTTCTTTACTCCTATGTCTAGAATGACCACTTGTCCTTCAAAGTCAACTCGAATACCACCTGTTATAAAAAATCTTCTCTGATAAAACTACTAGTAATGAGTTTCTATTTATAAAGGGTCTTCAGGTTGATTAAGAGATTTACATGTTATCTCATGTGAGCTGCACAATAATCCCATAGGGTAGGTGCTATCATTATTCTCATTTAACAGATGAGGAAACTGAGGTCGAGGAAAATTGAGTGGTTCACTCAGGTTCACACAGCTAGAAACTGTCTGAGACAGTACTCAAACTCAGGTCTTTGTGACTCCAACTCCAGCACTTTATCCACTCTGCTTGGTATCTCACAAAAACATATCATTGTGTAGCATGCAACTTTTGTGGTTGTTGAATTGTTTTTCAGTCATGTCCAATTTATTCATGATCCGATTTGGGGTTTTGTGGCAAAGATACTGGAGTGGTTTGCCATTTTCTTTTCCAGCTCATTTTAAAGGTAAGGAAATGGAGGCAAATAGGGTTAAGTGACTTACTCAGGGTCACACAACTAATAAGCATCTGATGACAGATTTGAGCTCACAGAGATGAGTCTTCCTGTCTCAAGGCCCAGCACTCTATGTATTATGGTACCACCTAGAGGCCCTTGCCATACAATATTATGTATCATAGCTGGGTCCATTCCAGTTCAGAATTGGTGATCTTATAATATGTCTTCCTCACATTTCTGACTTGATCTTCACAAGGGATAAACTTTATATGGTAGCAGTGGCATAGTGGATAAAGTGTTGGGCTTAGAGTTAGGAAGACTCAAGTTCAAATCCTGCCTCAAACACTTAATAGCTGTGGGATGTGGACAAGTCTCTCTCAGTCTCAGTTTCCTCACGTGTAAAAGAGAGATGATGATAACCTCTATCCCACAGAGTCATTGTGAGAATCAAATAAGATGTAAAAAGTTCTTTCCAAAACTTAAAGCCTTGTGTAAATGACAGCTATTATTATTTAGCATGGTAACAGTCATCCAGCAGGAGTTTAATAAACATTTATTTAATTGAGTTGAAATGAACTATATGTCCTCAGGCCCTGAAAAGTCTCAATCTCCCTGACCTCTTCATCCATGTTTCCCACTACATCCCTTCAAGAACGCCTTGTTCTCAGGAGAAAGATGAGTTATATACCCAATAGCAATGTAGATATATGACTTTTTTATTAGAAGTCAGAAACTCCAAACCCACAAAATGTAACTTAGGTTGCATAAGTAGTGCCAGCCTTTCAGGAAGGTTGTTTGGTCCTTGCAACTTGAGGAATAAAAGAAAATGCCACCCCTTCCTAGCCCAGAAATATCTTTCCCTGGATGCCCATGGTTGAGGTTTGAATTTCAACCATTAGAAATTCATTCTTTGGAGATAAACACTATATGCTATTAAAGTATAAATACCCCCGGAGGACAAAATACACAAAAGTAGAGGTATCTGTGTCTATGGAGCATGGGACTAGAGGGTCAGGATGCCATCTCATTGCATATCTCCCTGAGTATCTATTTCCTTATCACAGCAACCTCAAAGTGCTGTTGGAGACAAAGGCTCTTTGTAAGTCATAATGTCATAGATCATAGCTTTAGTATTAGTATAAAGCACCTAAGACTCTCTAGTCCTACTCTTTTATTTTACAGATGAGGAAACTGAGACCCAGGGAGGTTAAGAGACTTACTAAAGATCATACAGATCAAATGCTTCGGAGGTAAGATTCAAACCCATATCCTTTGACTCCACAGCTAGCACTCCTTCCACCATAACTCACAGCCTCATAGGTCCCTTTCAATTCCAAGATCTGGGGATTCTCCTCTTTATATTTTCAAAGCAGAACTACTCATTGACTCCTGTTCATATCTATAGGTAAATACATTCAATGAAATTGTGAGTTGTTATTCCCAATTCACCAGGACTCAGTTTCTCTATCTGTAAAATGAGGGATTAGATTATAGGCTTTCTAAGAGCCCCTTTAGCACCAAAATCCTCTCTTATGATCAAGCCTGTATTGATAGCCAATACCTTCTGGTGTTTCTGCCCCCGCTTGTGAAAACAAATTCTTCTCTTAGATTCTCTTTCAATTCCCAATAGATCCAAGACTCCCCATGCCCAAAGGAACTGATTCCTTTACCTGAAGAGGTCCTAGGGACAAAGGATCAATGAAATTCCCTCGGGAAGTGTGTAATCACTATGGGTTTATCAGAATCTCCATTCTCCTTGAAAGCACAGCATAAGAGCACACCGGAAAAGGGAGATAGAATACAGAAGGTTTCTTAAAAACACAGAAGTCAAGCCAAGTCAACGAGCATTTATTAAGCACCTGCTATGTGTCAGAACATGGCTAAGTGCTGGAGATATAAAGAAAGGTAAAAAGAGTCCCTGCTCTCAAGGAGATCCCAGTCCAGTTGGGGAGACAATATACAAACAATGTGCTAGCAAGCTCTACTATCGAAATAGATGTCAATGTTGATGTACACATAGACATCAATATCGATATCAATGCATGATAAATTGAACACAGAATGTCAAAGCCAGAAGGTAACAGAGCAGAATACAAAAAGTTCAGAAGAACCTACAAGCACAGAACATAAAATGTCAGAACTGGAACAGACCTCAAAGACCATTACCTTCAAGGGTTCCTAACCATTTCCTGTCATAGACCCAGGGAAGTCTGGCGACTCCTTGGGCAGTCTGAAGAAACCCATAGACCCCCTTGGGCAGTCTTGGAATGCCCATGAACCCCTTCTTAGAATACTGTTTCTCTTTTTAAAGTGTATAACTGAAGGAGATGCTAAATATGTTCAATTTCAATGAGAAGTTGGTGAAAGTAAAGATGTCATTTTTCCCATACAAGTTCATAGACAGCACCCCCAAAAATCTATCCATGGATCAGACCCCAGAGTAAGCATGCCTGACTTAGTCTAATCTGCTTTACTCTTTAAGATGAAGATACTCTGAGACACTTCTAGCTCTGCAATGGAAACTTCTAGGGTTGCTGCATCTTTATTTTATTTTATTTTCATTTTCATTTTCAAATTTTATTCCTCCCTCCCCTCCTCCCCTACTCATTGGGAAATGCAATCATAGTCATTTTGTAATTATATTACAAAATCCAAGAAATGCAATGATGGTTGCATCTTAAAATCTTAAGTCTCCAGTCTTTAAGTCTTAAGAATATGAAGCCTCCAGTCTTGGAATATTAGGATCATACTAGGGCCATCTTTCTGCTTGGCCCCCTCACTCCACCTTCTTTATGCCTCAAACCCAACACTTCAGTTCCCTCCCACCCTGAGCCCCTGTGCTCCTGCTTGATGAGGGCTCACCATCTCTAGCCCACCCAAGACTTACCACACTGCACCCTGTTCATCTTCCTGTCCTGATGCTATATTTTACTCTGTCCCTTGCTTTCCACATCTTTCTCTGGAAATTGCCTTCAAAGTAATACTACTAACTCTAGAAAAGACATTTTAATTAATCAGTTTCCTTATAGCTCCTTTCACCATCCCTATGACATTTCACACCTCTTTTCCTTGCTTCCTCTCTTTCCTTCTTTCCTTTCATTCCTTCCTTCCATCTTTCCTTCTTTCTTTATTCCTTCTTTCCTTCATTCCTTTTCTTCCCCCTCTTTTCTTTCCTTCCTCATTACTTCCTTCCTCCCTCCCTCCCTCCCTTCCTTTCTTCTTTTCCTCCTTCCCTCCTTCTTTCCTTCCCTCCTTTACTCTCCCTCCCTCCTTCCTTCCTTTCATCCTTCCTTCCTCCCTACCTTCCTCTCTTCCTTCCCCTCTTCCCAGACTCTCAGGTACAACAGGGACTTCAGAGAGCAGTAATTTCAACTTCCCATTGTTTGATTTACATACTATCTGCAGTAAGCAGCTAGTAGGAACAAGTGTTGAGGATCTAACCCAAATCTTCTGACTCTCAGGCTAGCACTAAGCCTCATACTACTCATAGCAAATGATCATCTGTGACGAGATAACTCAAAATAGCACTTTATTTATCAACACTTTGTTAATATTTATCAAATCATTTAGAGAAGCCTGTGTATCTCTCTCTAACTTATTATTATCTATGTTGCATAATTCATTAGCATCAAGTGCTGCTAAAAAAGGAGGGTGCAGTTGTTGTCTCTTGCCGAAAAAATACATCAGCCCTGAGACTGTGGTATTAACATGGGCCACTTCTCCCAGATTCGAGCACTGTACCTTTGTTTCTAAGTAGTTAGATAGATGCATGTCTATAATTTCTGCCTCTGTTGTTTACCATCTAGGTAGCTCCTTCTCTTACTGGAGAAGAATAGAGAGAAAACATTCAGCCAGTGTGGATGTAGACAAAAGGACCAGACTTTTGTTCATTGGTATACTAGTCACAAGAAAAGACAATGAAAGCATTAGTAGAGGTAAGGACAATCTGCAAACACATGAAGGGCTGCCAAGCTGTTGAAAAAGGAGTGAGGACTGTTCTAGCTTGCCTCAGAGAGTCTTGACTCATTAGGGATCTTAACCTGGAGTCTGTGAAGTTGTAATCTTAATATTTTGCTATCTGTATTTCAGCATAATGGGTTTCCTCTACTACAATGTTCTTTAAAAAACACAGGATGCTGAGAAGGGATCTATGTCATCATTAAATTGTCAAAGGAGATCATGATGCAAAATAAAATGGTGAAGATGGTCTAGAGCTAGGAATAATGGGGGGAGGGAGACAGGATTTATATGGACTAGAAATACCAAAGTAGGACTGTGCCTTGGGCAGCCCAATATAAAGAAAAACTCTCTACTAGTCAAAACTGCCCAGTCATTGCTGTTTTATTAGGTCGTGAGTTCCCCATCACCAAAGGATGCAAGCACCAAAGGAAGCAAGCAGAGGCTGGATAACCATCTGTCAGGGAGACCATAAAAAGAATTTCCTGTACGAAGTAGAGAGTTGGACTCAGCGCTCTTAGGGGTTTCCTTCTGGTTCTGAGATTCTAGGATTCTAAGGGTTCTGATTCAAGCCTGACAGGTCCTATCATACCAGGAAGAGAGGCTTCCAACTCAAGTACTTGACAGTTCTACAGGTTTTGGAGCCACAAGGGGCCTCAGAGAGCCCAACCCCTCAACTTTACTGACGTCCACATGGAGTAAGTGACTTGCCTAAAGGGACACAGCCCAAAAGGGTGCTAGCAAGTAGCCGAGACAGAATTTGAACCCAAGCCCTTTGACTCCAAACCTAGTTTTCTCTCTCTCTCTCTCTCTCTCTCTCTCTCTCTCTCTCTCTCTCTCTCTCTCTCTCTCTCTCTCTCTCTCTCTCTCTCCCTCCCTCTCTGTCTCTCTTTTTCTCTGTCTCTCTCTCCCCTTCCTCTCTCTTTCTAAAGCCTCTCCCTCTCTCTCTCTCTGTCTCTTTCCCTCTTTATCTCTCTCTCTTTTGCTCTGTCTCTGTCTCTCTCCCCTTCTCCTTTTCCTCTCTCTGTCTCTGTTTATCTGTCTCTATCTGTCTCTGTCTCTCCTCTCTCTCTCTCCCTCCCATGCCCTTCCTCCCCCTTCTCTCTCTGACTCTCTCTCTCCTTCTTTCCCTATCTCTCTCCTCTCTGTCTCTCTCTTCACTTCTCCTTTTCCTCTGTCCCTCTGTCTCTGTCTGTCTCTGTGTGTGTCTGTTTCTGTCTCTGTCTCTGTCTCCTCTCTTTGTCTCTCTCCTCTCTTTCTCTGTCTCTCTCCACTCTTTCTCTTTCTCTTCCCTCTTTTCCTCTCTCACTCTATCTCTATGTCTGTGTCTCTGTCTCTTTGTCTTTCTCTCTCTCTCTCCCCCTCCTCTCTCCTTCCCTCCCTCCCTCGCTGTGCTACCTCATCTTTCTTCAGAAGCCTTAAAATAATGAGCCAATTAAGTTGAGGAAATGAAGAGAACACAGACTAACACAGGAAAGCAACACCATATATGAACCAACTAGGAGTTAGGACTCTTGGGTCCTGTCCAAGACTGGCCACTCATTCTCTTCAGGACCTTGAACAAGGAAGGCGTTTATGGCCTATAACTTCAGCTTCCTTCTGCAATGAAGGTGTTGGACCAGACAGTCTGGGAGGTCTGTTCCTTAAAGTGACAATAGTCTAACAATACCTAGTAACTCACAAATGCATTGTGTTTGTAGTCTTTTTTGAAAAATAAAGATAGTGGAACAAATGGAAGTGAATAGGTATTTTTATAAAACATCTTTTTTCCCTCTCAACATGAGAGCTTTGTTGCAAGTATTCTTTTACCTCTTTGATGAAACATATTAGCAAATTATTTTCTCACATTTTTCCACATGAAATACACCCAAGATTATATGACAAGAAATTATATGGTGCTAATAATTTATTTAAAACTATATCCACGTCTCGCATTCATTTTCAGTTGTGAAATCAAGTAGCTATGGAAAGGGGTTCTTCCTTTTTTTTCGCTGTGAACTTTCTGACCAGTCCTATTGTAGACTGAAATGTAATAACAGGTATCGAGGGTGCCAATTATGTGCTGATGTACAAACCGGTTGAAGAAAAATCTATATGATATTTCAATGCTAGTCAAACAGAGCGATGAAGTTTAAATTAGCTTGGAGCCACTAAAGATGCCAGGCAACTCAGGCTCTCCGTCATTGTACAACATAGCACAAAATAACCCTCACTAAAAACTGAGCCCAGCTTCCCTTTGGACCCATTAGCCTCAGTCTCCACCCTCTGCCCACTTTAGTGCCCCCCACCCTCCTATTATGTTTCCCTTTTTTTCCTTTTCTTGTCTCTTTCCTACCTCCCTTTACATCAATTCAGTGCCTTATTTTTAAACCATGGACTCATAGAAGGGTAGAACAAAGATTTTTTTAAAGAGTTTGAAAGCCTGGTAAGGCCCCAGTGATGGTAAAGGACTTTAATCAATCAACAAGTATTTGCTTAACACCCACTATCCACCAAGCATTGTTCCGGGTAGAGCTGGAAGAGATGCCAAGTTCTTGCGCTTTACAAATAAGGAAAGAGGTGTTATCTGAACCCAGTTCTTCTGGCTCTGAACTATGTTTTCTCTCTACTAAGACAATGGTCCAAAAGTTGCACAGATTATCTGAGCCAGAGCCAGAATTAGATGCATGGGTCCTGACTCCTAGTCTTGAGGTATTTCCACTGCCTTGATCACTTACTCCTAATAAACACAACAAAAATCCCGTTATGTTTGTTCAGTACTTTGCTGTGGGGTTAAGTTAGGAGGAGTGAGGGTGAATCATGAACCTCAAGGAGATAAGTTCCATCTCAGAAGAAGGACAAGAACATAGAGTGAGATAAGGGCTGGATTTGGAGACTGGTCTTGCCAGCTAGAGTTGGAACACCTGAATCTGCTCTTTACTACTTGGGACCTTGCATGGCATTGCATCCAAAGATCTGAGTTTAAAACAGGCCCATTGCTTGTGTGACCTTTGGCATGTCATTTAACTTCATCATTTGTCTTCAGTTTTTTCAAATGTTGCACCTCTAGGTCTGGTAAGAGAATCCTACTCCTGTCTGAACCTTAGTTTCTTCAATCTATTAAATGAAGAGGTTGGGGAGGGACATGTGGAATAGATGTTTCTAAAGGCCTCTAGAAGTCAGCACTAGAATAGAAAAAGAGAAGAGAAAAAGGATTGGTTGATATCCTTCATTCTCAAGGAGGACCAAAATGACATCACCATGTTGGAGTCAAAGTATGGTATGTCTGACTGTGGCTGTAGACCAATACAAGTTCAGGAGGCTCTGGACAGAAAGGAAATTGCCAAAAGGAAGGAAGGCAGGAAAGGGACCAAAAAGGGAAAGAACAGAGATTCATCACCATTTTCACATATCTACAGTGGTTTGGAGCATACAGAGTCTGTTCATGTCCGTTCCTGCACTCAGTCCCTACAATGACTCCGTGGGGTGGGCGTAGCAGGGGCAATCTGATCCTTCTTTGACCCAGAGGTCTAGAGACAGGAAGTGATTTGTTGAGAGTTATACAATAAATTCATGTTAAAACTGAGACTAGAATTTGATCTCTTCATTCCTAGGTCAGGGTTTAGATATTGTGATCATCACACTAGAGAGACTATACAAACCAAGGACATTGTAAGTCTGGGGAAGTCTCAAAAAGAATGTCGGTCATTTGTTTCAGTCATGTCTAACTCTTGGTGACCCCATTTTGGAGTTTTCTTGGCAAAGATACCGGAGTGTTTTGCCATTTACTTCTCCAGCTCATTTGACAGATGAGGAAACTGAGGTGGAGATAAGTGATGTACTTGGGGTCACACAGCTAGGCTGGATTTGAACTCAGGAAGATTAATCTTCCTGAATTCATGCCTGGCGCTCTCTCCACTGCACCACCTAGCTGTCCTCCTCTCTCAGTTCTATGCTAATTCTCAAGACACCTGGATTCCCTGAATTCTTCATTTTGAAAGATGCATTGGCCTGAATGTCTAGTCTGTACTACGAAGAGGTAAGAGGTGTGTTTTGATTTTTGAAAACCATTATAGAATTTCTAGTGTGAGCATTTATATCTGGAAAATGCTTAAATTATTTCTTTGTTGATAATCTAGACTTAAGAAAATGACACTAATGCCTTTCATGTTAATAATTCAAATTAAACTTAAAAGTATGTCATGGGTACATTTCACCCCCAGCTCCTGCCCTGCCCTCCCCGCCAGAGAGCTGGTTGTTAACCATTTACCAGTATACCCCTGGATGGGAGCCCTCTCCTCATCCAGTTTCTTTCTCTTAGCAGTTCTGGCCTGTTTGAGGATGGACAGCAACTTGAGTGGTTTAGGGGGGTAGAGGTCTTTTCCAGTTAGCCTATTACAAGTCAGTGGTTCAATTCAATGAACATTTATTAAAAGAGCCAGCCATTATGGCAGGTGTTAGAGATATAAAAGCAAAAACCAAAATCATTCTTCCCCTCAGGAATTTACATTCTGCTGGCCCTGCTGCCTTCTCTTCTTTCCTCTTCCATGACCCTAGGATGATAGGATCGCCAGAAGGGATCTCAGACACTATCTATTCCAACACCATCTCATTTTACAGGTGAGAAACTTCCTGGTCCAGTAGGCAACAGTGAAAGGGCATTAGAATTTGAACCCAGATCTAAATCAAACTTGTGATTTCCACTGAGCTTTCCCTGGACATCACAGTAGGTCTGGGGTGACACTGAGGGCCTGGCAGCCGATGCTTGTCTACCAACTCTGAGTCAGATCAAAGAGGAGACATGACAGAATAGGTAAGTTTCACCTCCTTCCTCACCTCCCACCCTGATGGTGGCCACAAATAGGACTGAGGCCAGGAATTGTGTGAGACAGAACCAATGTCCTCTTCCTGCCTTCTTCATCAGCTAAACAGCATTCTCCACAGGCTTCTTCACATCCTTGGGTTTGAGAATGATTTATGGGACTCCCTGCCCATTTTTTTCATCTGAGCACGTGGACTCCAGGATTACTTTTTTGTATTCTTGCTAAAAATGAGTCCTCAGCCTGGCCCTTCTCCTTGTTACAAAACAACTTATGTAAACATAAACATTTCATCAGTTACTTCGGAGGAAATGTTGTAAGTGACTACAGGTATCTGATGGGCATTGAGAAAAAAGCTGGACTTTTGCCCCATCCTTATCTGGGCATCAGAATCCAGAGTCCTGGGATAACAGATCTGGAAAATCTCATCTGAGGTCCCACAGCCTCAGCACCAGAGACAGGTTTTCCAAGAAGAATATCTGGGTGTTTTTTTATCTTTAAAGGGAGAATATTGATCGTAGGATTGACTTAAAATCATCCATCAGTGATGTTTCTTGAAGTCCTCTTTTTGGAAGAACTATTTTTGGAGTTGAGAGATGACATCCTCTGAGTACCACTTAAGGTACGGCTGCCCAGCTGGTCCCCCAGGAAGATGCCAGCATCCAGAGCATATCAAGGCCTGATGACAAGATACAGAGGGACAGTAAGACCATTAAATATCCATCATGCCACTTTCAATCAAGCCTAATGCAATCAGAAACACATGACTACATCAACTTATCTCCTTTGATCCAGTGTGATTAAGTAAGTCATTAATTTTCAAGACAAATAAAAGATGCAGGAACATTTTATTATAAATGTAAATGCCCAGTGCCAGTAAATGACTTTTTTCCCCTCCCAAGGCAGCCCCTCCCAACTCCATGTTCTTTAGATGGCAATTGTCTGAACCCTTGTGGGTTTTGAGCAGGACATTGTGAACCTGTGGACTCAGGTCCTCTCTTCCCTCTCCTGTTGTCAAGCCAGATCAGTACATCAGCTTGATCAAGATAATTTCATTATCCTATTGTTGTCATTATGACTCGGGCAATTAGTAGTTTATAAGAATAAATTTATGGCAATCTGTGGTTGAGGCAAATCTGCAGGAGCCAGGGTGGAAGAGAGCCCAATCAATTTCTTTCATTTAATATGTAGGCTGTGACCCCAGTTTTGATGAGAACTCTTAGCTATTTCATCTTTAAATAAGAAAGAATGTCTGCAAGCAATTATAGTGGGGTGTTAATTGGATATTCCTTTTTATCTCCTGCTGCAGAATGCATTGCTAAAGAAATCCTTGTTTTCTCTTTCTGTCTGAGCCTATCTCTTTCTCCCTTTCTCTCTTTCTCCCCCAGCATAATGAACCCCCATTAGCCCTACATAGTTTTACTAAGATGTTGTTTGATAGCATGGGATTTTCTCACAGTGACTCCCTCTTGGATAAATAATTACTTCTCCTCAGAACCTCCAGAGCAAAGCTCAGATCAGGGCTGGAGCTCCTGAATTGGGGGGAGGGGGCAAGATAAGAGTAAGTTATCCCTGAGAGATGGTCTGGGATAAGCTGGACTGATCAGAGTGGAAAGTTCTTAGATCTTTAAGTAACCTGAAAGATCATGAGTAACTAGAAATTCGGGATCCTGGGGAAAATTCAGCTGGAGGGGACCGTGACCCTAATCTCTTAAGTCCGAGGAAGAGACAAAAGGTGTAGGGATAAGAATTTACCTTACTGATACAGGAGGTTAAATTCTTCACATTACTTTGAGAGGAAACATCATGTACATAGAAAATTGTATAAACTAAATACAAAGTAATTTCCAGATCAGGAACACTAGCAACTGCATAGATCCAGATAGGCTCTGTAGGAAGCTGTAATTGAGCTACAGGGTGAAGGAAGCTAAAGATTCTAAGAGGTGAGAGGGAAAAGGAAGTAACAAGGAAAACAGCCTCAATGGCACTGGAAAATTATGGAGAAGGTGAAGAATATGGGCCAGATGACAGCAGCATAAACCAGAAGTCAACACCCTGAAACAATATCCCAGTCACCCTATCCTAGTTACAACTCTCATTCCTTTTGGACAAAAGGGAGAGCAACACGCCCCATTTCAAATATGGTTCCAGGCAATTTTGCTAGACTTACTGCGTGTCACTCTGTTTCACAACCTCTTTCTTCCACTTTTGTACCGGCTGACCCCTGTCTTTGTACAGGCTGACACCTATGCCTCCCTCCTTCTTTTTGCATCATTTAAAGGTGATCTCTAGAATCTAATGTAAGGGCTAATGCCTTTCCCCCAAAATCACTCTGTATATATTTTGATTTAATTTTTTATGCATTTGTTTCTTTCTCCAACTAGAACATAAACTGCTTGAGAATAGATACCATTTCCCTTTTGTATTTGAATCTCTAATGCCTAGAACAGGACCTGAGACATAGTAGACACTAGGTAAATGCTTGTTGAAAGGGACCTGCAATGTATCTCTGCATAGCTTGCCGCCCCATTCAGTTCTTTTCTCTCTACCTAGGCACCCAGGGGTTCCATACACTCTTTCTTTCCTTCCTACAAACTCCTACTCTCAGAAAAGAATCAGAGAATCTCAAAGCTAGAAGGAAACTTACAGATCATTCAATCAGACCCCTCTATTTTATAAGGGGCTTCCTTGATGTCACATAGCCAGGGTAGCTAGAACCCTGACTTCCTATGATTCTCACTGACAATGATGTATTAATGCAGGACTTTGCCACAGACTCAAGACTTTAATAGTGGACAGATAAGTGGTGCTGAAATTCAAATTGTGGATACTCAGGCCCCAGCAAGAGAACAGTGAAGAAGCTCAGGGGAGCATATGGCCTTAATATCCCTGAAATCATCCTAACTATATCCCTCCAAGTAAAGAAGCCTAGCTGTCACCAATGGTCTGCCTTAGCCCAGAAGAGAATTCCTACCCTGGCCAATCATTTCACTAGCTAAAATCCTCAGAAGAGATCCAGCAGCAAGGAAACTAGCCCATGCACCTAGAGTAAAGACAACTATCATTGCTAGGAAGGGCCCTTAGAAATCCCCTATTTCTGGTCCCTCATTTCTTAAAACAAGAAAATGGTGAATTCTAGGTGGAGAGACTGGCCCAAGGTCATTTAACCAGTTAGTGGGAGCACCAGCACCTCAAATCCATTCTCCCTGGTTCCAAAGGAGGGTTCATCACACCACACTATACCGTCAATCCAGCTTTCTTTCCTGTACTGTTTCAAAGGGCTTCCTGGGGACCCTGAATAGGCTTTTGCCTGATCATAATCCTTCACCATGCAGAGTACAAGCGCTATTGAGCCTCAGGAAGTCAGGGTAGGTGGTGAGCCAGGTAAGTAAAGGGAGGTCATAGCATATTAATGCTATACTCTTCTTACATTAAAGTTTAAACAGATTTTTGCAGCCTGGCTTAGAAACCCAATCACCGATGGGAAATTCAAATGAGGAAATATACCTGAAATATTTTGCAGACTTTAAAGTGCTATATGAATAGCACATATTGTTTATCCTGCTGTTGGCCACTAACCTGATTCTCCTCACAAAAAAAGCCAGGTCCCTGGGCTGTCTCAGGTTCAATCTGGTTGTTATATACTCCACCCAATACCAGAAAGTACTTGGGCAGCCAAATTCTATGGTTTTCAGAGAGCTGCTGTCTCTAACCATAAGACCCACATCTTTCTGAAATAGGAGATATCAGTCTCCTTAGTCTGAGGGTTGTGGTCAGTGTAGACTTGGACAAAATCTTAACTCCCCAGCACCCTTCTTACCAAGAAAAATCTGCCTGCCTAATGGGTCAATAGTATTGCAGTGAATCTTAATCATAAGGATGTAATAAAAATGGACCCAACCACACAAGCTTGGTATTGTGAGCCAAGACACTATTGAAACCAGGATGAATGGAGTTAGTGCCCACCATCAGTCCCAATCAATCAGGACTTTTGTAAGCCAAGATGCTATGGAGTCAACTTGGGATACTTTGAGTTAACTTTGCCTTCGAGTGGAATGACCTGGGAGCCAGATTTGGGCCCTTTGGGGAAAGAGTATATGTAAAGTGCCAAGAAACTCCTGAGACCTCAGAGAATTCCTTTGCAGAATGACTTTATTTCTTGCAGATTGCTGTTACCTGGAGAAGGAGGGTAGTTACTGGTTTTCATTAAAAAATTGAATTGCTTATTTTAACTCTCAAGCTTTGAATGGCCCATTGTAACATACACGAAACCACAATTACTTCATATGGTTTGGCTATATTTAATGGTTTTTATTCATTACCACCACAGAATCAACAAATTAGATATATGTACATATATAATATATATGTACACATATAAAATATACACACACACTATATATATATGTGTGTGTGTGTGTTTCTGTATATGTTTATATATATACATATAAATATGAGTAAATCCACCTATGGACAGATATATGATATGGACATATACACATGTACAGGGATATATGTATGTGTGTGCATATATGGATGTTTGCATATTATGCATGTATTTTGATATGTATATGTGACACAAAGAAGTAAATGTTCTGATCTAGACAGTTCTTAACCAGTCTATGATCTTGCCTTAAACCCAGGACTGGAAGCCATAATTCAGGATGCTTAGATAGGCTCCATTGCAAGCCCTCAAATGTCTCCAACTTCTGTTTTACTCATGGACCTCAGGAGGGAGTCAGCTGGTTGAATGAAGGTGTGATGAAGATGATTAGGCTGTCCCCTCATCCTCCTGGTGGGCAGTCATCAGTCATCTGATTCCAGATGTTTGTTCTTCCCTGGTCACATCTCCAGCCTCTCCTGCCTCACCACTCAGCTCATGAATCTGCAGATGCCCCACATCCTGGTAGTACATGACAGTATCATCACCTGAAAATGGCTGCTTGGCCAGGGCAAGCTCTCCAGATAGCCATCATACCTCTTCGTCTTCTCCCTTTCCCACTGAAAAATCTGTAGCATGTATCCTTTGACACTCCATGCCTCCATCATTTTTGCCTCTTGGTCACACACAGATACACACAATCACACCTACACACACACACACACACACACACACACACACACACACACACAATTGTTCCCTGATCCCAGCACCTTCTTATGAGCATAGCTTCACGCTGGTGAGGAGGTGAATGACCAAGAAACAAAGGGGCATTATGTTAGGGTGGGGGTGGGGAGCTGAGGATGGATTGGAACTGGGCACAAACACTGCCACGTGGGCTCTGGCTCCTCACTACAAGACTGCCAGTTGGCCCCTTATTCCTATATATGTTATTGTTTCTATAGAACAAGGAAGTAAGTATTCATTGAACACAAAACAGTTATATACATGTGTAGATGTTTCCATACACATGTGTACATGTATGTATAAATGTGTGTCCATATATGGACATATGCTCATACATTTGTGTGTATGTATGTACCTGTTCATATGTTCATTGGACCCTCACTTCAACCAATAATGATCTCATCATCGGAATAAAGGACCAGCGAGGAGCCTCTGGTCATATTTAAATGAATTAAACTTCTACACAGCTAGGTGGCTCAGGAGATCAATTCAAATCCTACCTCAAACACTCCCTGGCTGTGTGATCCTGGGAAAGTCATGTCACTGCTCTCAACCTCAGTTTCTCCTATATAAAATGGGGCTAAGAAAAGTGTCAGCCTTTTTGTTGTGAAGTCTTTGTAAAGTGCTTGGCAAACTTGAAAAGTTATAAAAATTCTAGTCATTATTTTTATTATCAAGCAATGACTTCCAAATAACTGCCATCCTCTCCAAACTTAGATTTGCTAACCAGAGACCAATTTTGTTCCTTTTCTTTTTGCAAAGGAGGAAAGCAAAGTCCAAAGAGGGAAATTTAATTCAACACAGCAAACACTCATCAGCCGGCATTGAGCTAGGTGCTGGAAATAAGGGTCCAAAACCAACTTAGACATTCCACTGAGCATGTGGACACAGTTAAGTCAAAACAAAATATGTTGTAAAGAACACAAAGTGACTTTTATGAGAGGAAAAGAGCAGGGAGGAAAGAATCCTCCTCAGGAGGGAAGGAATCCATCCAAGGTCACAGACTGAGTCAGAGGTGGGGACCCAGGCTCTCAGGCTCCAGGCTAGTGCCAATCTCCTCTGCTCTTCTTCTGTGTGGGTGCACAGTCAGGGTTTCCTAATTTTTATGAAGAATTTGGCCTCCCAGAAGAACAAGGGGAGGGAGGGGCAGCATCCCCAACTCTCCTATTGTCAGAGTTGTTTTGTGCCGCTCCTGATGTGATGGAGCAGTTTTATTGGGAGAAGGCTGACTAATGGAAAGAAACGGTCTAAGAAATTGCACGCCTCCAAACTGCTAGGTGTCTAACCTCCCCCACCCCAGTCCTTTCCTTCTCCCCACCTCCACCTCCAGCCTCAACTCAATGAGACAATTTATAATGTTAACAAACTTAATTCCAGAACAAGTTGGATCCCAATTGCACCTGTCAGTCTGTGAGAGGCAAGTGTCCCTCAGGATTCATGATGAGCCAGGCAGGCCGCTATCCAGGCCCAGGGTGGTGAGGGGATTCAGGAGAGGAGAGATAACAGAGATAAATCTAAATTCATTCAGGGAGCAGTCACACTCAATGACATATTCACTGACTTCCTCAACAGCTCATTTGATAATGCTCCTTCTGTACTATTCATTTTTCTGAAAGATGAAAGCTGGCTGAAGATCTCATCTGCTCACTGATGCAGGGAAAGGATTTGAAATTAGCACAAAATAAAAGGGGGGCAGCATAGTGGATGGGGGAGGGAGGGGAGGGAAGATGCTCTGATGAACAGTTCTGTGGTCCTGTTACAGGAGGCTAAACACCCAGGCTTGCAGGTTGCCTTTAATCAGTTACACGGAATATTTCACTATGTCAGTAAGCAGAAGGTAGGGGCCCCCACAAAGTGGGGGAAACACTCACCAGAACAAATGAGCTACCAAAAGAATGGGAAGGCTGCTTGTGGCCCAGCTCATTCTGTATGCAGGGCTTCATGGAGGAGAGTCACCAAGAAAAGGGGCCCCAAGCTAAGAAAGGGCCAGGACATGGTCTGTTTCAGAGCAGGAACATCCATGGTACAGTGGAAAGAGGGCCTGGACTCATAGCCCACCTCTGATTTGCCACCTCTCTGTAGGACCCTACTTAAGTCATTGACCCTCTCTGGGCCTCAGTTTCCTTATCTGTAAAATGAAGAACTTAAACAAGATGTCATGTAAAGTCCTTTTTTAATATCCATATTCCATATACTTGGTTTCCTTTGTAATCGCATATAGTCTATCTTGTGTATTTAAAAACACTCATCTGAAGAGGGACCCATAGAACTGAGCAGTCCTGACCCTCCAGCTGTTGATATAGAAATGAGAAAGGTAAATGAGCTATGATCATCCCACATACCACAGAGTGGGATGGAGCTCATTGAAACCGCAAGTGAGTGAAGTCTCTAATGAGAGGCCCCGTCTGGCTTCTCTGTATTAGTGCTGAACAGTGAGGGAGAAAGAGACACAGGAAGACAGTGAATGAGAGAGAGAGACAGAGACAGAGAGGGAGGGAGAGAGACAGAGAGACAGAGAGAGAGGGAGACAAATGGAGAAAGAAGGGAGGAGGGAAAGATAGACACACACAGAAACAATCATAGAGATATTACAGAGAGACAGAGACAAAGAAAGACAGCAAATGAGAGACAGATGGGCAGATAGAAATAGAGGAAAGGGGACAAAGAAAAAGGGATGGAAGGAGGAAGGAGAGAATTAGAGGAACAGAGGGAGGAAGGGAAGAGAGGGAAGGAGAGGGAGGGAGGGAAGGAGAGAGAGAGAGATCACAAAAATGTCAGAACTGAAGGGACCCTGAGAGAATCTCTGCTTCGGGGATTGTGAAAATGTTTTGTTTTGCAAGTATTTATATTCAACATAATTGATTCGCTTTATAATCTTAAGCATTTTATTTTGTACATTTTAAAACATTGTTCTGTGAAGGGGTCCATAGAGTACCAGACTGATAAAAAAAAAGGTTAAGAATGCTTGCTCTAGTTCAACCCTACCTTCATTTTACAAAAGAAGAAAGTGAAACCCTATGCAGAAAGGAGGGGCAGTTATTTTCCCAGGGTTATGCAGGGAATTCTGTGTGACTTGAACCCAAGTCTTCTAACTGCAATTTCAGTACTCATTCAAATATAGCTCACTTTCTCTCCCTGGTGGTAACTTGATGTAATGGCTTGGAGTAATGTCCACATGATCACACAGTATCAGGGTTGGAAGTCACTCTAAAGGTCACCTAATAAAACCTAAACTCAGGCTGGTTTCTCCTCTATAGTATCTCCAACAAGCAGTCATCTAGCTCCAATTTGAAAACAGTTCCACCCCGCAATGATGGAGATTCACTACCTCATGAGGCAATTTTTGCTGTTGTTCAGTCATCTTCAGTCACATCTGACTCTTCTTGATTCCATTTGGAATTTTCTTAGCAACAATACTGGAGTGTTTTGCCATTTCCTTCCCCACCTCGTTACAGATGAGGAAACTGAGGCAAACGTGGTTAAACGACTTGTCCAGGGTCATGCAACTACTAAGTATCTGAGGTCAGATTCGAACTCAGGAAGATGAGTTTTCCCAACTCCAGGCCTGGTACTCTATCCTCTACAGCATGAGGAAGTATATTTCACTTTTGGATAGCTCTCAGTTTTAGTATGTCCCTCCCCATCATGGGTAAAGAAAATCTGTATCTACAATTTCTACCCCATGTTCCCAATTCTGCCTTCAGAGGCAAATCAGAACAAGTTGAATCCTGTTCTCACTGACAGACTTTCAAATAATGATACCTATCTTTTTAATGTCTCCACAAATCCAACTTCAGAACTTCATCTGGGCATCAAGGCAACCTATGGTCCTCAAAGGCTATGTTAACAGAACATAACCTCTAGCGGGTTCTAACATTCTGGGGAGGACTTTGAGTATAGCCCCAGGAACCAACTGAAATACTCTCTGAGAATAATACTCTTCAAGTATGGAGAGGACCACCCTCTGGAAACTGGTAACAAGATAACAAATTTCTTTTAGTCATATCAATCAATGAAACAAGGCATGATACAAAATGGTCCTGAGTCCTCTGCAGCCCACTTCTCCTTCCACGGTGATAATGATGGATTTGGAAGAAGAAAAGGAGTGAAGGGAGAAGAGGGTGCTGAGCATTTCAACCATCTACAAACATTAACTTAACTATAGGAACTCTAAATATAAAGTAGGCGTCCAGTGATCAGGGAATTGGTGTACCATTGGAATATCTGAGTTAAATCCATATTGATATTCTCACAACAAAAGAAACAAGATGAAAGCAAGTTGAAACCCAGGGATCATATGGCTCATGAATTCTTCTTGGGGAGGCAAACAAAGGAGTTGTTGGTGTTGATTTCATCCCAAAATTAACAAAGATATTTCAAAGGAGATTTAGTCATCTCATATGTCAGGGCTCATGGAAATATTTGCAAAAAAAATAAGCATCATGTATAAAATGCCATCCACATCCAAAGAAAGAACTATAGAGTCAGAACACAGAATGAAGCAGACCATTTTCTCTTTTGTTATGTTTTGTTGTTTAGGTTTGTCTTCTGGTTTCTCCCATTTGTTTTAATTCTTGTATTCAGCATGACCAATGTGAAAATGTCTTTAATAAGAATGTATGTGTAGAACCCATATAAGACTGCCTGCTGTTTTGGGGAGGGAGGGGGAGAAAATTTAAAACTTATGGAAGTGATTGTTGAAAATTGAGATAAATAAATAATTATTTTTGAAAAACAGAAAAATAAGCATCATGGAAATAGTTTTGGCTTAAGTGCTGACTTATATTGCAGAAGATAAGAAAGCAGAGAAATTCTATGAAGAAATTGAGAAGATCTTCCAAATTAATTCAATATTTACCTTGCTAGTCTGTGACTTCCTTGTGAACATGGACATAAGGAGAAACAGAGAAAAGTATGGCTCAGGTTTGAGAAACAAGAGGATGGCAAAGTTCATGGGGTATTCAAAAGTCTCACAACATATGTAAATTAATGGTTCTCACAGAAGAGAATCTAGTATGGGTATGTGGGTGTGCATATTCAATATAGAGCATCACACAGAAAAATAAAATTGAGTGAGGGTGGAGCCAAGATGGTGGAGTACAAAGACTGACCTGCTGCAGCTCTCCCCCCATAGCCCATAAAATACCTGTAAAAATGACTCTAAAGAAATTCTAGAGCAACAGAAGCCACAAAATGCCAGGCCTAGAGGCCTGAGGGCTACCCGAGTCTTACCTTACCTATCACAGGTCTTCGGCTGGCCAAACCGGATAAACGTATGAGAGAAGAGACTTTCCAGAGTCGAACAAGGGTTAGGCTTTATTCAGGGTCTTGGTTACATGTGCAGGGGGAACTCTTCCTTAGGAGAGAGAGAAATCTCCCAAGGAGGCAAAGATCTTACAGTAAGAGAATGAAAGCAGAAGTGGAAGTGGGGAGAGAGGGGAGAGGGGCCTTCTGTCCTGTAAGGGTCCCTCAGTGCTAAGAGTGCCTTCAGGCTTTCCTGACCCTACTTAAGCTCTCCGGCCGCATAGTTTGCACCAGAATACCGTGTCTGTTAGATAACAATAGGTGTGCTCAGATCTGGGCCAATCTCGAGGGCGGGGATGCTCTCTCCCAGCACTTTTCTCACGGGAAGAGGCGGAAATGCACGAGATAGCTCAGTCTCACACCTCAATTCCCTGCTCTTCCCTGGGGGGCCTCATGAGAACTCTAAGGTTTAGAAGTCCTCACCTTTACCCGCCCAAGACTGTCCACGTGGAACTGAGCTTACACCCCCAACAACAAAACAACAGAGTGAAAAAGATTTCCAGCCCAAGACAATCTGGAAAGCCAACAGGAAAGGTCTATTGCACTGGGATTGGAGCTCAGCCCAGCCTTGGCCAAGATACATGGCACAGACAGGACTGGAGCAGGCTTCAGGGAGCAGAATCATGGATAGCACCAGTGGTTCCCAGATTTCTTAACCCACAAATTCCAAAGACAGCTTCAAAGGTCAATGAGAAAGCTCTTTCACTTGGGTGAGAAGGGAGTGAGGTCTGTGCCCAGCTCAGGCCCCATGGTGGTGGCAGTCATTGTGGCAGCTTTGTCCACTTTTGGAGCCCTCTGCCTAAAGATCCTGGGGGAATTGGGCAGCCAATCTAAGTCTCAGTTCTGAGTGGTGGTGCTAGGGTAAGGAGGAGCATAGGTGTGGTGGACCTGGTGGAGGCTCTGCAGAGGGAATCCTACTTGCAGATCCCAGGCAGAAAAACTTGTGGTTTCTCCCCGACCAGAGTGCAGACCAGGAGAGGAGTAAACTCCTCTCCCTTGAGTGTGCCACCTTAGAGGAACTGAGAACTTACACTTCCCCAGAGTATACCCTCCACTTGACCAAGGACTCAAAAGTCAAGTAAATGGATGGGAAAATGCCCAAAACAGGGAAAAAATAAGACTATAGAAGGTTACTTTCTTGGTGAAAAGGTATTTTCTTCTACCCTTTCAGATGAGGAAGAACAAAGCATACCATCAGAGGAAGACATAAAAGTCAAGGCTTCTACATCCAAAACCTCCAAAAAAATATGCAATGGTCTCAGGCCATGGAAGAACTCAAAAAGCATCTTGAAAATCAAGTAAGAGGAGTGGAGGAAAAGATGGGAAGAGAAATGAGAGAGATGCAAAAAAATCATGAAAAGAACAGCTTGCTAAAGGAGACCCAAAAAAATGCTGAAGCAAATAACACTTCTAAAAACAGATTAATCTAAATGACAAAAGAGGTCCAAAAGCCAATGAAGAGAGGAATGATTTAAAAAGCATAATTAGCCAAATGAAAAAGGAGGTTCAAAAGCTCACCGAAGAAAATAATTCTTTATAAATTAGCATAGAGCAGATGGAAGCTTATGACTTTATGAGAAACCAAGAAAGTATAAAACAATGCCAAAAGAATGAAAAAATAGAAGACAATGTGAAATATCTCATTAGAAAAACAACTGACATGGAAAATAGATTCAGGAGAGATAATTTTAAAATTATTGCTTTACCTGAAAACCATGATCAAAAAAAGAGCCTAGACATCATCTTCCAAGAAATTCTCAAGGAAAATTGCTCTGATAATCTAGAACCAGAGGGTAAAATAGGAATGGAAAGAATTCACCAATCATCTTCTGAAAGAGATCCCAAAAGGAAAACTCCTAGGAATATTGTAACCAAATTCCAGAGCTCCCAGGTGAAGGAGAAAATGTTATAAGCAATCAGAAAGAAACAATTTGAGCATTGTGGAAATAAATCAGGCTAACACAGAATTTAGCAGCTTCTAAACTAAGAAATTGAAGGTCTTCAAATATGATATTCCAGAGGTCAAAGGAGAGGATTAAAACCAAGAATCTTCTACCCAGCAAAACAGTATAATATTTCAGAGGAAAAAAATGGAATTTCAATGAATTAGAGGACTTCCAAGCATTCTTGTTGAAAAGACCAGAGCTGAATAGAAAATTTGACTTTCAAATACAAGAATCAAGAGAAACATGAAAAGGTAAACAGGAAAATGAAGCCTTAGGGAACTCATTAAAGTTGAATTGTTTACCTTCATATGTGGAAAGATGTTATTTGTAACTCATGAGACCTTTTTCAGTATTAGTGTAGTTAGAGAGAGTATACATATAAATATATGTATATACATGCAGGTGTCCATGGCTGGGTATGTATATGTATATTACATATTTTTAGATCTGTATATGTACATGTATGTATGCATGTATGTGTGTATGTATATATATGTGTGTGTGTGTGTGTGTATATACATATAGAGTGCACATGGTGTGCTGAATATAAAGGGAGAATACCTAAAAAAAAAATAAAATTTACTGTTGAATGGAATGTTCTAGCAGTAGGAGAAAAGGAGAGGTAGAATATAGCAAACCGTCTTACATACAACAGGAAAGAAAGAGCTTCTACAATGGAGGGGAAGAGGGGGAAGATGAAAGGAAATAACTGAGCCTTACTCTCATGGGATTTGGCTTAAGGAGGGAATAACACACACTCCATTGGATATGGAAATCTATTTTACCCTGCAGGAAGGCAAGGGGGAAGGGAATAGGAGAGGGAAGATAATAGAAAGCACATTGGGGAAAGGGATAATCAGAAGCTAACACTATTGTGGGAGGATGGTCAAAGGAGAGAATGGAATAAAGGAAGGAAAGGATAGGACTGAGGGAAATATAGTTAGCCTTTTACAACATAAATATTATGGATGTGATTTGCATTATTACACATATATGACCCATACTGAATTGTTTGTTTTCTCAATGAGGATGCTTGGGGAGAGAGGGAAAGAATGTGAAACTCAAAGCTTTAAGAATGAATGTTAAAAATTGTTTTAGCATGCAACTGAAAATTAAGCTATACAGGCAACGCAGTATAGAAAACTATTTTGCCCTACAGGAAAATAGAGGGAAAGGGTGAATAAAAGAATCATGGGTAATAGAAGAGAGGACAGACTGGAGGAAAGGGTGGATGGGGTGCATGCTGTCCTGGGGTGATGAGTGGGGAGGGATGGGGAGAAAAATTCAAATTCCAATTCTTGTGGAAGTGAATGTTAAGAAATGAAAAATAAATAAATTATATATTTAAAAAAATAAAATTGAATATGTTTCAATTGACAGAAAATAATTGATTCTTCCACTGATGAGTTCCTCCTGGATCCTCTATTTTGCAGAGAGGCTCATGCCAACCAACTTCAATTCCCTTCCTTGATCTGCTTTTGACTTTTCAAACTTTGTCACCATGTTTTATCTGCCATATCACACTTGAATTTCCCTCAGTCCCTGGGGCCACCTTACCATGAAACATTCTTCTACCTTTTTGGTGTCATTCTCTCATTTGTAAGTTCTTCTTAAGGCCTCCATTTTATGGAGGGACCCAGGCAAGCCAACTTTCATTTCCCTCCTGATTCTGCTTCTGACATTTACACCAGGTCCCATGTATTGGTACCTTTGGCCCCCATCTCCCATTTCCAGATGACTTTTGTGCTTTGCCTTCCCCTGTTAAAATGTAAGCTCCTTGGGACAGGGGATGTCTTTATTTTTGCTTTTGTTTGTATTCCTATCCTTTAACACAGTACCTGACATACAGTAAGTGTTTAATAAATGCTGGTTGCCAGTAATGGCAAAATGAACTGTCCTTATGCAATTAAGCCATTTACTAGGTAAAAAGAAATGTCAAAATCAACATCAAATTAGAAGAGGAGATAAGAATAAAAAAACACTGGAAATAAGAAGATACTTCAAACAATTCAGTAGTTTCAATTTGACCTGTTCAAAGGAGCTATTAATGCTAGTAAGTAAGAATTTTTTTAAATTGACTATGCTTATCACCATTTCCTGAAAAAGTTTAACTAATGGAAATGAATCACCACCATGAAGGGGCAAAAAGAGGACAAATCTAGCCTGATGCAGTAAATGCTTGATTTCCTCTTCTAGCCCAGAGAAATAGAAGCCAAGGACAAAAGCACTTGACAGTATGAGATCATTCACTAAACAATGTGGAGAAAAATGATGGCATATTCGTAGCAATATTATGTCATAAAATGTCAAAAAGCAGTGGAAATAAAAATAAAGTCTTATCCAACTGAGACATAGCATCCCAAAAATATTCATAGATGAATGAAAGGGGGCAACAAATAGAAGGAAAGTAGAATAGGTTTCTCTGTCTCTGAAATGGTGCATTTTCATCATTAATGATATTAGAGTGAGCTAACATTTAACTCATGATTGATAGGTAATGAAGAAATAGACATGATGCTTAAGAAAAGAAATTTACAAAGAATTGGATAGGCCAGATCAAGCACATACTGAATAAAGTAACACATGTAGGAGGCAACACATCTTCAAAAACTTGCAATACAACTCAAGGAAGGGACTATACCAAAAGAACAGGGGGAAAATCACAGACAATAATAATGTTCAAAAATGATGTGATCAAAAGAGACAACATCAAAAAATAATGACCACTTCACATGCCTACTTTGTCATCATTATAAAATCTTTATGAGAATGATCTACACACCAAGGGTATTCTTGATGAAAATTTAAAAAAAGAAATTAGACAACTTATTTTTCATTTAATTTTAATTTTATTTTTCTCAATTACATGTCTACAAAAATCTAAAACATTTTTCATATTGAGTTCCATATTCTTTTCCTTCATCCCCTCTCTTCCTTGAGAAGGCAAGAAATCTGATATAGATTATATATGTGCAGTCACATAAAACATTTCCATGTCAGTTGTGCTGCAAAATAAAATGCAGACCAATAAAAAAACAAGAATAACAAAATTCTAAATGTATGCTTTAATCTTCATTCAGATTCCATCAGTTCTTTCTCTGGAGGTAGACAGCATTTTTATCATAAGTCCTTTGGAATTGTATTGCTGAGAATAACTAAGTCTTTCACAGCTGATCATAATACAATATCGCTGCTATTAAGTGCGTTCTACTGGTTCTGCTCATGACTTTACATCAGTTCGTATGTATCTTCCTAGGTTTTTCTAAAAGCGTCCTACTTGTCATTTCTCATAGCACAATCTTATGACACAACTTGTTCAGCCATTCCCCAGCTGGTAGGCATTCTCTCAATTTCTAATTCTTTGCTGCCACAAAAAGAACTGTTATAAATATTTCTGCATATATAGATCCTTTTTCTTTTTCTTTGTGATACTGACCTAACAATGGTGTTGCTGGGTCAAAGGAAGTGCACAATTCCAAATTGCTCTCCAGAATAGTTGGATCACTTCCCAACTCCACCAACAGTGCATTGTTGTTCCTATCTTGCCACATCCTCTACATTCGTCATTTTTCTTTTCTATCATATTAGCCAATCTAAGGTGATACCTCAGAACTGTTTTAATTTGAATTACTTTAATCAATAATGATTTAGAATATTTTTCATATGACTACCGATAGCTTTCATTTCTTCTGAAAATTTCCTGTTCATATCCTCTGACCATTTATCACAATTGGGGAATAATTTGTATTTTTACAAATCTGAGTCAGCTCCCTATATATTTGAAAAATGAAGTCTTTATTAGAGAAATGCTGTAAATTTTCCTCAGTTTCTTCATTTCCTTCTAGTCTTGTTATTTATCCAAAATCTTTTTAATTTGATGTAATTAAAAGCATATATTTTATATCCTATAATGTTCTCTATTTTTTGTTTGGTAATAAATTCTAGCTCACTTATCCATAGATCTGACAGGTAAACTATTCCATGCTCTCCCAATTTGCTTATGATATCATCCTTTGTATCTAAATCACGTACCCATTTTGATTTTATCTCAGAATATAGTGTGAGATGTTGGTCTATACCAAATTTCTGCCAAACTGCTTTCTAGTTTTCCAACAATTTTTGTCAAATAGTGATTTCTTGTCCCCAAATCATGGATCTTTGGATTTGTCAAACACTAGATTACAGAGGAGAAATTTGGAAGCTTTAACATTAAGGACATCTTTCACATGTTTTCTCAGAGTCTAGTCAGTCTCAGCAATTTACAGAATCAGGTTATCATCTTTCTTTGTCCCTATAGGACCTTAAGACTCTCCCAAGCTAATGACGTGTTCCTAGATATCACTATCATTCTTTCCCAGATATCATTCATTATTCAACTTCTCTTTCCCAGAATCCTGCATTTCCCTCCAATTCATAGCTGCCTTGTGGACATATGCAGGAATTCTTGTAGGAATTAAATGCTTTTTCTGCTTATAAACAATGCACTCTGAGCTAAGACATCCTAGGAAATGTAGTCCATATTGAACATGTCTGTTACAAATATGCACAGCAGCTTTGTATGTAGACAATGAGTTTGACCCAGAATTCAAAAAGACAAAGAGAGGAGGATGTAGCAAGAGAAAAGAAGAGGGATTGTAGCGGGAAAGTTTACTGTGCTTAAGAACTCAAGCCTTTTCTCAGTAGAAAACCTCACATTGTCTATATAAATGTCCTTGCAATGATGCTATATGATTGTGAATCTTATAATACCACAAATGCTTTGGTGATACAAAAAGAAATAGGGAAAAATATTTTGACTTCAGGTGACCTGCAACACATTTCCAATGATGATCTAATAGTAAGAAGTTGCATAAGGGCTATAACTGAAGAAATGTACGCTCAAAAAAAAAAAATATGGGACAGCCAAACAATAGAATAAGTGGTCAGATGGTCATACTGACACCCATTATACGTTACAGAACCTAGAGAAGGTTTACAGAAGATTAGGTAGAATATCTATGAAAGATCTCTGAAAAAGCATGAACAGTTACACAGGATGAGAACATATGGATGAACTGCAATTTGCACTAATAGCAGGAATATCCCCGTTGGTGAGATCACACTTCCATTGAATTTGAAGGCATTTTTCTAGCAATCTAAGGTTAGCAAAGTGGATTATATAAATAATCTCAATTTGATTCTCACTAAAACTCTGTAAGTACAAAAAGTCTTCCTAACTCCTGCAAGCCGAGCTCCAGCTGCCACTTCTTCACTATCTCCTCACTGCCAACATGTCTCTTTCCAGCAAACTGACCTTGGACAAGGTGGACCTGAAGGGGAAGGGGATCATCATGAGAGTGGAGTTTAACATTCCCATGAAGAACAAAGACATAACTAACAACCAGAGAATCAAGGCTGCTCTTCCTAGCTTCAATTACTGCTTGGATAATGGAGCCAAGTCTGTCGTTCTGATGAGTCACTTGGGCCAACCTGATGGTGTCCCTGTGCTTAACAAATACTCCTTGGAGCCTGTAGCTGTGGAGCTCAAATCCTTGCTGGGCAAAGATGTTCTGTTCCTGAAGGATTGTATGGGTCCAGAAGTGGAGGAAGCTCATGACAACCCACCTAACGGTTCTATCATTTTGCTGGAGAATCTTCGTTTCTGTGTAGAAAAAAGAAAAGACAAAGATGCTTTTGGGAACAAGATCAAAGCTAAGCCAGCTAAAATGGAAGTCTTCTAAGCATCCCTCTCCAAGCCAGGGGACATCTATGTCAATGATGCTTTTGGAACTGCTCACTGTACCCACAGTTCCATGGTGGGAGTGAATCTGCCCCAGAAAGCATGTGGTTTCCTCATGAAAAAGGAGCTGACCTACTTTGCCAAGGCCCTGGAGAGCCCTGAGAGGCCCTTCTTGGATATCTTGGGTGAAGCTAAAATTGCCAACAAAATCCAGTTGATCAACAATATGCTAGACAAATTCAATGAGATGATCATTGGTGATGGGATGGGTTTCACCTTCCTCAAGGTGCTCAGCAACATGGAGATTGGCACTTCTCTTTTTGATGAAGAGGGGGCCAAGATTGTCAAAGATCCGATGGCCAAGGCTGAGAAGAATGATGTCAAGATCACGTTGCCTGTTGATTTCATCACAGCAGACAAGTTTGATAAGAATGCCAAGACTGGCCAAGCCACATTGGCCTCTGGCATCCCTGCTGGATGGATGGGTTTGGACTGTGGCCATGAGAGCAGCAAGAAATATGTGGAAGCTGTGGCCTGGGCCAAACAGATTGTGTGGAACGGACCTGTTGGAGTATTTGAGTAGGAAGCCTTTGTTCGAGGAACCAAAAGCCCCAAGAGGGGCTGCATCACAATCATAGGTGGTGGGGATACTGCCACTTTCTGTGACAAATGGAACACTGAGGACAAAGTCAGCCATGTGAGCATTGAAGGTGGTGTCAGTCTGGAGCTGCTGGAGGGCAAAGTCCTTCCTGGGATGGCTGCCCTGAACATTGTCTAATGGATGCCACTTTACTGCCTGCTGGTTCCTGTGCACAACCCTTCCAACATGACCCTGCAGTGCTTCCAGTCCCTTTCCTTGGCATTAGGCAAGTTTCTCCCTCAAGACTCAACCAGTGACCAGAAGATGGGGCAATGAGAGCCCCAGAAGCAGCTCAACTCAACTTGTTGATTCCTGGGTGTGCCTGTTGTCAGATCTCACTTGAACTTCCTTAGTGCATCTAAACCATTGTTGTGATCTATATGTTGCCTTTAGAAAGAAAATCAAAGTGAAAGCCATTGCTATCCATACTCTCTTGAAATAGTTTGCTCTGTTCCACTTTCCTAGTAGCTGTTTTTGTCATTACCTACACACAGTATGGAAGCAAGAAGAAACTCTAGTGTGGGGTGCAGGGGAGGAAGGTTGACCTGTTAAAGTGCCAGCTCAATTGACAACAAATAAGTACAAAATGTATCATCATCATCTCCATTTTGCATATCAGAAAACTAAGACTCAAGGAACCCAATAACTTTTCCATAGTCACCTAGATAAAGGTGGGGTTCACATTTAAGCCATTTTCTAAAATGAAGTCCATAGCTTTCCTTCCTCCTATATTTTTCTTCCTCCTATATTTTTCTTCCTCCTATATCATAATGCATTTTTGACACTTTGAACAATATTCTCTCCTTTCTTAATTTCTGAATTACCTCTTCCATTTTTACCCATGATCACTGACAGTGGTTCATCAATCATAAAAATCTATTTTTTTCCAGTATCCTAGGGTATAGTGCTCCTGGGCCTTATCACTTGAAATCTCACATTTCACCAAGGCAATTCTTCCTCTTCTTTTGCACTAATTATTGAAAATACTGTCTTATTTCTTCTATGCACCCTTCACATTTGACTTTCACTCACTCCATATGTTCAATCCATTGCCAAATCTTATCATTTGACTCATCATCATCTCAACTCATTCAACTAGAGTAGCCCCTAATTGTCTCTAGGATAACATATAAATTCCTGTTTGGCTTTTAAAACCTTCACAACCTGGCCCCTACATTTCCACCCTGGATGAATCTTGATCTCTTTCTTCCACAATTTCTAATACAGCCAATCTAGCCTTCTCTCTAATTCTCACATGCAACACTCATCTCCCAACTGCATACCTTTGTACTGGCTATTCCAAAGGCTTAGAATGTATATTCCCTCATCTCCACCTCCTAGAATTCTCTCCTCCTTTATTACACAGTTCAGGTAATATCTTCTGCATTGAGGCTTTCCTGATCCTCCTTGTAGTTACCTCCCTTGTACAGATTTGTATTTATTTCCTTTATGTTTATTTGAATTTGTGTTCCCAATGCTTAGCATGCTACCTGACAAATGGAATATGCTAAATAAATGTTTGTTGCTTGACTACTTTCACTAGGAACATCAAAAAAGGCCTGTGATAAGAGGTGATACCAGAGCCAAGCTTTGAACTAAACTGCATAGAGTAGTACATCCCATGTTACTTGCCATTTCCAATGGGCTTTGGCATATTGGAACCCCAACCTGCCAAAGTTTAGAGGCAGCTGAAAATTTTTATATCTCTAAGGTTACTTTTAGGACCTTGAGGGATCTTACTGTCACTTCAGGAAACCCCACTGGTGTGTTCTCCCTTGATTATCAATTAGCTAGTCATAGTTAAATGACTTTCCAATAGAGGTATTTACTAAGATAACTAAGAAAGGTTGTAAATCATTCTTCCTAAAGGTCTGTTATACACCCTCTTACAAGTAAATACTGATTCCAGGGAAAGGAGCACAAAGCTTACACAGAACAAATGGGAAAGGCATAACTCACAGCTACTGATCGAATGGAAATCCTTTCTTCTCTTCATGGAGTTGTCAAGAAGTTTCCCAAAAGCATGTGAGTTTTAAAAGAAAAAACAATTTACAGAGCCATCATTGTCTCAACAACATCTGCCAGTAGCTTCAGCAGCAGAGCCCAATGAAGAGCCAACCCTGAAAAGCAGGGTTTGACCCAATCTAGGGGGGAATCCCTGAGCAAGTCACTTAACCCTGTTTGCCTCAGTTTCTTCATCTATAAAATGAGCTGGAGAAGCTGGAGAAACAAACCACACCAGTGTCTTTGCCAAGAAAACCCCAAAAGGGGTCATGAAGATTTGGACAGAGCTAAAAATAACTAAACAATAACAAAAGCAGTGAATCAACTTGGCAGCAAAGATATCATATCCTTTAGGCAAGGGAACAATTTATCCTTTGGCTATGTCAACTTAGAAGTGAACATTAAGAGATTCCACTTAGGGAGAAAAGGACTCGGTTAGGAGGTATTCCTCGGCTACTTGTGTTCCCAAATATGGGTTTGGGATCCTTTGTGTTTCAAGTTTGAGCCATTTCTCCTCAAGGGGCTCTTGTATGTGTGGGAGGGAGAGTGCATCCCACACTGCGGGGGGACAGTGTTTAGTACCTGCCATTTTCACTTTGAGCTCACTTTCCTAGGGAGCAAGTGTGTAAAGTTCAGATGGAAAAGTGCCCCTAGTTTGTTGGATGTTTTTGGTGGGGGGAGAATTTTGTATTTCAGAATTTGCTATATCTTCTCAGTAAATATTTTTGATAGCTTTTAATAAAACTAATTGATATAGGAAGGGGGTAATATACCAGACAAGGGCTGATAAATGACAATATTAGAAACTATAACCCCTTCACCTTACAGAAAAGTAATTGACTTCCTTCTGTGACCATGACCCAACAAAGTGACTTGGAATGGGGAACTAACCTGGGAAGAAGTGCTATGCTGGGAGGAAGTGTCAGCTCAGCTTGGGTCACCTCCTGATGCAAGCCTATTCTGATGTTCCTCATTCAATTGGCCCATAGGAGTGGAGGTTTGGATGAGTGAGGCCAGAAGAGATATTACACAGGGAATCTCTGAGGTGGAGGTAAGGAGGGAGTGTAATCTGGAAACAGGGAAACAATCCAAAAGGCATAGAGACAGGAGGTAGAATTTTATATATGAGGAACCACAAGCTGGTAAATTTGGCAGAAATATAGAAGGCATAAATGAAAATAGTTTTCAATAAGGCATTTCACATTCACGTATCATAATTCATTATTTCATTTCTCAACTAATGGATTTCCCTTTTGTTTACCGTTGTTTACTGTTTTTGTTTTTCACCTATTTCATTGTTAGAATTATACCCAGAAAAAATCAAATCAACAGATAAAGGTCCTTTATGAATATATGCTAAACTTTTTCAGCATATGTTCATCTTCTTTCACTACAGGAGGGCATAAAATTATAGGTTTATACCGGAAGGGATTGTATAGATCATCTAGTTCAACCATCTCATGTTGCAGAAGCGAGGTTACATTATTTGTCCTGTGTTACATAGCTAGTAAGCGTCTGAAACAGGATTTGAATGCAGGTCCTCCTAATTCCAAGTTCAACTCTCTATCTACTGTGACATGCAGCCTTTCTTTCATTATGAACAGGAACTAAGTAAGGAAAAAAATTGTCTTATATTTGACTTCACAAAGCAGGCCAATGGGAACTTTTCTGGAAAAAGAGATGGCTATGCTTTATATAAAGGAAAATCATCAGATCTTTCATATTCCTCCCAGATCTACTGTATTGTTTAGTTAGTTTGTTTTTTACCCAACTTATAGGTCAGATTAATGAGCCCTATGTCCTGGTTTATAGTTGTTCAGTCATTTCAGTCTTGTCTGACTTTTCATGACTTCATTTGGGGTTTCCTTCACAGAGATACTGGAGTGGTTTGCCAATTCTTCCTCTAGCTCATTTTACAAATTAGGAAACTGAGGCAAACAAGGTTAAATGTTAAGCAAGCAAAGTCACAAAGCTAATAAGTTTCTGAGACCAGATTTGAACTCAGGAAGATTTGCCTTACTGACTCCAGGCCCAGCACTCTATCCACTGTGCCACCTAGGTGTTGTCCTGGCATATAGATTATAAAAAAATATGAAAAATTTACTGCTGGGGTTAAGCTAGAGTGAGTATGGATAGAAAAATTCAGTATAAAACTATGAAGGAAATCCAGTGTCAGTGAAATCCAGTCAGTCTTCTCTCCCTTTCAACAGCCGTTGCCTCTGCTCTAATAGGGGTCCTTTCTTTCAAGACTTCGTCCAAGCCTGCCTTTCTTAAATTTTGTTTACTCTTTCCCTATTTACTACCCTTTGGTACCTACACATCCTATAAGCCAGTCCCCCTGTAGGTGACAATCTGTTCACCAGGGAGAAAACAGCACATAGCAGAAATAACCCTACACCAAAGAGTTGGAAGGTCTGAGGGCCGGTGCCAGCTCTGTTGCCAATTCACTGTGTGACTCTTGGCAAGACACTTCCCATTTCTGGGTTTCAGTTTCTCTATGTAAAAAATAAGGTTGTTATTATCATTGTTGCTAGTCCTTCATTCTCAAAGATGACCATGACATCAGGGAAGTGATGCAATGTCTTGCAAGTGAATTGGATTTAGGTGAGGGAGGGCTGTACAAAGTCATCAGCCTCACTTTCTCCTCTGGAGCTATCTGGGTCCAGTGATCAGATACACAACAGAACAACTGGAAATGTTCTCGGATACAGTAGGAGAACTTGGCCTTTTTAAGCAAAGTTTGAGACAAGACAGGAAAGTTGGACAGAATGATCTCTGATCAGCACCCGCCATTTTCAGTTTGAGCCCACTTTCCCAGGGAGCAAGTGTGTAAAGCCCAGAGGGAAAAGTACCCCTAGTTTGTTGGAATTTTTTTTTTGGGGGGGGGGTAGAATTTTGTATTTCAGTATTTGCCATATCTTCTCAGTAAATATTTTTGATAGATTTTAATAAAACTAATTTATAAGGGAAGGGATTGATATACCAGACAAGTGCTGATGAGTGACAGTATTTTGAAACTACGACCCCTTCACATTAGAGAAAAAGTAGTTGGCTTCCTTCTGTGATCAAAACCCAACAAGTTGAGTTGGAATTGGGAATTAACCTGGGAGGAAGTGCTATGCCTAGATTCCATGTCAGCTCAGCTTGGGTCACCTCCTGACGCAAGCCTATTCTGATGTTCCTCATTCAACTGGCCCATAGAAGTGGAGGTTAGGGTGAGTGAGGCCAGAGGGGATATTACACAGGGAATCTCTGAGGTGGAGGTAAGGAGGGAGTATTTTATCTAATTTGCCAAAAGTTCAAATTTTACTCTGGGGTTCTTCCACCATTAGGTTTTCTCATTCTCATAATGCTTCTTCTTTAGTTCTATCCAGTCTCTCTCTCTCTCTCTCTCTCTCTCTCTCTCTCTCTCTCTCTCTCTCTCTCTCTCTCTCTCTCTCTCTCTCTCTCTCTCTCTCTCCCTCTCTCTCTCTCTCTCTCTCTCTCTCTCTCTCTCTCTCTCTCTCTCTCTCTGTCACACACACACACACACACACATACACACACACACACACACACACACACACTTGCACACTTGCACACTTCAGCAGTTACCCAGAGATCGAAACACCCAAACTGTGTGGCCCATTGCTAACAGAGAGCCAAACTTCATTAATACTTGGAGCACTTTAAATCAATATTTAGACATTTAATTATTTTGCTCATTTCAGTTGCATACATTAGTAGGGCCTGATAGGACTATTAGGGCTCCCTGTGATTAACATATTTGAATCAGCAAAAGGTGCCAATTAAAGAAAAATCTACTCGTTTCTTGGCCTACCATAAAAATTTGCATAACTTAGCAATTATTTTATCATTTTGAATATCTATTAAAAAGTGGTTTTTCAGAGTTTAATTGTAAGCTATATTCAACATCTTTGAAAGCAAACAACGTCTTCCATGTACTCAGAGTCAAATGTAAAATTATTTGAGGAAATTTGAGATCGGGAAGTATTTGTACCATCTCTCTAGCCACAGTACAGTGTTCACATTTGATCTGCCTCTTATTCAAACAGCATTCACAGCTGACTGGAGAAGCTTGTATTCTGGTGAGGTTTAAGATGGTGATTTTTCCCAGGATAGTTTATGTGAAGTCCATTGAAAAAGTTAAGAATGAGACCAATATTAATAGTAACAATAAAAATACTGATCCACAAAAAATTTAAAATGACATTTCTAATGGAAAAATCCTCACAAGATCTACTCTGTATAGATTAAAAAACTTCCATGATACAGTAAAGGAAATCAAAGTCATGTGGCAAAAAGTACATGACTGTCCTTGAAATCCCAACTGATTTAGATAATTTTGATAAGACTTCTAGAAGATGAGTTGAAGGGAGAGAATTTGGAATTCAACATTTTTTTAAAATGGCAAAAATAAATGGACTATGATAACTATGAAGAAGAAAAAGAAGGGTCAGCAGCCAATACTTTTAATCAGTTACAAAAAAAAATTATTCATGTTTGTAATCATCTACTGAATATGAAACAATAACAATAGTAAGATAGCACATTGTCCTAGAACCTTCTATGCATGAATTCCTTAAATAAAAGATAAAAACATGATTTTCTTACATAGCTCTTATTTCTCTTCCCAGTGTTTCCTCCACCTTTCATACTTGATTGTCAAAGTCCTTTTTGAGCTCTTCCATGACCTGACACCATTGCATATTTAATTTGGAAGTTTTTGACTTAGAAGCCTTGACTTTAGGTCTTCCTCTGATGTTAATGCATTGTTCTTGCTCATCTGAAAGGACAGAAGAAAATACCTGTTCAACAAGAAAGTAACCTTCCATAGTCTTATTTTTTTCCCTTTTTTGGGCATTTTCCCAGCCAATTATTTGACTTTTGAGTCCTTTGTCAAGAGTAGGGTATACTCTGGGGACTTGTAAGTTCTCAGTTCCTCAAAGGTGGCACAATCAAGGGAGAGGTGTTTGCTCCTCTCCTGGACTGGGCTCTGGTCTGGGAGCTACTGCAAGCTTTTCTGCCCAGGTTCTTTGAAGCTGTCTTTGGCATTTGTGGGTTGAGCAATCTGAGAACCACAGCTGCTGGCAGGTTCCCTCTCTACAACCACCTCCAGCTCCACCACACCAGCACACTCCTCCTCACCCCAGGACAGCACTCAGGGCTGATATCCAGATCAGTCACTTGATTTCCCTCACAGACTTTAGGTGGAGGACTCCTAAAATGAACACTGTGCTGCAGCAACCACTGCCACCCTGGGGCTACTGGGGCCAGACAGCGTTCCCTTCTCACCCAGGTGAAAGTGCCTTCTCACCAGCCTTTGAAGCTGTCTTTGGCATTTATGGGTCGAATAATCTGGAAACCACAGCCACTGCCAGGGATTCCACCACCGAGGCCTGCTCTGTTCCTGTTCTGGCTGATGCTGCATGCCCAAGGCTAGGCTGCACTTTGCTCCACACCTGGTGCAATTACTGTCCACCTTCCAGGCTGTCTTGGGCTGAAAATCTCTTTCACTCTCTCGTTGTGTGGCTTCTGCTGCTCTAGAATTTGTTTAGGGTCATTTTTACAGGTATTTTATGGGCTATGGGAGGAGAGCTAGAGTAGGTACATCTTTCTACTCTGCCATCTTGACTCTGCCCTATAAAAGATAAAAACAAAAGCAGCACTATTTATTACTACTAATACTTCTTGTAGTTGTTTCATTATTTTTTTCAGTTGTATCCAACTGTTTATAATCCCATTTAGAGGTTTTTTTGGCAGAGTTACTGCAATGCTTTGCTCTTTCCTTCTCTAGCTCATTGTACAAGGAGAAAACTGAGGTAAACATGGCTAAGTGATGTGCTCAGGGTCACAGAGCTAATAAGTGTCTGAGGCCAGATTTTAACTCACCAAGATGAGTCTTCATGACTCCAGGCCCAGCACTTTATCTACTGCATCATCTACCTTCCCACCATCATTACAAGATTATTATTATCGTCGTTGATGTTATTATTATATCTTACATCACTATAGCCATTGTAGTATAGCAGAAAGTGTATTAGACTTATAGCCAGAAAGTTCGGGTTCAGAATCCTGGTTTCACTGCATACATACTCACCAAAAGACCTTGAATAATCTTCTAACCCTCCCTAAACCTCAATTTCTTCAACTATACAATGAGAGGAGTGATGGAAAGCCACTGAGCATGAGCAAAAACTTCTTGAGAAGGGAAAGGCATGGGACTGGGGCGGGGAGAGATGTGGGGAGAGCTTCTTAAAGATAACTTTGAAACTATGGGTTGGGATCTTAACCTGAAGTTACAATGAACTTGCTGATACTTTTCAGGTTCACAAAATAAGATAAAATTCAAGATACATATAGAACTTTCACCTTTAAAACATAGTACAGTTAACATTTGAGGAACAGAAATAGACAGCATAGAAGACAAACTATCAAGTCAATTTGTTTTCAACAATACAAACATCAAAACATCATATGGTTGTAAACTGAGCTCAATATCTTAAAACTCAACCCAGAACTACATCAGGACTACATGCCAAAAATGCTCACCCTTGTCATATGGCTCTTTCAAAGAATTGCATCCTTCTCAGGTTCTTAATTAAGCCTTGTGATGTATGCATACAGTGAATAAATTTTGAAATAAAACCATCGTAACAAATGTCAGAAAAAGTGGTCATCAGGCTATGTTTTAGATGAGGTACTGGGTCTTAGAAATGTCTTTGAGGCACTGCTGCTATTCTGCAAAGAAAAAAGATCTTTATTCTGAGTTTTGTCCTTTCTCTTAGGACATATATTTCTTCTTGTTGTCTTACTCATTCAGTTTTAGTCTTGCATTTCTCAACATTTGCACATACAACTCGTTGCAAGTAGAGATAGCTTCATCTGTCTTTATCTGCCCAGCACCCAGAACAGTGCCTAGTCTACAGTAGTTGCTTAATAAATGGACATGAATTGATATAGTAAATATGTTACCAGCTACTATAATTGTGGGTTCATGACTTTTATTTATTTTTAAATAGTACTTTATTTTTTCCAACTACATATAAATATAGTTTTCCACAGTTATTTTTATAAGATTTGAGTTCCAAATTTTTCTCCCTCCCTCCTTTCCCTCCATCCTCCGCAAGATGCAAACAATCTGATATAGATTATACATGTGCAATCATGGAAATATTCCATATTAGTCATGATATGAAAGAAGAAACAGAACAAAAAGGAAAAGCCACAGAAAAGTGAAAATGAGATGCTTCAATCCGCATTAAGACTTCATAGTTCTTTCTCCAGATATGGATAGGTATGTTCTTATGACATGCTATCATTTTCTGTCAGGAGTCTTTTGGAACTGTCATGGATTGTTGTATTGCTGAGAAGGGCTAACTCAATCATAGTGGCCCACCACACAGTGTTACCGTTACTGTGTACAGTGTTTTCCCAGTTCTGCTCAATTCACTCAGCATCAGTTCATGTGAGTCTTTCCAGGTTTTTTTTTTCCTGAAATCTGCCTGTTCATCTCATTATTTCTTATAGCACAATAGTATTCCATTACATTCATGTACCACAATTTTTTCAGCCATTCCCCAACTGATGAGCATTCCCTCAATTTCTACTTCTTTGCTACCACAAAATAACTGCTATAAATATTTTTACACATGCAGGTCCTTCTTCCCTTTTTATGATCTCTTTGTTATACATACCTAGTAGTGGTATTTCTGGATCAAAGGGTATACACAGTTTTATAGCCCTATGAACATAGTTACAAATTTCTCTCCAGAATGGAAGATCAGTTCACAATTCCACCAACAACATATTAGTGTCCCAATTTTCCATATTTTCTCTAACATTTATCATTTTTCTTTTCTGTCATATTAACAATCTGATAAGTATGAGGTGGTACCTCAAAGTCATTTTAATTTGCATCTTTTTAATCAATACTGATTTAGAGTATTTTTCATGACTATAGGCAGCTTTAATTTCTTCATCTGAAAACTCCTTGTTCATATATTTTGACTATATATCAATTGGGTAATGACTTGTATTGTTATAAATTTGACTCAGTTCTCTATATGTTTGAGAAATGAAGTCTTTAGGGGAAATGCTGCAAAATTTTTTTCCATTTTTCTGCTTTCCTTCTAATCTTGGTTGCATTCATTTTGTTTGTGCAAAACCTTTTTAATTTAAAGTAATCAAAATTATCCATTTTGTATTTCATAATGTTCTCTATCTATTTTTTAATCATACATGTTTCCCTTCTCCATAGATCTGATAGATACACTATTCCTTGCTCTCCTAATTTGCTATGTCACCTTTTATGTCTAAATCATTGTGCCCATTTTGACCTTATCTTGGTACACAGTGTGAGATGCTGGTCTATGTCTATTTTATGCCATACTATTTTCCATTTTTTCCAGTAGTTTTTGTCAAATAGTGATTTCTTATCCCAAAAGCTGTAGTCTTTTGGTTTATCAAACAAGAGATTGCTATAGTCATTAACTACCATGTGTTATGTATATGAACTATTCCACTGATCTACCACCATATTTCTTAACTAGTACCAAATAGTTTTGACGATTGCTGCTTTATAACATAGTTTTAGATCTGGTATGGCTAGGCCACCTTCTTTTCCATTTTTTCATTAATTTTCTTGATATTCTTAAACTTTTGTTCTTCCAGATGAATTTTGCTATTATTTTTTCTAGCTCTATAAAATAATTTTTGATGGTTTGATTGGTATGGCACTGAATAAGTAAATTAGACAAAAATGTCATTTTTATTATATTATCTCATCCTACCCATGAGCAATTGAGATTTCTCCAATTGCTTAGATATGACTATTTGTGTGAAAAGTGTTTTGTAATTGTGTTCATATAGTTTCCGGGTTTGCCTTGGCAAGTAGATGTCTAAATATTTTATATTGTCTACAGTTACTTTACATGGAGTTTCTCTTCCTATTTCTTGCTGCTAGGCTTTGTTGTTAATATATAGGAATACTGATGATTCATGTGGGTTTCTTTTATGTCCTGGAAGTTTGCAAAAGTTGTTTATTTCAAGAAGTGTTTTAGATGATTCTCTAGGATTCTCTAAGTATACCATCATATCATCTGCAAAGAGTGATAATTTTGTGTCTTTGCTGCCTATACTGGTTTCTTCAACTTCTTTTTCTTCTCTTACTGCAAAAGTTAACATTTCTAGTACTATATTAAATAATAGAGGTGACAACGGGCATTCTTGATTTACCCTTGATCTTATTGGGAAGGTTCCTAGCTTATTACAATTACACATAAAGCTTGCTGATGGTGTTAGATAGATACTATTAATCATTTTAAGGAAAGCTCTATCTATTCCTCCCTAGTGGTTTTTTTAAAAAATAGACATGGATGTTACCAAAAGCTTTTTTTTCTACATCTATTGAAATAATCACATGATTTTTGTTGGTTTTTATTATTGACATGGTCAATTATGCTAATAACTTTCCTAATATTGAATCAACCTTTCTTTCCTGGTATAAATCCCACCTGGTTATAGTGTATTGTTATGGCAAAAAAATGCTGTAATCTCTCTGCTAATATTTTATTTAAAATTTTTGCTCCAATAAACATTGGAAAGAATAGTCTCTAATTTTCTTTCTCTGTTTTAGTTTTTCCTGGTTTAGGTATCAGCACCATATTTGTGTCATAAAAGGAATTTGGTAGGGTTCCTTCTTTGTCTTTTTTCTCAAATCATTTATATAGTGTTGGAACTAATTTTTGTTTAAATGTTTAGTGGAATTCACTTGTGGGGGAATGGAACCAAGCTGGGGGAGTGAGAGCACATACTCAACTAAAGTCTAAATCTAAAAATCCTTCACATACTTCTTTTTTTATTATTTATTTATTTATTTATTTATTTATTTATTTATTTATTTATTTTTTATTTAACTTTTAGCATTCATTTTCACAAATTTTGGGGTTCCAAATTTTCTCCCCATTTGTCTCCTCCCCCATCCCAAAACACCGAGCATTCTAATTGCCCCTATCACCAATCTGCCCTCTCTTCTATCATCCCTCTCTGCCCTTGTCTCCATCTTCTCTTTTGTTCTGTAGGGCCAAATAACTTTCTATACCCCTTTACCTGTATTTCTTGTTTCCTAGTAGCAAGAACAGTACTCGACAGTTGTTCCTAAAACTTTGAGTTCCAACTTCTCTTCATCCCTCCCTCCCCACCCCTTCCTTTTGGAAGGTAAGCAATTCAATATAGGCCATATCTGTGTAGTTTTGCAAATGACTTCCATAATAGTCGTATTGTATAAGATGAACTATATTTCCCTCCATGCTATCCTGTCCCCCATTGCTTCTATTCTCTCTTTTGATCCTGTCCCTCCCCAAGAGTGTTGACCTCAAATTGCTCCCTCCTCCCTATGCCCTCCCTTCCATCATCCCCCCCACACTGCTTATCCCCTTATCCCCCACTTTCCTGTATTATAAGACAGGTTTTCATACCAAAATGAGTGTACATTTTATTCCTTCCTTTAGTGGAATGTGATGAGAGTAAACTTCATGTTTTTCTCTCACCTCCCCTCTTTTTCCCTCCACTAATAAGTCTTTTGCTTGCCTCTTTTATGAGAGATAATTTGCCCCATTCCATTTCTCCCTTTCTCCTCCCAATATATTTCTCTCTCACTGCTTGATTTCATTTTTTTAAGATATGATCCCATCCTATTCAATTCACTCTGTGCACTCTGTCTCTATGTGTGTGTGTGTGTGCATGTGCGTGTATGTGTGTAATCCCACCCAGTACCCAGATACTGAAAAGTTTCAAGAGTTACAAATATTGTCTTTCCATGTAGGAATGTAAACAGTTCAACTTTAGTAAGTCCCTTATGACTTCTCTTTGCTGTTTACCTTTTCATGCTTCTCTTCATTCTTGTGTTTGAAAGTGAAATTTTCTTTTCAGCTCTGGCCTTTTCATCAAGAATGCTTGAAAGTCCTCTATTTCATTGAAAGACCAATTTTTGCCCTGAAGTATTATACTCAGTTTTGCTGGGTAGGTGATTCTTGGTTTTAGTCCTATTTCTTTGACTTCTGGAATATCCTATTCCATGCCCTTTGATCCCTTAATGTAGAAGCTGCTAGATCTTGTGTTATCCTGATTGTATTTCCACAATATTTGAATTGTTTCTTTCTAGCTGCTTACAATATTTTCTCCTTGACCTGGGAACTCTGGAATTTGGCCACAATGTTCCTAGGAGTTTCTCTTTTTGGATCTCTTTCAGGCGGTGATCAGTAGATTCCTTGAATACTTATTTTGCCCTCTGGTTCTAGAATCTCAGGGCAGTTTTCCTTGATAATTTCGTGAAAGATGATGTCTAGGCTCTTTTTTTGATCATGGCTTTCAGGTAGTCCCATGATTTTTAAATTGTCTCTCCTGGATCTATTCTCCAGGTCAGTTGTTTTTCCAATGAGATATTTCACATTATCTTCCATTTTTTCATTCTTTTGGTTTTGTTTTGTGATTTCTTGGTTTCTCATAAAGTCATTGGCCTCCACCTGTTCCATTCTAATTTTGAAAGAACTATTTTCTTCAGTGAGCTTTTGAACCTCCTTTTCTATTTGGCTAATTCTGCTTTTGAAAGCATTCTTCTCCTCATTGGCTTTTTGAACCTCTTTTGCCAGTTGAGTTAGCCTATTTTTCAAGGTGTTATTTTCTTCAGTATTTTTTGGGGTCTCCTTTAGCAGGGTGTTGACCTGCTTTTCATGCTTTACTAGCATCTCTCTCATTTCTCTTCCCAGTTTTTCCTCCACCCCTCTAACTTGATTTTCAAAATCCTTTTTGAGCTCTTCCACGGCCTGAGCCCATTGGGTGGGCTGGGATACAGAAGCCTTGACTTCTGTGTCTTTCCCTGATGGTAAGCATTGTTCTTCCTCATCAGAAAGGAAGGGAGGAAATACCTGTTCACCAAGAAAGTAACCTTTGATAGTCTTATTTTTTTCCCTTCTCTGGGCATTTTCCCAGCCAGTGACTTGACTTCTGAGTTTCCTTTCCACCCCCACCTCACCTCCAGATCCACCCAGCCAGCTCTTGGGGTCTGAGATTCAAATGCTGCTTCCCAACCTCAGGGCTTTTGGTGGGGGCAGGGCTACTATTCAGTGTGAGATTAAGTTCAGGTGCTCAGGTGGGGACAGGGCTGCCACACGAGGCTCAGTTCCCTCTGGGGGTTTATGCAGAGACCTTCAACAGTGGATCTGAGATCCTGCCTGCTTGGGGAGCCCCTGTCTGCTCCCGCTGCCTCCACTGCTGCCTCCCAAGGGGTCCTGAATTATGGGGGCACTCACCTCTCAGCAAGCCGAGAAGACCCTCTCACCAACATTTGGGACCCATGGGTGGAGGACCCACACGGCCACTGGAGATTCCATCCCTGAAGCCCGCTCGGATCTGCTCCTCTCAGTGCCGCGTGGCCAAGGCAGGGCTGGGCTCGGCTCTGGGTCTGGGGTGTGACAGACCTTTTGCTAGAGGTTTTCAGGGCTCTCTGGAACAGAAATCTCGTCCACTCTGTTATTCTGTGGCTTCTGCTTCTCCAGAATTTGTTAGGAGCTCTTTTTTACAGATATTTTATGGGCTGTGGGTTTGGAGCTAGCGTATGTGTGTCTTTCTACTCTGCCATCTTGGCTGTGCCCCCAGATACTTCTAAAAAGATAATCTGAATAAATTTTAGAGTGGCAGAATCCACTAGGAGACAAAGTGTGGCAGATTTCCAGCCCAGAACAGTCCAGAAGGTCAACAGAAACAATCTGTTACATGGGGTTGGGGGAGCACAGAGCACACAGGCTGCACCAGTGCAGACCACGTTATAGGGGAGCACTGGGGCAGACCAAAACAGAAGCAGCAGTGCAGACTCTCAAACATATCAGCCCAGGATGAGAGTCCAGTGGAACTGAATGAGAGAGAAGCTCAGGATTCCTATTAACAGCCGCAGCTGCTCCTGAGACTATCAGCCTGCAGATTAAATATCTGTAAGTCACCTACTTGAACTTCTAGGAGCCAGTTGGAATGATCTGTAAGTGCTCTCCCCCTCCCCTTGTTGACCTTGAAAAACCCAGAGAATGTTTCCTCAGGAAAAATCCTGGAATAATCGGAACAGCCAAAGGGGTAAACAGTCTCTTAGCTTGAGAGGCTAGAAAAATTGTTTAATAGAGACTCTTTTGCTGTGGATGAAGGGGACCAGTGAAGGACTAGAGCAGTCCCTGACAGCCACATCTCAGCAAAGCAGGAGGAGATCCTGAGCCCCAGGGAGATGGAGTCAATAATCACCAACACCAGGCCCCCAGGAGTGCCTCAGCACAGCCAGGGGAATAAGGAAGACACTAGCACAGATGTGGTTCACCAACCACTAAGCTTGCCTATGCTCTAGCACAGGAGACTAGACCTCCTGCAGCCAAACCATCCTTCCCCCACACTTAACACAGCTAGCTCCAGGGTTATTTAGGAGAAATTCAGAAAGACTTCACCTGGCCTCTGCCTTCCCTTGCCAGCCAACTCAGCACCACGTAAGCTGCAGGATTCTTACTTCTAGCTGAAAAAACCAGAGACCACAATAAACAGTCTCAAGTTCTCAGCACAAGAACTCTGGGACAGAGCCCTCTGTGCCCCATAAGTAGAGATACACTTTAAAAGCAAGGAAAATGTAATCATCATGAGCAAGAAGCAAACCAGAGACTAAAAGACCATAGTATCTTACTATGGGAACAAAGGCCAAAATGCAAATATAGAAGAAGTCAGTATTGAGACTGTACTCCCATCAGAAACCTCAGAAGGGAATATGAATGGGCCTCAAGTCCAAAAAGCTTTCTTGGAAGAGCTCAAGAAAGATTTTAAAAGCCAAATTAGAGACTTAAAATAAAAACTGGCCAATGATTCTAACAAAATATGAAAGAAAGAATTCACAGAAGAATTTAAAAGGGAAACTGGGCAAATGGATAAAGAGATACAAAATCTAACTGGAGAAAATAACTCCTGAAAAGGAACAATTGGACAGCTGGGAAAGGATGTGCTAAGGTTAACTGAAGAAAACAATCTACTAAAAATTAGGATTGGACAAGTAGAAGCTAATGGCTCTATGACACATCAAGAATCAGTGAAACAGAATATAAATAATTAAAAAATAGAAGAAAATGCAAAATATCTAATTGGAAAAACAACTCACCTTGAAAATAGATCTAGGAGAGAAAAATCTAAGAATTCTAAGAATTATTGGTCTACTGGAAAGTCATGATAAAAAAAAATAAAAAGATCCTGGACAATATCTTCCAAGAAACTATCAAGGAAGCCTGCCTCAGGGTCCTAAATCCAGAAGGCAAAAGAGTTATTGAAAGAATCCACCAATCGCCTCCTGAAAGACATCCCAAAATGAAAACACCAAGGAATATTGTTGCCAAATTCCAGAACTATCAACTTAAGAAGAAAATGCTGCAAGTAGCCAGAAAGAAACAATTCAAATACCAAGGAACTAAAGTCAGGATCACATAGGACCTTGTAGCTTCTTCATTAAAAGATCAGAGGGGTTGAAATATGATATTCTGTAAGACAAAAGAGCTTGGATTACAACCAAGGATCAATTACCCAGAAAAATTGAGCATAATATTTCAGGCAAGGAGATGGAAATTTAAGGAAATAAGGGATTTCCAGACCTTCCTGATGAAAAGGCCAGAGTTCAACAGAAAATTTGATCTTCAAATACAAGTCTCAAGAGAGGTATAAAAAGGTAAATGGGGAGAGAAACAAATTTGTTATTCAATATGGGCAAAATGGTTACATACCTATAAGGCAAGATGAAACTTACTGATCTTGAGAATTGTATGTTTATTATAATATTTAAAAGGGATATACATAGAGAGAGGGAGTGGATATAAGTTAGCTGATGTGATGACAAAAATGTGATTTAAGGATGAGAAGGGATTGTAACAGGAGATGCGAAGAGGAGGAGGGAGAAAAACATAAATTTCACAAGAAAGAGGCACAAAAACATGTTATAGAAGAGGGAAAGAGGGGAGGGAGATGAGCACAGTTTGAGATTTGTTCTCATCTGATTTGGTTTAAGGAGGTAAGAACAAACTCAGTTAAGTATAGAAATCTAACTTGTCCTATAGGCAGCAGGTGGAGAAATGGGAAAGAAAAGGGAGGGGAGGTTAAAATGGAGGAAAGAAGTAGCAAGGGAAAATGGGAATAAAAGGGAAGGGGGCTGATAGAAAGGAGGGAAGACTGAGGTAAGTTGTAGTCAAAATTAAAACCCTATTGTGGAGGGGAAGGGGGAAGGGAGAATTAAAAGCATAAATGGAGGGAAATAGGATGGAGAGAAAGACACAGATAGTAATCATAACTGTGAATGTGAATGGGATGAATTCTACCATAAAATAGAGATAGGTAGCAAAATGGATTAAAAATCATAATCCAAAAATATGTTGCTTACAAGAAACACATTTGAAACAGGGGGATACACACAAGGTAAAGGTAAAAAGCTGGAGCAGAATATATTATGCTTCAGCTGATGTAAAAAAAAAAGCAGGGGTAGCAATCCTAATCTCAGACAAAGCAAAAGCAGAAATAGAGCCAATCAAAAGAGATAAGGAAGGAAACTATATCCTGCTAAAAGACACCATAGACAATGAAGCAGTATCATTACTAAACACAGATGTATCAAGTGGTATAGCATCCAGATTCTTAGAGGAGAAGTTAAAGGAGTTACAGGAAGAAATAGACAGCAATACTATACTAGCTGGGGACCTCAGCCTCCTGCTCTCTGAACATGATAAATATAACCTCAAAATAAACAAGAAAGAAGTTAAGGGTGCGAATAGATCTCTGATAAGGTAGATATGATAGTTCTCTGGAGAAAATGGAATAGGGATACAAAGAAATATACCTTTTTTCTCAGTGGAGCATGGCACATAGACAAAAATTGACCATGTATAAGGTCAATGACCATGTATAAGGGTATAAGAATGTCACAATCCAGCACAGAAAGGCAGAGATAGTCAATGCATCCTTCTCAGATCATGATGCAAAAAAATTATATGTAATAAAAGGCCATGGAAAGACAGACCAAAAATAATTGGAAGCTAAATAATCTAATCCTAAAGAATGAGCAGGTTAAACAACAAATCATAGCAACAATCAACAACTTCATTCAAGAGAATGACAATAATGAGACAACCTACCAAAACTTATGGGATGCTGCAAAAGTAGTTGTTAGGGAAAGCATTATATCATTGAATGCCTACATGAATTAAATAGAGAAAGAGGAGATCAATTAATTGGGCATATAGGTGAAAAGCTTGAAAAATAACAAATTGGAAGTCCTTGAGTTAATACCAAATTAGGAATACTGAAAACCAAAGAAAAGATTAACAAAATTGAAGTTAAGAAAACTATTGAACTGATAATTAAAAGTAAGAGTTGGTTTTATAAAAAAACAGTAAAATTAATAAACCTTTGGTCAATTTGATTTAAAAAAAAAAGAAAGAAGAAAATCAAATTACCAATATCAAAATGAAAACTATGAACTCATCTCGCACAAGGAGGAAATTGAAACAATAATTGGAAATTACTTTGCCCAACTGTATGCCCATAAATATGGCAATCTAAGGGAGATGGAAGAATATTTTTAAAAAATACAAATTGCTCAGATTAACAGAAGAGGAAGTTAAATACTTAAATAATTCCATCTCAGAAAAAGAAATTGAATGAGCTATCAATGAACTCCCTAGGAAAGTAAATTTACAAGTGAATTCTTTCAAACATTTAAAGAACAGTTAAGTTCAATACTATAGAGACTATTCGGGAAAACTGGGGAAGAAGGAGTCCTACCAAATTCTTTTTACGATACAGATATAGTCTGATACCAAAACCAGGAAGAGCCAAAACAGAGAAAGAAAATTGTAGACCAATTTCTCTAATGAATATAGATGCAAAAATTTTAGATAAGATATTAGCAAAACAACACAGCAACTTTTCATGAGAATAATACATTATGATCAGATAGGATTTATACCAGGTACGCAGTCCTGGTTCAATATTAGTAAAATTACCAGCATTATTGATCATGTCAATAACAAAACTAACAGAAATCATATGATTATTACAATAGATGCAAAAAAAAAAACCTTTTGACAAAATACAATACCTATTCCTATTGAAAACACTGGAGATTATAGGATTAAATGGAGCCTTTCTTAAAATAATAAGCAGTATCTACCTAAAACCATCAGCAAGTATTATATACAATGAGGAGAAACTAGATGCATTTCCAATAAGATCAGGGGTAAAACAAGCATGTCCATTATCACCACTGTTATTGAATATGGCACTAGAAATGTTAGCTTTAGCAATAATAGAAGAAAAAGAAATTAAAGGAATTAGAATAGGCAAAGAAGAAACTAAGTTACCACTCTTTGCAGATGATAAGATGATATACTTACAGAATCCTAGAGAATCAAGTAGAAAACTACTTGAAATAATACACAACTTCAGCACAGTTGCAGATTACAAAATAAACACACATAAATCATCTGTATTTCTATATATTATTAACAAAGCCCAACAGCAAGAAATAGAAAGAGAAATTCCATTTAAAGCTACGGTAGACACTATAAAATATCTGAGAATCTACCTGCCAAAACAAACCCAGGGACTATAATAACACAATTACAAAATACTTTTCGTGCAAATAAAGTCAGATGTAAGTAAATGGAAAAACATCAATTGCTTGTGGGTAGGCCAAGCTAATATAATAAAAATGACAATTCTACCTAAATTAATTTACTTATTTAGTGTCCTACAGATCAAACTACCAGAAAATTATTTTCTAGAGCTAGAAAAAAATAATATCAAGAAGAACAACCAGTCCAGAATATCAAGGGAACTAATGAAAAGACATGCTAGGGAAGGTTACCTAACCCTACCAGATCTCAAATTGTATTATAAAACAACAGTAATCAAAACCACTTGGGACTGGCTAAGAAATAGAGGGGTAGACCAGTAGAATAAGTTAGGTACTCAAGACATAGTAACAATGAATATAGCAGTCTACTGTTTGATAAACCCATGGGCCCAAGCTTCTGGGATAAGAACTCACTGTTGGACAAAAAGTGTTGGGGAAACTGGATAACAGCGTGGCAGAAACTGGGCATAGACCAATGCCTAACACTGCACACAAGAATAAAGTCCAAATGGCTTCATTATCCAGATAAAAAGGCTGATACTATAAACAAATTAGGGGAGCAAAGAATAGTGTATTTATCAGATTTATGGAGAATGTAGACATTTATGACCAAACAAGAGACAGAGAACATTATGAAGTACAAAATGAATTATTTTGATTACATTAAATTGAATAGTATTTGGACAAACAAACTCAATGCAACCAAGATTAGGAGGGAAGCAGAAAACTGGGAAGGAATTTTTGTACCTAGTGTCTATGATAAAGGCCTCATTTTTGAAATATATAGAGACATGAGTCAAATTTACAAGAATACAAGTCATTCCCCAATTGATAAAAGATCAAAGCATATGAACAGGCAGTTTTCAGAGGAAGAAATTGAAACTATCTATAATCACATGAAAAAAATCTAAATCTTTATTCATTAGAATAATGTTAATCAAAACCACTCTGAAGTACCATATAACATGTATCAGATTGGCTAACATGACAAAACAGGAAGATGATAAATGTTGGAGAAGATGTGGGAGAGTTGGAACACTAATTCATTGTTGACGGAGCTGTGAACTGATCCAACCATTCTGAAGAGCAATTTGGAACTATGCCCAAAGGGCTATAAAAATATGCATACTCATTGACCCGCCAACATTGCTTCTAGGACTGTATCGTAAAGAGATCATAAAAATTGGAAAGGGTCCCACATGTACAAAAATATTTATAGCAGCTCTCTTTGTGGTGGCCAAGAACTGGAAATTGAGGGGACACCCATCAATTGGTGGATGGCTAAACAAGTTCTGGTATATGAATGTAATGGTGCTATAAGAAATGATGAACAGGAAGACTTCAGAGAGGCCTGGAAGGACTTATATTAATTGATGTTGAGTAAAATGAGCAGAGCCAGAGAACATTGTATATGTTTCTTTCATAATTTTTTTTCATAATTCTCTTGCATAGTTCTCATTTCTTTTCCTAACTATTTCCTTGCTTCCAGGCAATGCTCTATCTACTAAACCACCTTGCTGCCTCCAAAACTTTATTATATAAGCCTTTATTGAAAGCACCTGCTATGTGCCAGGTACTCTGGTAAGCACTTAGAATACATAAAAAACCAATATTAAACCCTATCCTCAAAAAGTTTGCATTCTAAACAGGAAAGCAACATGCAAACAGCTATAGCATAAACAAGACATATGTCAAATAAATTGGATGCGAGCAACAGATTGAAGGTGTTAACACCGAGGTTAACCAGGAAAGGCTTCCTGCAGAAGGTGGGATTTTAGCTGAGACTTGAAGGAAGCTGGGAAGGTCAAGAGTGACAAGTGAGAGTCAAAGTGAGAAGAGAGACTGCCTCCCAAGTGTGGGAGACAGAGAGTGAAAATGCACAGAGCATCTTATGTGAGGCACAGCAAGGAGGTCAGAGTCAGTAAATCATAAGGTAAGTAGAGGAGAGAAAGGTAGAAGAGAACTGGAAAGATAAGAAGACATAATATTATGAAGGACATTAAAAGACAGAGAATGTTATATTTGATCCTGGGAGAAATAGGAGCCATGGCATGTAAGACTTATTCTTTGGGAAGACTATTTTGATAACTGAGAGGATGATGGACTGAAATGAAGCTTAAGGCAGGGAGACCAGTCAGCAGGTTAGTGAAATAGTCCAGGTGTGAGGTGATGAGCTGCGCCAGGGTGGTGCCAGTGCCCATGCAAGTCGGGAGAAGGGAGAGATGAGACATGATGCAAAGACAGAACTCACAAGACTTGGCAACACTGCATAAGTGGTGGGGGCACGAGTGAAGAGTGCGGATGATTCCTAGTCTGTAAGCCAGGGTGACTGGAAGGGAGGAAGGTGGTATCATTGATAGTAAGAAGGAAATTGAGGTAATGGGAAGGATTTGCTCCCCATAGAAGCTTTTACATGACTTGAGAGTTTTTTCCAGCATTCCCTTGCCTATGAGGTCTTCAAATGCAACCCAGGGAAACTCATCACTGTGAAGTTTAAAGAAATTTCTCTGGGGAGAAACATAAGCAGCAAGTTTGAAAGCATTTGTTATTGCAGCTAAAGTCCCCTGAAAGTAGTCCCAAAATGAAAATTCTGCCTCCACATTCCCTTCACAAACCATGGATATGGCAAGTTATTTCTCTACTACAGAAAGGTTTTCCTGATGTGTCAGAGTCCTCAGTTAAAAAAGAAATGGCACAAGGTGAGATGGGGCCTTTGAAAGTAGGATGTGTTATAAATGAGCTATTTCTCCACGCTACTTATGAAAGGGAGGATCCAACAAAAACATGACAGGACACAAAAGAAAAGTTCCAAGGTGATCAGTTAGCTAAAAATGGATTGACTTGCCTCAGAAGGTAATGAGTAAATGCATCCTCCATCATTGGTCACCTTTATGTGGAGACTGGGATATCAATGGTCAAATACTTTGTAAAGAAGATCCTCCTCAGGCAAAGGGAAGACTAGATGCCATCTGGGGTCCCTTCCAAGTCTGAGATGCTGTGATTTGGGGTCATAGTCCCCAAGAGGCCTCCAGTCTCAATCTTCTCTATGTCATAGGCAGCACAGTATAGCCACATCATGGAGTTAGTGATAAAGTTATAACTAGAGTGGGATAACAGGAGTTTTGTCATAGGGTAACAAAATTTAGAGGATATTTCAACAGGTAAACATCTGAGTTTAGCAACTATTAAGAATAATGATAAGTTAAAACAAGAAACTACTAGGGACTGTCCCCTAAGGGAGCTCCTCTGGGGGAGACCCTGTCCTGCCAACTGCCTCCCCAGCTCTGGTTTCAACATGTCCTGAGTTCTCTCTTCAGGGCCCTTCTGTCCCAAGTTCTGAAATCTCTCTTAGGTATAGCACTGCTCCCCCACTAAATTTGTATAAAAAAATGTATTTGTAGGTCTTGCTTATTGACTTACCTTCTTCTGGTTAAAGATTTGGAATCTATCCCTGATTTTACCACAAACTCAGTGTGTGGTATTGACTGAGTCATTTCCCTCCACTGGGAATCATTTCCTCAAAAATATAAAAAACTTGGGACCAAAGATCTATTAGTTTACTATCAGCTCATACTGTCTACAGGGTGTTTTATACAGTACAACAGTGTTAACAGCACTGACTTGGAGATAGCAGAGAAATAGGTTTGAATCCAAGATTTGCTGCTAATTAGCTATGAAGTCATGTGAAAGTCACCTAACGTTTTTTGAGCCTCAGTTTTCTCATCAATAGAATAGAGATGATCAAAGTAATAAACGGTAGTAGCTACATCATAAAACTGATAGATATGTATTTATGTATGTATATGTATATACACACATATATATATAGACATGTATGTACATAATATGTTATATATTATATAAAATATGCATAATATATGTTATATATATTGTTTTATACGTATATATATATGATTTTCATTGCAACAACCTTTAGAGGTAGGTACTGTTATATTATCCTCATTTTACAGATAAGGAAACTAAGACTGAGGTTAAATGACTGGTATCTCAGCTACAAGTCATTTGTATATGAAGTAGGATTCAAACTGAGATCTTCCTGTGTCTCAATGCAGTAATCTTTCTACTGTATCATTTAGTTGCCTCTTTGTAAATCTTAAAGTAATAGATAAATGTCAGTTATTATCATGTTCTACAATTCCATGTTTATTTCTCTTACAAGATTTGGCTTGATTCTAAAAATCCATTCTTCACATGCTATGGTCTCCAAAGTGTTGGGACAGAGAGGAGGGAGGATGAGTGTGGGAGGACCAGCTAAGTAAAATGACCTCACGTGTAAAATATAAGGATGGAACTTGAAGAAACCTTAGAAATCCTCAAGTTGAACTCCAACTGAGGAAGCTGAGATGCAGAGAAAGATATGGGATTGCCCAAGATCACTCATCAAGGTAATGGAAGTACGTGGACAAGAAAGCAGTCCTCCAGATTCCCAGAACAAGGAGGATCTTTTAAACATTCCATAACTACTATTAACATTTTTTCACATCACTTCATTACACATAATCTTTCTCATAATACTGCCTCTAGACATCTAAGTGACGTAGTAGATAGAGTGCTAGATGTGTAGAGACAAGAAGGACCAAGTTGGAATCCTACCTTAGACACTCAAGAGTTGTGTGACTCTTGGAAAGTCATTTAACATTCTAAGACTGTTTTCTCTTGTCTACAATGTTGGACTAAATGGTCCCCAGGCTAGCTACCTCTCTAACTCTATGGTTTATGATCAGGGAATTCAAGAATATAAATGATCACACACAAATGAATCCATCACCTCAACCCAAGACTCATAGTTTATGCTCCAGCATAGTGGGATTTGACCATCAATAGAGATTTTATATTTTATTATGAACTGACTGGCAGCCTTGTCACAGGAAAACTTGCTGGACTGCATCAGGTCAGATCCTATGCTTCAAAGAAAGTAATTAGCAACTCAGATCCCCACTCATTCACTTGTGGAATTTTGACCTGAACTAAATTCAATTTTTTATCCATGAGCAGAATATTATGATCCATTCTTAGTACTAGAACTCATAAAGGTCACTGACAAACAGAAACAAGCCAGAAGAAGATGACCAGGGTGGACAAAATTGAGTTTGAAGTATTGGCACGACATCATGTGGCCATCAGGCCAGTGAAAATGGATTTTCAAGATTCCAAATCTGAGTCTACAACCCAGGTAGGAACAGAGGAAAAGACTGAAAGAGGGTAAATTTGGATAAAGGAGAAGCTGGGGACACCAAATTCAAATGTGGAGAGTTTTACAATTTTCCTTATGTCTCACATATGAGCATGTGATTGCCTTTAGGCCTAACCTCATTATGTTATATGGGATTATCACTTGTCTCAGGAGCAAAGTTTTTCAAAGCCCCACACTGTAACCCTAGCTCCCATCTAGAAAGCTCTTTAAGACTTTCAAAAGACTTGCCTCATAGCAACCCTATGAAAGAAGTGTTACAAGTGTCATTGTCTCCATTTTAGAGATGATAAAACTCCAAGGCAGTTGGGACTTTCCCAGCCAAGAAACTGACATAGCCAGGAATCTTATGACTCTACATATACGGAGTGCTTTCCAACAAAGCATTAGGGGATGGATCTGGAACTGCTGCTGCTTCATTCTCCCAATCTGGCCAGGCCTCCTGTGGGCATCTATCCATTCCACCCAATCACTGAAAAGGAAAAAGCAGCCTTTTCCGCTTTCTCCTTGTTTGCAAATTGAAAGTCTAACAACTTTACCACTCAACTGCTCCATGATTAGTAGGTGGCAATTTAAACTATACACATTATGCTAAGTATCCTTATATTAATTCAGTCTGAGTGAGTTTTTATAAAATGCTTTGTTCTGCTCAATAAAGTTAATTATATGTTCTATGTTTCATAACTGAGTGTCTTGATTTTTTTTAAACATAATGGCAGTGCCAGTTGTCTTTTCTCTACAAAATCCAATGTATAACAAAAAGCCATCCATGGAAAGAAGCAGAACTATTCTCCCCTTTATACCTCTTACCCCTACTGCAGGAAAAATCATCTGGTTACCCACAGTTCTTCTGGGGAGCAACACCACACAGAGAACTGGATCTAGCTACTGTAACATCTGAGGCAAACACTAGGCATCTGGGACATTTCAGTACCCTACACAAGGAACAGTGGAAGAGAGAACAGTGGGGAGATATTGGAGAGAAAGCTCAAATAAAGACCTCTGACCTAGGAACACAAGGCAGTCTCTAGGGAGAGATAGTAGTTTAGCATTGTTCCATGGAGGAGAGACATAGATCCCATGATATTTTCAAGATGTAGCTAAGGAGATGGCAGGCAGGTGACAGCTAGGGCAGAAGTAACCAGGGAAGTGAATGTCAGAGGTTAAAAATATACCATATTATAGATTCCAATTTGAAGCAATTTTTCTTGTCAATTATAATTTATAAAAACCAATTGTTTCTACCTGTTGAAAACATATGCATGTTGTAAGTACCCTCTAAATTTTGGCACCTTGTAACAACAGTCTGGTTATTTCACCCTAGTTATGGCTTCATCCCTAGATCTGCTGAAACAGGGGAAATTGGGAGCAAAGCAGGCAGGCCCTGATTGCTAGCAAGTCTTAGAAACCTCCTTATCTGAATGGGAGAGAAAACAAAGTATTTACATAGGCAGCCCACCTCAAATGCTACACCTGAAAGGTTTAGGTCCTTAGATCTCCAGAAAAAAACTGAGAGATCATAGAAAATCCTACTAGTAGCCAGTTTGTGGGCTTTGTGAAATCGGATACTTAATGTCGCTGCGAATTGGATGCTCAATTATTAACTATAATAATGATCCTCAATAATAACGATGATATAACTTTACATTTGTACAGCAATTTAACAATTACAAAACCATTACATCCGTTATCTCATTGAATCCTCAGGAAAGCCATGTAAACTCAGCAGAAGGGCAGGGATGACAGAGTTGGAAACAAAATTACTTTAGAGATGATCTCATCTGGCCAATCCCAGATTTGGGCCATGCTTTACATCCTATGAAGTCATCCACTAGACTATCTTGTCACCTGTCCTGTTTCTGCCTACCCAGACCATCATTCTCTAACCTGAAGTCCAAAATCCATACCTTGCAGGTACAGTTCATCCCAGCAGTTTTGGAATTCCTGTCATAGGCTTGAATGGTCTTGAAGGGTGACTGACTGAATACCAATATCACTATCACTATCAATAGCCAACCTTGAACCCAATCAACCTCATAAAATTTCTAGTCATCCACTCAAGCTGTATTGCTATATTTACTCCCCAACACATGCGTATTCTCACCTCCATCCCATGGTTCATTAATGTAAACAAAACTATCATTGTTTCCTACTGTCAATCAACTGTTGTATGGATCAACTTCCCATCCCTGGAACTCTCCAAACCAAAATTCCTTTGCCTGGTCACTGCTTCCCTACAAATGCTGTCTCACCCTTGATGGCAGGGAGTATCTCATCTTTTGTATTTGTGCACCTAGAGCTTTACACAGTACCTAACACACAGCAAGCATTTAACAAACGTTTTCATTCATCCACTCATTCATTCATTCACTCGTTGTAAGCTAAATGTTATAAAGCTGATCATCTAATTCAACTACTCATTTTATAGTCAAGAAGATGGTTGCTCAGAAAAGCTAAATTCTTTTCTCAAAGTTACAGAGGTAGTAAACTAGCAAATATTAGAGCCCAAGTCAGGAACCAGGTGTTATTCTTCCAAATAGAATAGTCTTTTCTTCCCATTGTACAGAAGGGAATTCGAAGGTCAAAGAAGTTAAGTGACTTATCTAAGGTCACATAGCTAAGAAAGTCAGGACTAGTACCTAGATCACAGGTTTGTAGGATTTCAAGCAATATATTAGGTACCTTAAGATAATCGATATTGACCCATTTTATGCAGAATGCTAAGGCCCAGGGAAGGGAAGAGGCTTGCCCTAGGTCACAACCTTAGGACTCTATGTTGAACATTTATAGAGTGATTCCTGTTTACAGAAAGAAGCTCACATTCTAGTAGAGATATAGACATCTGTAATATAAAATACACGAATATGTTTTTACAAGAGAAGTACCAACAAAGTTCTACATGAGCTTTGAGAAAGGAAAATTTACTGCCTACACACTTCCTTGAAAAAGATCTAGAGGAGAGAGCAGTCAGAACAGAAGGCTGGGAGATGGCAGAGTAGACAGATGGACCTGTAGAAGCTTTCCCCCACAGCCCATAAAATACCTGTAAAAAATGACTCTAAACAAATTCTGGAGCAGCAGAAGACACAAAATGACAGAGTGAAAGAGATATCCAGTCCAAGACAGCCTGAAAGGCTGACAGGAAAAGTCTATCACACAGGACTCGAGATGGAGTGCAGCCCACAAAATGTAGCCCAGCATTGGTCTTATGGTGCAGCTCAGACTGGACTGGACTAGGCTTCAGTGTGTTGAATCATGGGTAGCAGCTGTGATTCCCAGAGTACTCAACCCACAAATACCAAAGACAGCTTCACTGAAAGTGCTTTCACCTGGGTGAGAAGGGAGGAGAGTTTTGCTCTAGCCCCAGGCCCAGGTGGCCCCAGGTGGTAGCATCCACTTTTGAAGTCCTTGGCCTAAAAACCCTTGGGGAATTGAACCACTGATCTGCATCTCAGCCCTGAGTGGCAGCTCTGGGGTAAGGAGGAGCACTGGTGTGGTGGATCTGGAGGCGGTTGTGGAAAGTGAATTCTGCTCGAAGATCTTGGGCAGAAAAACTTGTGGTTTCTCCCAGAACAGAGGACAGGCCAGGAAGAAGTAAACTTCTCTCCCTTCATTGTGCTACCTTGGAGAAACTGAGAACTTACAGGTCCTCAGCGTATACCTTCCTCTTGAAAAATGACTAAAAAGTCAAGGAACTGACTGGGAAAATGCCCCAAAAAGGGGGAAAAAATAAGGTTATAGAAAGTTGCTTTCATAGTGAACAGGTATTTTCTTCCATTCTTTCAGATGAAGAAGAACAATGCATACCATTGGAGGAAAACCTAAGAGTCAAGGCTTCTGTGTGTGTGTGTGTGTATATATATATATATACACACACAGAGGGCACAGGGTGAGTTGAATAGGAAGGGACGATATCTAAAAAAATAAAATTAAGGAGTGAGAGAGGAATAGATTGGGAGGAGAAAGGGAAAAATGGAATGAGGCAAATTATTTCCCATAAAAGAGACAAGAAAAAGTTTCTTTAATGGAAGAGAAAAGCGGGGTGGTGAGAGGCAAAAAGTGAAGCTTTCTCTCATCACATTTGGCTTAAGGAGGGAACAACATGCACACTCAATTTGGTATGAAACTCTATCTTGCACTACAGAAAATTAGGGGGAAAGGGGATAAGTGGGGAGGGATAACAGAAAGGAGAGCAAATGGGAGAAGGGAGTAGTTACAAGTAAATACGTTAGGGGCGGGACAAGGTCAAAAGAGAGAATAGAATAAATGGGGGGCAGGAAAAGATGGAGGGAAATATAGTTAGTCTTTCACAACATGAGTATTATGGAAGTCTTTTGCAAAACTACACATATATAGCCTATATTGAATTGCTTGCCTTCTCAGTGAGGATGGATGGGGAGGGAGGAAGGGAGAGAAGTTGGAACTCAAAGTTTTAGAAACACATATTGAGAATTGTTTTTACATACAACTGGAAAATAAGAAATACAGGTAAAGGGGTATAGAAATCTATCTTACCCTACAAGAGAAGAGAGAAGATGGGGATAAGGGAAGCAAGGGGTGTGATGGAAGGGAGGGCAGATTTGGGCAAAGGGTAATCAGAATGCATGGTGTTTGGGGGTTGGGGAGGGGAGAGATGGGGAGAAAATTTGGAACTCAAAATCTTGTGGAAATGAATGTTGAAAACTAAAAATAAATAAATTTTAAAAAAGAACAGAAGGATGCAGGAATGCACACAGATGGTTGTAAGTGTGAGAAAGGCATTTTGTTTAAGGACACCTGTTTATGATTTTGTTTAAGAAAGCTGGTTTGTGGGAAGCCAAGCAGGGGAAGGTTTGAGGATGATGTTGTCCTCTGCATTGTTATTGTGTATAGATTTTTGTAACTATAATGGATTTGGCTTTCTGGAGTCTGAATAAATGTTTTGGTTGTGTCTTCCAAAAAAATTAAATAAAATAAAAATAGAAAAATGAAAAAGATCTAGAGAGTTTAGCAGACTGTATTCTGATCAGAGACATCAAGAAAAGTCACAGCGAATCATTCTTCCAACCCAGTTCAATTGAGGGAAATGGATCAAAGGTTTATGGACACTAGAGAAGAGATCTGACCAGGCCCATGCATGGAATGGTGGGAAAAGAAAGCCAAGGCAGGACACCAGGGCAGAAAGAGATCCTAGGGAATCCCTGAGCAAGCATGAGATGCAGGAATGGGGCAGTTGTATCACCTATTACATAGTTTCAGGTCACATATCCAGGTGGAGTGGAGACGTTGTAAGTATTGACCCTGACTGTGTACTGAATGTGGAACAAGTACCAGAAGCAAATGGGAGCTATGTGGTTCTGACTCCAGGAGGAAATTGCCACATCCAAGACAAATGATAAGCTGGTAGTTCCATAACTCTGAATCTTCAGTGCATCTCATCCAACCAATAGTGGTTGAATTAAACAGCAGTCTACTGAAACTCCCAACCACAAACAAGCTGATAGACCCAAATATAGATCAGGAATTTGCAGACTTCAGACCAAGAGAGCAGTGAACAGATCTCCCTCCTCCAGATCACACTGCTTTGGAAGCACTGACAGTTTATAACCTCCCCTCGATCCCCCACTGCTATCAGAGCCATGAAAATAATAGAAGGAAAGAAGAGGACAGAAACTCAGGTCAGTCATACCTTTCCCCAAATCCCTGAAAGGTGCAGAGCCCAGTACTAACATAAAGTCCTAAGCCTAGAAGTAAACTAGAAAAAGAAGCAAATAAATTGTTATTGTGGTCAAAGAAAAGCTCATGACTAAACACAGAAGAAGAGAATGACACAAAAAAAAAATCAACTAGTAAAGTCTCAAAGAAAAAAGGAAGCTTAGACAGAAGTCCACTAAGAATTCCTAGAAGAGTTAAAGCAAGAATTAAAAGTATTTTTAAAACTAAATGAGATCAGTAGAGAAAGAAATGGGAAGAGGCAAGAGCAAGGGAAGAAAGATGTGAAAAGAGAATTAACAGCTCAGAAAAAAACCTTCAAAACTTTATTAAAGAAATTAATTTGACTTATGGAAGTGATTGTTGAAAACTGAAAACCAACAAATTAAATTAAAAAAATAAAATAGTTTAAAAAAATTAATTCCTTGAAAATTAGAATTGGCCAAGTGGAAACTAATAACTCCACCAGATATCAAGAATTAATAAAAACAAACTCAAAAGACTGAAAAGGTTTAAGAAAATGCAAACTTTATCATAGGACAAACAATGGACCTGCAAAGTCAAGGAAAGGTAATGTAGCAATCATTGAACTATCTGAAATCCATGAGCTAAAAGAAAAAAAAAAGGCTAAGAATTATATTTCCAAAAAAAAATTATAAAACTTTCCAAATATCACAAAACTAAAGGTAAAGTAAGAATTGAAAGAATACATTGAATACTTCCTGAAAAAAAGACCCAAAATGGAAATGTCCAGGAATATTATTGACAAAATTCAGAGCTCTCAGGTCAAAGAAAAGATATGCAGGCAGCCTGAAAAAAAATAATTCAAACACCATGAAGCCACAGTCATAATCATACAAGCTTTAGCAACCAACACTAAAAATAAGCGGCGGGTTTGGAATATGATATTCCAGAAGGCAAACAACCAAGCTTACAATCAAGGCTTACAACCAAGGCCAACTTACTCAGCAAAGCTGAATATAATCCTACAGGGGGGAAATGAACCATAAATGAAATAGAGAACTTCCAAGTATTCCTGATGAGAAGACCAGAGCTGAGCAGGAAAATTGACATACAAACACAAGAGTTAAGAGAATCACAAAAAGGTAAACATGAGTGAAAAATCATAAGAGTCTAAACCAGGTTAATTTGCTTATATTCTTAAGTGAAATGACCTATGTAGCTTATCAGAACATTATCTTTACTAGTGGTAATAAAGTAACTCTGATCTTAAATGAGGAGATGACATATATAGCCTCTAAGAACATTATCATTACTAGGAGTCAGAGTCAATCTAATTAGATAGAGATCTTGGGTGTGATTCTGTACTGTCTGAAAACTATAAAAAATGGAATGGGTAGTGTAATGGGTGAAGTCTGAAATAACTGAAGAAACAAAGGTTCAAACTTCCAAGCATATTAATTTACTAAGCAATGTATGCCAATTGCATAATAAATCAGGAACAGGCCTGCTCAGCTTGGCACTGGACCTTGAAATGGGGGAGACAGACTTTTATGCATTCAAAGCAAACAATTAACAGGATATAAAATGAGATACAAGATTAGGTAATCTGATTTCTAATTTGAGGAAAGATTAGGGACTTTCCAAGTTAGGAAAGGAATGAGCAAGTTTGGGGAACTGGAAGGTGGAGAAAGTGAACAGATGGACTTTCCTAGATGGGAAACAGGATGTCACTCAATTTCCACAATTAGCAAGCAGGTGAAATTTATAGGAACATTAAACTTAAGTCTCAAAATGGAGTCAGTTTTACAAGACAGAGTCAGTTCGGTTCACACAATTCTCTCAACTGCCTCCCTTTGATCCATGGGGCAGGAGCTAGCCCACTCCCTTTGTGGATCACTTCTCAATTAGTCAAATTTATAAAGTTTTTACTGTACTCATGTTCACTATTAACATTAGATAGCAAGAAAAGACCATTGAGAAGCATCCTCTAACATAACTTAGTATAATAATAGTTAATACAAAAGCTAAGAAAATAATGATGCTATTCTCTAAGGAGAAAAACCCTGTTAAATAGACCCCACAAGTACACTAAGTCAAGCAACAGTTCAAAGAACTTAGTGAGCTCACAATGGACTATTTTTGAAACGGTATTTACATGTCACCAAAGTAACCAAGAAAACTCAACAAATATAAATACTATGAAACAAAGCTGAAGCAATACAATGATGATCATCAATATTAAATAAAGTCAAGTCTTGTATTTTAGTAACCCAGTCCCAATGCCCATCTTGTCTTGAGTCCCAGATATCCAATTTAGTCATCCGGTCTCTGGAAATACCTTCTATTGGATATTCTAGAATAAACTCCATTCTCAGGATAGCTCTGATGGTCTGCTTCCCTGGTTTTAAATGACTTGTAGAATTTGGCTAAAATTTTCCAGTAACAAGACTTAATACAATTTAATACAATCTGTTAAATTTGGTTTTCAATAACTTGTTCATGTTGTGAAAACCAGCTCAAGCATTATGATTATGATCCTATTAACAACACAGGTATAAGAAGAATATGGAATTAGGAACCCATATTTCACCTTAAACTTCAGAGAATTTCAGTCTTTATATACCACTTGCTTTTCTTTCTTTCCTTCTTTTTGCAAAAGAAAACCAATTATATTGAAATGCAGTTACCAAATATTTTTAGAAACAAGTTCACAAATCCTAGGTTAACAGCCTGACATGAGTCAATTTTTTAGGACCATGAATTGCAGAAAGTGCTACCCTGCATTGGTGAGAGAGTTTCATGTAGGAGTTCCACATAATAGTGAAATCATGAGTCTGACCCTATACCTGTCTCTACTTTCACACAGCAGAGAATGAAGAGGAAACCCAACTTTTCCTATTTAGGCTTTCTAGTCCCTCACAATCTAGCTCTAAACTACTGAAATCTGAAATTTTTATTCTCAGGAGGAAAAAGAAGGGGAGGATCTTAAGGAATTTAAAAGTATACTCCCTGCCAATACCTTGGTCTTAGATATAAGTGGTAAAAACATGCATCTCGAGACTTTTCATTCAGTCTAACTCTCTCATTTTACAAATAAGGCAACTGCTAAATGACTTGCTGAGGGTCAAACAGGCAAAGAAAGTCTGAGATGAGATCTGAACGCTGATCTTCCTGACTCATCAGCAGCTAGGTGGCTTGACAGAGTGCCAAGCCTGGCATCAGGGAGATTCATCTCCCTGAGTTCAAATCTGGCCCCAGACACAAACTAGCTATGTGACCCTGGGCAAGTAACCTCAACCTTGTTTGCCTCAGTTTTCTCATCAGCCAAATGAGCTGGAAAAGGAAATGGCAACCCCTGCACTATCCTTGCTAAAGAAAAAAAAAAACATAGACCTAGTCCATGAGGGCCATGAAGAGTGAGGTATGACTGAGTGACATTTCAACATTCACTTCCACAAAATTTTGAATTCCAAATTTTCTCCCCATTTCTCCCCTCACCCCACTCCAGGACAGTATTTACTTCAACCACCCCTCTCCCCAGTCTACCCTCCCTTCTATCACCCCCCTTCTCCCATCTCCCTCCCTTCTATTTTCCTATAGGGCAAAAAATTTCTGTACTCCATTGCTTGTACAATTTATTTTCAAGTTGCATGCAAAAACAATTTTTAACATTCATTTTTAAAGCGTTGAGTTCCACATTTTCTCCCTTCCTCCCTCCCCACTCACCATCATTGAGAAATAAAGCAATTTGATATAGGTGATACATGTGTAGCCATGCACAACACTTCCATAAGAGTCATGTTGTGAAAGCCTAACTACATTTCCCTCTATCCTGTAATACCCTCCATTTATTCCATTGTCTCCCTTGACCTCTCCCCGCACAATAGTGTTTGCTTCTGATTACCCCTTCTCCCAATCTGTCTTCCCTTCTGTTATTCTCCCTCTCCTATTCTCTTCCACCCTTGCCTTCCTACAGAGTAATATAGATTTCCATAGCCAATTGAATATGTATTATTCTCTCCCTAAGCCAAATCCAATGAGAGTAAGGCTCACTTATTCCATCTCACCTCCCCCCCTCTTCTCCTCAATTGTAAAGGCTCTTTCTTGCCTCTTTTATGTGAGGTGGTTTACTACATTCTACCTCTCCTTTTTTCTTTCTTCCAATACATTCCTCTCAATATTTAATTTTATTTATATCTTCCCTTCATATTCTGTGCCCTCCATCTATATCTATCTATCTGTCTAGCTATCTATTTTCTATCTACACACATACATACATATATATGCATACATACATATATACATATACATACACACATATATAATATATACATATATACATACACACATATATCTATACATATATGTGTGTATGTATGTATGTATATACATTCCCTCTAAATACCCTAATGCTGAGAAAGACCTCGTGAGTTACAAATATCATCTTTCCACGTAGGAATGTAAACAGTTCAACTTTAACAAGTCTTTTATGGCTTCTATTTCCTGTTTACCTTTTCATGTTTCTCCTGATTCTTGTGTTTGAAAATCAAATTTTATATTCAGCTCTGGTCTTTTCAATAGGAATCCTTGGAAGTCCTCTGTTTCATTGAAATTCCATTTTTTCCCCAAAGAATTATGCACAGTTTTGCTGGGTGGGTGATTCTCAGTTTTAGTCTTAGCTGCTTTGACCCAAGTCCTCCAATCCCATAGTATAGAAGCTGCTAAATCCTGTGTTATCCTGATTGTGTTTCCACAATACTTGAATTGGTTCTTTCTGGCTGCTTGTAATATTTTCTCCTTGAACTGGGAGCTCTGGAATTTGGCTGCAATATTCCTAAGAGTTTTCTTTTTTGGGATCTCTTTCAGGAGGTGATCAGTGGATTCTTTCCATTTCTATTTTACCCTCTGGATCTAGAATATCAGGCAGTTTTCCTTCATAATTTCTCAAAAGATGTTACATAGGCTCTTTTTTTTTTGCTCATGGTTTTCAGTTAGACCAATAATTTTTAAACTATCTCTCCTGGATCTATTTTCTAGATCAGTTGTTTTTCCAATAACATTTCACATTGTCTTCTATTTTTTCATTCTTCTGGTTTTGTTTTATAATTCCTTTATTTCTCATAAAGTCATTAGCTTCTATTTACTCCATTCTAATTTTTTAAGGAATTATTTTTTTCAGTGAGCTTTTGGACCTCTTTTTCCATTTGGCGCATTCTTCTCCTCATTGACATTTTGAACCTCTTTTACCATTTGGATTAGTCTGTTTTTAAAGGTGTTATCTTTCTTCAATATTTTTTTGTCTTCTTTAGCAAGCTGTTGACTCGTTTTTCATGATTTTCTTGCATCACTCTCATTTATCTTCCCAATTTTTCCTGTGCATCTCTTACTTGATTTTCAAAATGCTTTTTGAGCTTTTCCATGGCCAGACACCATTTCATTTTTTTTCTTGGAGGCTTTGGATGTAGAAGCCTTGATTTTGCTGTCTTCCTCCAGTTGTATGCTTTGATCTTCCCTGTTTTAAGAAAATACCTTTTTACTAAGAAAGTAACTTTTGATATTCCTATTTTTCCCCTTTTGGGGCATTTTTCCAGCCAATAACTTGAATTTTGAATTCTTTGTTAAGTGGAGGGTTTACTGCCCCAAGTTTTAAGGGTTTTGTGCAGTAGTTTGCAGGGATATCTTTAGGAACCTGTAAATTATCAGTTCTTCCAAAGTGGTATGATCAGAGGAGAGGTGTTTACTCCTCTCTTGGCCTGCATTCTGGTCTGTGAACAACCACAAGCACTCTTTTTTTCTCTGGAACTGCAAGTAGAATTCCTTCTCCACAGCCACCACCAATTCTGCCATGCCAGCATTCCTCCTCATCCCAGAACTGCCAGTCAGACCAGGCCCTCAATTCCCCCACTATCTATAGATCAAGGACTCCAAAAGCAACCACACCTGCAGCAGTGGTTGCTACTGCCCTGAGGCTGGGGCTGAACCCTGTTCCTCTTTCATCCAGGTAAGAGAGCTTTCCCACTCACCATTGAAGCTATCTTTGGTGTTTGTGGGTTGAGAAGTCTGGAAAAATGCTACAGCTGTAGTGATTCAGTGTCCTGAGGTCTGATCTAGTTCCATCTGTGCCAGCATGACCCATGCTGGGCTTGGATCTGCTCCAAGCCCAGCACAATACACCATTCAAGATTCTCTTGGGTTGGAAATCTGTTTCACTCTGTCATTTTGTGGCTTCTGCTGCTCTACAATTTGTTTAGAGGAATTTTGAGGGGTTTGGAGAGAGAGCTCAGGCAGGTTCCTACTTCTACTCTGTCACCTTGGCTGTGCCCCTGCTGTCTCTTTCTTTACCTAAACCCTGTGCCTGCTTATTCAAAACCTGAATTTCCCATTAGAAGTGTTAGAAGCCAATCATTTACATATGTGTATTATTCTAGAAACAGCCTAATTGTGTTGCTTTCTCAAAATCTACTATTCAATTTAATTTAAAAAAACCTTTACATTACACTTTCTCTTATTAGTTTGTCTAACTCTAATCCTCCCTTAGGGTGATATCATTCCTATATTATAATTTGACCACAAATAATTCAAATCTTTCAACATTAATCTATTAATTAATAGACTTAGAATTTCAACAACAAAATTACTACACTTCACTGTTTATGATAGACATTTGCTACAAAAGAGAAAATGTGGGACATAGTTATAACAATGTCCAGACTCTTCCCACAAGGATACAATCTGGCCTTACATATATCATAACAAGGGAAAAGCTCCTGTAGCTCTGTTTGAGTGCAGGCATGAGTCATTTAACAATCAATCATGTAACAAAGCTCCACATCAAGTGGGAAAATTTCTTGTTCAGAATGAATTACCACCATGGGGAACCTGAGTCAAGAAGTTTCTACCTTACGCCATGCCAAGGTCATTCCCTCAAGTTTTCCCAGGGACAGACATCTGTCTTTAGCAGTTCTCAGACTATAATACATGTCATTTGCACCTTAAACGGTGGACTCTTGGCTTCATGCAATTCAGAAAACTATCCCTGTATTCAAAACTCAAGACAATATTAAATTATAGTCCCAAGAAAATTTTTTCATGAATATCAAAATTTCACTAATCATTGTTTAGGGCTTGAATATTATTAATTTTTTTCATGTTTCCCTAATAGCTGTATTTCATTTATCTTTCACTTTTAAATTAAAAATAATTACATTATAGAGTTCTTCAAATTACTCACACAGTGAATACATGATAGTTAACTTATATTAATGTATGGAAGCTATATTTTTAAACCACTCTATACATGTTCATAAATTTAAAGGTGATAGCCAAAGAATATCATGTGAAAACTCACCCTTTACTATAGTATATTTGTAAATTCTCTCTTTTTGATAAGGAATATGAGAGAAGATCCTATTTTCTCAGTTCTAGGCTTTCAAACTTTAGTAGTTTAGAATTTCCCAACATGCAGTCAGCTTGGCTGTTAAGATGTTATTTAGCTATTAAGTCAGCTTGAATATAATGTCCCAAGGGACCTCACAGATAAGGATATCTTAAAGGGTCTGTGCAACATTTCTCCCAAATAGTATATCATTATTATCACTATCACACATCGCCAACCACTGTCATCATCATTATGTATTTTAAAACAAAATATGCCCCATAAAATATTTAGCAGTTTCCAAATATCTATTTTCCATCACATTCTATTAACAGTTCAATTCACAATCCAGCAGAATTTAGATGGAAGAGAAGCCACCTCTCTAGCAGGATTTTTGATACAGCAAAGTAATAATAGTTTAAAAAATTTCACAAAACCTTTTGAAACACAATAATGAAACACCAATCAAATAGCATCAATTCAGTCAAATACATTTCCAAATTATCTTACAAGGAAAATCGCTCATTTTATTACCTTCAGTACTTTATTTTAATCACATCTAAAACCCAGTATAGAGTTACCCAGTATGTAGCAATTACATCCAATTAAAGCAATAATAATAATATCAACAATATTCAACATTTATTTATTATTTATCATATGCCCAGCACTATGTTAAATATTTCATAATCATTATATTATCTGATCTTCACAACAAGTGAAGTGGTAAGTGGGTGCTACATCTATTCCTTTTACAAATTAAGAAATAGAGGTAAATAGAGGTGAAGTTATTTGCTTAAGGGAACACAGCTAATACATTTCTAAATGCAGTATAGCAAATAAAGTTTATATTTGATTCTACTGTGCCACAATTATCCTACTTAATTTTAGAACAAATTTTTCTTCAAATCAAAGCTGGATTTTTCTTTATTTTATTTATTTAACATTTGACATTCATTTTCACAAAAGTTTGGGTTCCACATTTTCTCCCCATTTGTCCCCTCCCCCCACCCCAAAACACCGAGCATTCTGATTGCCCCTATCACCAATCCACCCTCTCTTCTCTCATCCCTCCCTTCCCTTGTCCCGATCTTCTCTTTTGTCCTGTAGAGCCAGATAACTTTCTATACCCCTTTACCTGTATTTCTTATTTCCTAGTAGCAACAACAGTACTCGACAGTTGTTCCTAAAACATTAAGTTCCAACTTCTCTTCTTCCCTCCCTCCCCACCCCTTCCCTTTGGAAGGCAAGCAATTCAATATAGGCCATAACTGTGTCGTTTTGCAAATGACTTCCATAATAGTCATGTTTTGTAAGACTAACTATATTTCCCTCCATCCTATCCTGCCCCCCAATGCTTCTATTCTCTCTTTTGATCCTGTCCCTCCACAAGAGTGTTGACTTCAAATTACTCCCTCCTCCCATTGCCCTCCTTTCCATCATCCCCCACCCACACTGCTTATCCCCTTCACCCCCACTTTCCTGTATTGTAAGATAGGTTTTCATACCAAAATGGATGTGCATTTTATTCCTTCCTTTAGTCTAATGTGATGAGAGTAAACTTCATGTTTTTCTCTCACTTCCCCTCTTTTTCCCTCCACTTACAATCTTTTGCTTGCTTCTTTTATGAGAGATAATTTGCCCTATTCCATTTCTCCCTTTCTCCTCCCAATATATTTCTCTCTCACCACTTAATTTCATTTTTTTAAAGATATAATCCCATCCTCTTCAATTCACTCTGTGCTCTTTGTCTCTCTCTCTCTCTCTCTCTCTCTCTCTCTCTCTCTCTCTCTCTCTCTCTCTCTGTGTGTGTGTGTGTGTGTGTGTGTGTGTGTGTGTGTGTAATCCCACCAACTACCCAGATACTGAAAAGTTTCAAGAGTTACAAATATTGTCTTTCCATGTAGGAATGTAAACAGTTCAACTTTAGTAAGTCCCTTATGACTTCTCTTTGCTGTTTACCTTTTCATACTTCTCTTCATTCTTGTGTTTGAAAGTCAAACTTTCTTTTCAGCTCTGGTCTTTTCATCAAGAATGCTAGAAAGTCCTCCATTTCATTGAAAGACCAATTTTTCCCCCTGAAGGATTATATTCAGTTTTGCTGGGTAGGTGATTCTTGGTTTTAGTCCTAGTTCCTTTGACTTCTGGAATATCATATTCCATGACCTGCCATCCCTTAATTTAGAAGCTGCTAGATCTTGTGTTATTCTGATTGTATTTCCACAATACTTGAATTGTTTCTTTCTAGCTGCTTGCAATATTTTCTCCTTGACCTGGGAACTCTGGAATTTGGGCACAATGTTCTTAGGAGTTTCTCTTTTGGGATCTCTTTCAGGAGGTGATCAGTGGATTCCTTGAATACTTATTTTGCCCTCTGGTTCTAGAATCTCAGGGCAGTTTTCCTTGATAATTTCATGAAAGATGATGTGTGGGCTCTTTTTTTGATCATGGCTTTCAGGTAGTCCCATAATTTTTAAATTGTCTCTCCTGGATCTATTTTCCAGGTCAGTTGTTTTTCCAATGAGATATTTCACATTATCTTCCATTTTTTCATTCTTTTGGTTTTGTTTTGTGATTTCTTGGTTTCTCATAAAGTCATTAGCCTCCATCTGTTCCATTCTAATTTTGAAAGAACTATTTTCTTCAGTGAGCTTTTGAATCTCCTTTTCCATTTGGCTAATTCTGCTTTTGAAAGCATTCTTCTCTTCATTGGCTTTTTGAACCTCTTTTGCCAATTGAGTTAGCCTATTTTTCAAGGTGTTACTTTCTTCAGCATTTTTTTTGGGTCTCCTTTAGCAAGGTGTGGACCTGCTTTTCATGCTTTACTAACATCTCTCTCAATTCTCTTCCCAGTTTTTCCTCCACCTCTCTAACTTGATTTTCAAAATCTTTTTTGAGCTCTTCCATGGCCTGAGCCCATTGAATATTTATTCTGGATGTTTGGGACACAGAAGCCTTGACTTCTGTTTCTTTCTCTGATGGTAAGCCTTGTTCTTCCTCATCTGAAAGGATGGGAGTAGATATCTGTTCACCAAGAAAGTAACCTTCTATGGTCTTACTTTTTTCCCTTTTCTGGGCATTTTCCCAGCCAGTGACTTGACTTGAGTGTCCTCTCCATACCCACCTCGCCTCCAGATCCACCAAGCCAGCACTTGGGCCCTGAGATTCAAATGCTGCTTCCCAGCCTCAGGGCTTTCAGTGGGGGCAGGGATGCTATTCAGTGTGAGATTAAGTTTAGGTGCTCAGGTGGGGGCAGGGCTGCCACACGGGGCTCAGTTCCCTCAGGGGGTTTATGCAGAGACCTTCAACAATGGATCCCAGCTCCTGCCTGCTTTGGGAGCCCCTGTCTGCTGCAGCCTCCACTGCTGCCTCCCGAGGGGGCCTTAGTTATGGAGACACCACGCTCCCCTCTCAGTGAGCTGAAAAGACTCTCTCACTCACCTTTGGCACCTGTGGTGGAGGGACCTGTGCTGCTGCTGGAGATTCTGTCCCTGAAGCCTACTTGGATCTGCCACATGGCCAAGGCAGGGCTGGGCTCTGCTCTGGGTCCGGTGCATGACAGACCGTTCATGTCAGTTTTTCAGGGCTCTCTGGAACAGAAATCTCCTCCACTCCATTGTTCTGTGGCTTCTGCTGCTCCAGAATTTGTTGGGAGTTCTTCTTTACAGGTATTTTATGGGCTGTGGGTTCAGAGCTAACATATGTGTGTCTTTCTACTCCACCATCTTGGCTCTTCCCCTCAAAGCTGGATTTTAATCACTAGTAGTAACATTTAAAATCTCAAAAGAAAATTCCCAAGAGCCATTAGTTGGCAACAGTTCAAAACTTTAGAGTCCATTGTAAATTACTTAGCTCATTTTCAAAAATTCACAGTCGCACTCCCACATTCCTTTTACTTTTCTTTATTTCCTTTCATATCACTGAAAAAGGCAAATCAATTCATTTTATGTTCATAATCTAGCCCCATCCTCTCACCTTTCCTTAAGGCTTTTCAATTTCAACCCTAGTCCAAAGACAGGGAAGAAAGGTAGAGGCCCACAGTCTCACATTTGGATTATTCCCCTGCTTAGGGGCTCTGGAGGTTTCAAAAGATTGTGGAACATTCTTGGAATGGTCTTTTAGGGGTAGAATATTGTATTTCTCCATTTTATCCCAGATTATCTAAAGAACTAATCTTCATTCATTATATTTTTCCTTTGTAATTTAGCACAAAATTTTTAAAGAAGTCCAATTAATTAAACATTGTTTCTTTTATGGGTTTCTAAGTGCTTACAAATGCATGATTTTTTTTAGCTATTAAGTTTCAGATAAATTTAAAATGCAAACCATCTATTTTCTTCTTCTTCATTACATTAAAACAAAACATCTATCAATCTTCAAGGGGGAAATGATAGGTGTGCTGGTTACCCTTGAAACTTTCATAGAGTGTAATTTTTATTTTTCTTTAAAATAAATTCTACAGAGTGGTACCCCAAAACTCACTAAGATACTTCAGTATTTTTAAGCTTCTGCTAAGTGTCTTATCAGATAAGACAAATAGAAAGGGGTGATTTTCTTATTCAGTACTTGCCTCAAAACTTATCTCAATGGAATCAACCTATCTCAGACCTCTTCCCAGTTCTAAATCCTTCCCTCCAGAAAGGGGAGAAAGGTACTTAACCTTAGGCTACAAACTTTCAAATCTGCTGAGATACTTTTAGTAATTTCCATAATTTGGAAATTCGCAGTAAAGATATTATATTTCAGTTACAAATTCAGTCTCCAATTCATTTTATAATGTCATAAATTTCTACAAACTAGAAAATTTTCAAATTTTGCTTTCTTTGGTTATCTGACTTTATCTCTGTAATTCCAACCTGACTTGAGTCTGAAATGACAGAGAAAATCTTGCTTAAAACCTTATCTCCCACTGAAAGCCTAAAGTAGGAGTTTGTCCCTGATTACTGGGACAGAGTTTGGCATCAGATTACAGGAAACTGGCGAAATTATTTAGAGAATGAAACTCTGAAACTTCATTAATTGTCCCCAGTACTGTTAACTTTTTTGTCTAGAGTTTTTCAGCAATCATTATGGTTGGCTGCATTCTCCCCTTACAAATATTTCAAGATAAAAGAATCTACAAACAGTAAACATTACACAAGACCAAGATTTTTCTGAGAATTTTACATAGACATGAAAACACAGATAATATGACAAAACACATAATGTTAGTGTGCATAATTTTCTAAAACTTGGAGTAAATGAACATTGCTTTTTGGGGCCAAAGTTGGGGTCTATTTTGGATTTTAAATATTGTAGACCAATATTAATATCTTTAATAGTCAGATAGATTATTAGCTGAATCTCTTGAAGACTTAAGCCAAATTTCACATAATTCAATAGTTCCCACTAGTGGTTTGTCAGTCATTCACCAACTATAGCTATTTATGACTGTTGACCATGCCATTCATGAATATGGTTATTTGTGACTCTTCTCCAACTTAAGTGGAGGTTTACCTATTCCATCAAAAGTACTTTCTGGGAAACACCTGCTTCAACAATGTGGGGGTTTACCTTATCTCAGAAGATTTTGAAATTGGGCAGTATTCCATTAAAATGGCCTTCAATACTCTACTGAGTTTTTCTGAAAGCCTATCCCAGGGGTACAAGTCCTGTGTCAACCTGGCTAACTTCACCAAAAATACTGTGACAAGTGGAATCTGAAATACTTGAGGAAACAAATGCTCAAGCTTCCAAGCATATTGATTCAGTAAGTGACGCATGCCAGTTGCATAACAAATCAGGACTAGGCCTCCTTAGCTTGACACTGGACTCCAAATACAGGGGGAGACAGATTTTTTATATATTAAAAGAAAACAGTTAACATGATATAAACCAGGAAACAAAATTTTGTGATCTGATTTCTAATTAGAGGAAAGATTAGTAACTTTCTGAGTTGAGAGGAGAATGAACAAATTTGGGAAATGGGAGGGGGTAGAGTGAGTAGATGGGCTTTCTTGGATGTGAAACAGTATGTCACATTTCCCACAATTAGCAAGCAGGTGAAATTTACAGGAAAAGGAAACTTGAATCTCAGAATGGAGTCTGTTTCACAAAATGAAATCAATTCTCTTAGTGAGAAAGAGAAAAGTGGTTGGAGAGGTGAGATAGGGCAGAAAGAATGGGGTAAATTATCTCACAAATAAGGAATTTATACACCTAGAAGCAGACAGTAGTGGAGAGACAATGACACTTGAATCTCACTCTCATCTGAACTTGTTAAAGAAAAGAGGAATACACATTCACACAATTGCATATAGAAATACATCTTACTTACCCAGTGAGGAAATGGTAAAAAAGTTAAAGGAAGGGGACAGTGGAGAATAATAGATAGGGTAGATTAAAGGAGAGATGTTAGTCAAAAGCAAAATATGTTCTTAAAGAGGGAGAGAAAAGCAAGAAAGAACAGGATTGATGGAAGCACATAACTAGCAATCATAATGTGCTAATGTGAATGGGATAAACTCACCCATAAAATGGAAGAGGATAGAAGAATGGATTAATGACCAGAACCCAAAAATATGCTGTTTAAAAGAAACACACTTGAAACAGAAAGATATATATGGAATTTTAAAATAGGAGGCTGGAGAAGAATCTATTATGTTTTAGCTGAAGTAAAACATGCAGAGGTTTCAAATCATGATCTTAGACAAAGCAAAAGCAAACTAAAAGAGATAAACAACAAAACTTATATTTTGATAAAAGGCCCCATAGACAACAAAGTAATGTTGATGCTAAGCATTTATGCATCAAATGATATAACATCAAAATTATTAAAGAAAAGTTAAATGAGTTACAGAAAGAAATGGGCAGCAAAACTATAATGGTCATGGACCTCAGTTTACCCCTCTCTGACCAAGATTTGATAATTCTAGCCAAAACATAAAGAAAGAAGTTAAGGATCTGAATAGAACTTTAGAAATATTGAATACGATAAGCCTCTGGAAAATACTGCATGGGACTGGAAAGGAGTATACTTATTTCTCATGTGTGCATGGCACGTGTACAAAAAAAACTCCATGTCTTAGTGCATAAACCCCTCAAAAACAAAGACAGATAAACAGAAATATTGAATGCATCTTTTACTAATGATGATACAACAAAGGTTACATTCATTGAAAACTAAATAGCTTAACCTTAAATAATGAGTGGGTCAAAGGCAACAAATTACAAAAAACAATAATTTTATTAAAGATAATGACAATAATAAGACAACATAATCTAAATTTATAGGACACAGTGAAAGCAGTAGTTAGTAGGAAATTTATAACTCTGAACTCATCAATGAAAGAAAGATCAAATCAATTGAGCATGTAAGTAAAAAAAACTCTAGAAAACCAATATATTAAAACCCCTCCAATTAAATGCTACAAAAGAAATCCTGAAAATCAAAGGAGAAAATTTACAAAATGAAAGCAAAAAAAAACCCAAAACATTGAATTAAGAAATAAACATAAAATGGTTTTCATAAAAATAAAATAAAATACATGAGCCATAAGTTAATTTTATTTTAATAATAAAGAAGAAACAATTAGTATCCAAAATGAAATCTATGGGCAGAGCCAAGATGGTGGAGTAGGACAGACCTGTAGAAGCTCCTCCTCATAGCCCATAAAACATCCGTAAAAAATGACTCTAAACAACTTCTATAGCAGCAGAAGTCACAAAACAACAGATTGAAAAAGATTTTCAGCTTCAGACAGCCTGGAAGGCTGACAAGAAAGGTCTATTTGAACCAGGCACAGAGCAGAATGCAGCCCAGCCTTGGCCACACTGCATGGCAGGGACAGGATCTGAACAGGCTTCAGGGTGCCACCAGCAGCAGCTGCAGTTCCCAGACCCCCTCAACCCACAAATGCCAAACACAGCTTCAAAGATCAGTGAGAAAGCTCTTTCACCTAGGTGAGAAGGGAACATGATCTAGTTGCACCAGCAGCAGCCATTGCAGTGGCAGTGTCCATTATTAGAGCCCTCTGCTTAAAGAGCCTGGGTGAATTCAGCAGTCAAGTTGGGTCTCAGTCCTGAGTGGAGTCCTGAGGTGAGGAGGAGTGCTGGTGTAGTGGAGCTGGTGGAGGATCTGAACAGGGAATCCTACTTGCAGATGCTGGGCAGAAGAGTGCTTGTGCTTGCTCCTAGATGAGAGCACAGACAAAGAGAGAAGCGAACTTCCCTCCTTTCATTGTGCCACTTTGGAGGAACTGAGAACTTACAGGTCCTCATACCCTACTCTTGACAAAGGACTCAAAAGTCAAGTAACTGGTTGGGAAAATGCCCAAAAAAGTGAAAAAATAAGACTATAGAAGGTTACTTTCTTGGTGAATAGGTATTTTCTTCCATCTTTTTTGGATGAGGAAAAACAATGCATACCAACAGAGGAAGACCTAAAAGTCAAGACTTCTACATTTGAAACCTCCAAAATAAATATGCAATGATCTCAGGCCATGGAAGAGCTCAAAAAGAATTTTGAAAATTAAGAAAGGTGGAGGAAAAAATGAGAAGAGAAATGAGAGCGATGCAAGAAAATCATGGAAAGTGAGTCAACAGCTTGCTAAAGGAGACCCAAAAAATACTGAAGAAAATAATACCATTAAAAATAGACTAACATAATTGGCAGAAGAGGTCCAAAAAGCCAATGAGGAGAAGAATTCTTTAAAAAATGGAAACGAAAAAGGAGGTTCAAAAGCTCACTGAAGAAAATAATTCTTTAAAAATTAGAATAGAGGAGGGAGGAGCCAAGATGGCAGAGTAGAAAGATGCATATGCTCTAGCATTTCCCCCACAGCCCACAAAATACCTGTAAAAATGACTCTTCACAAATCCTAGAGCAGCAGAAGCCACAGAACAACAGAGTGAAAGAGGTTTGGAGCCAAAGGTAACCTGGAAGGTGGATAGGAAAGGTCTATCTCATGGGACACTGAGCAGAGCTGAGCCCAGCCCTGGCTGCATGGCACTGGGAGGAACAGGACCTGAACAGACCTCCCGGGCAGAATTACCATCAGGGAGGGCCCCAGATCCCTCAATCCACAAACAACAAAGAAAGCTCCAAAGGTCAGTGTGGGAGGGATTTCCCAGCTGGGAGAGAGGGGAACAAGGTTCCCCCAGCACTGACTCCAGGCAGCAGCAGCAGGCTGTGGCCTGCTACAAGGAAGTAGCCTGGGTCCATTGTCTAGACAGCTCAGTTTAAAGCCTCTGGGGTAATTGAGCAGCTGATTTGAATCTCAGCCTTGAGCACTGTACTGGGGGAAGGAGGAGCACTAGGACCCTCCTCTTGAAAAAGGATTCAGAAGTCAAGTAACTGACTGGGAAAATGCCCAAAAAAGGGGGGAAAAACATGGAAGGTTACTTTCTTGGTGAACAGGTGTCTCCTTCCATCCTTTAGGATGAGGAAGAACAAGACATACTGTCAGAAGAAGTCAAGGCCTCTGCCTTCAGTACCTCCAAAATGAGTATGAAATAGGCTCAGGCCACAGAAGAGCTTGAAAATCATGTCAGCAGCCTGCTAAAGGAGAACCAAAAAATGCTGAGGAAAATATCACCTTTAAAAAGAGGCTAACTGAATTGGAAAAAGAGGTCCAAAAAGCCAATGAGAAGAAGGAGGCTTTAAAAAGCAGAATTAGTCAAATGGAAAAGAAGGTTTAAAAGCACACTGAACAAAATAGTTCTTTTAAAAAAATCAAGTTCAGGGAAGTCAATGACTATGAGATAAACTAAGAAGTTAGAAAACAAAACCAAAAGTTTGAAAAATAGAAGATAATGTGAAACATCTCACTGGAAAAACAACTGACCAGGAAAATAGATCCCGGTGAGACAGTTTAAAAATTATGAGACTACCTGAAAGCCCTGATGAAAAAAAGAGTCTAGACATCATCTTCCATGAAATTATCAAGCCTGATATTCTAGAATGAGAGAGCAAAATAACTATTGAAATAATCCACCTATCACCTCCTGAAAGAGACCAGAAAAGAGAGACTCCTAGAAATATTGTGACCAAATTTCAGAGTTCCCAGGTCAAGGAGAAAATATTGCAAGCAGCTAGAAAGAAACAATTCAAGTACTGTGGAAATACAATCATGATAACACAGAATCTGGCAGCTTCTACGTTAAGGGGTCAAAGGGCTTGGAATAGGATATTCTAGAAGTCAAAGGAAGTGGGATTAAAACCAAGAACCACCTACCCAGAAAAACTGAGTATAATACTTCAAGGGAATAAATGGTCATTCAATGATATAGAGGACTTTCAAGAGTTCATGATGAAAAGAATAGAACTGTATAGAAAATTTGACTTTCAAATACAAGAATCAAGAGAAGCATGAAAAGGTAAACAGGAAAGAAAAATTATAAAAGACTTTCTAAAGCTTAACAGTTTACATTCCCACATGGAAAGATAATATTTTTAACTCTTGAGACTTTTCTCAGCATTTGGGTAGCTGGAGGGATTACACACACACACACACACACACACACACACACACACACACACACACAGAGTACAGGTTGAATTGAATCAGAAGAGATGATAGCCATAAAAAAATTAAATTAAATTAAGGGATGAGAGAGGAAAATACTGGGAGAAGAAAGGGAGAAATGAAATGGGGCAGGATATCACTCATAAAAGAGATGAGAAAAATCTTGTCAATGGAGTAGAAAAGGGAGGAAGTGAGAGGGGAAAAGTGAAGCTTACTCTCTTCACATATGGCTCAAGGAGGGAATAACATGCTCACTAACTTTGGTATGAAAATCTATCTTACACTACAGGAAAGTAGGGGAGAAGGGGACAAGTGGGATGAGGGGGATGACAGAAAGGAGGGCAAATGGGAGAAGGGAGTAACTAGAAATAAGCACTTTTGGGAAAGGACAAGGTCAAATGAGAGAATAAAAAATATGTAGGTTAGAGGGCAATATAGTTAGTATTACACAATATGTTTATTATGGAAGTCTTCTGCAAAACGACACATATATATTCTGTATTGAATTGCTTGTCTTCTCAGTGGGGATGGATAGGGAAGAAAGAAAGGAGGGAGAGAAGTTGGAATTCAAAGTATTAGAAATGAATGTTGAGAATTATTATTGCATATAACAGGGAAATAAGAAACACAGGTAATGGGGTATAGAAATTTATCTTACCTTACATGAAAAGAGAGAAGATGAGGATAAGGGAAGGGTGGGTACATTGAGGGAAGGGGTAATCAGAATGCAAGGTATTATGGGGTAGGAGGACGGGAGAGATGGGGAGAAAAATTGGAACTCAAAATTTTGTGGAAATGAATTTTGAAATCTAAAAATAAATAAATAAATAAAGTTAGAATGGGGCAGAGAGAAGCTAATGACTTTATGAGAAACCAAGAAATTAAAAACAAATCCAAAAGAATGAAAAAATAGAAGACAATTTGAAATATCTCGTTGAAAAAAAACAACTGATCTGGGGGGGGGGGCGGAGCCAAGATGGCGAAGTAGAAAGACGCACATACACACAGCTCTGAACCCACAAACCACAGAACGGCTAGAGGGGACCAACCCAGGGCGAATTCTGCACCCAGAGACCACGGAATATTGGAGCAAGGGAGTTTTCTGTTCCAGAGAGACCTCCAAACCTCTTGCGGGGGGTCCTTCACGCCGTGGACTGGGCGCCCGGGACGGGGAGCAGAGGGCAGCCCTGCCGCGGCAGCGACACCGTGAGGAAAAGATCCGAGCGGGCTACGGGGACGGGATCTCCAGTGGCCACGCGGGTCCCTCCACCCACAGAGGGACCTGCAAACCTCTCGCAAAAGGTCCGTCGCGCTGCAGACGTGGAGCCCAGCCCGGACCTGTGGCGGCAGCCGCGGCTCTGAGAGGTACAGATCCGAGAAGGCTCCAGAGACGGGATCTCCAGCGGCGGCACAAGCCCCCCCACCAACAGGTGACTGACGGGGGTAGGTGAGAGAGTGTCTTTGGCAGGTCAAGAGGGGAGTGGGGTGCCCCCATGGCTCGGGCCCCCCCAGGAGATAGAAGCTGAGAGGCAGCTGCAGACAGGGGCTCCCCAAACGGGCAGGAGCATGGATCCATTGTGGAAGGTCTGTGCATAAACCCCCAGAGGGAACTGAGCCAGAGAGGCGGCCCTGCCCCTGACCACCTGAACTTAATTCTCACACTGAATAGCAGCCCTGCCCCTGCCAAAAATCCTAAGGCGGGAAGCAGCATTTGAATCTCAGTTCCCAAACGCTGGCTGGGAGGACCAGGAGGCGAGGAGGGTGTGAGGAGAACATTCAGAGGTCAGGTCACTGTCTGGGGAGAATGCACAGAAAAGGGAAAAGAAATAAAACTATTGAAGGGTACTTTCTCAGAGAAAAGACACTTTCTCCCTTCCTTTCTGATGGGGAGGAACAATGCTTGCCATCAGGCAAAGACACAGAAATCGAGGATTCTGTGTACCAGCCTACCCAATGGGCTCGGGCCATGGAAGAGCTCAAGAGGAATTTTGAAAATCAAGTTAGAGAGGTGGAGGAAAGAGTGGGAAGAGAAATGAGAGGGATGAGGGAGAAGCATGAAAAGCAGATCAGCTCCCTGCTAAAGGAAAACCAAAAAAATCTTGAAGAAATTGGCACCTTGAAAACTAGCCTAACTCAGTTGGCAAGGGAGGTGCAAGGGGCCAATGAGGAGAATGCTTTCAAAAGCAGAATTAACCAAATGGAAAAGGAGATTCAAAAGCTCACTGAAGAAAATAGATCTTTCAAAACTGGAATGGTACAGATGGACGCTAAGGACTTTATGAGAAAGACAGATATCACAGAACATAGTGTGCAGATTCAAAAAATGGAAGATAATGTGAAATATCTTATTGGAAAAACAACTGACCTGGAAAATAGAATCAGGAGAGACAATGTAAAAATTCTGGGACTACCTGAAAACCACGATCAAAAGAAGAGCCTAGACATCATCTTCCATGAAATTATCAAGGAAAACTGCCCTGAGATTCTAGAACCAGAGGGCAAAATAAATATTCAAGGAATCCGCAGAACACCGCATGAAAGAGATCCAAAAAGAGAAACTCCTAGGAGCATTGTGGCCAAATTACAGAATTCCCAGGTGAAAGAGAAAATATTGCAAGCAGCTAGAAAGAAACAATTCAAGTATTGTGGAAATACAATCAGGATAACACAAGAGCTAGCTCCCTCTACATTAAGGGATCGAAGGGAATGGAATAGGATATTCCAGAAGTCAAAGGAACTAGGACTAAAACCAAGAATCACCTACCCAGCAAAACTGAGTATAATACTTCAGGAGAAAAAATGGTCTTTCAATGAAATAGAGGATTTTCAAATTTTCCTGATGGAAAGACCAGAGCTAGAAAGAAAATTTGACTTTCTAACACAAGAATGAAGAGAACCATGAAAAGGTGAACAGCAAAGAGAAGTCATAAGGGACTTACTAAAGTTGAACTGTTTACATTCCTACATGGAAAGACAATATTTGTAACTCTTGAAACATTTCAGTATCTGGGTACTGGGTGGGAGTACACACACACACACATGCACACACGCACACATACACAGAGACAGAGTGCACAGAGTGAATTGAAGAGGATGGGATCATATCTTTAAAAAAAATGAAATCAAGCAGTGAGAGAGAAATATTGGGAGGAGAAAGGGAGAAGTTATATGGGGCAAATTATCTCTCATAAAAGAGGCAAGCAAAAGACTTATTAGTGGTGGGATAAAGAGGGGAGGCAAGAGAAAAACATGAGGTCTACTCTCATCACATTCCACTAAAGGAAAGAATATAATGCACACTCATTTTGATAGGAAAACCTATCTCATAATACAGGAGAGTGGGGGACAGGGGCACAAGCAGGGTCGGGGGGAGGATGGAGGGGAGGGCATGGGGAGGAGAATGCAATCCGAGGTCGACACTCATGGGGAGGGAAAGGACCATAAGAAAATAGAAGTAATGGGGGACAGGATAGGATGGAAGGAAATATAGTTAGTCCTATACAACACAACTAGTATGGAAATCATTTGCAAAACTAAACAGATTTGGCCTATATTGAATTGCTTGTCTTCCAAGGGGAAGGGGTGGAGAGGGAGGGAGCTAAAGAAGTTGGAACTCAAAGTGTTAGGACCAAATGTAATGTTCTTACCACTGGGTAACAAGAAATACAGGTTAAGGGGTCAAGAAAGCTATCTGGCCCTATAGGACAAAAGAGAAGACGGAGACATGGAAAGGGAGAGAGGATAGAGGAGAGAGCAGATTGGTCACAGGGGCAATTAGAATGCTTGGGTTTGGGGGGGGGGAGGGGATAAAAGGGGAAAAAATTTGTAACCCAAAATTTTGTGAAAATAAATGTTAAAAGTTAAATAAAAAAAAATAAAGAGTCAAGTACAAGTTAAAAAAAAAAGAAAACCAAAAAAAGAAAAAACAACTGATCTGGAAAATAGATCCAGGAGAGACAATTTAAAAATTGTGGGACTTCCTGAAAACCATGATCAAAAAATGAGCCGTAGACATCATTTTTCATGAAAGGGGCACAGAAATCTATCTTGGCCTACAAGAAAAGAGAGAAGATGGGGATAAGGGAAGGGAAGGATTTGATAGAAGGGAGGGCAGATTGGAGAAAGGGATCATCAGGATGCATGGCTTTTTGAGTGGGGGGAGGGGAGAGATGGGGAAAAATTTGGAGTTAAAAAATTTGTGGAAATAAATGTTGAAAACTAAAAATAAATAAATAAGCAAAGAAACAAAAACGAAATCTGTGAATTCACAATGAATGAAAAAATAAGAGAAATTATTTGGAGCTTTTTTTTCCAACTCTATGCTAATAAAACTGACAATCTAAATGAAATGTATCAATATTTACAGGAACACAATCTGCCCATATTCACTGAACAGAAAGTACAATACTTAAATAATCCTATCTTAGAAAAATAAATTGAACCAGTCATAAATAGACTCTCAACAAAAATACTCCAGGACCAGATGAAGTTATATGAAAAAAAAAACATTTCAATGAACAATTATTTCCAATACTATATAAATTTCTTAGAAAAAAATATATAAAGAAGGGATCCTGAAAAATTCATTATATCACACTAATAAGGTTTTTATCCCTAAACAACAGAGAGAACAATAGAGATAGAACTCTATACACCTATTTATCTAATGCAAAAATTTTAAATAAAAATTAGCAAAGAAACCACAGCAACATGTCAGAAATATCATATGACCATGTTTGATTCACACTAGGAATGCAGGGTTGGTGCAATATTAGTAAAACTGTAAACATAATGGACTATATTAATAACAAAACCACCAAAAACCAAATGATTATTTCAATAGATGCAGATAAAGCTTTTGACAAAATAAAAGACTAATTTCTGTTTTAAAAAACACTAGAAAGCATAAAAATAAAAGTTCAATTAGGCTGCAGAATGTTGTTGTTTGTAATTTTTGAAGACCTATGACATCATAGAATGATGTCTTAATTCATGCGTGAATTTGATTATGGGAGACAGAGTTGTACACAGTCACCAGCCTTGCTATCTCTTCTAGTGTAATTGAAGAGCATTGGCAAGAGAAAGTCAATGGCCCAGGATGTAGTGGATGACATTGGCATCTTTAATATCTGATCAAACTCTAAAAATGCTCCACAACACCTGCTTCAGCCACATTCATGGCCTTGGCAAAAATTTTTCTCATCTACCCATTTCCTCAGAGAAAACCTTGACATACTTTGGGTAGATAACCCCATAACTCACCAATGGACTTGGGGTCAATCAGTTATTCTCAACCTGGGTTAGCCCATTTGCTGAGATGTCATTACTGGGGTGTGACCACTGCATGTGCTACAGCTTCTTAGAGTCATAGATGAGAGTTCAGTGCTGGTGGTCACCAAAGGTGGATAAATAACCCTGAAAAGGGCTAAGTCTCTACACTAGAAATCTTTGTACTCCTTGAACACTCCATAAATACCTAAGCAATGAATAAAGTAAGTGAGGAAGAATACTATTAAATTAGGATAGGAAAGTATGTTGATGTAGATGGTAGGTTTTTAATGCTAAGCTGAAACATTACCTGTTTTATAGGTAATAGAGAACTACTGCATTTTTAAACAGAGAAGTGACATGGTCATAGTTATGTTTAAGAAAGATTATTCTGGAAGTATCATGATATATATACACATATCTATATGTATATATATATATACATTCTTATTATTCGTGCTGTTTATACTATCTATATGTTTATATATGTATATATTATTTCCCTCCCCAGAATGTAAGTTCCTTAAGGGAAGAAACTGTTTAACTTTTATGTTTATATCCCTTCAGACCTATCTTAGATAATTGTATTGCTAAAAATAGCTAAGTCATTCACAAATTATCATACAGTATTGCTGTTAATGCACAAAATGTTCTCCTGGTTCTCCATTTTGCATCATTTCACTTTGCATCAGTTCATGCAAGTCTTTCCAGGTTTTTCTAAAATTGCCCTGTTCATCATTTCTTATAGCACAACAGCATTCCATTATAATCACATAACACAACTTGTTCAGCCATTCCCCAATTGATAAGTATTTCCTCAATTTACAATTATTTGTCACCACAAAAAAGAGCTGCTATAAATAGTTTTGTACAAATAGGTCCTTTATCTTTATTTTAATCCCTTTAGGATACAGACCTAGTAGTATTGCTTAACCAAAAGGTATGCATAGTTTTATAGCCCTTTGGACATAGTTCCAACTTGCTTTCCAGAATGATTGGATCAGTTCACATCTCCACCAAGAGTGTGTCAGCTCTTTTAAGTGATAGAAAAGAATTTAGAAAGGAGGGAAATGTCCATCAATTGGGAATATCTGAATTAATAATAGTATATAAATGTTATGGAATACTATTGTGCTGTAAAAAATTATGAAGGTGAGAGTTTTAGAGAAACCTTGGAAATCTTGCATGAACTGATGAAAAGGGAAATGAGTTAAACCAGGAAAATATACACAACAACAGTACTACAAATACAAACAACTTTGTGAAACTGATCAGTATAGAAACTAAACATGATTTCAGAAGATTCACGATGCTACTCACATCCTGATAGATAGGTAATAGAGACAGAATGCAGGTTGAGAAATTTTTTTGACATGGTTGATGCAGAAAAATTCATTCTGCTTGCTTATGCATGTTTGGTTTTTTCTTAATTTGGGAGGAGAAGTAGGAAGGATAGAAGGCAGATTTTTGTTGAAAAAAATTTATTTAAAAAAAAAAGAAAATTAGGAGAACCTGAGACCAGGCTCAGCTAGCCTGTCCTGCCAGGGCAGGAGGAGAGAGGTGCCTGGACTACCTGCTGTGGAATGGATTGGTGCACCACCTGTGACCATAGGAGCACATTTTACTTTTGGCAAAACAAAAAACAAAAACTTCCATGCCAGAGTCAAGATAGCAGAGTGAGAGCAACTACTCACCTAAGCTCTAAGACAAACTCCTTCAAATACCTCTAAAAAGAGAATCTGAACAGACCTTGGAGGGGCAGAATCCAACAGGAGAGAGACTGTGGCAGATTTCCAGCCCAAGACAGACTGGAAGGTCAATGGAAAGGATTTGTTGTGTGGGGTTAGAGGAGTGCACAGCACACAGGCTGTACCAGCATGGTTCCCACCATGGCAGGAATCCCCAGGAGGTCTGAGAAAGCAGTCACACTTCAGAATCTTGGGCATATCAGCCCAGGACCAGAGTCCAGTGGAACCGAGCAAGAAAGAGTTGTGGAGCCCCAGGTAACAACAGCAGCTGTTCCTGAGAAGATCAGCTCACAGATTAAATGTCTGTAAGTCACCTACTTGATCTTTCAGGAGCCAAGATGGTGAAGTAATTGGTAATGTTCTGCCCCTCCCCTTGTTGACCTTGAAAAACCTATAAAATATTTCCCCAGGAAAAATCTTGGAACAGTGCAATCAGCCAAAGGGCAAACAGTCCATGAGGCTAGGAAAATTGTGAAGGTTATTATTGCTGTGGCTGAAGGGCACCAGTGCAGGACTGGAGCTGTCTCAGACAGCCCCACCTCAGCAGACTGGGAGGAGATCCTGAGCTGGGGCAGGGTGGAACAGCAGTTGTCAACACCAGGACCCCAGGTATGCCTCAACACAACCAGGGGAATAGGGAAGACACTAGTGCAAACCAATTTCACCAATAACTGAGCTTGCCTGTGCTCAGGAGAGGAGACCTCCTATGGTCAAATCACCCCTCCACCCACACTTAACATAGCTAGCTCCAGGGTAACTCCAGGGAAACTCAGAAAGACTTTACTTGGCCAGTGCTTTGGCACATCAGTCAGCTCAGCACCAAGTAAGCTACAGCATTCTACCTTCTAGCTGAAAGACCCAGAGGCCACAATACACAAATCCTCAAGTTCTAAGCACAAGAACAGTGGGACAGAGCACCCTGTGCCTCAGAAGCAGAGATTCACTTTAAAAGGCAGGAAAAGAGCAATCATAAGGAACAAGAAGCAAACCAGAAAAGATAAGACCATAGAATCTTTCTATGGGGACAAGGACCAAAACACGAATACCAAAGAGGTCAGCATTGAGACTGTATTCCTATCTGAAACTTCAGAAGGGATTATGAACTACTCTCAAGTCCAACAAGCATTTTTCAAAGAACTCAAGAAGGATTTTAAAAGCCAAATTAAGGAAGTAGAAGAAAAACTAGCCAATAATTTTAAAAATATGAAAAAAGAAATCATGGAAGAATTTAAAAGGAAAATTGAACTAACGAAAAAGGAAGAACAAAACCAAACTGGGAAAATTGGACAAATGGAAAAGGAAGTAAAAAAACTAACTGTAGAAAATAACTCCTTAAAAGGAACAATTGGACAGATGGAAAAGGAGATGCAAAAGTTAACTGAAGAAAACAATTTGAAAAAAATTAGAATCAGGCAAGTAGAAGCTCTATGAGACATCAAGAATCAGTCAAACAGAATTTAAAGAATGAAAAGATAGAAGGAAATGTAGAATATCTAATTGGAAAAACAACTGACCTGGAAAATATATCTAGGAGAGAAAAACTTAAGAATTCTTGATCTAGGAGACAAGATGACAGAGTAGAAAGATACACATATGCTTAGCTCTTACCCCACAGCCCATAAAATACCTGTAAAGAAGAACTCTCAACAAATTCTAGAGCAGCAGAAGCCACAAAACAATGGAGTGGAGGAGATTTCTGTTCCAGAGAGACCTAAAAAACTGTGGGAAAGGTTTGTCACGCACCGGACACAGAGCAGAGACCAGCCCTGCCTTGGCCATGCGACACTGAGAGGAGCAGATCCAAGAAGGCTTCAGGGATGGAATCTCTAGCAGCAGCACAGATCCCTCAACCCACAGGTGCCAAAGGTCAGTGAGAGGGTTTTTTGGCTGGCTGTGAGGGGAGTGGGGTGTCCCCATAACTCAGGTCCCCTTAGGAGACAGCAGCAGAGACTGCAGTGGACAGGGGCTCCCAAAGCAGGCAGTGGTCTGCATCCGTTGAAGATCTCCTCATAAACCCCCTGAGAGAACTAGGCCCCGTGTGGCGGCCCTGCCCCCCCCCCCCCTGAGCACCAGAACTTAATCTCATACTGAATAGTAGCTCTGACCCCAACTAAAGCCCTGAGGCTTGAGAGTAGCACATTTGAATTTCTGTCCCCAAGCACTGGCTGGAGGAACTGGAGGCAAGGTGGTTGTGGAGAGGAAATGCAGTAGTCAAGTAACTGGCTGGGAAAATGCCGAAAAAAGGGGAAAAAATAATATCATAGAAGGTTACTTTCTTGGGAAAGAGGTGTCTCCCCCCATCCTTTCAGATGAGGAAGAACAAGGCATACTGTCAGAGGAAGTCAAGGCCCTTGCCTCCAAAGGGAACTTAAACTGGGATCAGGCAATAGAAGACCTTAAAAAACAAGTTAGCAGCTTACTAAAGGAAAACCAAAAAAATGCTGAGGAAAATAACAGCTTTAAAAAGAGGCTAACTCAACTGGAAAAAGAGGTCCAAAAAGCCAACAAGAAGAAGGAGGTTTTAAAAAGCAGAATTAGCCAAATGGAGGAGATGTTTCAAAAGCTCACTGAACAAAATAATTCATTGAAAGAGAGAACTGAGTTCAGGGAAATGAATGACTGTGAGTTAAACCAAGAAGTTAGGAAAAAAACCCAAAAATCTGAAAAATTGAAGATAAGGTACAACAACTCATTGGAAAAACAACTGACCTGGAAAATAGATCCAGGAGAAATAACTTAAAAATTATTGGACTACCTGAAAGCCATGATCAAAAACAGAGCCTAGACATTATCTTCCATGAAATTATCAAGGAAAACTGCCCTGATGTTATAGAATCAGAGGGCAAAATGGATTTTGAAAGAATTCATCATTCACCTCCTGAAAGAAACCCCAACAGAGAAGTTCCTAGGAATATTGTGGCCAAATTTCAGAGTTCCCAGATAAAGGAGAAAATTCTGCAAGCAGCTAGAAAGAAACAATTTGAGTACTGTGGAAATACAATCAGGATAACACAGGATCTGGCAGCTTCAATATTAAGGGATCGAAGTGCTTGGAGTAGGATATTTCAGAAGTCAAAGGAACTGGGATTGAAGCCAAGAATCACCTACCCAGCAAATCAGAATATAATAATTGAAGGGAAAAAATGGTCATCCAGTGATATAGTCAAATTTCCAGATTTCATGTTGAGGAAAAGACCAGATCTGCATTTAAAAATTTGACTTCCCAAGACAAGAATCAAGAGAAGCACGAAAAGGTAAACAGAAAAGAAAAATCATAAAAGATTCTCTAAAGCAGAGCTGTTTACATTACTACATGGAAAGAAAATGTTTTTAACTCTTGAATCTTTTCTCAGTATTTGGGTAGTCAGAGAGATTGTACATACACACACACACACATACACACACACATACACATAGATAGAGAGTACAGGGTGTGTTATATCATAAGAGATGCTATCCCCAAACACACACACATACACATACAAAATAAAATAAGATAAAAATTAAGGGGTGAAGGAGGAAAATTCTGGGAAGAGAAAGGGAATAATGGAATGGAGCACGCTTTAAGTCATAAAAGAGATAAGAAAAATCTTATTCAATGGAGGAGATAAGGGAGAAGGGGAGAGGGGGAAAAATAAAGCTACTCTCCCCACATGTGGCTGAAGGAGGGAATAACATGGTCACTAAATTTGATATGAAAATTTATATACACCACAGGAAAGTAGGAGAGGAGGTGACAAGTAGAGTGAGGGGAATGTTAGAAGGGAGGGCAAATGGGAGAAGGGAGTCACTAGAAATAAACACTTTTGGGAAGGGACAAGGTCAATTGTAGGGGGAAAAATAAGGGGAGATAGGGTAGGTCAGAGAGCAATATAATTAGTATTACACAACATGATTACTATGGAAGTCTTTTGCAAAACAACTCATATTTAGTCTGTATTGGATTGCTTGCCTTCTCAGTAGGGCTGGGGAGAGGGGGAGGGAGAGAAGTTGGAATTCAAAGTATTAGAAACAAATATTGTGAATTTTTATTGCATATAATGGGGAAGTAAGAACAACAGGGAAGGGGGTATGGAAATTTATCTTGCCCTGCAAGAAAAGAGAGAAGATGGGGATAGGAGAGGGATGGGGTGTGATGGAGGGGAGGGTACATTGAGGGAAGGAGTAATCAAAATGCAAGGTATTAGGAGGCAGGAGGAGGGGAGTGATGGGGAGAAAAATTGGACATATTACAAAGTGAGGTAAAAGCAATTAGTATTAAAACAATAGACTGAATTAATTACTGAGAACAAATCAATGACATCTTTAGTTTGGAGAAAAGAATTTCAGTCTAAATTTCCTAGAGGAAGGTAATCTCAGGTAAAATTTGGCATTGATGGAAAAGTCAAGGTTTTAATGGTAAATTTCATTTTATGATTGCCATTTAATCAGGAACTAGAACATGTATAGAAAGTCATGTCAGCCACTTAAGATCTGCCTCAAAAGATGTTCCTTAGCCAAAGTGAAACTATAATTATATTTGAAACCTGGTTATTGGAAGTTGCCATTTTTAGATGCTATGGGACTGTTAAGCGACTGTTCTTCTGAGTCTAACTCCATGTATGGGTAGCAAGAAAGGCTACCTGAGCCTCCAATACATGATGCCAGTAAGCTGATAAGATGCTGGTATGAACTGCATAAAGTGGTCTCAAGGGAAGGGTGGAAGAGCAGCTGTTCAGCATGGGCTGAGGTAGGATTCTCCTAACTCAGTTTCCCCACTGACACCTGGAAGACTTTAAGCCTGACTGAATGCAAGTGGATAATCTAATCCTGCCTGGAACTGACATGAAGTTGGGGTGATATTGTACCCCTGCAATGTCCTTACTATTGGTGTCAATTTCCTATATTCAAAAGGTTTGCAAGCTTAATACCAGATCTATTCAATTATAGATTATGGGTAGGGGAACATCCAAGGTTGTCTAAAATTAAGCTATTAGGCATAGGACTTTAGACCAATAACAATAAGTTAAGGTCCTTTAATTCTTAGTAATACCATGGAGACAATTAGGTCAAGACCTTGTGAAGTTAGCAACATAAATATTATTTGTGTCTCAGTTGGTTAATGTTTTTCAAAAAATTCCTTTTGTGGTCCATATTTTAAATGCTTTAAAAAGAAGTATCACCTGTCCAAAAGTTGGAATTGCTTTATCTGTTATAGACTGTGTTAAAAATAAATAATAAAAAAAAGAATTATTGATCTACCAGAAAGCCATGATAAAAAAAAAAAAGAGCCTGGACAATATTGTCCAAGAAATCAACAAGGAAAACTACCCAGAAGTCCCAGATCCAGAGAGCAAAATAGTCATTGAAAGAATCCACCATTCCTCTCCTGAAAGGGATCCCAAACTAAAAACACCAAGGAATATCTTTGCCAAATTCCAGAACTAACAAGTGAAGGAGAAAATACTGCAGGCCACCAGAAAGAAACAATCCAAATATCAAGGAGCTACAGTCATGATCACACAGGACCTTATAGCTTCCATATTAAAAGATTAAAGGGATTGGAATATGATATTCTGTAAGACAAAGGAGGTGAGACTACAACCAAGGATCAATTGTCTAGCAAAATTGAGCATAATATTTCAGGCAAGGAGATAGACATTCAATGAAATAAGAGACTTCCAGACCTTCCTGATGAAAAGACCAGAGCTCAACAGAAAATTCGATCTTCAAACACAAGTCTCAAGAGAGACATATAAAGGCAAACAGGGGGAAAAACATATTGTTCAATATAGACACACTGTTCACATACCTATAACGGAAGATGATACTTGTTAATGTTGAGAATTGTATATTTATTATGATATATAAAAGTCATATGCATAGACAAATAGAGTGGGTATAAAGTCAATGATGTGATGATAAAAATGTAATTTAAGGGTCTGAAGAGATTATAAAGGGAGATGTTAAAAGGAGGAGGCAGAAAAAGGTAAATAACATCACAGGAAGAGGCATAAAAATATATTACAGTAGAGAGAAAGAGAGGAGGGAGATGAGCATTGTTTGAGATTTACTTTTATCTGATTTGGTTCAAGGAAGGAAGAACAAACTCAGTTAAGTATAGAAATGTAACTAGTTCCATAGCCATTAGGAAGGGAATGGGGACAAAAATGGGAGGGGAGGTTAGAAGGGAGGGAAGGAGTAGTAAGGGGAGGCTGAAAGAAGGACAGAGGCAGTGGTAAAAAATTAAAACTATTGTGGAGGGGAAGGAAGAAGGGAGAACTAAAAGCATAAACATAGGAAAAGAGGATGGAGGGAAAGATACAGATAGTAATCATAACTGTGAATGTGAATAGGATGAACTCTCCCATAAAATGGAGATGGATAGTAGAATGGATTAAAAACTATAATCTAACAATATGTTGTTTATAGGAAACACATTTGAAATGGAGGATACACACAGGGTAAAGGTAAAAGGTTGGAGCAGAATATATTGTGCTTCAGCCGATGTAAAAAAAGCAGGGGTAGCAATCCTAATCTCAGACAAAGCAAAAGCAGAAGTATATCTAATCAAAAGAGATAAGGAAGGAAGCTATATCCTGCTAAAAGGCACCATAGACAGTGAAGCAATATAATTACTAAATATATATGATCCAAATGGTATAGCATCCAAATTCTTAGAGGAGAAGTTAAGGGAGTTACAGGAAGCAATAGATAGCAAAACTACACTAGTGGGGAACCTCAACTTTCCACTCTCTGAATCTAATAATGATAAATCTAATGTCAAAATAAACAAGAAAGAAGTTAAAGAGGTGGATAAAACTCTGAACAAGGTAGATATGATAGATCTCTGGAGAAAACTGAATGGAGATAGAAATGAATATACTTTATTCTCAGTGGTACATGGCACATATACAAAAATTTACCATGTACTAGGGCATAAGAACCTCACAATCCAGTGCAGAAAGGCAGAGATAGTTAATTCATCCTTCATGGAAAGGTAAACCAAAAATTAACTGGAAACTAAATAATCTAATCCTAAAGAATGAGTGGATTAAACAACAAATCATAGAAATAATCAACAACTTCATTCAAGAGAATGAAAATAATGAGACAACCTACCAAATCTCATGGGACACCACAAAAGTAGCTCTTAGGGGAAGTTTTATATCTTTGAATGCCTACATAAATAAAATAGAGAAAGAGGAGAGCTATGAATTGGGCATTCAGCTGAAAAAGCTAAAAAAAGAACAAATTGAAAATTCCCAAGTAAATATCAAATTAGAAATACAGAAAACCAAAGGAGAGATTAATAATATTGAAATTAAGAAAATTATTGAACTAATAAATAAACCTCAGAGTTGGTTTTTATAAAAAAAAATAAAATTGATAAACCTTTGGTCAATTTGATTGAAAAAAAGAAAACCAAATTACCAATATCAAAAATGAAAAGGGTGAACTAACCTCCAACGAGGAGGAAATTAAAGCAATAATTAGAAATTACTTTGCCCAACTTTATGCCCACAAATGTGACAATCTATATGAGATGGATGACTAGTTTTAAAAATATAAATTGTCCAGATTAAGAGAAGAGGAAGTTGAGTACTTTAATAACCCATTTCAGAAAAAGAAATTGAAAAGCCATCAATGAACTCCCTATGAAAAAATCTCCAGGGCCAGATGGATTTACAAGTGAATTCTATCAAACATTTAAAGAACAGTTAATTCCAATACTGTATATACTATTTAGGAAAATTGAGGAAGAAGGAGTCCAACCAAATTATTTTTATGATACAAATATGGTTCTGATACCTAAACCAGGAAGGGCCAAAACAGAGAAAGAAAATTATAGATCAATTTCTCTAATGAATAGATGTGCAAAAAATTTTAATAACATTTTAGCAAAAAGAATACAGCAACTTATCATGAGAATAATACATTATGATCAGGTAGGATTTATACCAGGAATGCAGGGCTGGTTCAGTATTAGGAAAACCATTAGCATTATTGTTCATATCAACAACAAAACTAACAGACACCACATGATTATCTCAATAGATGCAGAAAAAGCTTTTGACAAAATACAACACCCATTCCTATTGAAAACACTGGAGAGCATAGGAATAAATGGAACTGTCCATAAAATAATAAGCAGTATCTACCTTAATAATAAGCAGTATTATATACAATGGGAATAAGCTAGATGCATTTCCAATAAGATCAGGGGTGAAACAAGGATGTCCATTATCACCACTGTTATTCAATATGGTACTAGAAATGTTAACTGTAGCAATAGGAGAAGAAAAAGAAATTGAAGGAATTAAAATAGGCAAAGAAGAAACTGAGGTATTACTCTTTGCAGATGATATGATGATATACTTAGAAAATCCCAGAGAATTAAGTAAAAAAACTACTTGAAATACTATACTACTTTGGCAAAGTTGAATGTGCATTTCTATATATTATTTACAAAACCCAACAGCAAGAGATAGAAAGAGAAATCTCATTTAAAGCTACAATAAACACTACAAAATACCTGAGGGTCTACCTGCCAAAACAAACCCAGGGACTATATGGACACAATTACGAAACACTTTTGGCACAAATAAAGTCAGATCTTAGTAAGTGAAAAAACATCAGTTACTCATGGGTAGGTAGAGTCAATATAATAACAATGACAATTCTACCTAAATTAATTTATTTATTCAGTGTCATATGAATCAAACTACTAGATAATTATTTTCTAGAGCTAGAAAAAATAATATCAAAATGCATCTGGAAGAACAAAAGGTCCAGAATATCAAGGGAACTAATAAAAAAAAAAAAAGAAAATTAGTATGGACCACATAGAAATTAAAGATTCCATTAGACAACAAGAAATTATTAAACCTTGTCAAAAGCTGAAAAAATAGAAGAAAATATAAGATATTTTATCCAAAAAATATTAACCTAGAAAAGAGGTCTAGAAAAGGTATTATCAATAGAGAACTTGACTGAGCAGAAAAAGCAATAATGCCCAAAAGAACCTCAAATTTCCTCTGGATCTGATTAAATTTAGACAATCCACCAACTCTTGCTTGTAATTGTCAAGTCCACAGCCCAGAATAGGTCATTTACGTGACTTTTGTTTGCCTTCCCTCTTTTTGTTTGAGTTCCAACGTCACTTCCTCCAAGAAGCCTGCCCCAAACATCCCAGAAGGTGATAAGCTCACTTTGACATCACAAGGCATTATCTCAGGCACTTGTCATACAATGTTGTGAATTGTAAGATTATAGAGCTTAGAACTGTAAAGAACTTTAGAACATAAACCTTTCATCTTACAAATGAAGGAACTCACCCATACTTTTCTAAGGTCACATAACTAGTAGGTAACAGAGTCACTATTCAAACCCAGAACACATGATTCTACTTTAAATATTTTTGCCATTCAGCCAGCTCTTGTAGTTGTCCATGTTGGTTTCTTATTCCTCTATTAAATTGTGAGTTCCATCAGAGAATATAGGGATTGTGTCTTACACAGCATTTTGCATACCACCCAGTTGTGCACACAGCAGGTGACTAATAAATGGGTGCACAATTTGTTATTTAATTAACTCCATTCTCCAAAGTTGTATAAAATGTAATCTCCTTGAGGTCAGGGGCTGTTTTCCATTTTGTCTTTGTATACCCAGTGCTTAACATGGTAGCTAGTATATAGTAAGAATTTAATAAATGTGTTCGGTTAAATTGGACTGGATTGGATCTGATTGTTGCAAAGCCTCCCTGATAAATCAACTTGATGCAGTGGAATGGAAAAGTAAGGCCAGAGTCCTAATGTGGACTTAGTTACTAATTTGCTATGTGACTTTGGGCATGTTCTCTTTGGGCTTCCATTTCCTCCCCTCTAAAATTAAGAAGTTGAACTAGGTTAAAACCCTCTCAGGACCTTGCTGAGCTAAGATTCTCTGATTCTATGGAAACCCAGCCTCTTTTCTATTCAGCTCATGTGAGGCCCATGATTAATGATTCATGGCTCAAGTCTTTTCTTTGGATTCTTTACTTCTTTGAACTTGTGGCTAGATATTTGTCCAGCCATTTATGAACTTTCTCGAGTGAGGGCTTGACACATACCTTGTGAAGTGGTAGGGGCCAAGTGAGTGTGAGGAGAGAGGCCAATCCAGTCCAGTATTTGTAGGACAAGTAAAAAGTTAATTAATATAAATATATACAAAATAGTTAAATACAACATAGCTGGGGCGGGAGGGTACCAGCAGTTGGGAGTCATGAAAGGCTTCATGTACAAGATGGTGCTTGAACTGCATCTTACCAGAAGAAAAAGACTCTGTGAGGTCTCTGAGTGATTCCTGGGATAGGGGATGACCAGTGAAAAAGACATGGATAAGGAAGGAGCCAATAAAAGGCGAAATGCAATGGCCTGTTTTCAGTTCTCATCTTCCTTAAAATCCCTGCAGCCTTTGATACTGCCTCGGGGATATTTGCCTGTGGTCTCAGGCATTTCACTGTCCTCCCCTGGCTTCAGAGGTATCACACTCTCCTGGGGTCTTTCTAATGACCACTTGTGGCTCTTAATCTTCTTAAGGTGGGCCTGCTCCTGAAGATCTCTTCTCTATTCTCCCTCTACACTCTGCTCCCTAGCAATCTAACTGGTCTCCCATGGCTTTAATTACCTCTACTATGCTTATGACATTAGGGTCGATGTCTCTGGTAGTGACCTTTCCTCTTGACTCCAGACCAGTGTCTCCAATTGTCCTCAGTACGCCTCCAGCTGGATGCCCCAACAGTCCCTCTCTCAAGTTCAACAGGCCCAGAAAAAACTTATTTTCTTTTCCCCTGAGACTATTGCTTTTTATGGCTTCTGTCCTTTTGTGTGAGTCATCTGCTGTAATACAGACAGCCCAGTCAATCAAAAAGTTTATGTGCACTTGAATTCTAGTTACTGTATACAGGGAAACAGAAGAGGACATTTGAATCAATGGGCAAATGAATGAATAAAGTATTTATTTAGCACTGATTGTATATAATGCACTGTGCTAAATACTAATGATACAAACAGAAAAATAAGTCATTTTTAAGGTGTTTACATTCTGCTAGAGGACCCAATGCATTTTGCAAGTTTTAGTTGCAAGTCAGATGGAAAAGCCTTGATACGGAGGCAAAGAAAATGGTAATGTTCTTCTTTAGTGTCATTTTCATGGATAACATTATATCAGCTTCTAATGTTGAACCTTTCAAAGGTGTCAATGACTTTGGTGACAAGAACTTCCCTGTGGGTGTAGCACCTGCAGGCGCAGTGGTCCAGGTACATCTGCACGGGGGATGCTTCCCAGGACAATGGCACAGAGCAATGGGTTTGGAAGCATTGCATTTGCCAAGGCCCTTGGGAGGTATCTCCATCAGAGTCAGAGAGGAGACTTTCCTTTCAATAAACAGATGACTCTAAAAGGGAGCCCAACTTGGCATCACCGGGCCTTAGGCAAAAAGACCTTTTTCATTCCTAGGCCTTAGATCTGGATCTCCCCTATCCCCCTCTGAAGTCTATCTGTCTCTATGTCTATCATCTTACAGTATCTCTGCCATAAAATGTCCCTCCTCTTCACTTAGTAATAATAGTAATTAACATTTATATAGATCCTTAAGGTTTAGAAAATGCTTGCATATGTTATCTCACTTACTTTTCAAAATAGTCCTGGGAGGTAGATGTTGTTATTATCCATCTGCTTCAGTTTCATCATCTGTAAAATATGGATTAATAACAGTACCTACCTCTGAGGGTTATTGTGAGGATGAAATTAAATATTTGTTCAGCACTTTGCAAGGGTAGTTAGGTGGCATCGTGTATAGGGTGCCAGGCCTGGAGGCAGGAAGACTCCTCTTCCTGAGTTCAAATCTGGCCTCAGACAATTACTAGCTGCGTGACCCTGGGGGAGTCACTTAACCCTGTTTAACTCAGTTTCCTCAACTGTAAAATACACGGGAGAAGGAAATGACAAACCACGCAATGATCTTTGCCAAGAAAACTGCAAATGGGGTCACGGAGAATTGGATGCGATTGAACAGAAATGGAAAAAACACTTCGCCAACATTTAAGTGCTTCATAAATACTAGCTGTTATTGTTACTGTGATACAACTTCTCAGATGAGGCAGAGTAAAGTGAAATGAGTTGTTCAAGGTCACAAAGCCAGTAAATATCTGACTGTCTAAATTCCTGACTGTAAGTCTATCATTCTATTCACTACACCATGTGGCTCCCCCTCTTCCTTCTTAGCCCTTGCTTTCTATACTTCAGGAAGAAAGAGAAGGTCTCCTAGTATCAAGGAATGTGTTTTCTCCTTCCACCCTTGGAATGATTCCTTCTTTGTCTTCCCCTCAGGATTGCATTAGACAATATTAAAGCTCGTTGACTT